>NC_050606.1:17978817-18587984 GCF_013368585.1 Megalops cyprinoides
TGCACGAGCCCGCTGTGCTGTACAACCTCAAAGAGCGTTACGCAGCCTGGATGATCTATGTGAGTGAGGGTAGACCTGCTGATAACAATTAGCCAAATACAACAAACACAGCACTTAGAGATTAGCTTTTACAACCTATGTTGCTTGTGCATGCATATGCCATTACTGCTATGTTCAAGCTTCCATTTTGGCAGAGTTATGAATAATCTGCCAATGCCTCTCTTTCAGACCTATTCAGGACTCTTCTGTGTCACTGTCAACCCCTACAAGTGGCTGCCAGTGTACAATCAGGAGGTGGTCCTTGCTTACAGAGGAAAGAAGAGGAGTGAAGCTCCTCCTCATATCTTCTCCATCTCTGACAATGCCTATCAGTACATGCTGACAGGTAAACACAAATACCATCTTTCAGTTAAGATGAGATATTTCACTCTGTGGAGATGCATACCTCATATAATAATGAGGTAGGGACTTAACGAGTGGTAAGAGTATCCAATAATTCCTTCTCTACAAATACATCTGAACTGATACATGATTACATGATCTGAGTTGATACATGATTACATTATCATGTTGCACTTTCTGTGTTACAGACCGCGAGAACCAATCTATCCTGATCACGTAAGTTTGCTCTTAATACCTCCAGAGAATTCAGTTTCTTTGCAGGTATTCCCATAGCCATCAATTGGCAAGGAAAAATTGGAAGAGGTTTTATCTTTGACAACAGACTGACTGTGAAGTGGAAAAAAATAAACACAACTTACTATTTATGAAATGCAATAGCACATAGAAGTCTCAAATATCCTTGATAAAGAATATATTCTTTATATGAATATATTTGTTGTGTATCTTTGTCCCCAGTGGAGAATCTGGTGCCGGGAAGACTGTGAACACAAAGAGAGTCATCCAATACTTCGCAAGCATTGCAGCTGGAGGAGGAAAGAAGGATCAAGCTGCCCAAAACAAGGTCCATCGCTTACTAGTGCTTTCACTACAGAATTTCAACACTCCGCAGTAAGCAGGAAAATATCACTCTAGCTAGAACAGAGGAGAGGTAAATCTGCCTGATAGCATCTGAGCCGCTTAGTGGGGCATTAGGAATTGCAGAGTGCCAAGAGCAGTTCAGTAAGGGGACCTTGGCCGACATAACCCTGCCATTTGTGTTCTGATCACTGCAAGCTCCCAGTCATTGTAAGCAAATGACACAGATGAAGATGCAAACTTGGGTGTGGGCTATAGCAATTAGGCTACACAGAGAATAAGCATCTAAGCATTGAGCCACTACTTTTTAGATTAATTCTTTTTCTTATAGTCATGCCGGAATGTCCACTTTTGGCAAAGCTTGAGCTACTCTGCTGAGGGAACTTAATTTTTGGTCAGAATGTCCTTGTATAAATTGGGGTTCATAAATGCCCCTATCTCAACAAGGACTCCAGGAGCCCTCACAATGGACATGAGTTTTTACTCCACATGAGCTTCACCTTCGCTTGCCATACAATGCAAAAAAACAAACAGAGAATATCCAAATAGCTCAATTTTTCATGCTTTGAAATATCATACAGGTGTAGCATGGCAAATATAAGTTTTTCAAATAAAGTTTCTTTAACGTTTACTTGCAGGTGTGAATAAATGTGATCCTTATGATGTATATGTCACTTCCAGCAGGATAGGACAATGTCCAACACCAATTGTCATTTTATACTTAGGGTACCCTGGAGGATCAAATCATTCAGGCCAACCCAGCTCTGGAAGCTTTTGGTAATGCCAAGACCATCAGGAATGACAACTCCTCAAGATTTGTGAGTGTCTCTAGGTTGTGCTGTGTATTTTTTAGGAAAGAAAGAAAGAAATCATGAAATACAGTACTTTGACACTTTGACACTCTACATTCTTGCACAGGGCAAGTTCATTCGCATTCACTTCGATACTCGTGGGAAGTTGGCCTCTGCTGACATAGAGACCTGTAAGTCTGGCCTTGATAAACTTCATGTTCTGGGGATGGTTTAATTCTTGAAATCCTTGGAGCCATCATGTATGACCTGGATGGCTCTGTGTTAATGTGCAAAAGCAGCTATAACAAATAAGGGTGTTATATATAAGGGTGTTATAAGCTAGCAACATTCTTTCACAGAGTGAAGACTCAGCTCTTCAAACCGTATCTCATTTCTTCTACTCTACTGTGATTGTTTCCCTTCTATGTAATTTTTACATATTGTAGCCTTGTTATTCATTATTTTTTTGTAGTTTTGTAGTTTTTCATTCTCATAATAATAGAGATATTGCATTTCACTTGACATGTTGAACCATGTACAAGTCTTTTTTGTACAAAATGTAACGCTGTTTTGTTACATGCACTTTGTATTTGCACATTAGAAATCAATCTGGATAAGAGCATCTACTTAACGATAATATGTAAATGTAAATGGATAAGGGAGCAATTGGGAGGGAGAGAAAGCTGTAGAATATGTGCCCTCATGGTGATCCTATCATCTCAATTTCTTTTTTTTTTTTCAAGACCTCCTGGAGAAGTCTCGTGTGACCTTTCAGCTGAGGGCAGAAAGAGATTATCACATCTTCTATCAGATCTTGTCCAACAAGAAGCCTGAAATCCTGGGTTGGTGCAAGAAAAAAAAAAATCACCAAAATCCAATTCCAGTCATTAGCTCGTTCTGGTCTAATCTCTGTCTCTCTCTATCCCTCTCTCTCTCACTGGAATAGAGATGTTGCTGGTGACTAATAACCCCTATGACTACGCCTTCATCTCTCAGGGGGAAACAACAGTTGCCTCTATTGATGATGCAGATGAGCTGATGGCCACTGATGTGAGTCTTGCCTCAGGCTGATGCCGCGTGCCTTTTCACGCACACATCCTGCCATTCCCCCGCAGTTTGCGCACAGAGATCCATCAGCCAACATTGACAGGGAGTCCAAATGCTGGAGCAACTTAGCCTCATTCCACCAGGGATAGAGGCGGTCAAGTTGAGAGGGGCCGCTCGTCTTGCTGCTCTGGCTCCCTATGACTCATCTCGTGCCTGCAGGTTGCTTTGATGATGTCAGTGAAGCCATGTCCATCAGTGGCACTCAGCTGGCTGTAGTGCAGTAGGTGACTTGCAGTGTGAAAAATAGTCATGGCTGGCATGTGAGCGTATCAGAGGACTCAGCACTCCTGTATTAGCAGGATTATTGTCCACGTGAGATGAGCGTAACATATGCATTTGGCAATTCCTAAAATAGGGCTGTATAAATAAGGAAAAAACAAGGACTTGGAAACAAGGATTGAGATCAGCTTGAGCTTGTGCCTCCTGGTGACTCAGCAGGTGCCTATAGGTTATTCTGTGGACTAATCCTCCATTTTGACTCGCTCTCCACCAGTGCACTCAGTGACTGGTAGTGTGTAAAATAGCTATTGATATTGTGGTTCAGTGTAGCAGAAGATTACACTTGATTTCTGTATGGGTGTTGGAGGCATAGCAGTAAGCTGAGTGTTCCAAACTTGAACGAACTTGAACGAAACCTTCATTTTCAGGAATGCATTAAATATGATGTTTTATATGTTCAAATTCCATGTTGGGAGCACAAGAACAAGGTGCAAGAGAGCTGTATTCTGTATTGTACTGTATTCCCCAAAAAGGCTATTTATGACATTGACTGTGTCACTAACTCTCACCCATGACCACAGAATGCATTCGATGTGCTGGGATTCATCCAGGAGGAGAAGAATTCTGTGTACAAGCTGACTGGTGCCATCATGCACTATGGCAATATGAAGTTCAAACAGAAGCAGCGTGAGGAGCAGGCAGAAGCTGATGGCACTGAGGGTGAGTCTTCTAGCTAAGGCTTTGATACATGCTGAGAGGACTTAGAGTGTCTTACAGCTGATGTTTTGGTCCATACTAAAATGACTGAGTTTGGAGTATCATTAAAAAGATATGCCATCACCCTATTTAAGCAGTGTTTTCTCTGCAGGTGTTTATCACACACCATATACATATAACATCTTTCTGACGATACATTAATCACAGGTCCTGACTCTCTGTTGTCATTAAAGATCCTATGGTACTTATCACCAAGTGTAGGGGGTTCTCCAGTGCCCTGGTTAAACTAGGCTCTTTTAGTATGGCCATGTGATAATCTCCCAGGTTGACTAACTAAATAATTCTTTCCCCCAAAATGTAAAAGAGAAATGCTTCTCAGTTGAGCATCACTGGTAAAATATAAGTTATATAAATAAATACATTTTTTTAAATGTGAGTTTCATTATTGACCACATCAGCAAGGTCACAGATATAGTGGTGTAGTCTTTCCCCTTTATAGTCACCCACGCAGTGTTCTAAGTTTTTTGTTTTATAGTTTTGTTTTTTTGTATCTATACTTGGCAGTATGACATCACTCTCCTTCTTTTTTCCCTACCCATAATCACCTCCCCTTTTATTCAGTATTTAGGTCATATCTCTGTTTTCCTTCTTTGTGCTTGCTTCCTTTGTCTGTTTGGCTGAGTAAACTGCTGTCATAATTCATTTAAAATCTCAATAAAAAGAGAAAAACATTAAAAACATACAATATATGCATAAATACAATGGTAGCTTCTTTTAATGCTAAGTATATACACAGTACCTGTAAGAATCACTATGCAATATGGGCACAGGAAATTTGCCATCTCTGCATCCAAAATACATTCTATATACGCTAAGGAGAGTCCGACTAATTGTGAAAACTGTTCTCGTCACAGATGCTGACAAGGCAGCTTATCTGATGGGCCTGAACTCTGCTGACCTCATCAAGGGTCTCTGTCACCCAAGGGTCAAAGTAGGGAATGAGTGGGTCACCAAGGGACAAAATGTCCAGCAGGTGAGATTCTCGGTTCATAGGAACAAGTGCAGGAATCTATAACGTAACTACCAGAGTCAATTACGGAATTTCACCAGAAACTTCACCAAAAATGTGAGTACTAATAATGGTCTCTTGTCTAGGTGAACTATGCTGTTGGTGCACTCTCCAAGGCAGTGTATGAAAGAATGTTCCTCTGGATGGTGGTGAGAATCAACCAATCCCTGGAGACCAAGCAGCCTCGCCAGTACTTCATTGGTGTACTGGACATCGCTGGGTTTGAGATCTTTGATGTAAGTTTTTTTTGAAAGCTGCACTCAAGTAAAGGACATATGAAAGCATATTGTCCTTTTGAGCGTATTAACCGATATGTCTTTCTGTTGCAGTTCAACACCTTTGAGCAGCTGTGCATCAACTTCACCAACGAGAAACTGCAACAGTTTTTCAACCATCACATGTTTGTGCTGGAGCAGGAAGAGTACAAGAAAGAGGGCATTGAATGGGAGTTCATTGACTTTGGCATGGACTTGCAGGCTTGCATTGACCTCATTGAGAAGGTAAGTAAAGGAGAATTGGGACACATACTTTGCGGAGGCAATATTGCAAATGTTATATATCGCAATGTGATGTTACTTCTTTTTTCCCATGATAACCTCCCTCAGCCCATGGGCATCATGTCTATCCTTGAAGAGGAGTGCATGTTCCCTAAGGCCAGTGATTCCACCTTCAAAGCCAAGCTGTATGACAACCATCTGGGCAAGTCCAATAATTTCCAGAAGCCCAGGATTGTCAAGGGGAAACCAGAGGCCCATTTTGCCCTGGTTCACTATGCTGGTACTGTGGACTACAACATTGTCAACTGGCTGGTCAAGAACAAGGACCCTCTGAACGAGACTGTGGTCGGATTGTACCAGAAGTCTTCTCTCAAGTTACTGGCAATTCTGTTTGCTAACTATGCCAGTGCAGAGTCAGGTATGGTTAAAAGCATTAAGACAGACGGTGTACCACTTGAGTAGCTGTAGGTAAAAAACAACGTGACCTAGGGATAACAGCTCCAGGCCTATTACTACTGAGTCATTGAAATGAACTGCCAATAGGAACATAGCTGTATGGATGCCCAACTCAGTGTAAGGGTTTAATGTTTGTTCTGTCATTATTCTATCTAACTTTGTTTAATTCTTGTTGCTGTGGCTTTCTATATCCAGCTATGGTAGAATCAGGAAAGAAGGAGAAGAAGAAAAAGGGTTCTTCCTTCCAGACAGTGTCTGCTCTTCACAGGGTATGAGTGTGCATTTTTTAGCAAATAGGCAAATGTATTATTTAAACCTGTCCATTGCCACAAATTTTTAATGAATGCACATTATAGATGCCATGGCTGTAACTTCAGGCATCAAACATATGGGACAGAAATTACATTGGACCAAAGATAGCCATAATGTTAGTGTTAATTACCCATTCACAGGAGAACCTGAATAAGCTGATGACAAACCTGAGGTCCACTCACCCTCACTTTGTGCGCTGCATCATCCCCAATGAGACCAAGACTCCTGGGGCCATGGAGAATCCTCTGGTGATGCACCAGCTGCGCTGTAACGGTGTGCTGGAAGGCATCAGGATCTGTAGAAAGGGCTTCCCCAACAGGATCCTGTATGGAGACTTCAAACAGAGGTAATTCTTATGTGTTATTCTTTCATTGTACCCTCTGTAATGGTAGCTCCTACCAGATTACTTAACAATTGATTCTTTCAAAGATACCGCATCCTGAACCCTGCTGCTATCCCAGAGGGACAGTTCATAGACAGCAAGAAAGGAGCAGAGAAACTGCTGGCAACTCTGGACATTGACCACCAGCAGTATAGGTTTGGACACACTAAGGTAAGACCTCACGTCTGTGCAACAGATTTCACATTCATGCTTTATTACTAATGACAGGGAGAAATAGCTAGCTTTGCTGCTTATCTCTGTCAGGTGTTCTTCAAGGCTGGCTTATTGGGTCAGCTGGAGGAGATGAGAGATGAGCGCCTGTCTAAGATCATCACTGCAATTCAGGCAAGATCTCGAGGTCTTCTCTCAAGAATCGAGTACCAGAAGATGGTGGAACGCAGGTATTAATTCTCATTGCAAGTGAATCAGGTTTCTTTTGCTTTGTGTCATTTTGTGTCATGTGTAATTGGTATTTCACACTGAAAGCTTGGAAACACTTCAACTAATTATATCCTAGGAGAAAACAGGAGAGGCGCTTCTAGGAAATATCATATCAGTGGATGAGCATACTGCACCCTGAGATCAATACAGGGATATTACACTAAGAGATATCTTCCAGGGTATTAGCTTGTATGTTAGTGGTATACCAGTTTGTTAATTGCTCCAGTTCAGAGTCAAGTATGCTCAGTAGTACTGAGACAGAAAACTTAACGGCTGTAGAGTTATCACTGGTGAGTCTAGAGATTGAATTTCTGATAATTATTTGAACACTAAGTGGTTTCAAATGCTTGAAACTGTTTGATGAACACATTTTTGCTTGAGATCAACATACACCATTGGGAAATTGTGTTCTGTGCTCATGAAACTGCTCAGTTGTGATACGAATTTAAATCATAAAGTTCTAGAGCAGAACAAGGTAGCTTTGACATTACAATTTTGTAATTGCATTACATTACATTACAATACATTCGTTTAGATTATGTTCTTATCCAGGCATACTTCCAGCACAATCTAACCAATAGTAACACAATGATGAATTTAGCTGATGCGCACGCAGTAGAAATGAAAAAATGCATAAAGTCAGCACTTTGCCTTGTAATGAGAAAGGATATTGAATGGTAAGGCAATGTTATATTTCTAATAGCAGTTATGCATATAAATAAATTGTACAAGCAATAGCAGTATGGTCCCTGTACTGTGACTGTTGAAAATACATGGCAACTGCCCCTGTTCTAACAAAGGACCTAAAATTTGTGTATGTTGCATCTACCAATATTTAAACTTACCAACAGACTCTCTACAAAAATGATCTGTTGATTCCTCCAGGGATGCCTTGCTTGTGATCCAGTGGAATGTGCGTGCCTTCATGGGCGTGAAGAACTGGCCCTGGATGAAGCTGTTCTTTAAGATCAAGCCTCTGCTAAGGTCAGCTGAAGCTGAGAAGGAGATGGCCAACATGAAAGAGGAATTCCTGAAGCTGAAAGAGGCATACGCCAAATCTGAGGCACGGAGGAAGGAACTGGAAGAGAAAATGGTCGGTCTTCTCCAAGAGAAGAATGACCTGCTGCTTCAACTCCAGGCTGTGAGTCTCTCACAGTAAATGCACAACTATACCATTATTGTCTCTGCATTCACAGTTATTCATGTTGCAGCTTTGATTAAAGTGAACAGGTGTACTAATTCTCAGCACCTACCTGTGTATGTGCATGCAATGGTATGTATAGGAGCAAGACAACCTCTGTGATGCTGAGGAGAGATGCGAAGGGTTGATCAAGAACAAGATCCAGCTGGAGGCCAAAATCAAAGAGCTGACAGAGCGGCTGGAGGATGAGGAGGAGATGAACGCAGAGCTGACTGCTAAGAAGAGGAAGCTGGAGGATGAGTGTTCTGAGCTCAAGAAAGACATTGATGATCTGGAGCTCACTCTGGCCAAAGTAGAGAAGGAGAAGCATGCCACTGAGAATAAGGTCAGTGTTATCTGGATTTAATTTTTTGATACTTACAGTCACAGTCATAGTGACTGGGTTTGTGTAACAGCCGAACATGCTCTACATTTACAGGTGAAGAACCTGACTGAGGAAATGGCAGCTCTAGATGAAATAATTGCCAAGCTGACCAAGGAGAAGAAGGCTCTACAGGAGGCTCACCAGCAAGCCCTGGATGATCTTCAGAGTGAGGAGGACAAAGTCAACACTCTGACCAAGGCCAAGGCTAAGCTGGAGCAACAAGTCGATGATGTGAGTAATTTAGATGTAATAACTGTGTAGGACTGCAAAGTGAAGTGGTATTTTACATATTGATCTGGAGAACAGTTGATGAGAGCTGAAAGTTAAATGAAAATCTTACTCTAGCTTGAAGGGTCTCTAGAACAAGAGAAGAAGATTCGAATGGATCTTGAGAGGGTAAAGAGGAAGCTGGAAGGAGACCTTAAGTTGACCCAGGAGAATGTTATGGACCTGGAGAATGACAAGCAGCAGCTGGAGGAGAGGCTGAAGAAGTGAGATACCAGCCAAAACTAGAGAACAGTTTTTTCTTTTTTGGAAAAATAAAATACTCAGAATTGTGCCAAGAATGGTAGAAAGATATATGGTGCTCAACAGATCATAATAATGCTTTGTAATGCTTCACGAAACCTTGAATTATTTGTACCAGCTCTTGACATCTAATAGGCTCGTGATCATGGCAGTTATAGTCATATACAGACAACATCTACTGTCATGAGAAGTAATGATATACATGCAGAAAATATTTATGCTGAGGGTTATAAAGTGTTATGTAGAAATATAGAGAGATTAGCCCATAGTAGCTGTACTAATACCTGCAACCACAAGCAGTGGCATGTGACAACTAATAGGTATCTCATGATCATGACAGTCATAACAATATACAGTTATAACAGGCAACATCTAATGTCATGCGGAGTAATGATTACAAATGCAAAAAAAAATATTTATGTTGAGCATTATAAAGTGTTATGTATAACTATAGAGGGATTAGCCCACTGTTACTATTCTAATACCTGCAATCACAAGCAATGTCAAAATTCAAAAACAGGTTCTACATAAACATGAACATTTATGTATGAAAAGTATACAATAACAGGGGTTTGTTTTATTTTTAAAGTGATTTTGAATATATTAACAACTGGAATTTTTCCAACAAAGACCTTTGTAGGACCAGCCATAAAGAGTTAATCAAATCCTTTCCTTTCCACAGGAAGGACTTTGAGATCAGCCAGCTTAATGGTAAGATTGAAGATGAACAGTCTATGATGGTACAGCTTCAGAAGAAACTTAAGGAGCTGCAGGTAAAGTTGACCATGTGTGTAGGAACCTTCATTAGTCCAAAAGTTATAATAATTCCAAGACTGAATATATGGCTGATCACAATGATAATGTTCTTGCTTGTACTAGGCCCGCATTGAGGAGCTGGAGGAGGAGCTGGAGGCTGAGAGAGCTGCCCGTGCCAAAGTGGAGAAACAGAGGGCAGACTTGGCCAGAGAGCTAGAGGAGATCAGTGAGAGGCTGGAGGAGGCAGGTGGGGCCACTGCCGCTCAGATCGAGATGAACAAGAAGAGGGAGGCCGAGTTCCAGAAATTACGCAGAGACCTGGAGGAGGCCACACTGCAACACGAGGCCACAGCGGCCACACTGAGAAAGAAACAAGCTGACAGTGTGGCTGACCTCGGGGAGCAGATCGACAACCTGCAGAGAGTGAAGCAGAAACTGGAGAAGGAGAAGAGTGAGCTCAGACTGGAGCTGGACGATGTGGTCTCCAACATGGAGCAACTTGTCAAGGCAAAGGTGATTAGCTCTGGATATACAAAGTGAAACTGGAGGACAGATCAAGACATTAAGGTTATGCTCACTGGTCACGATGATAGTTTTAAGTCTGCAGACTGATTCTAGTTAACAATAATTACCACAACACAATGTGATAAATGAAAATATGGCAGCAACATCCAGAGAAAAAAACATTACAACACACTTTTGAAACTTCTGTAGTACCTGTATTCACCTTAGATTTTGACAGTTGCATGAAATCAGGCCAGACATTCCAATTTATGTAGCAAATTGAAATTATACAGGGATCTCCAGTGAATTAATATGTTGTGTCTTGTAAGGAAATGTAACTTGTCTCAGGATAAACATATACTGTCTGGGATAGGTTAATACAAGTTGATTCATTAATTCATCATATTTCCAAATTTCTTAATTAAATTCGAATCTAAGACTAATCTGGAGAAGGTGAGTAGGACTCTGGAAGACCAAGCCAATGAATATAGAACCAAGTGTGAGGAAAACCAACGGGCTCTGAATGACTTCACAACTCAAAGAGCAAAGCTTCAGACAGAGAACGGTAAGCAAAATCAACAAAATGACTACAAAAAATAACAGTCAAAATAATCGATAACTATCATGACTGAATTACGAGCTTAACAGATACATAATTTGCCTATTTTTTACATTTCTAAGGTGAGCTATCCAGGCAGCTGGAAGAGAAGGAAAGTCTAATCTCACAACTGACAAGAGGCAAGATGTCCTACACTCAGCAGATTGAGGACCTCAAAAGACAGCTCGAGGAAGAAGTCAAGGTAATTTACAGACAGTGTAACCCTCTTGATAATAAACTGAACGTGTGAGTTCCAGCATTGCTGTTCTATAATGATTTCTTGCATGCTCTGTCTGTCTCCTTCAGGCGAAGAATGCTCTGGCCCATGCAGTGCAGTCTGCCCGCCATGACTCAGACCTGCTGAGGGAGCAGTATGAGGAGGAGCAGGAGGCCAAGGCTGAGCTCCAGCGCAGTCTCTCCAAGGCCAACTCTGAAGTGGCTCAGTGGAGAACCAAATATGAGACTGACGCCATCCAGAGGACTGAGGAACTGGAGGAGGCAAAGTAAAGGATGACTACAACAAATCTTCTATTTAGAGTAATTCTCTCCTGGCACACTGTTCACATCAGCCATGCTTCTCCCTCTATTTAACTCAGGAAGAAACTGGCTCAGCGACTACAAGACGCAGAAGAGGCTGTGGAAGCTGTGAATGCTAAATGCTCCTCCCTGGAGAAGACCAAACACAGGCTGCAGAATGAGATTGAAGATCTCATGGTGGATGTGGAGAGATCCAATGCAGCTGCTGCCGCTCTGGACAAGAAGCAAAGAAACTTTGATAAGGTCCACAGAAATGAGAGCTTTTAAAATTTTGTGAAATGAATGTAGAAATTAACAAACTAAAGTAAACTAATTTTATTATTATGATCCTACCAGGTCCTGGCTGAGTGGAAGCAGAAGTATGAGGAGTCACAGAGTGAATTGGAGAGTTCCCAGAAGGAGGCCAGGTCTCTGAGCACTGAACTCTTCAAGCTGAAGAACTCTTACGAGGAGTCACTGGATAACCTGGAGACACTGAAGCGAGAGAACAAGATTCTGCAAGGTCTGACACACTACCTCAGCTTTTGATGAAATAAAACTACATAAAATCACTGGTTTATCAACAACTGGTTGAAGTAGTTCCCCCAAATAGTGTTCAAGTAATACATTCTCTCCACAGAGGAAATCTCTGATCTCACTGAGCAACTTGGTGAGGGTGGAAAGACGATCCATGAGCTGGAGAAGGTTCGTAAACAATTGGAGCAAGAGAAGGCTGAGATCCAGGCAGCTCTTGAGGAAGCTGAGGTGAGAGACTGGGAACATGAATACAATGACTTGTTGATGATGTCTTATTTCAATGTCACTTGGTAGGAATTAATAATTGAAAGAAACCAAGGCCGTGCCTAGTACTTTCCTAATACATATTTTTGTTAAAACATTGCAAATACACAGCATGGATATTAGAAGGTTAGTCTTGCGATCAATTCGATTTTTGCCATAGACGATATATTCCTTTGAGGGCACTCAATCAATGTATACTCTGCCAGTCATATTCTTGAGTATTACTGGATAATATAGGTCATCTCCTGTGATAAAAAATAGAACTTTCTGGCACCTACGCACATGAACAGCATTTGTTGTTTCCCATAGGTCTCTATAGTACATATTGTAAAGTCAGAATGACTAATATGATTATACTTCATGAAAACCTTTTCTGTAGGCTTCTCTTGAACATGAAGAGGGCAAGATCCTGAGAGCTCAGCTAGAGTTTAACCAGGTGAAAGCTGATATTGAGCGCAAGCTTGCTGAAAAGGATGAGGAGATGGAGCAGGCCAAGAGGAACCAACAGAGAATGATAGATACTCTGCAGAGCTCTCTGGAAGCAGAGACCCGCAGTAGGAATGAGGCCCTCAGGCTGAAGAAGAAGATGGAGGGAGACCTCAATGAGATGGAGATTCAGCTGAGCCAGGCCAACAGGCAGGCTGCTGAGGCCCAGAAGCAGCTGAAGGCCGTCCATGCACACCTGAAGGTAAATAAGTTGAATTTATATGACTCATTGACATTTGTTTCATTCTCATAACAGCATTCATTTGTTCGATTACACATCAAACGTAAAAAAAGAAATGACACTATCCAAAATGTGACTACATGTATTTGTTACTCATACATAGTGTATTTCTGTGGATATTCACTTACCAGTTGAAGTTCTAGTAAAACAACATATTATAGTTATAGTTAGTTATAATGTATAACTCCTTCTCCTGCAGGATGCTCAGCTGCAGCTGGATGACTCTCTCCGTGCCAATGATGACCTGAAGGAGAACATTGCCATTGTAGAGAGACGCAACAATCTGCTGCAGGCAGAGCTGGAGGAGCTGAGGGCCATGTTGGAACAAACAGAAAGAGGCCGCAAGCTGGCTGAGCAGGAGCTGCTGGATGTCAGTGAGAGGGTGCAGCTGCTGCACTCACAGGTAGTGAAATGACCACTTTTCCTCTGGTCCCTTAGATAAGATGAGACTTATCTCTGGGGGTCTTCACTGTCTGAAATCTCTCTGTGTCTCTGTGTAGAACACCAGCCTGTTAAACCAGAAGAAGAAGCTGGAGGGTGACACAGCCCAGCTTCAGACTGAGGTGGAGGAGGCTGTACAGGAGTGCAGAAATGCTGAGGAAAAGGCCAAGAAGGCCATCACTGATGCTGCCATGATGGCAGAGGAGCTGAAGAAGGAGCAGGACACCAGTGCTCACCTGGAGCGCATGAAGAAGAACATGGAGCAGACCATCAAGGACCTGCAGCACCGCCTGGATGAAGCTGAGCAAATCGCCATGAAGGGGGGCAAGAAGCAGGTGCAGAAGCTGGAGGCCAGGGTGAGTATTTGAATTTACCCTCCTTGTGATATGAAGCTTGTCTTGAGCCATAAAGACAAATTGAAACATGTAGGTCACACTTTTGAAAGGCTGATACATATTAATCTGAAGAAATACTAACCTATGTGTGAAGAAAATATGTGGAAAATAATATGCATTTTAAACACATTTCCATAACAAATCTCTGTAGGTAAGGGAGCTGGAAAGTGAGGTTGAGACAGAACAGAGGAAGAATAGTGAAGCTGTGAAGGGCATCCGTAAATACGAGAGACGCATCAAGGAGCTCACCTACCAGGTATCTTTTCACCCCTCTCTCTTTCTGTCCCTCACACATATAGAACAGGCTCACATAATACATTTCACTTGCTCCAGGGACACTCACAAAAAGTGAGCTGTGTGACCTTGTGACTCACTCTGACTGGTTTACAGACTGAGGAGGACCGCAAGAATTTAGCCCGTCTGCAGGACCTGGTGGACAAGCTGCAGCTGAAAGTGAAGTCCTACAAGAGAACTGCAGAGGAGGCTGTGAGTATTGGCCTGTACTTATTACACTGAGGTAGACTTAGCTGCATATACTATCCCCTGCAGCACAGGGCTGTGCTTCTCAGGTCAGGCCTTAATGATGTGCTGTGTTTGTCTGATACAGGAGGAACAGGCCAACACTAATCTTGGCAAGTTCCGCAAGCTGCAACATGAACTGGACGAGGCGGAGGAGAGAGCCGACATCGCCGAGTCACAGGTCAACAAGCTGCGTGCCAAGAGCCGTGATGTGGGCTCAAAGGTCAGTCACACAAAACCCAGACAGCCCACTTGATCCATGACCTCCGTCCCCGTAAGCTGTCTTCGTCTTGACTGTCTCTCCCTAACAGCTATCTGCATTCTCATCTCCTCAGGGTATACACTGGCTAGTTATATAACTGATGATTCCTATTGGCTAGATAAAGTATAATTATAAACACATACTAATTATTGACTTGAAACAAGAGCTTCTTACAATAATTGTGTGAAAGTCACTGTCAGGATACATCAGGAGTAATACTGCTGACAAAACATAATTAACATACTATGTAAATCCCTTTTTTTTAAAAAAAAAAAAATCCTCATTGCAAACAGGTCAGTCACATTCTATGGATATAATGAAGCATTAAACTCATAAACATTCCATAAAAACAAAAGTCCACTGTTCATGTATTCCCTGAAGCAAACAAAATGATATTGCCGCATAAATCATGCAAAGTGCCTAATTTTAAAACACAAAGCTTGCAGCTACTTCTCACTGTCTTTCTTTCCTCCTTTCTCTCCACCCATCCCTCCCATCACAGAAAGGGTTTGATGAAGAGTGAAGCTCTCAGATTGGACCCTTCTGAAAGTCTCTTGCCTGCTGTGCTGTAGCTTGCCCTTTACTATCACTGTGCTTTTCCTGTAATCGTGTGGAATAAAATCATTTCAGCTGCTCACCAGTCATTGTCTGTTACCTTGTTTCCAATGCATGCGCAGCTACGTATGAACCGATCCAGGCCAACTGCCTAAATTGTCATCTGAGAATATACACATAAAATACGCACATCATATATATGTAAAACTAGTATTGTTCATTGAATACGGTCACAGAATCAATATAACAGCCAACCCTGCAGCTAATGAATTTTTTGTTGTATGACAGCACAATGTCTTTTAATGTCCTAATTTAAATGAGATATAATAGTTTTAAAAGCATTAACGTGATTCAAAACAGGAAACATCATGCAGTTAATAAATAAAGCTTAAGAAATAAACATATGTGGCTGGCTGGTTGTGTGTTAGTTACCTACAGTACTAGGGCAATATGGAATATGGAATGGGCCACAGTCTGCATTACTTGTCTTCCGTTATTGCTAATATTGCTAATTGGATTAAGGCTTGATAAACCTCAGAACATTTAATGAAAATAATTGGCTTACCTCTACATGCAACATAACTGTACCTATATATATATATAAAATAAAAATATAACCCTTGGGACTATGGGTCTGACAAATTTAACAGAGAAGCAATGGATTTAGGATTATGGAAACTATTTTTGCTGAAGGTACAGTATGGGCTATCATAAAAAAAAACTAGAAAAAATTAATTTCCTAGCTTGTTTCAGGGATTGTGTCCTCTCCATATTCTGTTACTTTCATTGGTCAACTTCACCAGAGCCTGGTTTTACTGGTGTTATTACTAGTTAGGCAGATGAATTAAATATATGCTTGCTGTACCACTGTGGAAACAAGTCAGTGGTAGCAGTCATTTTGAAGGTGGCTTTTCAAAGGTGTCCAGTATCAGGACTCTAATGGAAACAAGGTTATTTCAGTTTAGTGCACTAGCATCCTCTTGTTCCAGGGAGCTCACTCTGAACCCACCAGAGTCTTCACATAACAGAACAACAGTGATATTTAAAGTGTATTTCATCTTATGGTTTAAAACGCATAGTGTAAACCACACTGAAGGTGACCTTATGGAGAGTTCAGCCACCAGGAACAGACAGAACGAAATATAAGCACATCACACCAGCCACGTGCTTATGGATATAATAGAGAAGCCAAGAGAGGAAATGAGCCAGGCCTCAAGGTCACTCTGAACACCAGACACTGGCCAGACACTAACTTACATTGTCAATCACAGTCACTGGCAGCTGGAAAAGATATCCCTCTGTCACTTAAACATACTGACAACCCCTCTTACTGACAAGGGTTAAGTTAAGCATTGCTTCTGTTGAGCTGTTCCTCAAGTGGCGGGTACATTTTGAATAGCAGTTACATTTTCACAAATGCCCATATATGATCAGATTATTCCGCCTCACAGTCATGCTTAGTCCTTTCTGTGACATTTCCTATACTATATCTGGTATACTACATCTTTTATGTGTCTGATGTTCTTCAGTTGTTTTGGAGGTAAACCTGTTTCTCCAAATGCTGGTGAACACTTTCAGTTTTTGATATGATCAGCAGTCATTCTCCACCCAAGCAAAACAATAAATAATAATAAACTCTGTTATTTTAAATTACACTTGAATAGGATTGTATAATATATAAATCAGATTTGCTCAGGTTTTGAGATTTGTTTGGTCAAGGGACACAAGCAAGGAATGATCAGTTAAAAATAAATAAATGAAAAAACTATAAATTAAAACAGAAATAATGTATTCTGTAACAAAGTCTATCTATTTCTGTAAAGAGCGGGATGTCATGATGCAGTTAACATAAAATAATGTGCATGTGTCAGTAAGGCGGGCGCCACTTACTTGTTTTTTAAGAGGAGATTGGTTTCTGCTGGGGGCAGGTAGAGGACATGTTGCAGAAACGTAGCCTCCCCATATTATCACAAAAGACCAGACAAAGAGGCAGGAAACGAGTGTCAACATCTACTTCAAAATTATTACTAGTGTGACGGTTCTAATACAAACAATCCTCCAATTCTAATACTCCCTCCGTAGCGGAAAATACAAGCCTACACACAAATTCAAATGTTAGATATTTGTTCGCCTATCATCTAATTTAAGTACAAAAAATGAAGATCCACCTTTCAGCTAGTACACCTGCACACTTGATGAAATGTACTTTTCAACACGTCATTTGTAGCAATTATTTGTCTCTACAAGTTATAGTTAGCTAACAGTGCTAGCCAGTTGTGGCCCTGCTTCTATAGGATAGGACTTCTATAGGAGAGCAGGCATGCTGAGAGAGAGCTTACCTGCCAGTCACTCCAGCAGCAGAGCTCCAGAGCTGAGTGCTGTCCCTCAGAGCAGACCAGCCTCAGGCCTCAGGGTGTCTTCCAGCAGGAGGCAGAGCCAGTGTGTGCCAGCAGGAGCCGCAGGGAGGAGGGGGGGAGAGACGCTGGATGCTAATCAGGGACTCGCTGTCCCTTAGTGTGAATCTTCACACAGCTCATTTACATCTCACGTTACACAGGTCCTCACCCTGAACTCTATAGCGTCAAGCCACGTGCTCAACACCAGACAGGAGCACTCACTGACTGAGCAGTGCTGAACACTGCACTGCCTGAACACTTCTTGCCTGTCCTGTGTGGGGAGATAGAAAACACGGAGGATACTTTATGTACTGTAACGCAGTAAGGCGTCAAAATTAATCCTAAAAGAGGCAAAGTAAATGTCGAAGTGGTGCTGGAGAGATTAGCATACAACCTACTTTGCAGTAAACATCACAGCGACGGGACACTTTTGAAGTGTGAATTGCAGATAATTGGAACTTTTTAGTATTTGTTAAACTTTGGGCCTGCTCCTTCTACATGTCTTTGTGGACTTCAGCATCTTAAATGACAGTTGAAACCGGCATTTGGGGAACAATTTATGGTGATAAAGCAATATTAAAATGTGGTTTTAAAATTATTTTAACAATATATTTCAATGTTGTTAAAATCACGCTGCACTATGATTGGTCAACATCTAAACATGTGATAAAGGTGGGAGCAGATGTTGAAGATGAACAACAGAAGTAGAGATGGCCCTTGTCTTCAATATCCCCAAACCAACAATGGAAGAATGCTCTCTAAAAAAGAGGGACCTTATTGTACAATACAGAAGTGGTCAAGTTACAGATTATGACAAGCTAGTGACAGCTTTGCCTTGTGTGAGGCCAGAAAGGGTGACCCCTGCCTTGTGACAGAGTAGTGATTACAGGAGGGGCCTGGACAGCTGGGAATGGGACTCTTAGCAGTGTCAAAGTGGCGGCGGGGAAGGAATGTCCTAGCGATAGGGCTAATTAAGGAGCTAAGCGTGCCGGGTGAGAGGAGCTGGGGGGGGTCGGAGGGTTATTGACAAGCAAGTATGATATTTATACTGTTTGTTGGTTCAACAAGTGGTTTCTCACCAGCTAACTGATCTATTCTGTTTTTCCTTATTTCGCCTTGTCCCTTTGTCCACTGTTGCTGTGCATCAGACTATAGGCAATGTGAGGGTGCAGTGTTATCATGGCGGGATATTTAACAGCGTTATGGTATTTCTCACTTTCCTTTGTCGCCCTGACACCGGTCCTTATTGCAGAGATGAGGAGAGGCTGTCTGAAAACCATCTGAGCACACGTGCCACCGACGTGTGACCTTTGCTCGAAATGTTGACCTTTGCTACTCCTTTATCTTTTACTCCTTTGCCTTTATTTGGAGACGTTTTTTGCTCCTTTCACGCTTGTCAGGTCCCACTTAACGCGGTGATTTATGTTGCGTCACCTTGCTTCTGTGTGACTAGACCATTTGATGTAAAGACTTTAACTCCAGGGAATGCAATAAGATTAAGGAATATTAAGGAATTAGTAAACTGTGCATCAGTAATATTACCCACTCAACCCGTGATATCTTGCACAGCAACCACAAATCCAACTATTAAATATTAAAGTATTAAAACGTTGTCAAAGCATCTTCGGAGTACGAGTAAAAATGTGCAATAAGTGAAAGTAGAGTTAAAATAATGAACAAATATTCCGTGTTGCTCCATATCTATACAGGTAGACTCCAGCTGCATACCTTTCAGATACCTTGGAACTCATAATTTAAAAAAACCTCTTTGAAATCCATTTACTGCTCTGATATGTGCATGGAGTGGGCATAAAATCTAATCATTTTGGCATTTGTAATTTCAGAGCTCCTTGATTTGCGCTCCTGGCACATATGTGGTATGTATGCTTTCATAATACTGTTGTAAGAATGGCATAATAGAGGCTGACATAATATCTGTGGTATTAGACATAAATAATATATCATAAATCCTAACTTTCACTTGGTGGGTAAAAAGATCACATCCATGTCCAAAAAAATCCAAGAATAAGAATCAGAGTAAAGGAGATGAGGACCATGAAGGTGCACAAGCATGGCTGCCTTTCTTTCATCTGCTGTCTTTGGTCTGGCTTCAGCCATTACGATATGGTGACATAACGCTTTTTGAGTCAGATTTTATGGCAGATTTATGTCTGATACCACAAGTATTATTTCAGCTAGCATAAGCTGTCGTGACACACTCTGTGTTTTCTTATGTCATTCTTATGACAGTGTTATTCAGACATTATGACATACAATTTAAGCGTTACCAAAAAATCATTTTTCCAGTTCAGACAAATTAGTTTCCTAGGCCTAGGCAAACTCACGACCTTACCAAATCCCACAATGCCTGCTATTATCACAGCATTGCCATCTCTGAGTAAGCTTTGGCAGATGCACATTTAACAGGTTGCACATGCTGTTCTTGGTTATTTAATCTATAAATTAGTGATAAGCTCCAGGAAATTATGGTCATGACTTCATTACTGGTTCACTCAGTAGAAACTAGCACCACAGAGGAATAAAGAGTGTATAAGGACAGCAACAGTGTGTACAGGATTTTACACTTTCACTATCACCATCAACCACTGCACCCATTTGCATTTAAGAATGGAGAATATCATAGCCCGCACTAACAAACCTGTATCTATCTGTCACTCTGCGTTTATTTATGTGAAACGAGACCTTTAAGGAGGGGGTCACCTGCCCAAAGCCGACGTCAGCCCAACGCAACAACCCGCAGCCCTTGCCTCGGAGTGCACAAGCTGTCCTTTTCAATCAGAGACAGGCACTCAGCAGGAATTTCACAGGGTTATCTTTGTCCTCAAAGGAACAATGCCCTGTCAACAAGATGGGGCTGAGGGGAGAATTTTCACTGGGCTGATAATGGAGAGCAGGCGGCCGGTGACCTTGGCCTTGCCTTGGGCGGCGGTGGGCAGACAGCTGCAGTCCTCCACTGTTGTATTATTATCGCCTCCCCAGTGGGCCTAAGGTATGGCACCTGTGGCAGACCTCTGTCTATGCCGTTTGACACTTGCCGCCTGTGTAATCCCGCTGTGTAAATGCTCCTATATTTAGGCCACCGAACATATTTATTTATGTTTATTCCCCTCTGAAGTATGGGTTATGAAAACAAAATGGTATACATTACATGTCTGGCACATTAACTCCCTCTGAGCCCCCTGGGAACTGAGACCCCACCGGGCCTTTTTCTATAAGCTCAATTTACTAACATCCTAGACCTTGTTATGATCATTGTGGACTATATCTACAACTTGTTTAATAAACAAAAATACACAGAGAATATAGCTGCAAGCAGCGATGAGGGGGCCAAGCTGTCAATCAGGGCAGAGTCGCCATGGCAACTTGATCTGATCATGTTAAAAGTGTGGCTGTAAGCATTGATAGCAAGTTTTATGTCAATTGACCAAAAATTGGATGTAACTGAGATATGAGCTCACCTCCTGTTTGGCAGATTCGCCTCAAATTTGATGGACTGTGACGGACGAACACTTTTAAAAATGAAAAATCCATCTGATACCTTTTGTGAGACTTGGTCCGAAGATAATCTATGCCAAATTTGATGAAGATTTGACAAAATTTTAGGCCTGTGAAAATTTTCTTAATTTTTTCATTTCTTAAAATTTTCATAAAAACAAAATGGTGGCCGTGTTTAAGTTGACTTGATAATTTGTCATGTCTCATATTTGGGGTCTCCCAAAGTATCACCTAACACAAGAACTTACAGCGCAAAAAGATGTTTTTGCTTATTTCAGCGCTCCCCAGTGGTCAAATGACAAAAAAAAAATTAGCTCAACCTCAGGAAGGCATCCAAAGTCCATATACCAAGTTTGGTGTCAACACATCAAACAGTTGCTGAGATATGACATCACTTCCTGTTCGGCGGCTTTGCTGCCGATTTCGATTGGCTGTAAACGGTTTTGAAAATCAAAAATCCACATGGTAACTTTTTTGACGCTTGGCCTGAAGATCATCTATCAAATTTGGTGAAAATTGGACAAAATTTGGCCTGTGAACAATTTTTAAATTTCATGAAATCCAATATGGCGGAAAATCCAACATGGCGGAAATTGGTGCGTTGAACTCAGCTTGATCCAAGGAATCCAACCTCCAACCATCCAAAAGTTACATGCGTAAACGTACCTCCAACTCTGGCCCATTGGTGGCGCTAGAGCATTTCAGGCGCTGACATCAAACATGGTGAAAAGAATCATGGGACCGTACCCAATCAGTGTATCAAATTTCAAAACTTTTTACCATACGGTTCTAGGGGCTGCCATAGACACCCTAGCCAGAAGAAGAAAAAAGATGAATAATAATAAAACGTAGAAACACAGTGAGTGCCTACGCAGCTTCGCTGCTTGGTCCCCAAATATATGTTGATAATATATTTTTAGCTCAATAAATATATTTAAAAATATAAATTATTGCTGTGTCAATATATCACAATATATTTCATTTCCATATGGGTTATTTGACCATTCAGGTGGATTGCTACTGCTGGTCAGTATCATGTGTTTCTTGGTTAATCGATCAGTTGGAAGCATTTCATATTATGGCTTTTTTAAACACCATTTCGATAATGTGAGAGGAAATACTACTGACCCTTGAGAAACAAGAAATAAGATTATATTTGCAGTCGTCTGGGTAGCTATCAGAAAGTTTTTCTGCTTTCTTCAGACTTTTTTGTAGCAACTCAGTCACTCCAGGGAATTCTAAAGTTTAGGTCTGGTTGCCTGGAATATTTTTCCTGTCTTCTTCCTCCTTCTACTTCTAGCATCTTTAAGTCAGGTTTCCTGATTAATTTCAGATAATTATTTAATGTTCTTTACCATGTAGTCCACCTTACTTTTGACTGTCACACCACATTATTCTGTGGGGCTATAACTCAACAAGTAGTTTTAGATACTGTACATTATTCATAAGTTATCAGATCAGGCTAAAACAAACAGGGTATTTATAACTCTTTCATCTCAGAAAAAAAAAATCCTCCAGCTGAAATGAATGCAAATGTCTTCTCTATTTAAGAGGCTATTTGTCTTTAAAAATACTAAAAAACCATCAGTCCTTCATGCTAAATAGCATGGTATACATTTCACTATATGGTGGTTAAATTATGTCTGAAATATAGTTCTGTTTTTTGTTTTTGTTTGTTAAATTTCTGGAATTATGTAAGCCCATTAGAACATTGGGCTTTAAAAATAAATGAAAATAGGCTCTTTGGCTCTCATGCACATCTTATACTTTTAATGGATTCCATTGGTCTAATCTGTATTTGCACCAATTTTGTCAGCAAAAAGTGCAATATGAAAGGACACACAATGAGTCATCCTTGAACTGAAAGTGTGATACGGCTGGTTATTGAAAATATCATTGAACAGTTTGTCTGAATCAGAGGTAATAATGCTCATTCAAATGTCCTAATCCTTTACTTCTACAGTACCTCTGTTCCAATATTAGGCATGTCTTGAAATGCCTTTGCATGGTAAGGTTATGGCATTTTTTTTACATTTTGCCAATATTTTGCTTATTCAAGTCTGTTAGAGACAAACAAGCTTTGGTTGCGTTTTAAAACATTCTGTTATTATATTTTTATACTTTCCATGACACAGAAAGAATGTATGAGTATGAATTAATTTAAAACTTGTTACAGTTTTGTTAGCTCCATATTGAATTGATCTTATATATCTACTTATATTTTGTGGGCAATACTATGTTAACGCTGGATATGTCTTTTTTCTTAATGCTGCAGCACACCTCTATGCAAATAACACCTAATATGGGCACCTAATACAACACTACACCTGATAAGACATTGCACCCCCCTTCCCCATCTCCCATTGGCCCCTTTCTCATACATCTTGTATACAGAAAAAAAACTCCCCCTCCTGTCTGAATCCTGTACGTCAACCAAACAAAGACACAATACCATTCCTGCTTCTTGAGATGCCACTTCCAAATTTGGCAGAGTGCTTTCCTTTAAAAGGACCACTGTGGGACCAGACCTGCATATGTCACTGGATTATCTGAAGGTAAGGTGTAGTAGGAGAGGACAGGTTCTCTGTAAGAAAGACACGACTTCACCTCACAGCCATATCTCAGTTATATTGTACTGAACAAGTCACAACAAAATTTAGCGAAACTCCTTCTGTAATATCGGTGACTGCACCTTGTCTAAAATGAGTTAGCTGTCTGCTGTTGGAGCTTTGTCTGTTCTCCTTTGCTGCCATCTGCTGCTGTTGATGTCGAGACACAGAAGAAGTGTGGGATTGTGGTGACTGAAGAGCCAAAAGATTTACTGTCTATTTGTAATTTCAGTCACCAGAGGCCTGGCATATTACTGATCACCTGTTCAGAGGTTCTTAAGAAGGTAAGACAATTTAACCCACTAGTTTTCAAGTAATTTCCACAATACATTACTACCAATGTGCTACCTATCAGTCTTTAAAGTTGTAGGGTAACACCTCCTTCATAAAGTAAGAATCTTACTCTCTCACAAAACTCACATGAACTTCACAAGGGCATTACATAAATGTGTGTCTTTGAGCTTCTTAAACGTGTGAAGATTATATTTTCTCATTTTCAAAGAAGCTGAGAATGCTGCTTCATAAATAAAGAAGTTCCAGCCCACTTATCTGCAGTGTATATTTTTGCGTGCATACTGAAAAGAGAGTTAAAAAAAATCCTTGAAATGTGTTTTGGTGATCTGAAATGGTGTCACCTTTACATTTTTGAGAAATGCATAAAAAAGACAAAAGGTTTGACACTTTTTTCTCGAAAAAGCTTTTTAAAGACATTACGAAAGAAACAAAAACACATAAAAGGAATACACCTAACTAGCAGTGTACAGAAAGAGAAATGAGGAAGCTATGCGATGAAGAACAGTCTATGCTGTACTCTAAGAAATGATTGACCACCATTTCTCATTGCGTTTAGACATGGGTGATCTGTCAGAGTTTGGGGCTGCTGCCCCCTACCTGAGGAAGACAGAGAGGGAGCGTTTGGAGGATCAGACTCGGCCCTTTGACATGAAGAAGGAGTGCTTTGTGCCCGACCCTGAGGAGGAGTTTGTCAAAGCCAGTATCATCAGCCGGGATGGGGGCAAAGTTACTGCCGAAACTGAGAGAGGAAAGGTAAGAGCCCCTCTGTGAGGTTTTGATGCCGCTGAGGAGGGGGGAGCATCCTTTGTGTTGCGTTGTCCGTAAAAAACTGTAAAAAAAATCTTCTGTGAATGCATTGATTATCATGTTTTGTCTTTAACTTTGACAAATGCCGCATACAGTACATTAACACAGCGTTTCCCAACCCTGCTCCTGAAGGCACACCGTCCTGCATATCTTCTATCTATCCCTGCTCTACCTACCTGACTGAACTCATCAGTGGCACTTTTGATTAGCTGAGCACACCTGATTTAGTCAAGCAGGAAGGATACATAGAAGATATGCAGGACAGTGTGCCTCCAGGAGCAGGGTTGGGAAACACGGCATTAACAGACCAAAAACCAAAAAAATAAAATTAATATAAAATGCTATATTCTAAGTAATGACTGCACTGAGCACACCTTCATGATGTCAAGAACATAGTGTTACTTTTAAAAGATTTTCAGCCTTTATTATTTGAGACATTATTACTACATGCTGTACTGTACATTTTGCTCCAGCGACTGTACAGTGCCTCTCCTTACCCTGACACTTTGTGTGGAACTGTGGGCATTTGTGAAACTGCAGTGATGTTGCTCTCAAAACTTATCCTCATAGACCGTTACCGTGAAGGAGGCTGACATCCACCCTCAGAATCCGCCAAAG
Organism: Megalops cyprinoides; assembly: GCF_013368585.1. Taxonomy (NCBI): domain Eukaryota; kingdom Metazoa; phylum Chordata; class Actinopteri; order Elopiformes; family Megalopidae; genus Megalops; species Megalops cyprinoides. The sequence continues at coordinate 18,004,194 of NC_050606.1, forward strand.
TTTGATAAAATTGAAGACATGGCGATGTTCACCTTCCTGCACGAGCCCGCTGTGCTGTATAACCTCAAAGAGCGTTACGCTGCCTGGATGATCTATGTGAGTACAGCACTCCTCCTCTCTCCATTCACTTACACAGGAGCTGGAGGATCCATTATAAACCATGATTCTCTCTCCTTCAGACTTATTCAGGGCTCTTCTGCGTCACTGTCAACCCCTACAAGTGGCTGCCAGTGTACAATCAGGAGGTGGTCCTTGCTTACAGAGGAAAGAAGAGGAGTGAAGCTCCTCCTCACATCTTCTCCATCTCTGACAATGCCTATCAGTACATGCTGACAGGTAAGCATTTTTTTTCTCCCTAGGGAAAGGAAATGGAGGTTGTAAACTCCAGAATATCCTAACAGCAGCTGGCTCAGCTTTTTATGATTGGATTTGTATTGATTCCTTGAGTGGAACAATTTGCGAAGTGATGTAATATTAAACATACTGCAGATCCACATGGCATTTTAGCATCTGTTCATCTGTTTAAAATGCATCTTGGTTCAACTAGCCCCAGAGTCTTAACATTACATTACATTGACATTTTTGTCATTTAGCAGATGCTCTTATGCAGGGTGACTTACATAGGTTACAGTTTCACATATTATCAATTTATACAGATGGATATTTACAGGCAATTCTGTATCCCAGAGGCAATTCTGGGTTAAGTACCTTGCACAAGGGTACAACATAGGGGGCCCCGGCAGGAAATCGAACCAGAAACCTTTTCAGTTACGAGCCCTGCTCCTTACCACTATGCTGTACTGCTGTCCACACTAAACATTCATACTACAGCCTCAAATTCATTTGCTAAATCCTCTAGCACCTATTATGGTGCTTAATGGAATGTGGTATGTTACGTAATGACTCCTACTTTTGTAATTCACTCTGGATAAGAGAGTCTGCTAAATGATTAAATGTAAATGTAACATCATCTAAGATTACATTGTGCCATCCTCTTTTGTTTTTCAGACAGAGAAAACCAGTCAATCCTCATCACGTGAGTCATTTTGCCAATTTGAGTCTGTGCTCCATCCCCTTCTTAGTTTCAGACCAAATGAAAGGTGTGAAATAATGTAATCCATGAGAAAAAATCAATATCATTGTGCTTATTGCAAAAGGTTAGGATTCCCCATAAATTTTAGCACAACCAAATTACTTTGATGAGGAGATGCAACTTTTGTCCTTTTCTGGTCTCACTGTTTGATTTTTATTGTAGCATATTTATGAATCTGATTAACAGCGCATCAAATATACTGTACATTTTGACATCAGGTGTTTTGGAGCCGTTCAGTAGCAGCTGGTGATCCCTGACAACGAGGAGGAATATTCGCAAATGTTGAAGGCTGGTTTGGGCCTGAAGGCATTTTGAGGGTGAAGAGCATGTTGGTATTAGATGAGATTGCCTTAATATTTTGGATGGTTGAAAGACTGTTCTTGACAGCAGCTGATATGATCTAACACTGCTCACATGGTGCTGCAGTACAGGATGGCAGTTGGCTGAGATAATTTATGAATGAATATTTATGCTAAACAGACATTATTAAACAGCTAACATTATTATTGCATGTACTTGATTGGTACATTTATTGCGCTTGATCCTGCATATCAAAGGCATGTGAATTAAATACAGGGCAGTGCAGCTTGGAGTTTACCATGACCATATATATATATCTGTAATGAGAATATACATAGCTGAATGACACAGTCATGCTCTAGATAAGTGGTATTCATTGTTTATGGCCACGCTTTAGATAATGAGTGGTGTTAGAACAACAATGAGGCTCACTGCAAATGTGCAATATATCTAGATAGTAATTACTTGTAATTTAGCATTTGAATTTTTTTCTTTTTTTGCTCTCTTCTATTGGCCTAGATCCAGTAAGCCCATAACGATCTGCACAAACAATGCTGTACAGAAATGATATGATGACAGACCCATACTTTTTCTTTTGATTAATACCCCCTACTGACACTGTTGTCTCCCCGGCCTATTATGAAAAGATGCATTTAGACCTTTATATGAGACGTGATTCAACCCTTTTAATAATTTACTTTTGATTTGTATCTTTTTTCCTCTGGGGGTGGTGTTACACTTCCTGGTTTAAAAATGTAAAAAAAAAAATGATGCTTTTCCATTATCCAGCCAGACACTGATGGACTGATTCATTACAGCAGAGTTAGCAGAGGTGCTACAGTTTCCACATGTCTATTCCACAGTGATGTTCTCAGTATTGAACGCTCTCTCTCAGCCGTGCTCTTTATCATAACTCCTCTGCCGGTGGCTCTGCCTCCATCTCTCAAATGTCATGGGACTGGACATTCAAGACTGCGTATTAAGAAACTTAGCTTTGGTCCAATAAGACAGATTCTTCTATCACTGTGTGTTGTCTGACAGTTTTCAATGATGTGATTGGAACTTTTCAATGCCTTTTGTTAGATAGGGCATCCTCCTCTGGGCCTTGATCTGTTCTTAGTTCTTAAATAAATATTGTAAAAGTCTTCAGAAATTACCTTGACCTCAGTAGTATATACTGTACATTAAATTCTATTTATTTATTTTATATAGAAAGTTATATTTTACCTATCTTGCTTTCATTTGAAATTATTTTTCAGATCCACAACATGTTAATAGGAGATTAGGAGACTGTTGTAAATATTTATCTGAATGCATTTTGGCATATTTGAATGACATCAGTTTTGTTGCAAAGCTTGGCCTTGTTTGTTAAAATATTAATTTCCAATATGTTTCAAAAGAACATATTACTGAACATGGCAATTGTGTCTGTCCCCAGTGGAGAATCTGGTGCTGGAAAGACTGTGAACACCAAGAGAGTCATCCAGTACTTCGCCAGCATTGCAGCTGGAGGAACAAAGAAAGATACAGATAAGAAGGTGGGTCTCACCTGTTGTATTTGATTTGTAAATGCTAAAATAAAAAGCAAATAAGACTACAGGCTCAAGAGTGGCTCAGTTGGTAAGGCACTCATCCTGAGTGGAGGCCGAGCCATTCTACCCAGGTTAAAAACCAGCCGTATCATCTGACCATGAACTAGGAGCTTACAGCGGTGGAACAAATAGGCTTTTTTCTGCTGGGGCTAAGACTGGGTAGGTTAGGCAGGGCTTGTTCATCACCACCCCCACTTCACAGTTATGCACTGCGTGACCTGTAGTGTGGAAGATAACCATTGTCTGCATGTGCACGTGTTAAAGGATTGCATTTGTCTCCTGCACAACTCCATAGGTTGTCACGGTGATCTTAATGTTCAATAGGAAATTCCAAATAGGGTTGCATGAAGGTGAAAAGAATAGCAGAAGAATAAGACTACAATAAGAATGAAACGACAAAAAAGGCTACATTAATATTCTACAAAGTTTTGTCTGGGTTGACCTGCACATCTGTACTGTATGTTTACTGATCTGGTCATTTTCAGGGTACCCTAGAGGATCAAATCATCCAGGCTAACCCTGCTCTGGAGGCCTTTGGTAATGCCAAGACCATCAGGAATGACAACTCCTCAAGATTTGTGAGTGTCCTTCTGCTGCCACCGCAGATTAAACATTAACTACAAACGCTAATGTGATGGGATTGACTTACTTCATGTTTCCCTTTTCTATCAGGGCAAGTTCATTCGAATTCATTTTGGGGCCAGTGGGAAACTAGCTTCTGCTGATATTGAGACCTGTAAGTAAATATCTAAAAACACAAATGTAAATATCTTTTTACATGTTCATTCTGACGAACACTGTAACCTTTGGTTGCAGACCTTCTGGAGAAGTCTCGTGTGACTTTTCAGCTCAAAGCTGAGAGAGACTATCACATCTTCTACCAGATCCTGTCTCAAAAGAAGCCAGAGTTGCTGGGTGAATATTGAACACTGTTTTATGCTGAACGTGTCTTCCAACTACAGCAGTAGACTAAAATAACTGAGCTGTGTTTATTCTTCATTAGAAATGCTGCTCATCACCAACAACCCCTATGACTATGCCTTCATCTCCCAAGGAGAAACCACCGTAGCCTCTATCAATGATGCTGAAGAGCTGATGGCCACTGATGTGAGTTAAGAATAATGGTTAAATATGAGAAGAAAAATAGCAATCAACCTGCACATAGATAACGATTCCCCACTCTATTCATTTACAGTGATAAATGTTTCCAGCATTGCAGCACAACTGATTAGTCCCAAGGAAGCACAATCTGTCCTGTCTGTTTCCTGTAGGAAGCCTTTGATGTGCTGGGCTTCACCCAGGAGGAGAAGAATGGCATTTACAAGCTGATCGGTGCCATCATGCACTATGGCAATATGAAGTTCAAACAGAAGCAGCGTGAGGAACAGGCAGAAGCTGACGGCACTGAGGGTGAGTCTTATGTCTGAGATTTTTATCAATACTAAAAGCACACAGATACATTTACAGGACAGATCCTCTTGCATGGAATGCAGTTGTAGGATACATTCCTGCATATGGCCCCTGATTCGTTCTTTTGACTGAAATTTCCCTTTATTGTCCCAGATGCTGACAAGGTTGCTTATCTGATGGGCCTGAACTCTGCTGACCTCATCAAAGGTCTCTGTCACCCAAGGGTGAAAGTAGGAAATGAGTGGGTCACCAAGGGACAAAATGTCCAGCAGGTGAGAATCAGACAGTATCAACAACCATGGAAAAGGGAAAAAATGAAGTAATTCAAGGCTTGCAAAAATTTCACAAAGAAAAAATTGCCATTGATTTCTTCATTTCCACAGGTGAACTATGCTATTGGTGCTCTGTCAAAGTCAGTGTACGAGAAGATGTTCCTCTGGATGGTGGTGAGAATCAACCAATCCCTGGACACCAAGCAGCCTCGCCAGTACTTCATTGGTGTACTGGACATCGCCGGCTTTGAGATCTTTGATGTCAGTCCCTCTTGAATCCTGTGATTGTATTCCCAAGAAATTAATGTACATTTTTCCTAGTGCAATAATGTTTTTTATTGAAAAGGCAGTATTTGTGATGAATGCCTTTCATTACTTGATTACAGTTCAACACCTTTGAGCAGCTGTGCATCAATTTCACCAATGAGAAACTGCAACAGTTCTTCAACCACCATATGTTTGTGCTGGAACAAGAGGAGTACAAGAAAGAGGGCATTGAATGGGAGTTCATTGACTTTGGCATGGACTTGCAGGCCTGCATTGACCTCATTGAAAAGGTGGGTGAAAGGACAAGTCTTGTAACCATCTGCATTTTGTAGACTTCTAGTTTTTGAAATGGATATGCATGAAAAAGTTCATTTTCCTGGTATTAAAAAAACAAGGTACAGTTTGGACCAAGGAAGTGGTAATTCCATAATATGAGCTGTCTGTATTCACCGATTTAAAGGAGAGGAATAATTCCCAGGAATGAGCACATGTACCATGTACAACTTCACATGAGATTACCATTAATTTAGAGGAGTTTCTCTCATAGCCCTCTCTTCTCTCTTTCTTTTAAACCCAGGAACTAGGATGCTGACACTCAGAATGATATTCCTAACTTCATTAGTGTTTTGTGCATTTTTCATTAGTATCAAAGACACACAGAATTTCAGAAATACAGAAATAAGAGTTTCATACAGAATTTATTTTTATTTTTTAGAAATTGGGGGAAAAGTTCCTTGAAGTGTTTGAGTGACTAGATAAAAGAGCCAGCAAACATTTATAACTGAAGACTTTCCACAGTGCTTTGTAAATAGAAGAGTATGGAGATCACTTAAGGACAGGAAGGACATTAGCATGAAATAGCAGCAACTGTTTTCACATGAAAATGAGCAGCAGAAAATTATCTCACAGAACCAACACATATTTCTCAGCATTTGCAAGTTTTTTTGAACAATTTCCCAAAAAGGTTTATGAAATAGCTAATTATACAACAGTGATTTCAAGTGAGTTCAAAGTGAAAAAAGATGTTATAATAGCCTTGGGTCCATGGGTAACTGTTACCTTAACAATGCCACAAAAAATGTAATGTGCCTGTCAGCATGGGATTATTATGCTCCTCCTGCTAACTACACATCTCTGTTGTTTTAGTCACAGTGTGGAAATTGTCTGTTGGTTTTTCTAATATACTGTGAATGGGAGTTTGTAAATGTGTGAGGAGATAAATTACATTGAATGAACAACAGGTAATGAAATGCTGGACATGGTAGTCTTTTCTATTCAAAAAGCTAGTGGATATATTTACTTTTTTACTATTGTGACATGTTATGCAGTGCTGGCATGGAGAGAACCAAGTGGGCCGTTAGGTCTGTTGTGGAACAGAGCAGTGGGATATATAGTGACTGCCTGTACCAACGTGTCCCTCCATCTTCCTTTATTAGAACATTTCAGCTTGAATGTATATGATCATGCACATGCTCGACTCATGCCTTGTGTTTCCATATGAAGTTTTTATGTCATGTTTTCTTCTTTCCAGCCCATGGGGATCATGTCCATCCTTGAAGAGGAGTGCATGTTCCCTAAGGCCAGTGATTCCACCTTCAAAGCCAAGCTGTATGACAACCATCTGGGCAAGTCCAATAATTTCCAGAAGCCCAGGATTGTCAAGGGCAAACCAGAGGCCCATTTCTCCCTGGTTCACTATGCTGGTACTGTGGACTACAACATCTGTAACTGGCTGGTCAAGAACAAGGACCCTCTGAATGAGACCGTTGTTGGGCTGTTCCAGAAGTCCACTCTGAAGTTACTGGCGATGCTGTTTGCAAACTACGCTGGTGCTGACTCAGGTAACCATTTGTCAGATTGAAATTTTATCTGTAAATTATGTAAATGTTTATGTAAATATAAATGTTTTTAAAGGTAGAATGAGACACGGAAGCTTGGCCATTTGGAAATGAATGAACTTACTCTGCTTCTTCCAGATATGCTCCACAGTCCTGTAATTGGTTTTTAGCAGTTTGAGCAGGTTATAGGGAGTTAACCATGCCTCCATTTTTTTAACAAACAGCAATGGAACAAGGTGGAGGAAAAGGAGGCAAGGGAGGAGGAAAAAAGAAAGGGTCTTCCTTCCAGACTGTGTCTGCTCTCCACAGGGTGAGTGCAATGATAGAAGGGAGTAGCCTCAACTTCAATCACAGATGCTATTAAGACTGAAGTATAACATTATAAATATGATGCTGTGTATTAAATTAGTCTAATAGACAGTTACATATTGCAATGCTGTCGTTCCACAGGAGAACCTGAATAAGCTGATGACAAACTTGAGGTCCACTCACCCTCACTTTGTGCGCTGCCTGATCCCCAATGAGACTAAGACTCCTGGGGTTATGGAGAATCCTCTGGTGATGCACCAGCTGCGCTGTAACGGTGTGCTGGAAGGCATCAGGATCTGCAGAAAGGGCTTCCCCAACAGGATCCTGTATGGAGACTTCAAACAGAGGTACAGAAGCATTAGTGTCTCTGTTACAGCTATCTATGCATTTATGTCAGGGAAGCCATACTTTTTAAACCTTTCCCTCCAAAGACTCATAGTATCTGTTGTAGCATATCCCCCTCTACGTGAGCTTGATGAGGAACCAAAGATATACTTGATCGCTGCATGCCATCTGGTAGTTTACAATGAATTGTGTGTTTATAGATATCGCATCCTGAACCCTGCTGCTATCCCAGAGGGACAGTTCATAGACAGCAAGAAAGGAGCAGAGAAACTGCTGGGGTCTCTGGACATCGACCACACTCAGTACAGATTTGGACACACTAAGGTAGGCCATAACTTGTAAGGAATTATTGGGGCCTGAGTCTTCTGAATTAATGATTACAGAAACAATTTTGCCAAGAAAAATACCGTGAAATTAAGACATGCCCAAAACAATGGGCATGGAAATAAAAACAATTCTATCCTGGCAAAAATTGCTTAAAAACTGATAACTGTGTGGTCCCATCTGAGCTTGCCAGGCTATTGCAGTGGAGACTGTTTTTCCCTAAAGAAAAAAATGTGTGGGGTTTCTGCTTGGAGCCAGTATAAGGAATGAGATTGATTGATTCAGGTATACAGCAGATTATATCATTTTACAGTTGTAATGGAAATGAAATACAAGAAGGAAATGCCCTGTGAGCCCAATGTACATGTTTTAACTATTTCTGAATGTGAATGCATGTGGTGATGTGGTGGTTTTAAAAACAATGTAAAACAGACGACTGATGACTGACACTGTAATTTGATACCTTTTCCAATTTCTGTCAGGTGTTCTTCAAGGCTGGTCTGCTGGGCCTGTTGGAGGAGATGAGAGATGAGCGTTTGGCTCTCATCATCACAGGAATCCAGGCAAGATCCCGTGGTCTTCTGGCAAGAATTGAGTTCCAGAAGATGGTTGAGCAGAGGTTTGCACATTATTCAGAATTTTATCATTTAGAATCCTTGGCCTTTTTTAAAATACACTACTACATCTTGACATAGAATTCAGCAGTGCGATAGCTAACACTTATGTGTATGAAATATTTTTTGAATAAAATAGGTAAAATTTAAACAAATGGTATACTAAATATTGCATCATTTTTTGAACAACCCACACTGAAGTGTAAAACTCCCATAAGGCAGTCATTAAATGAGAGGTGCTAAATTTCTTTGTGATGCTTTGCAGGGATGCTTTGCTCGTGATCCAGTGGAACGTGCGTGCCTTCATGGGTGTGAAGAACTGGCCCTGGATGAAGCTGTTCTTTAAGATAAAGCCTCTGCTGAGGTCAGCTGAAGCTGAGAAGGAGATGGCCAACATGAAGGAGGAATTCCTGAAGCTGAAAGAAGCATTTGCCAAATCTGAGGCACGGAGGAAGGAACTGGAAGAGAAAATGGTCGGTCTTCTCCAAGAGAAGAATGACCTGCAGCTTCAAGTCCAGGCTGTGAGTTGATGTTGTCTTAACATAAACAATACACTTATATAACCTATATGAATAACATTGGTTCATTAAAAATTATTTTATAACGTTCATTCATCTGGGGTGATTTTCCAAATGTAACTGTAGGAGCAAGACAATCTTTGTGATGCTGAGGAAAGATGTGACCAACTCATCAAGACCAAGATCCAAATGGAAGCCAAAGCTAAAGAGCTGACAGAGCGGCTGGAGGATGAGGAGGAGATGAACGCAGAGCTGACTGCTAAGAAGAGGAAGCTGGAGGATGAGTGTTCTGAGCTCAAGAAAGACATTGATGACCTGGAGCTCACTCTAGCCAAAGTAGAGAAAGAGAAGCACGCTACTGAGAATAAGGTCAGTGTTATCTGGATTCAGTTCTTTGACACTCATAGACATTGGTTTTGTGCAGCACCCCACAATACTCTGTTTTTACAGGTGAAGAACCTGACTGAGGAAATGGCAGCTCAGGACGAAATCATTGCCAAGCTGACCAAGGAGAAGAAGGCTTTACAGGAGGCTCACCAGCAAACCCTGGATGATCTTCAGAGTGAGGAGGACAAAGTCAACACTCTGACCAAGGCCAAGACCAAGCTGGAGCAACAAGTGGATGATGTAAGCAGTACATATATATATAAGTATTATGAAGCAGCTACGGAGTAGAGGGATTGTTACTTTACATTATTTTACACAGTAATTTCATTCATGAAAAACTCAAAAATCTTTTTCCTAGCTTGAAGGGTCTTTGGAACAAGAGAAGAAGATTCGAATGGATCTTGAGAGGGCAAAAAGGAAGCTGGAAGGAGACTTGAAGTTGACCCAGGAGAATGTAATGGACCTGGAGAATGACAGGCAGCAGTTGGAAGAGAAGCTGAAGAAGTAAATTTATGCTGTCTCTTGTTGAAGAATAAATACATCATTGCAAATGTTTATGAATGTGATTTAATCTTGAATTGCCTTTCCATCACAGGAAGGACTTTGAGATTAGCCAGCTCAACAGTAAGATTGAAGATGAACAGGCAGTGGGCATTCAGCTCCAGAAGAAACTGAAGGAGCTGCAGGTAATTTTAGACAAACTAAACCTATATGGTAATGTTCTTGAGGTAGACTTTCTAACAAATGAATTTGTTCCTGTGCTAGGCCCGTATCGAGGAGCTGGAGGAGGAGCTGGAGGCTGAGAGAGCTGCCCGTGCTAAGGTGGAGAAACAGAGGGCAGACTTGGCCAGAGAGCTGGAGGAGATCAGTGAGAGGCTGGAGGAGGCAGGTGGGGCCACTGCCGCTCAGATCGAGATGAACAAGAAGAGGGAGGCCGAGTTCCAGAAATTACGCAGAGACCTGGAGGAGGCCACACTGCAACACGAGGCCACAGCGGCCACACTGAGAAAGAAACAAGCTGACAGTGTGGCTGACCTCGGGGAGCAGATCGACAACCTGCAGAGAGTGAAGCAGAAACTGGAGAAGGAGAAGAGTGAGCTCAGACTGGAGCTGGACGATGTGGTCTCCAACATGGAGCAACTTGTCAAGTCCAAGGTAAAGACACATCTGTCCTATCATTTTAGTTCATATTTCCATCAATTACTTATAAATAGCTATTATGGGATATTTTATTCTTGATTATATTCCTGTTTATTTGAAAAAAAAATCTTTTGAAGATGAACTTAGAGAAGATGTGCAGGACGCTTGAGGATCAGATGACTGAGTACAGAAACAAGTTTGAGGAGAGCCAGCGTAGCATAAATGACTTCACCATGCAGAGAGCTAAGCTACAGACAGAGAATGGTATGTATGCTCAATAAATATATCATAAAATGCTTCTGTCAGCGAAAATCCTCATATACTAATTATGTTATATTATCACAGGGGAGCTTGCAAGGCAAATGGAAGAGAAGGACTCCCTGGTCTCCCAGCTTACCAGAGGCAAGATGTCCTACACCCAGCAGATTGAGGACCTCAAAAGACAACTTGAGGAAGAAGTCAAGGTGATTTATCCACAGTGTAACTCTTATGATAATAAGCTGAATATGTGAGTTGTTCTGTAATGATTTGTTGCATGCCATGTCTCCTTCAGGCAAAGAATGCTCTGGCCCATGCGGTGCAGTCTGCCCGCCATGACTCAGACCTGCTGAGGGAGCAGTATGAGGAGGAGCAGGAGGCTAAGGCTGAGCTCCAGCGCAGTCTCTCTAAGGCCAATGCTGAAGTGGCTCAGTGGAGGACCAAATATGAGACTGACGCCATCCAGAGGACTGAGGAACTGGAGGAGGCAAAGTAAGAACTGGCATTACATTGTTTTAAATTTAAGTCAGAATTCCAAATTGACCATATTGCCTAGTAGATACTACAAAGTATGTAAGAGATAATACCTCTTCTGACGGATAAGCTTTTTGTTTGTGTTATGTTTCGACTACAATGTAAGACGAACAAAAAGTTTGTCTGTTAGCAGACTCTGCACCTTTTAAAACAGCAACCTGCTACAGTGTGCCACAGTGGTGAGGCAATGTTCTGTATCACCAATCACATCAACCATTCTCCATTTTCTCTCTCCACCTTCATTTTAGGAAGAAACTGACTCAGCGTCTGCAGGAGGCAGAAGAGGCTGTGGAAGCTGTGAATGCTAAATGCTCCTCCCTGGAGAAGACCAAGCACAGGCTGCAGAATGAGATCGAAGATCTCATGGTGGATGTGGAGAGATCCAACGCAGCTGCTGCCGCTCTGGACAAGAAGCAAAGAAACTTTGATAAGGTAATTTTCACAATGGAAGCTCATAGCTATTTACAGTTTATTACATGACATTACATTCATTTAGCAGACACTCTTATCCAGAGCAACTTCAAGCACAAACACAAAAAAGTGTACCCATTCAGTGTCCAACCAGGCTAAACACTGAGTGTGAGCATAATACAATTCACGCCACACCACAAGTTAACTTGTGCAAGCTGTCTAGACAAGGGAAGCCAACTATATTACTATACATCACAGTCACTAGATCACAGAATCCAAAATACATTGTGTTACTACACATAAAATAAACAGCAAGTATTACAAGTAGCAGGTGTTAGGGGGTGAGGTGGAACCGAGATGCATTCTGAAGAGGTAGGTCTTCAGTCTTGAAGACAAGTTGTGCAGCTTGTGGGGATTAGTTTTAGGGGTTTGATAGCACAGGCAGGAAGACAATCAAACAGGTAGTTACAGTAGTACAGATGTTAGAGGACAAGGACCTGATCTAGGCACTGCACAGAAATTTTTATTTTTGTACAAATTTTGGATGTTGTACAAAAATAAATTGCATACCTGACATAGTGCTGCAACCTGAGAAGAGAAGGATAGTTGGCTATCAAGCATTATGCCGAGGCTTTTGCCTTGTGTTATTAGTGAAAAAGCTTGCACTGTCTACACTGAGGGAGAAGTCTTGAAACAGGGAGGACCTGGGTGTTATGTAAAGCATCTCAGCCAGGTTAAGCTTTAGGCAGTGGTCCAACATCCATTGTGAAATGTCCTTCAGGAAAGCTGAGATGTATGCAGAAACCTGAGTGTCAAAGGGTGGAAAAGACAGGAAAGGAGTATAGGATAGGAGTTTCATCAGCAAAGAAGTGATATCAAAAGCCATGGGAGGAGATGACACAGCCAAGAGGTTGCATGTACAGAGAGAAGAAAAGGGGGCCAAGTACCAAGCCTTGAGGGATATCCAAAGGCAGGCTGTGGGGTATAGACAACCCACCTTTCCAGGACACCCAGAAAGAGTATCCAGAGAGGTAGGACTGAACCCAAAGAAGAGCAGTGTCAGTGATCTCCAACCTAGCCAGGATAGACAGAAGTAGAGTGTGGTCCCCTGTATCAAAGGTTGCAGAAGGTCCAGATGAATTAGGACTGAGGAATGTGAAAATGCTTGGGTTGATTGAAGAGCCACAGTGATGGAAAATAGGAATGAACAGCTCTGAAGCCAGAATAAAAAGTGTTCGAAGAAGGTTGTTCTGGGAGAGGAAGGGGGATAGCTGGTTGTTTGTTGGAGGAAAGTTAGAATCCTGTGCTTAAGTTACCATTGGGTCTTTCTTCCATCAGATCCTGGCTGAGTGGAAGCAGAAGTATGAGGAGTCACAGTGTGAACTGGAGGGTTCCCAGAAGGAGGCCAGATCTCTGAGCACTGAACTCTTCAAGCTGAAGAACTCTTATGAGGAATCACTCGATCAGCTGGAGACACTGAAAAGGGAAAACAAGAACCTCCAAGGTTATAAGTCAAGCAATTAACATAGTTATTTTATTGATTATTTTATATTTTTTAAATGTATAACTGCATTATCAATGATTTATTATCTCTACTATTCAGAGGAAATCTCTGATCTCACGGAGCAACTTGGTGAGGGAGGAAAGAGCATCCATGAGCTGGAGAAAATTAGAAAGCAGCTTGAACAGGAGAAGGGTGAGATCCAGTCGGCTCTGGAGGAGGCAGAGGTGAGGACCTGGGTTAAGGGTTGAGGAGGTAGACTTTGAGATTTTGAAAGTGGTGGAACTTCACTTTGATTAAAAAGTATGCTTGGTGTGACAGATTTCTTTTCTTTTTTGTTTTTGATAGGGCTCTCTTGAACATGAAGAGGGTAAGATCCTGAGAGCCCAGCTGGAGTTTAACCAGGTGAAAGCTGATATTGAGCGCAAGCTTGCTGAGAAGGAAGAGGAGATGGAGCAGGCCAAGAGGAACCAACAGAGAGTGATAGACACTCTGCAGAGCTCCCTGGAGGCAGAGACCCGCAGTAGGAATGAGGCCCTCAGGCTGAAGAAGAAGATGGAGGGAGACCTCAATGAGATGGAGATTCAGCTGAGCCAGGCCAACAGGCAGGCTGCTGAGGCCCAGAAGCAGCTGAAGGCAGTCCATGCACACCTGAAGGTAAATCAAAGTAGCCTTATTTTAGGAAAGTATTTTTATGATACTGATGCAGAATGTATATTTGAAAATATATTGCATACTGAGCTGTTGAGTTACTGAGTTAAGATGGAAAATTTGTATTGCATTGCATATTTCCTCTAGGATGCCCAGCTGCAGTTGGACGACTCTCTCCGTGCCAGTGACGACCTGAAGGAGAACATTGCCATTGTAGAGAGACGCAACAATCTGCTGCAGGCAGAGCTGGAGGAGCTGAGGGCCATGTTGGAACAAACAGAAAGAGGCCGCAAGCTGGCTGAGCAGGAGCTGCTGGATGTCAGTGAGAGGGTGCAGCTGCTGCACTCACAGGTAGCGAAATGACCACTTTTTCCCTGGTCCCTTTGATAAGATGAGACTTATCTCTGGGGGTCTTCACTGTCTGAAATCTCTCTGCGTCTCTGTGTAGAACACCAGCCTGTTAAACCAGAAGAAGAAGCTGGAGGGTGACACAGCCCAGCTTCAGACTGAGGTGGAGGAGGCTGTACAGGAGTGCAGAAACGCTGAGGAAAAGGCCAAGAAGGCCATCACTGACGCTGCCATGATGGCAGAGGAGCTAAAGAAGGAGCAGGACACCAGTGCTCACCTGGAGCGCATGAAGAAGAACATGGAGCAGACCATCAAGGACCTGCAGCACCGCCTGGATGAAGCTGAACAAATCGCCATGAAGGGGGGCAAGAAGCAGGTGCAGAAGCTGGAGGCCAGAGTGAGTATTTACAGTGTCATTACACCACCTTGAGGACACAGTGCAAAAGCTGTGATTCATGTTATCAGGGAAATCATCATCATTTTTTGTCTTTTACAGGTGAAGGAATTAGAAAGCGAAGTTGAAGCTGAGCAGAGGAAGAGCAGTGAATCTGTGAAGGGAATCCGTAAATATGAGAGACGCATCAAGGAGCTCACCTACCAGGTTACTTCAGATTTATTTCTGCTTAACAAGAAATCTCCCAGTAGTCATGTGCAAGCAAACAGAAACTACAATCTGTAAATTTGTGTGACATTATATCACTTGGGTGTTTTCAGACGGAGGAGGACCGCAAGAATTTAGCCCGTCTGCAGGACCTAGTGGACAAGCTGCAGCTGAAAGTGAAGGCCTACAAGAGAGCTGCGGAGGAGGCTGTGAGTATTGGCCTGTACTTATTACACTGAGGTAGACTTAGCTGGATATACTATCCCCTACAGCACAGAGCTGTGCTTCTCAGGTCAGGCCTTAATGATGTGCTGTGTTTGTCTGATACAGGAGGAACAGGCCAACACTAATCTTGGCAAGTTCCGCAAGCTGCAGCATGAACTGGACGAGGCGGAGGAGAGAGCCGACATCGCCGAGTCACAGGTCAACAAGCTGCGTGCCAAGAGCCGTGACGTGGGAGCTAAGGTCAGAGAAAATCTGCAGTAGAGAACAATTCTCTTCCACGGTGCTCATTCTCACCGCAAATGCGCAGTCTACAGGGCTGTTGTTGTCTCATTCTGAGACATCTAAGTCTTAATATCAGTATGGCACTAAAATAAGGCAGTACCATTTACCTAAATAGTCCTAAATATAAAGTTGATTATTCACAATTTCCACAATTTCGTTGTACCCCCACCGTGCAATGACAATAAAGTCTATTCTGATTCTGATTCTGATCAGCATAGCAGTAAACATGTACCTCATGTCAATCGATAATTAAACCCAATGATAAATTATATTAAGAAAACAGCATGAGATCCAGAACAGAACCATAAATAATACCAGCTCATCTTGAGTCTCCTAGGTAAATTAAATATTTTCTCCTGACATATGATCTAAACCATTCCAAGACAGTCCCCAACATATGACAAAACAGTCATATGACATCTGAAAGGTCGAAAAAGACCTTTCACGAAGTTGACCCAAAAGACCTTTCATGAAATTGTCGTGAAAATTACAGTTATTTAATCAGTCCAATGCACTGCCTGTGCCATGTGTATACCCTTCTTAGGATCTTTACTAGCATTGACACATATTGGCATTGTTCAGATGATGGCTGAACCCTAACTGAAACATCTCAGGCATGGTTTTTGTATTATTATAGAGTTGTTCTAATACCGCTTTTTTTGCAAACTTTAGTTAGAAAAGGTTTGAGTCAAAATAAATATGATCCTGCTAAGCATCAGAATTAGATTTTTATAGGTAGAAGAGAGTCATTGAGGGGAGAATAAAATACCTCATTTGACAAATAACATTTCAGGACATCACTGCACAAACAAGCACACCCGTATGAAACCTTGATAGTAACAGTCCTAATGAACAGGTGGGATTTGGGTACATAACGGACTGTTCTAATCTGTCTGAAAAAAACAGCCAAAGTGGACCCAGAGAGCCTTAAAGCCTTACCATATTTGGCTACATAAACACTTTTAAAAATATATAATGAGCTTGTAGTATGGTAGCTCTCCACATGCACTCTACTTTCCAGCAGTTTCTTTTAAAGAGAATGTCATTGTCGATCCAGGATGGAATACACTTTTAGGTAACCTCAAACGCTTTAACTGGTACGGTAGTATCAAATACTATTTATACATAATACATAATATAATGTAATGTATAATAATACACAACACATAACACGTGATAATATATAATACTCCAACATGAAAGCAGTAAAAATGATTGAATATGTCACTACATAAGTGCTGCAAGAGTCAACAGAAAGAAGTTGTGGAGTCATTACCTTCAGGAATGCAAACATTTTTTCCACAATTTCAAAAGTAGATGAAGAATGAATAAATTTTGTAGCATAGAAGTATATTCTGCATAAAGGTACAGTACCATCAACTAATGGGCGGAAATGGAGAAATCAATAATGGAGGAGATCTTAATATCTACTCATCAAATGTTAACTAAATGTAAAGTGTGAACATGACTACAAGGGAGAGGCTTCACTCAGAGTGCAACTATCTTTAATATTGTGTCATGTCAGTAAAAACTATGCTGTTCTCTATTTTATTAATAATATCAGTGTTGTGGCCCTGCAGTCTCAGTGACAGTGACCTAATACAGGTTACATAACTAATAACTAATAGAAGACACAAAGAAAGACCTTCACACAATGTCTAGTCATACACTCTGAAACACCAAAAAACATATCAGATTTTATTACCCCCAAACCATACAAGTTAAAAAAATGATAATTTATGCACAGTATTTACCTTTTTAAAATTTATACTACTAATATGCTGTATAAGTCACACATGTATACATGTATTTAAACCCTTTTTTGACAAAGCTTGTTGATTTTTTAAACAAGAATACCAAAAATAAAACACAAACACCAGTTTTTAAGGAATGCCCCAATTCAAGATTTTTCTTGTAACAAACAAAGCAATTAACAAAAATTGTCTGCTTGGTTGTTATATTTTTTGGTTTTGTTCTTGCCTTGTGATTGTGAATCAGGGAGATGTTAATTTGATTGGTATCTTATTCCTGGATCAAGGCCTGAAACAAACCTTTCACGGTGTTAGGCAATGTCAGTGAATGGAAAATATCTACCTGCCAAAAATACACACACACACACACACATACACACACACACGCACACACGCATGCGCACACAAACACACACACACACACACACATCCACATGTGTACATACAGTATGTGTGTGTTGTTACTCTAACATGTGTCTAGCATTTATAAATGGAGTCCTCTTTCCAAGTAACATTGATCCCCATACACTAACTGTTTCACTGTTTCTACTCCATAACTTGAAGCTTACAGTACTTTCTCTTTCAATAACAAATTAATACAATTAAGAATGCTTTTTCCATGGTTAATTTCCTCTTTTTTTTTGTCTGTCATCTTGTGCATCACAGAAAGGCCATGATGAAGAGTGAAGCTCTGAGATGCACCTCTTGTCTGCTCTGCTGTTTCCGTTATGATCTCTCCTTCCTCTTCCACGTAATTCCAAATAAAATGAAATGGCATATAAACCCCTCTGCACCATTTGTGCTATTTTAACCTTGTGGCATTTTAGTCTCCTCTACCGTAAACACACTTTTATGGCATTTTCATATCTGCCATTCACTTGCTAGCCTTTTGCTTTCTGATGAATCATCTTGTAGTGGAATGAAAAATACAATTTTTTTTGGTTTCACATTAAATGTTTACTGCCCTAGAGACGTGTGGCATTATTTTGTTATGGGTTAGCATAATCACCTTTTAGCACTCAAATTTCTCATAATTTTGTGAACTTACCTTTCTTATACCCCATTAGGTATTTTAAGCACAACAAAGTCTGAAGGTGGAATTGGGTACACTGGAACATTACCTTCAAAATGAACTCCTATGGCTTTTTGCATGTGGGGAATGATCTAGAGCAGTGTTTCTCAATCCTACTCCTGGAGCCCCCCTAACGTGCGGAGCAGGGGGGCCCCAGGAGCAGGATTGAGAATCAGTGATCTAGAGAGATGCAGGCTGTGTTCCAAGATGGCTGCCATAGGAATCTCTCATATGAGTTACATATGGATCCACTGTCACCGTAGAATGGCTTGATATGTTCGGTCTGGGGTTTTTGTGGGTGATGGATGCACCTGCCACACATAAAACAGTAACAGGTTTCACAGCATTGAAAAAATGTCAATATAAAGGTAGAGCATCTGCATTTCACATTGTCCAGAACTCTATTTCTGCCTTGTTGCTACCGTCTAACGCAAGGACCTTGACTTGACCTCCATAACGGACATCTTGTCTTCAAGTTTTGATTTCACACTTATTGTCCCTTTTAGGCTGAAAATGACAAAAGGCAATTTTGTGAAATGGTGCTCCACACCATTTGACAAATCCAATGATGAGCTCTGTGCAAGTTTGATCAAGTTTGTTATTGCTCTTATACCTACTTCCATAGTTCTGTTGTCCAAGAACATGGAAGATGAGGCTTCCCATCCCACAAAATTGAGCTGTCTTTTCCTCTTGGTAGGGTCCATTAGTGGCCTTTTGTTTAATAAACGTTGCTCTGTGTGAAATTAGGAAAGAGGTTTTTTACCACCATCTTCTGTGGACTCAAAGATCTAGTTCTGGGGAAGCAATTCTTTAAAACTGAGAAGAGATCAAATGGATTACAGTTCCATTTGTAAATGTATGAAATTGTACACTGGACAGCACCCCCCCCCAGAACAACTGTCAGTGTGGCCCAATTGGTTGTTTTTTATTCCCTCATTAACATATGTATTTGGCATGTAGCTGGTACATCACCCTTTTTAAAATGAACTTTGCATTTGCTGGAACTGAAAAATTAAGTGTCTTAATTCTCTCTTCATAACTCATATGTGTGATGCCTGGGTTGAGTCTTTTTCGAAAGTTTCTATGTTCTGTGTGTGGTGCCCAGATGTGCTTTTACAAAGGCATTGTATAGCAATAACATAACCTTTGATTTGTAATCAATATGTTTTTTGCTGTATGTCCCAGAATCCTGTTTGCCTTTTTCATGGCTTTTGGCATAATGTCCCAATCCAGACTTGCGTCAACTACTCCACTCAGAGCTTTTTCATATTGCACACACTGCCTTACATAGTTATTCCCCCCATGTAGAACTCAAAAGACCTCTTGACGACCTTTATTTCTTCTTTAACATTAGCATGCATTTTACAATATCCAAACTTATTACTCGTCTTTTTAAATATATTTGCAGAATCTCCTCTTCAGTATTAAATTCTTCCAAAAGGATTTATCTGTGGAGGCCACTTATTCAGTTTTTTCATTTTTATTTTTGAAATGAATTTATGATGCAGCCTAGGAATAATGAGTCTAGGCTTGAATTGCCTCTAGTAAGATTATATATTGCTTCAGAATAACAATGCAACCTATTTCAATGTTTTATTATGCCAGTTCATTATTTGCACCCCATGAACAAAGTTATTTGTTGAAGTTTCTTTAATGTATATTAAAAAACTTGTCCAGAGGTGGATTATGTCAATAATAGAAACATAATTCTGAATAATGAGTCAAAAAAGTAAAACTAAAGCTTTTGTGAACTGGGCACTGTTATGAAACGTCATAACTACTGGTACCATGCAGAAAATGGTATAGCATATGAATTACTTGGACAAGTTAGTCCTGTGTTTGATTATCTTGTATTTTAATGTCAGTCCAAATGAATGTTTATTATCTTTTAATGCAGTTAACAAGTTTAAACAGACGCAGCAAAAAAACATGCTGACAATGGACTTGATGCATACATTTTCTCATGGCATTGTAAATTACCTGGACATACAATTGACAAGCAATTATTTTTTACACTTCATGAAACCCAGTTTTGTACATGACAACTGTACATTATTATCAATTCATCAAGGTGAAAGTAAACCTCTAACAAACTAATGTGCAGCCAACACCTATTTTTTCCCACTATGAGTCACACAGTGATTGACAGTGAAGTGGCTGTTCACTGAAGGATAGACCCCACTGACATCATCTGAGCAACTGAGTCAGGTGCCTGTAAGTGCTGAGATGAGGAAACCTTCGTTCCACTATCCCCAGCGTAACAAAGCCAGTTACTTCCACCACTGTGGACCCCGCTGACCGAATCAATTATTTGTCACTGACCTTTTTCCCCAAGACATCACAAGATATCCCTTAAAATGATAACTATAATTAAACATCATTTAATTTCCCTCAATGTTAATGTGACAAGACAAAAAAAATAGTGATGGACTATCAGACACCCAATTTACCATGAAGCTTTTGTACGACAATTATAATCATTATGACAAAACAACACATAATTAACTCAGTGTTAAGTGAGTACAAAGGAAAAAGTGTTTTATAGTTAGCAGGCAAGCTATCCAAGGTTAGTTTAGTTTCACTGATTTGTATCAGTGGATTTCATAGTCAGCAGTATATTGAAAATCAATATACTCCCTTTCTCAAACAGTATATGAAGTATACTTTTTATAACAATTCACACTGACAACAATTCAGAACATTTTTGTTCTGAAAACAAAAGTAGAATTTATTACATTATTGTTATACTCAATATCCCCTCAATATTAATGAGTGATTACTTGTTAATGTAAAAAGTCAAGTGTTTATGAAGGAAGTATGCTGAGAGAGAGCTTACCTGCCAGTCGCTCCAGCAGCAGAGCTCCAGAGCTGAGTGCTGTCCCTCAGAGCAGACCAGCCTCAGGCCTCAGGGTGTCTTCCAGCAGGAGGCAGAGCCAGTGTGTGCCAGCAGGAGCCGCAGGGAAGAGGGGGGGAGAGACGCTGGATGCTAATGAATCTTTGCACATCTCAGCTACATGGCACGTTACACAAGTCCTCATCCTGGAAAATATATACTCATCTATAGTGTTGACAAGCCACAGAAGCATGCACTGACTGAGAACTACTGAACACTACTGTAGTGCCTTCACTGAATCCTCACTGCTGAAAAGAATACTTGATCCTCCAACAGTCACACACACCTGAGGCAGAGGCAGAAATATTAAGATGAGACAGAACCCCCTTCTCTCGAAGAATCGCTGGATTGAATGGTCGACTCTACTTTCTCCCTCACACCCATAATTCTCACACAGGTGTCACTGACAGGCCCACACTAGTGTGGAAGCGGCGCTCACGGAAACTGCATCAGGCTTTGGAACGAGATGAGACACGAGGTAAGAAGGCACACGAGGAGGAGATGACGAGAAACACACCCCGTCCTTTCAATCAAGAAAGCCACAATGGCACTAATAATAGACCCCCGCAAAAGACAGGGCTGGTTCGGGTTTCAGCATGTGCCAACAGTCAGGTATCCTTGAGTCAAGCCGGCAGGTCACCCTGCGTCGAAGTGTTGATCGGATGGAGGAGACTGGACAGCTGAGAATGGAACTGTTTTAAGTGTCTCTGAGGAGTGAAGAATGGAATGTCCAAATGCTGGGTTCTAATTAAGGACCTCTGTTGGTCCAGAAAAGGTTGAGCGGCTGAGGCAATTGCACATCTTAACAGCGCCTGCCCTCATTCAGTGGGAGGCCTCTCACTATGATGGTGTCGCAGTGACAGAAATCTTGCAGCTTTCTTGACCTCTGATGCAGACACTTTCTGCAATGCGACCTTTAGGCCTGTGTCTCGACACTCCTTAGCAGACTCACTTTCACTGCAAATTAACACCCACAACTTGCTGTGTAAAGGCAAACACATTACCAACACATTATCTGGTTTACTATTATTGAGACCCGTGATGGTTGTCAGCGAATCAGCAAATCGAGGACACTCGATTGTTAATCATTTTTTGTCAGTTCAGGATGAAATGATTCTTGTAAACATAATTCCAAACAAATGGATAAAATTGATGTCTATGTTTTTCTCTTATTTCACTGAGAAATGCCCTCAGTTCGATTTTTCAAACATGAAACAAAACATAGATTAATGTACATTACTTTATTAAAGAAAACAAACAACATAACCCGTTACTCACTAATTATTTAAATGTCTCCACGCAAAACACTGGTGCTGTGTGGTCTTCAATGCCAGAGCACACTCACTGTCCTTACCTACATTTATACATGTGTAAGCAAGCTCAAAATTATTCTTATAAGAGTATTTGAACAGTGTTAGTATAGATTTTTTTCTGTCCTATTGTTTTGATCATTATAAACCAGTCCTTCAGCAGTATAGCAGTATAAATGCACTGTAACTATTGACCTTTTCAGTTATCTATTGATAATTAATTAGGATTCATCATGTGTTAAAGCCCTGAGTGGGACTTTCGTGGGCTTAAGGGTTTCTGAACATTTCGTTTTTTTAAATGGCGTCACCCTGTGTATCCCATTAGTCAGTGATAGTAGAATTACATTCCTTTAAGGTGAACAGTGACAACATTATTTCCCAATAGTGAGTGCTGAATCGTTTACCTAAAGTGGCAATGCAAAAGAGATCCTGTATACATTTCAAAATGGTGAAGGGGCAGAAATCTATCTTTGACTTGTGGTCATTATTTATGTACATTCAGACCTTTACAGACAGATGGCTTGGTATAGCGATCCTTCCCAAATGCAATGACCGGAGCCTACATCTGGGAGTGCCTCTCAATCTGTCTGCCCCAATCAGTGACAGGCACTCAGCAGGAATTTCACAGGGTTATCTTTGTCTTCAAGGATATAGAGAAGGAAACAATGCTGTGTCATCAAGATGGGTCTGAGGGCAACGTTTTCACTGGGTGATAATGGACAGTGGGCTGACAGTGACCTTTGGCTTTGCCTTGGTTCACTATGGGGGACAGCTGCAGTCTTCCATAGCTATATTATCACCTCATCTTTTTAGTAAAGTCTGGTCAAAATACATGTTGTTTTGCAGTGTTCAACTTAAAAGCAGTTGTCTAGCAATTTTCTGTTCAAAAGAAGGTACTCTACAAAGTGTGAAGAACATGCATTTAATTTTATATTTTCAATTTTACATTTTAGACTGATGAAATGAAATATTCCAGACATAAAAACAAAAACAATTACTGATGTGTTAAGCAAACTTTTACTAATTGATTTTTTTTTGTTTGTTTCACTTATCCTTTGAACTGTAAGTTGACCCTTGATGAATTTGTTCTAGACAACATACTTCACAAGACTTAAATTTATATGAAAAGTATTATATACATGTACACACAGATTAGGTTTTCTTAGCAGAGACTCCTATGCAGAGTGACTTACACAATTTACACGTTACATGTTATCCATTTATAATACAGTATATTCAATTAGATAATTCAGATTAAGGATCTTGCCCAAGAATACAAGTAGCCTGGGATTTGAACCAGTAACCTTTGGATAATGAAACTGCTCCGTACCGCAGCACCGCACATAAAACAAGGTTCACAAAATTTAGCCAATGCTCAAGAGTAAAAATATTTTCCTTTTATATTTATCAGCTTTTTAACTAATACGCCCATTAAAGTGCAATTTTACTATGTTCAAAACATAAAAATATACAGGGTAAACATGCCCTTAGTTTCCTGAATATTATACTTTTCTACTGAGTTTTATTAATATGTGTTCAATGTTATATTGCTTTGTCTCGACACAAAACAACTCTTAAACTTTTGTGTTTTACTAAATAAATTAAAATTGATGACAAAATTGAATGGCCACTTACTGTATCTAAGCAGAACTGGTGAAAAATCTATTTGGAAATATTGTGCAAGTAATATGGTGTGACTGTATTTTTTTAATAAATGGCATGTTAGTCTTAAAAATTTCTACCTATGTCACCTTTCCGAGAGCACAATTTCACCTTTATGTAATATTCATACAAACACACAATCTGCTTTCCTCTGGTTATTCTGATCATCTTGCATGTATCTTACCTCATACATATATACATATATATAACCCTTACAAGTTAAAAGACAATATTTCCCACCAGTGAAAATCAGTGTTACATGGAAATTTGTCTCTGAAGCAAAGCCAAAATACAAAAATAACAACAGGACAAATACAAAAAATCAGGTGTACATGATTGAAATGACAGGGAGGACACACTTCTCCATTTTTCTTGATGAAACGTTATCACTTCCCATATCGAGACTGGCATTTCTGATTCTTCAGATGCCATCTCCACATAGGGAGGTGTTCCTGTCTTTATAAAAAGAGACCAGCCCCAGGGCACAGTTGTCTTCCTACATCAAGGTAAGTTGTTAGGGACACAGAGGGTGCACACACCTTTTCAGGAAGCAACATTTGGGAGAGTATTACAATTAAAATCTCTCAGTACACGTATATAGTTTTACCATTAGGCTAATTTAGGGACACAAAATACAAATAGCAGTGTTAATCATCATTTCTAGTTTGATTTTTCCATGGACAGTGCTGTCAACTGAATGAAGGTGTGTTAAACCTTCAGATTTATTGTCAATGTTTTTTTTTTTTTGTTTGCTCTGTGCCTTTGAAGGGTCAAGAGGGTCAAGCAATCAAGGTAATCGTCTCCACAGGGAACATTCAAATCAGGTGAGAGCTACAACTGCTTACAGTTACAGCAGACAGATGGCAGAATGCACTTTGTGTGTGTGTGTGTATGACAAAATAGAACAATACATATATATAAAACATGACTGAAAAAGTTTATTTTTCCTTCCCTTCCCTTTCCTTTCCATATCAAATTAAAAGAGCAGTGGTAGTACAAATTCAGTTTTATTGTCAGGGCACAGGCACGGACTCAAATGTAGACCAGGCGTATTCAGGTTCAAAGCGGCTTTATTCAAATCACAGGGCAAGCTCATGGTGGCAGTACAGACAGGGTCAAAAAATCAGGAAGCCAGTCTGAGGCAGAACAAACAGGGAGCGGGGATCAAAACAGTAACAGGCTGGGTCAAAACTGGGAAGGCAGGCAGATCAGGCAATCAAGGCATGACGGCAGGCAGGAACGAGGTAGCAAGACAGGCAAAAGTTGGTATGGGATCAGCAACACGAGTAACAAGGCAGGGACGTAACAGAGGAAACACTGAGACGAACTGGCAACAAGACAGAGACAAGCAGGGAATATAAAGGGCTGGGCCGACGAGTAGATGGGATGCAGGTGGGCAGGCTGGCAGGTGGAGACGATCAGGAAATCAGGTGGGCGGGGACAGGGCGGAGAGCGGGGCAGGGCCTGAACAAATGGAACTGTACACAAAAGCACATGGATGACACTGACAGACAGGGAGAAACACCAGAACAACAGCTAGGAGGCCAAAGTACTCAAACATATAGCCAATATAATCAACTTATTTTTTTTTTTTAAATGTGATTGATAGATTGTAAAATGGGGGACGCGGTGATGGAGGAGTTTGGGGTTGCAGCTCCATATCTGCGCAAGTCAGACAAGGAGCGACTGGAGGCCCAGACCCGGCCCTTTGACATGAAGAAGGAGTGCTTCATACCTGACCCTGAGGTCGAGTACGTTAAGGCTTCCATCACCAGCCGCGACGGGGACAAAGTTACCGCGGAAACAGAGCATGGGAAGGTATGAGGAAATCTAGGTTAGACTGTGAGACTACCGCATTCCCACTGGTCACCCTTGCAAATATGATACAGAGGATTGTGTGAGGAGACAGCAGATAGGCGTAGGATCAAATGCAAATTAGCATCTGGGTCTTTCTGGGCTCCTATGGCTTCTTTCAGGAACCTTTGGTAATAGGTAATTTCTTTTTGGTTTCTACTGTCCTCTTTGAACACATGCTAGGACCTGCAAAGGAGTACTTTCATTGCTGGCAGCTTGAGAAATTTGATTACTTTCTTATTGTGCATTAAATAATTTTCAGTTTGAAGGTACCCTGACTGTGTGTTCCTATTAAAATTTGATAGAGCTGTCCTGTGATTCATTATTTATTGGATCTAGGGGCAAACTTGTGCATCTATTGGGTTCAAAGCAAAGGAAATGGAATAATATTTGTTTTTGTGTGTCCGTACCACTGCTTTATTTCAGACTGTAACCGTGAAGGAGGGTGACGTCCACCCTCAGAACCCGCCAAAGTTTGATAAAATTGAAGACATGGCAATGTTCACCTTCCTGCACGAGCCCGCTGTGCTGTATAACCTCAAAGAGCGTTATGCAGCCTGGATGATCTATGTGAGTACAGCACTGCTCCTCTCTCCATTCACTTACACAGGAGCTGGAGGGAGGATCCATTATAAACTATGATTCTCTCTCCTTCAGACTTATTCAGGGCTCTTCTGCGTCACTGTCAACCCCTACAAGTGGCTGCCAGTGTACGATCCTGTTGTTGTCAATGCTTACAGAGGAAAGAAGAGGAGTGAAGCTCCTCCTCATATCTTCTCCATCTCTGACAACGCCTATCAGTACATGTTGTCAGGTGTGCACTTATCACCATCAGTGTCTATAACTGTATATTAGAAAATAGTTTGTAATTCCTCAAATAAACATATACTTTCTTTTTCAGACAGAGAAAATCAGTCTATCTTGATCACGTAAGTATCTAACTTCCTGTTTTATAAAAAGCTAGTTTGCTAAACATTTATTCTGAAAACTGAACATTGTTATGTACAGTTTTCTTTCCTTCCTGAACTATGTATTAACATTTGCAAATAGCTTCACTGGTTAGTTACATGTGTTTTCATTTTTGAGGGGAGAACATAGAGCGACCTGAATGATAGCATTCAAAGTGCACCACAGAGTAATGTTTAATTTATAACCATTTAAAGTGTCATGACTAATTTTAGAATTCCCTTTACAAATTTGAGAAGAATCCCAGAACGTATCATAAAGATCCCTCTAACAATGTGTTTCATTTGCATGCTTACTCACAGTGGAGAATCTGGTGCTGGGAAGACTGTGAACACCAAGAGAGTCATCCAGTACTTCGCCAGCATTGCAGCTGCATCTGGGAAGAAAGACGCAGCATCTGAAAAAAAGGTCAGGGCTCATCTGGTACAAAAATGATAGCTTTGTAAAAATGACCAGTACATTAATTGAAATTTGAGTATAATGTTAGTACTGATTCATATTATCTGCTTGTGTCCATTCCTTTACCATTTACCTATTATTCTAACAAAATTTCACATGTGTTCACACTCAGGGTACCCTGGAGGATCAAATCATCCAGGCTAACCCTGCTCTGGAGGCCTTTGGTAATGCCAAGACCATCAGGAATGACAACTCCTCAAGATTTGTGAGTGTCCTTCTGCTGCCACCGCAGATTAAACATTAACTACAAACGCTAATGTGATGGGATTGACTTACTTCATGTTTCCCTTTTCTATCAGGGCAAGTTCATTCGAATTCATTTTGCGGCCAGTGGGAAACTAGCTTCTGCTGATATTGAGACCTGTAAGTAAATACGTAATCATGCAAAAATAATTACCTTTTGAGACTTGTTTTTTACATGTTCATGAAAAATCCTGTAACCTTTGGTTGCAGACCTTCTGGAGAAGTCTCGTGTGACTTTCCAGCTCAAGGCTGAGAGAGACTATCACATCTTCTACCAGATCCTGTCTCAAAGAAAGCCAGAGTTGCTGGGTGACTTCTGATAACAGTTCTGCATTGAAAGTGTCTTCCAATTACAGCATTAGACAGGAAAACTGAGCTGTGTTTATTCTTCATTAGAAATGCTGCTCATCACCAACAACCCCTATGACTACGCCTTCATCTCCCAAGGAGAAACCACCGTAGCCTCTATCAATGATGCTGAAGAGCTGATGGCCACTGACGTGAGTTAAGAATAATGGTTCAACTTCAAGGGAGGTCAAAGGACCCCATCTTTATTCATGTTTATAAATGATCTTTAACTTCATGGATCCTCAGCCCCAGCCCAACTTCTATGTCTCTCTCCTGTAGGACGCCTTTGATGTGCTGGGCTTCACCCAGGAGGAGAAGAATGGCATTTACAAGCTGACTGGTGCCATCATGCACTATGGCAATATGAAGTTCAAACAGAAGCAGCGTGAGGAGCAGGCAGAAGCTGACGGCACTGAGGGTGAGTCTTAGGGCTGGAGCTTTGATCCATACTGAATGCAGGGTGTGCCATTCATTCATATACAGCTATCAAAGAAAACTTCTTGCATGGAATGTAGTTGGACACATTCCTTCATAGGCCTCCAATTTGCTCTTTTTACTGAAATTTCCATTAAATTTCCCAGATGCTGACAAGGTTGCTTATCTGATGGGCCTGAACTCTGCTGACCTCATCAAAGGTCTCTGTCACCCAAGGGTCAAAGTAGGAAACGAGTGGGTCACCAAGGGACAAAATGTCCAGCAGGTGAGATAAGCAGGCAGTAAATTCAGTTCAGTTTTAGGATTTAAATTTTGCTTAATTAGTATTTGATATGCGTTTCTATTTCTATTTCTTCTCAAGCCTTTCTGAAAGGTTTACTATCCATTTCTTTTCTTACAGGTGTACTACTCTATTGGTGCTCTGTCAAAGTCAGTGTACGAGAAGATGTTCCTCTGGATGGTGGTGAGAATCAACCAATCCCTGGACACCAAGCAGCCTCGCCAGTACTTCATTGGTGTACTGGACATCGCCGGCTTTGAGATCTTCGATGTACGTTTTTTGGACTGTTTATTGGTAGATTTTTGGATATTTGTTGTTTTTTGGCTATTTTATTGCAATTACCATGAGGTCATCAAAACACCTTTATCTATTTCAGTTCAACACCTTTGAGCAGCTGTGCATCAATTTCACCAACGAGAAATTGCAACAGTTTTTCAACCACCACATGTTTGTGCTGGAGCAGGAAGAGTACAAGAAAGAGGGAATTGATTGGGAGTTTATTGACTTTGGCATGGACTTGCAGGCTTGCATTGACCTCATTGAGAAGGTAGGTCAGAGACAAAAAATACATCATGGCTTTTGCGAAGAGAACACATTCTTAGACACTTCGACACTCAGTTGTTGATTTTTAAAATTGTCAGCAGGATAATAGGAGGAAGGATTCTAGTATAATGGTGTACATATTAAAAAACTGCTCAAGTGGCAAAGTCTGTCATCTATTTATGACAAGTTTGTATTTTCACGGAACCCCGTTTCCCTCCTCTGTAGCCCATGGGCATCATGTCCATCCTTGAAGAGGAGTGTATGTTCCCTAAGGCCAGTGATTCCACCTTCAAAGCCAAGCTGTATGACAACCATCTGGGCAAGTCCAATAATTTCCAGAAGCCCAGGATTGTCAAGGGCAAACCAGAGGCCCATTTTGCCCTGGTTCACTATGCTGGTACTGTGGACTACAACATCTGTAACTGGCTGGTCAAGAACAAGGACCCTCTGAATGAGACCGTTGTTGGGCTGTATCAGAAGTCCACTCTGAAGTTATTGTCAATGCTGTTTGCAAATTATGCTGGTGCTGAATCAGGTAATCAGTTGTCAGATTGAAATTTTATCTGTAGATTACTAATGATTTTAAAGTTAGAATGGGACAGGGGATCATCACCATTTGGAAATAGATGAACTTAATATCATCAGTTTTAAACACTTTTTTGTTTGGGGAGGTTATAGGGAGTTAACCATGTACTGATTTTTTAACAAACAGCAATGGAACAAGGTGGGGGAAAAGGAGGCAAGGGAGGAGGAAAGAAGAAAGGGTCTTCCTTCCAGACTGTGTCTGCTCTCCACAGGGTGAGTGCAACGGCAGAAGGAAGTAGCCTCTGATGTAATAGATGTAATACATACAGCATAGAGCAGAAGTATCTTATTCTAAATGTTCTACAACAATACTGGTAATCACTATTTCACTGAGAGAAAAAAGACTTTTACAATACTTATGCATAACCCTGATCTAATAGGAACAAAACATGATATAGCAGTAAAGTGGATATGCTGGAATTACTGCTTTAACGTTTCTTAAAATATTCTACTTCAGTCTTAATAGCACAAGAATACTTTTCAGAAATAAAGTCATGTATGCACAAAGTAATCCTCTGAAGTCAAATCCAACAAAAATAATTTTACACCAATGCTCTGCTTCACCACATTCAGTGGAACCTTTTTAAGTTCTGTGGAATCTCCCATCTCCCGAGTACAAGAGGAGGTAACACACAGAATCACTTTTCCTAAATAAGCTCAGAATAGTCTCGGTTTTGCCTGAGGAAATGGTAAAAATGCCCTTAGATGTCTCAGACCTTCAGAAAACATAACAGTCTTAACAGTGATATGTCTTATCAGTGTAATGTCTACTACAGGAGACTATACATAATATTTACTACCAGAGGGTGCATAATGCTGACTCTTGTGTTTCCTGGAGTAAAATTCTTTATTTGTGAACAATATAAGTTTTCTCTGTGTAATGCTATTAAGACTGAAGTGTAATATTATAACTATGATGCTGTGTATTAAATTAGTCTAATAGACAGTTGAATTTTGCAATGCTGTCGTTCCACAGGAGAATCTGAATAAGCTGATGACAAACTTGAGGTCCACTCACCCTCACTTTGTGCGCTGCATCATCCCCAATGAGACCAAGACTCCTGGGGCCATGGAGAATCCTCTGGTGATGCACCAGCTGCGCTGTAACGGTGTGCTGGAAGGCATCAGGATCTGTAGAAAGGGCTTCCCCAACAGGATCCTGTATGGAGACTTCAAACAGAGGTACAGCAGCTTTAATTCCTTTGTTACAGGCAATAACACTAATAAACTTTATTCAAATAGCTTTTAACTTGGCAATTTAGAAAATGTGAACTTTGACGATTTCATGTTCCCGTGACCACAGTGGCTAAACAACATTTACACTTCACATCAGATTTAATAAAAATAGGCCTACATATGAATTGACTCTCATAGAAGAGACGACAAATTGCTTTAAAAACAATCATTTACAAAATCGAACTTTTGTTCAAACTGTCTGTGTCCTAACACAGGGGAAGACATTAAAGGATCAAGGATTTAGGCAGTTCTTAAAAAATCATACACATTAAGATTTTCCTTTGTCCAGAAATACCCTGTTTCCTTTTTTTATGTTCTCTTTTGATCTCAATCACTTGCAGATACCGTATCCTGAACCCTGCTGCTATCCCAGAGGGACAGTTCATAGACAGCAAGAAAGGAGCAGAGAAACTGCTGGGGTCTCTGGACATCGACCACACTCAGTACAGATTTGGACACACTAAGGTAAGAGCTCAAATACATACTGTACATACATACATCAAGGACCTAGCCCTGTTTCATGGTCATCCTCTATTTCTAAAGGCACTGAGAGGTTTCGCTTAAATTTTAAACAATATGGTTTAACAAAATCCAAATTACTAGGATGAGAATGAATGTGACCCTCATGTTTTCTGGATTAAAAAACAGTAACATAGCATTATATACATTTTTACAAATGCTTTATCAGAAACCTTTGGGATATAAATAAATATTGAGGGAAATGTGTAAAAAGTGTCACTGTTTATGTCTACCAGGTGTTCTTCAAGGCTGGTCTGCTGGGTCAGCTGGAGGAGATGAGAGACGATCGTCTGGCTCTCATCCTGACTGGAATCCAGGCCAGAGCCCGCGGCATTCTTGCAAGAATTGAGTTCCAGAAAATTGTTGAGCGCAGGGATTCTTTGCTTGTGATCCAGTGGAACGTGCGTGCCTTCATGGGTGTGAAGAACTGGCCCTGGATGAAGCTGTTCTTTAAGATCAAGCCTCTGCTGAGGTCAGCTGAAGCTGAGAAGGAGATGGCCAACATGAAGGAGGAGTTTACCAAGCTAAAAGAAGCATTTGCCAAATCTGAGGCCCGCAAGAAGGAGCTAGAAGAGAAGATGGTCTCTCTTCTCCAAGAGAAGAATGACCTGCAGCTTCAAGTTCAGACTGTGAGTTTAGTTATTTCTCTTAAGACATTACGGTGCTTATAGGGTCTATTTCACAATTAATTTATCTCAAGTGACAAGTTATCAAGTTACAAGTTAACTCACGATTGATGACCGACATTTGTCGTTAATGCTGTCTTTCTGAATTTGTCTTCTTGACAGGAGCAAGATAATCTCTCAGACGCAGAGGAACGCTGTGAAGGGTTGATCAAGAACAAGATCCAGCTGGAGGCCAAAGTCAAAGAGCTGACAGAGCGGCTGGAGGATGAGGAGGAGATGAACGCAGAACTGACTGCCAAGAAGAGGAAGCTGGAGGATGAGTGTTCTGAGCTCAAGAAAGACATTGATGACCTGGAGCTCACTCTGGCCAAAGTAGAGAAGGAGAAGCATGCCACTGAGAATAAGGTCAGTGTTATCTGGATTCAGTTCTTTAATACTCATAGTCACTGGGTGTGTGCAACAGCCGACCATTCCCTGTGTTTATAGGTGAAGAATCTGACTGAGGAAATGGCAGCTCAGGACGAAATCATTGCCAAGCTGACCAAGGAGAAGAAGGCTCTACAGGAGGCTCACCAGCAAACCCTGGATGATCTTCAGAGTGAGGAAGACAAAGTCAACACTCTGACCAAGGCCAAGACCAAGCTGGAGCAACAAGTGGATGATGTAAGTAGTACATATATAAATATTATGAAGCAGCTACAGGGTAGAGGGATTATTACTTTACATGATTTTACATAGTAATCTGTTGAACAGGAAAATTTAATTAACAAAAAAATCAAAAATCTTATTCCTAGCTTGAAGGGTCTTTGGAACAAGAGAAGAAGATTCGAATGGATCTTGAGAGGGTAAAGAGGAAGCTGGAAGGAGACCTTAAGTTGACCCAGGAGAATGTTATGGACCTGGAGAATGACAAGCAGCAGCTCGAAGAGAAGCTGAAGAAGTAAGATCCCAACAGCAAACTGTATGCTGTATATACATAGTCAGTGTAATGATCTGCTGAACATACTACTTCTCTTTCGTAGGAAAGACTTTGAGATTAGCCAGCTAAACAGCAAAATTGAAGATGAACAGGCAATGGGTGCTCAACTCCAGAAGAAACTGAAGGAGTTGCAGGTAAGTTCATACAAGTGTTGAACTGAAGCAAGACAACACCACTGTTGAAATATCTGAATGGAGGAATATAACGGAGAATTTTGCTTAAAAAACAATGATTCCTTTTCTCATGACATTCAGCTAAAATACATTTCATCAAATACTGACATAAGCATTAAAATACATACATAAGCTTTCAAAATCAGCCTCCATACTTCCTCATATTAATTTTGTATGTATATGTAGCTGAGAAGAACAATTCTTTGACACTGCACTCCCCATTGTGTGGGTTGTCTGTGAAATATGTGCTATGTGTAATAAATTCAGTTTGACAGCAAAAAAATTTATTGGACTTTCAAATAATTCTTCCATTGAATACTTTTAACTTCTTTATTCTCTCAACTTGCAAGATACTGTGATATAGACGTGTAAATACAATTTGCATATTTCAGATTGAATGGTATTGGACTGATACGAGCCTTTCGCTTTATGTTTGTCTCCATGCTAGGCCCGCATTGAGGAGCTGGAGGAGGAGCTAGAGGCTGAGAGAGCTGCCCGTGCTAAGGTGGAGAAACAGAGGGCAGACTTGGCCAGAGAGCTGGAGGAGATTAGTGAGAGGCTGGAGGAGGCAGGTGGGGCCACTGCCGCTCAGATCGAGATGAACAAGAAGAGGGAGGCCGAGTTCCAGAAATTACGCAGAGACCTGGAGGAGGCTACACTGCAACACGAGGCCACAGCGGCCACACTGAGAAAGAAACAAGCTGACAGTGTGGCTGACCTCGGGGAGCAGATCGACAATCTGCAGAGAGTGAAGCAGAAACTGGAGAAGGAGAAGAGTGAGCTCAGATTGGAGCTGGACGATGTGGTCTCCAACATGGAGCAAACTGCCAAGTCCAAGGTAAGCTAAGGGTTCAGCGCCAGTCAAGAACATTCAGATATGGCCTTCTAGTTATGTTGCGCTGCCAGTCACAATAATAGATTTTAAGCCTCTCCAAGTTCATAGTTCCCAGTCGTTGGTTCCATTCATATTTTTGTACAAGTGTATGAATAAAGTGTTTTATTGTATGCATGTGAAATTTAAATCTCTTTTGCAGGCTAATTTAGAAAAGTTGTGCCGAACTCTGGAGGACCAGATGAGTGAATACAGGGCAAAGGCGGAGGAAGGCCAGCGTACCATCAATGACTTTACCATGCAGAAAGCTAAGCTTCAGACCGAAAATGGTACGTGTTTCTGTGTCAACTTGGCTAAGAAACCAGAGACAATGATTCTTGAATTAATCATACTTAAACTACTTAAACTTCTGGGCCGTTCTAGGTGAACTTGCAAGGCTTCTGGAAGAGAAGGACTCCCTGGTCTCCCAGCTCACCAGAGGAAAGCAATCCTACACCCAGCAAGTTGAGGACCTCAAAAGACAACTTGAGGAGGAAGTCAAGGTGATTTATCCACAGTGTAAAAGCCTTGAACAAGTTGAACATGTGAGTTACAGCATTGCTGTGCTACAATGATTTCTTGCATGTTCTGTCTGTCTCCTTCAGGCAAAGAATGCTCTGGCCCATGCAGTGCAGTCTGCCCGCCATGACTCAGACCTGCTGAGGGAGCAGTATGAGGAGGAGCAGGAGGCCAAGGCTGAGCTCCAGCGCAGTCTCTCCAAGGCCAACTCTGAAGTGGCTCAGTGGAGGACCAAATATGAGACTGATGCCATCCAGAGGACTGAGGAACTGGAGGATGCAAAGTAAGGGATTACTATGCAAAAGCAGTCATATTATTTATCTATTCTTTCTACTGCAAAGAATGTGAACTTTGTATTTTTCAAATACGTGAGTTTACTTTGCTTTATACTTGACCTTGGAGCTACTAGTGTGGCAAGCTAGTATGCCATTCTGGTGCAGTTCTCCCCAAGCACACTGATAGGCTTTGGGTCTCCCTCTATCTAATTCAGGAAGAAACTGGCTCAGCGTCTGCAGGATGCAGAAGAGGCTGTGGAAGCTGTGAATGCTAAATGCTCCTCCCTGGAGAAGACCAAACACAGGCTGCAGAATGAGATCGAAGATCTCATGGTGGATGTGGAGAGATCCAACGCAGCTGCTGCCGCTCTGGACAAGAAGCAAAGAAACTTTGACAAGGTCAGAGAAGGTGGAGAAATGGGAGCTTTTACAATTTTGTGAAATGAATTTAGAAATATAACAAATGAAAGTAAACTAATTTTATTATTATTATCCTACCAGGTCCTGGCTGAGTGGAAGCAGAAGTATGAGGAGTCACAGAGTGAACTGGAGAGTTCCCAGAAGGAGGCCAGGTCTCTGAGCACTGAACTCTTCAAGCTGAAGAACTCTTATGAGGAATCTTTAGATCACCTGGAGACAATGAAGAGAGAAAACAAGAATCTGCAAGGTCTAATATATATTTTAAATTCTGTTATTCTGTTATCTTAACAAATGTGTAATGACATGATAAAATGATAATTTAACAGCAGAAGTTCTGAGATTCTAACAACAATATTTTCTCAGAGGAAATTTCTGATCTCACCGAGCAACTTGGTGAGGGAGGAAAGAGCATCCATGAGCTGGAGAAGATCCGTAAACAGCTGGAACAGGAAAAAGCAGAGATCCAGGCAGCCCTGGAGGAAGCTGAGGTGAGAGAATAATGCAGTATTCTAATGAAAAGTGTATACAATTTGGCTGTATTCAGCACATAAGTAAGTATAATAAGTTAAAGTAACCAATTCCAATAGGCCTCTCTAGAGCATGAGGAGGGTAAGATCCTGAGAGCCCAGCTGGAGTTTAACCAGGTGAAAGCTGATATTGAGCGCAAGCTTGCTGAGAAGGATGAGGAGATGGAGCAGGCCAAGAGGAACCAACAGAGAGTGGTAGATACTCTGCAGAGCTCTCTGGAGGCAGAGACCCGTAGTAGGAATGAAGCCCTCAGGCTGAAGAAGAAGATGGAGGGAGACCTCAATGAGATGGAGATTCAGCTGAGCCAGGCCAACAGGCAGGCTGCTGAGGCCCAGAAGCAGCTGAAGGCCATCCATGCACACCTGAAGGTAAATCAACAGTGATGTCAAAGAAATACTTGTCAAATCAAAGTGGTGTTCTTTGTAGAAGTGATTTGAATGATACAGATTTTTTATGTTTTTTTGTTAATTACTTCCAGGATGCTCAACTGCAGTTGGACGACTCTCTCCGTGCCAGTGACGACCTGAAGGAGAACATTGCCATTGTAGAGAGACGCAACAATCTGCTGCAGGCAGAGCTGGAGGAGCTGAGGGCCATGGTGGAGCAAACAGAAAGAGGCCGCAAGCTGGCTGAGCAGGAGCTGCTGGATGTCAGTGAGAGGGTGCAGCTGCTGCACTCACAGGTAGTGAAATGACCACTTTTTCCCTGGTCCCATTGATAAGATGAGAGCCTTTTCTGGAGATCATTCTGTGAAATATCTCTGTCTCTGTGTAGAACACCAGCCTGTTAAACCAGAAGAAGAAGCTGGAGGGTGACACAGCCCAGCTTCAGACTGAGGTGGAGGAGGCTGTACAGGAGTGCAGAAATGCTGAGGAAAAGGCCAAGAAGGCCATCACTGATGCTGCCATGATGGCAGAGGAGCTGAAGAAGGAGCAGGACACTAGTGCTCACCTGGAGCGCATGAAGAAGA
This sequence comes from Megalops cyprinoides, assembly GCF_013368585.1. NCBI lineage: Eukaryota > Metazoa > Chordata > Actinopteri > Elopiformes > Megalopidae > Megalops > Megalops cyprinoides. Next base: position 18,040,931 of record NC_050606.1, read on the forward strand.
ACATGGAGCAGACCATCAAGGACCTGCAGCACCGCCTGGATGAAGCTGAGCAAATCGCCATGAAGGGGGGCAAGAAGCAGGTGCAGAAGCTGGAGGCCAGGGTGAGTGTCTTCAATGCTGAATCTCAACTGTCTTATATGTTTCACATAGGTTTTTGTGAATAATTGCATTGCATGTGTCAAAAATACTAAGTGCCAAGATCCTTTTATTGGAATTAATGCAATCCCATCCAGCATCTCATTATATACATCAGCAATGTTTTTCAACAATGTACCAGCACATCATACTGAGGATGCACAATATTGACTGACAAATGTTTATATAGGCAACTTTTTTTTACAATTCATTGGCAGGTGAGGGAACTGGAAAATGAAGTGGAGGCAGAACAGAAGAAGAGCAGCGATTCTGTGAAGGGAATCCGTAAATATGAGAGACGTATCAAGGAGCTCACCTACCAGGTTACTTCAGACTTCCCTCTATATTCTCTTTAATATCAAGCACATGCAAGCACATGCAGTATAATCTCTCTAGTCTGGTCATAAAAATGTACGGCGTTATGTGTTGGCAGACTGAGGAGGACCGCAAGAATTTAGCCCGTCTGCAGGACCTGGTGGACAAGCTGCAGCTGAAAGTGAAGTCCTACAAGAGAACTGCAGAGGAGGCTGTGAGTATTGGCCTGTACTTATTACACTGAGGTAGACTTAGCTGGATATACTATCCCCTACAGCACAGAGCTGTGCTTCTCAGGTCAGGCCTTAATGATGTGCTGTGTTTGTGTGACACAGGAGGAACAGGCCAACAGTAACCTGACCAAGTTCCGCAAGCTGCAGCATGAACTGGACGAGGCGGAGGAGAGAGCCGACATCGCCGAGTCACAGGTCAACAAGCTGCGAGCCAAGAGCCGTGACGTGGGATCCAAGGTCAGTGACATTCTTATTTTGCATTTCTTTTTAATTTTAGTGCTATAACTAAATGTGTTAAGACATTCCTAATTCTTCTTTTATTAAGATTTCAATAATGTTTTTTTTTTTTTTTTTTCGTGGCTCCCTTACCACTAATTAAAACAAAGTGCTTTGCTGGCACAATGAAGAAGCTGTTCTTTAGGTCATTTCATGACAAAGAGAAAATTAAATCACACCAGTGATAGAAATCATTGTTTTGTTTTGGACAGGCATATTGTAACATAATTTGTGAATTGACCTCATGAAGCCTATTCATTGTGTACAGCTCTTTGTTTTAATCAATCATTTTAATAGCATGTCTTGATAAAAAATGTATAAGTTAACAATAATTTGTCTGTAAATTAGTTTGTGTATTACTTGCAAAGTTGGCAACACCATTGCAGTTTAATAGAAATTGCCTACAATGATCTTGGCTATACCAGGATTTATCTTCAACACTGTGCCTTGTACTAAATGACTGGAAATACAGTAAATAAGCAGAATTAATACTGATAACAAAAGGAGTCAGGATGGTCTGGGGCTAATTTTTTTTAGTGTAATTCACCATCATGATTTTCCACTTTTTTATTTCTTTGGGCGTTGATAATACTTCTTAAATGCTCATTTGGCTACAGTGAATAGTGTCTTTCATAGTCTCAGCAATCTGTAATCTAAACCATTTTTATATTTATTTATTTCTTTTTCATTTTTACTGCAGTGACTTGTCTGTCTTTTATAAAAACATCACAAACACTTCAGAATCAGCTGTGGTGGTCTATAACTGGCTTAATCATACAGGTTAAAATAAAGACTAAAGATTAAAATAAGACTTTCATCCCCTGCATTATGATTTGACAATGTGTAACAGTTCAGTCTATATCTGTTCTTGCACACTCACCAAATCTTTGGCTGTCTCCCCCTTTCTGTTTTCCTTGTTTCTCATCGCAGAAAGGCCATGATGAAGAGTGAAGCTCTCAGATGGAACTTTCTGAAAAAAATCTCTGTGCTGTGTCTTAGTTTCCTCTTTTCTTCTTCCTGTAGTCCTATAGAATAAAGTTCATTTGCAAACGAACACGTTTCTCTGCATCCTCAATTATGTAAGGGGCATGGTCCTGCCAGCTACCTCATAAAGTATGTATGATTTGCTTCTGTCAAGTGTCAGTGTGGTAATATTTCACACTTGAGTGGACCTCTTGCTTTCCATGACAGTTTGAACAGATGTGACCTCATGTAAAGTGAAGCTTGACCCTGGCCACCACATTCCTAGACAGACATTCCTCCTTCATTGTTGACCCCACCAAAGAGCCTACAAGCACTCCAGTACATGACAGGAATAAATCATTACCTGAGGGGAATAGCAGTTAACAAATTACTTACTAAATCTAAGTTGTTTTTTTTTTTACTTGGTTGTCATCTAATTTTGTTCATTCCATTTTTCCTACACTCTCTTGTTCTAACAAGCAAGGCTGGTTAAAAATGAGACATTTTATTCGCCTTTTTCAACCCTGTTTGAAATTGGCAGTTGTACATTTGTTTTGTCTCACCAAGACCACCTTTCCACTTGCATTCTGCCAACATATACGTGATAAGTGCAGCACAATGAAATGGGCTCCAGCTGACGGATGGGTTCTAACTTACTGATATCACCTTAGCAACCAGTAGGCACCTGACAAATCGCAGACTGCCTGAGTGCCCTGAGGCGAGGAAACCCTTGGCAACTTACCCATCCCTCTCCCCAAGGAATGAAACCAATTTGTTCTTCCACTGTGGGTCACTGAACCACACTTTTATTGCACTTCCTATCTGACCAATTAATAAATTGCTTAATATTGTTTAGACAGAATGTGGAATCAGTTATGTTGTGCAAATACACATTTTGCATCTCTGTATTGTATCAGGTTCATGTTTGGTTGGCAATTGCATTGTACTCTGCACATGCACACCCATTTAAAAGGCACAGAAACATAGTATAGCTGAAAAATGCAAACAGAGCAGTTGTTTTTGGTCGTTTGACTTTGGCATAATGTGCACTATTGTCTGAAAGTGACATGTTGCAAGTTTTGTCTGAACAGTGCTTGCCCCTTTCTCTCTATAGAGGGTGCTAATTGCTAGGGGATGACCAAAATATGTAGGCAGAGATTGGGGCAGAGCATAATATGCATGTCTTACCTTGACACCATCGGTGACCTGGCAGAAATCTGCCTACCTTTAAAATTTGACAGGGGTGATGACAAATAATGGTAGCTCTTGAAAACAGTGGGAAAAGCATCTGCTGTTGAACAACATTTCAATTAACAATTTTCAATGACGTTGGTTGTTTTTCTTTAAATGAAATTTTATCAAATCAAAATGAAATGTGACCAGTTCCTAACTAGACATTGTAAAATAGAAAAATGTGGAGATTAGCTTTTTGTGTGGTTTATAACATGGTCTCATAAAACAATATCTTCTATATAAATGGCAATAATCAATATTTAGAGATCATTTACTTTATCATTGAATGCATCAACTATTCATTTATCAAATATAAAGACTCACAGCCAAGCAGAACATGATTATGACTCAGACAGACCCACCTGGCAACCACAAAAGGTGAGCGAAAGAAAAGGAAAAAAAAAACAGTTATACTGGCTACTATACACAAACAAGTAAGAATCAAATGTGATTTATGAAATTACTAAAGAGCGCCCATACAATAAAGTGATTGCTGTAATATGCTCAGTGTTGAACCCATTTGCCCTTGTCTATATTCCCTACCTGTTTCTGTAATAGAGACAGCTGCCGCTGTCGTTCTGTACCAACAAGTCATTCCAGTACACCACAGAGTTGGCTTAATTTCTGCTTTAAGATCTGCTCTCTGTGAGTTCAAATTAACTCACAGAGAGCATCATAAGGTTCGAGCTGTGATTTATGTCACTGCCAGGGACTCCAGCCAGTCAGTGCCCAAGTTTGGTATCTTGCATTCTGACCAATGACGTGGCATCGAAATACTCCTCATCTCCAATTGTGTAACCCTCAGATGTTGCAAGTGTTTGCAGATTAGGATTCATGCATTCCAAATGTAATCAGGCCGGATCCCATGATTTGGTACCCATATTGTGCTAACATCCATGTAATAATAATACAGGTCACCACCACTGTTATGAGACAATGATTCCTGGAATTCTAGATCATTTGGAAATGAACTTACTAAAATAACTGAACCTTAACATGTACAGTATACTGTAAATTGATTATTTTGTTTAGAGTTATTTAATTTCCATATTAAAATAATGATGGTAAAGAAAACACACCTGTAGTAAAAAAAAAGAGTACCTTCAAGAGTGCCTTCTATCCCATACAAGAGTATGGAATACAATTAAAGAAACTCTGTTACCTGGCCTGTTAATAGAGAATTTAACTGCTAGGCCGTCATTGTTTCAAACATACTGTATACATTATCAATGTGCACACCGGTAAAGCCACTAACGATGTGTGACAAAATAACAGTCATTGTTTCATTTCTTGACAATATGCATTTAAAACTGTGAATCAATTTTCAGTGTCCATCTGGCAGATACTTTACCCAAGACTCTCATAGTTTTACCATTTATTTTTCATGAAATGCCCCCTGTCAAATGTTTGGATATGACACTGCCATTGGGTTGAAAACTGTGATCTTGGTGTGGTTGTCAATTTTTCCAGCAACCCTTATGTCAAGGTACTAAAATAATTAGCCAGACCAAACCAATTTGCAACAACACTGCTTTTTTTGCACCACTGAAATATGAAGTATCTCAATGGATTTGAATCCTGTGACTTCAGAAGACAGTGTTCAAACCAGCTGCAGAGAAGTATTGGCAAAGGCAATACCATACTGTTGGTTCCACTAGATGGCGCACACATTTAGTTTAGGTATTTCCAGATCACATCAAATCTGAACTACTAAGATCTATTCAAGTTTGCCAAATGAAACAGCAAAACATTATCTATATGAGATATTGACATATAATGGTACATATTGTATATTACATTATCATTATCACGACTTTTAGCAGATGCCCATATCCCAAGCAATTTGAAATGCATGATATACCCTTTACGGAAACTTGTCAGCTACTTGTGAAGTTAACATAGCTAAACTTGTTTTTTGTAGTATTGCTAAAGGTAACTATTCCATACATTAAACTCTGATTACATAAAATAACCTTTGTTTGAAAGCAGAAAAAGAAGTGTAGATGCTGTATCAATGTCAGAGATGGTGGTATGTTCATGAGGAGTGAGGTTGCTGAAATAAATCATATATCTGTCTGCCAAGATGGTAATACACAGGATTGTTACATCAAGATGATAATATGAAGCTTAATATTGAAAGGATATTACAATGTAAGTTATGGTAAATTATGATTTGTGGCATGAAGGGTTGGCCATAATGGGCTGAGATATCACACAAAATGTCATTTAGTGCATGTGTATGTATACATTATATGTATGTTTGTATATAGACATATTAGTAGCAGTGTAGGAACAATAAATCCTTATTTCAAAATTACAGCTATGTGGTGCAGTACAGTCTACATGTCATTTTTTTGAAATCGCTTATACTTCTGCAAATTGAACTTATTATCCATCAAAAAAGTATTTCATTCCACATTAATTTATGTCATTGAAGAATTATGTTGCTTTACAACAGAAAATACTGCGTGCTATATAACATTGTGTAAAAACACATGGAGAATGTGTGAAATAGTCATCCCTAAGTGTTTGCAGAGAGCAGGCATGCTGAGAGAGAGCTTACCTGCCAGTGGCTCCAGCAGCAGAGCTTCAGAGCTGAGTGCTGTCCCTCAGAGCAGACCAGCCTCAGGCCTCAGGGTGTCTTCCAGCAGGAGGCAGAGCCAGTGTGTGCCAGCAGGAGCCGCAGGGAGGAGGGGGGGAGAGACGCTGTTCGCTAATCAAGGTTTTGCTGTCCCTTTTCACACATCTCAGTTACATCTCACATTACACAAGTCAAAACATGTCCTCATCTATAGCATCGGATATGGTTTCAACACTACACAGGAACAACCATTGACTGGGTCCTTGCAAAAATCTCTACAATGCACTCCTTTTACAGGAATTACTCTTAAAACAACTGCATATAGTTATCAAAAACGCTGGGTCAGAGATAAAAATGGCTTGTAAAAACAGTTTTGGGCTGAACAACATGTAATGCGATATTCATTTGAGTGTACTTGATTCAATTAAGTGAAATAAATTCTTTCTACAGATAAAACTGCCGCCTTCTTGAATCTTAAGATAATGTCATGACACTGCAGCTAAACAGAACCACATTACCATGGAGACACAGTAGTTAGTATATCAAATTAGTCTATTTAATGAAAGGATGTTTGAGAATAATGAGTGCACAGAGCCATTGTGGCACCAGTAATTTGTACGGTGACTCTGTCATTTTTCATTAATTTTTATTTATTTCATAAAGTATTTAATAAAAATGCTGTATGTTCAAATACATTTTGTTTACATTTGAAAATGTAAACATCTATTTTGCCCTTTTATTTCTAATTTTTCTTTTTTTAAAGAACCAACTACTTCAATGATCAAAATATTGTATATTTATGTGATTCCCATAAAAGTGCAACATACCCTCCTATGAAAATATGTTTTATGCTGTTTTAAAAGATAAGCCTAATACAAATACATTAAAACATACATTTTTTGTATGGGCATCTAGTGTCAAACAAATCATAAAACTGAGTTCAATAAATATAAATACAGAATTGCTATGTCTGACCGTTCCGTAAACTAGCTACAAAACTAATCATAAGCACAACCAATAAGTGAATAGGTTCCTCCAGCAAAAGCACATCATTAGAGGGCCTGTGTACTGGTCTCTACAGATTCCACTCTCTGACTCCTCCACTCTTCCCCTTTCAGAGAGCTGCCGCTCACCTGGGCACTGTCCGTTTGAGCGGCATCGTCGCCTGGCAGACACCAAGAACAAGAGGTGAGCCGAGGGGACTCCATGTGTCGGTTCAATCAAGCAAAGACGCAAAAGGACTCCAATAATAGACCGCCTGTGAGGGACAGCGCGGAGTTGGGTTACTGCTTCCATTCCGCAAACAGCGGTCAGGTACCCTTCAGCAGTGCGGATAGCAGGAGAGACCTCAACAGCTGGGAATGAGACAGATTGAGGAACAGGCTTTATGGCATGCTCAAGTGTTGTGGCTAATTAAGGAAATCAGAGATGGTGCGAGGCGAAGGGGGCACGCCGGACCACAGCAACGGCCACGGCGATCTCGAAGGAAAGGAAGAAGTCTGCCGCGTCAGCTAATCATGTTGTCACCGCTTGATGGCTTCACACTTCCTCCAGTGAAAGCTGTCATTCTGACAGCTATCTTGACCTCCAACACAGACACTTGCTCCTGTGTGACTTCTTGCCCTGTGGCTCAACACCATCTATGCGTTTCATTTCCCTCTTTACAGCTCATAATCTCCCTCGCTCTGGACATGTACAGAGGTGATGGGCATCAGCGTATTAGATGGTACAATGGCAGCTGAATGTGTTGTTATGGAAGATTTGTGGCACACAAACACTGGAAAGACAACTCAAACATGTAAAATCTACTGACATTTAACTGACATTCATAATTATTTTGTTTGTATTACACAGCCCACCAGACTCTCATATAGTTAACGGTGCAATTCTTTATACATATACATCTGCTAACACATCTTTTAATCATACAAATGCTGGCTATGACTAAAGCAATCAATATCAACTCATGTAATTCATTATACAATTAACCTGATCATTTTTAAACTAGTTTGCTGCAATCCTGAGATGTAACTGTGTTGGCTGTTGGATAAATAATCAAGTTCCAAAAAAAAAATTAATCACCACACTTACAATTAATGCTCTTATTTATTGAATTTATTTTGCATTGTTATCACCAGCACATTTCATTACTGATTAATTACATTAATTTATTTTTAAATGTTATGGTTGTCTCCTACACTAGTTTCACTTGTGAAACTTGCTGTTAGTGTGTTATTCTGTGCCATTATTAACTTAGTGTGTCAATTACCACTGTAGTTGCATTCTTTAGCAACCATGACATGACTGTTTGTTTTTTACATGGTAAATTTCTGTGTCCTTTTGTTTTGTCCTTGTATTTATTGAGTATGTACACATTTACTAAAGTGGCAGCCTTATCATATGAAGACATGGCAGTCTATCGAGGTAGGCCCTGAAATGATCTCCTAAGGGAAAAGGTAGACTTTGTACTGTTCATTCTACTTCCCTCACAACAATCTCTAAGCAGCCAGCTCACTGTTTTAGCAGAGAGGGAGAGGTGGGGGTGGCAGCACACAGTCTTAGGGAGGTTAAGTAGACATTCATGATGATGGTGGGCTTACAGGTGAGGCCCAGCCCAAGTGACTCATTGTTTCAGTAAACACACTCAAAAAAAGGACCACGAAGAAAGTGCAGCCACAGTTTTGCTCATCTCTTCTGCTTGGAACTTCTCTGATTTTCCTCCCTGTCACCTCCTTTGAATATCATATCACCAGTGTGTGCCCATACTGCTAGGAGCAAAACAAGCTAGCTGAATTGGCTGACAAGATGAAAGAATCTTGGATTTGATTCCTAGAGGAACCTCAGATAAGTTAACTTCACATAACAAAGGTATGCTAGCTAGAGGGCAGCTAGGTAGTTATAGCTAAATTAATATAGTTACTAATAGCAAGTAAGTTATCACAAATTAAACTTTTGTGATGTGTATATTATGGGTGTATGTTGAATACATTCATGTTAAAATGATCTATTGCTCCCAAAATCAAGATTCAAATAATCAAACCACCAAAAACAAAGTCTTCAGGAAACATAAGTTTTATATGAAGTATTGAGATTTTGTATATGATCATTCTCTCATATCTCATCATATCTCATCATCATCATATCTCATTCTCTCATATTTGATGGCAAGAATTTATCAGTTGGTTATTTTATGCACAGCTCTTACATTGCCCTTCCTGAATATTGAAGAGAAAGATTTGCATCCCCTTTTGAATGAACAAAGATTAGAATGTTGACTGAAATGACAAACTGATGATCTCATGGTCAGATATTAAGATAATGTATAGGTCTATCTAATGCTGGGAGACAGGAGAACAGTATCTGACTTGATATTCATCATGGTGGGGCCCACTTACAGGCTGCAGGGACCAAGGACTGACTCACCATGCTTCCGTCTTTATTTGTGTGCTCAGAGACCCGATCAGCTGTTCCAGTTCATCCCAACTCAAATGCAAAGACAAAGGTTCTGACCTTAAAGTGCCTCTTTAACTGTCCTCACTCAGTCAGAGGAAGGAATTTCACAGGTTTATCTTTGTCCTCAAGGATACAGAGAAGAAAACAATGCCATGTCAACAGAATGGAGCAAAGGGTAACGTTTTCACTGGCTGGTGGAGGCCCATAGGCGATAATGGAGAACAGGCTGGCAGTGACCTTGGAGTTGCCTTGGTCTACAAAGAAGGACAGGTGCGATGGTCTATTACACCAATGTTTTTTCACACAGTTGTTTCACACCCTTTCACCTCCAGTGTTCCTCGGTCCATTTTTGGAACTTGCCACTTCAGTAAGCCCACTACCCATTCAAACTTTATTGCCTTTAAATGGCACCAGTGGTGGTTTTACAAAATTCTGTAGGACCATTGATCTCAGTATATGAGTTTAAGTGTATATGTACCTGAAACCTGAAATTATTTATACATATTTGGAAACATTCAACAAAGAATTGAAAATGAGCCCCATAGAAAGTGTTGAGTTTAACATAATGAAGAATACACTATGATAATTACCCTTAAAAGGCTGGTATATAAATTCTCCAACACTTTCCTTAGGTTTTACATTCTACTGGTCTAAACTTTGTACCTTTTAAATTTAGAGAAATAAAGTAATGAATAAGCATTCCTACCATTATTTCAGAAACCTTCTAATCTTAATAAGATTAGGTTTTGGAAATAATGGTATGAATCAAGATTCATCCATATTAAGATTATAATTTTAATAACATTAGAATAAATTTAAAATAATGTAACAACACGCATCTTTGTAAAACCAGTGTTTAACAATGCACATACAAATAACTGAATAGAATGCATGAACAATGCATTATAAATAAACACATTAGCTACTAGGTCAGCATTTGAATTTACTGGTTACGTATGAAAGATAAGGGTACCAGTTTGAGATTTCTTCTTGTACAGTATGATTGTGTCAGTATACTGTACTTTTGACTTACATCCAGGAATTTCAATGAAGTAAGATATGTAAAGATATGTAAATCTGGGAGATGAGTGATTCCCTCCAACACTGTGGAATGATAAATATCAATAAAAAAGTCATTATTCATATCAGTGTCTCGTCACTTCATCAAGACCAAATTAAGTATTTTTGTATGTCTACACCAAAAATAATTCTGACAAATGTATGCAACAGAGGAGAAATATTTCAAACATTCTGAAATGCAGTAAAATACCTATTTAAAGCTTGACAACAGATTTATTCCTCTTATTATGATGTGAGGAAACTTTCACATTGACCAAAATGAAATTTCCTGATACATTTCCATGTTTAAAAAGCTTCATATATGACAGTACAGCTCAAATAATAAAAGAGTTTTTATTTATTGGTATGTGTAGAAAAGGCACACCCTTACCATGTGGCCCTGTTTGTAATGTGTCTTGAGATCATATGTCTTGAGGTTTCAGCAGCCATAGTAATATGGGGCTGCAAATACATACCAGAATTTACATTTCAAAGATAACAATGGGGTCGAAGTCTTCCAACTGTTAGCAGGAACAGAAATAGACTTCAGGAATCATTTTTATTATTGTCTATCTCAAGTCAGCTTAAGGGATTTCCAAATACGGACCAGACGTTGCATAGGCATTTGACTTTGTCTTCCCTTAGAAGCCTATTGTCCCTCCCATTGTCTTTGACACACATGAAACACAAGACATAAATATACACCCCTATTGCCAAATGGGAATTGCCCGCTTTTAATATTACAGACTCATGCCCTTAACACAATGGGCGCTTCCATATTTGGGTGACCGGCTTCCTTTATTAAGAGATACAGGCAACGCATTAGAAAGGTCTCCCAAATCACCAAAGGTAAGCACTGGAGAGCAGCTCTGAAACTGAAATGCAGAGAGCCAATTTATATTGTTATTCTCTCATTTATAAAATGAAAAATAAATAAACAGACTGTCGTAAAACAATCAGCAGTTGTGGATGTCCACTGTGCTAATCTTCAGTCATTTTCAGTATCTTGGTCCAACCGGTATTAATGCTCAAAAGAGACAGTTGTTCAATACAATGAAGACCTTGAAATTAGCCTGAATGTTACAGAGCTCCCTCTGTCAGTCTCTGTGTCTGTTTGATTTGCAGGGTCAGTGCATGCTCATCTGTTCTTCAGGGCTGTGACACACCAGGTAAGACTCATAACTGAGCTGAAAGAAAATTAGGAGAGATGAGTACACAACTGTGACACAACGACGGAACTAATCAGCTAGATCTTTTAAATATTGACCAACCTGGCAATACACATAAAATAACAGCAAATAATGGGTTATGTCTTATGCTGTCCTTTTTGCCTATTGAAATACGAGATGCAACTACAATCAGAGAAACACAAAATAATTATAGCACTTTGATAAATTCAAGACAAGCAGGGAGTGAAACTTTATCTCCCATAGCTTACATATATCTTGTTAATACACATGCCACTAAAAATGGTGCCTATATGAAGCTACACGGCATCAAGGATCATCAATGTTACAATCAATCAAATGAAAGGGTACAATGACAAGTTATTTTAGACAAAGCGTTAAATACATTCTGTTGCAAACTGTTGTTTCAATGTATGTTTTGTAGCAGACCGAATAATGGGGGATGCGGCTATGGCGGAGTTCGGGGCTGCGGCCCCGTACCTGCGCAAGTCAGACAAGGAGCGACTGGAGGCCCAGACCCGGCCCTTTGACATGAAGAAGGAGTGCTTCGTGCCTGACCCTGAGGTCGAGTACGTTAAGGCTTCCATCACCAGCCGCGACGGGGACAAAGTCACCGCGGAAACAGAGCATGGGAAGGTATGCATGTAGACACTGCAGCACAATCCTGTGGAAAAACAGCACAGCCATCTATATGGAATACATAGAGAATGCATGCGAGGCAGTTACAAATACAACCCACACTGATGTATCAATGTATCATTTACAGTAGACATGTAATCAATACAGAGCCATACAGTGCAAAGTGTAAAACCAAACCTCGTTAGAGTGCTAGAAGCCTTCAAGTTTGATTCGCTTGAAGTTTTAGAGATTCATGCTCAATCTTCAATAAAACAGGCTTTTTGATGTATTTACACTGGACTCTATTTACTGTGAGAATAAAATCACAGCTTTCAGTTTGAATAGCCTTGCTCTATGTGTTATGAATGGGCAAAGCCCACTGTACTAAATGGCATTTAATGCTCTTAGAGATTAAATGTTATAACTACATATATGCGTACAGATAGAGTGTTTCTTTGTGCTACTAACCCAGAACCTGAGTCAGTGACAGAATGTTCTACTTCATGTGCTCATAGTGTTATTTAAACATTATTTTCTGCAAATCACTCAACTTGCAAAACACCACCATTATGTATATTACTGTATATTACTACTAAGTTTTGCTAATTGCTTTTATTTATTCATATATTTTCATAGACCGTTACTGTGAAAGAAGTTGATGTACACCCTCAGAATCCGCCAAAGTTTGATAAAATTGAAGACATGGCGATGTTCACCTTCCTGCACGAGCCCGCTGTGCTGTTTAACCTCAAAGAGCGTTACGCTGCCTGGATGATCTATGTGAGTACAGCACTGCTCCTCTCTCCATTCACTTACACAGGAGCTGGAGGGAGGATCCATTATAAACCACGATTCTCTCTCCTTCAGACTTATTCAGGGCTCTTCTGCGTCACTGTCAACCCCTACAAGTGGCTGCCAGTGTACGATCAGTCTGTTGTCACTGCTTACAGAGGAAAGAAGAGGAGTGAAGCTCCTCCTCATATCTTCTCCATCTCTGACAACGCCTATCAGTACATGTTGTCAGGTAAAATCCTGCACAGTTACAGATTTTATTGCGCACAGAACACTTCAATCACATGATGCTTTGTGCTTTTCAGCTGCAGAATATATTAAATATTTCTGTTTCCTTGCAGACAGAGAAAACCAGTCCATCCTGATCACGTATGTTTCTTTGAATTACTCTCTTCAAAACATGTTTCACATACCCCGTGGAAATGCATGGTTACCTAAATGCACTTTCTATCATCAGTGGAGAATCTGGTGCTGGGAAGACTGTGAACACCAAAAGAGTCATCCAGTACTTCGCCAGCATTGCAGCTGTGTCAGGGAAGAAAGACGCAGCAGCTGAGAAAAAGGTCGGTTTGGCCTACCGCTCAAAATGGACAAATTGTGAATTGTAAATTGTCCAGAGGTGTTTGTAATTTCCTGGAGAACTGAGAGGCAGATTGAGGCTGTATGCTTAATAGGGATCAGACCATCTCTTTGATCAATGGATTCATCAGCCATGAGTTTTTGCATCAACACTTAAATTCTGTTAAAAATTTGAAATAATTAAAATATCATTTAATTAATCATCACCTTTAAAATGAAGGCTATAGCTGGATCTTTAAGAATGTTTTGATGGAGGGTGGGACCACCCATTTGATGGAGGGTGGGACCACCCATACAGCCTACAAATTATTTGTAATTTCCTCTCAAAAGTTTCATACATTTTTGAGAGGGTGGAGGGAATCAATTTCCCTTAAAAATCAGCTAATCAATGCTTAGAAACTTTTGTCATGCACATGTCCATTGTTTATTATGTCTATTTTTAGGGTACTCTGGAGGATCAAATCATCCAGGCCAACCCTGCTCTGGAGGCCTTTGGTAATGCCAAGACCATCAGGAATGACAATTCCTCAAGATTTGTAAGTGTGTCTATCTGCTGTCTATAAAGACAAAATGTAAACAGAAAAGAAAAAAAATCATAATATTTTTGCTTGTTTGTCAGGGCAAGTTTATCCGAATTCACTTCGGGGTCAGTGGAAAGCTAGCCTCTGCTGACATCGAAACTTGTAAGAAAACCCTTTGTTTTTCTTTTCTTTTTAGAATAAATGCAATGCTATAATTTACAAAATGACCTGTTATTATGTTAATTGTGTGCCCTGTGTTCTAGACCTTCTGGAGAAGTCTCGTGTGACCTACCAGCTCAAGGCTGAGAGAGACTATCACATCTTCTACCAGATCCTGTCTCAAAGAAAGCCAGAGTTGCTGGGTGAGTTGTGAAGGGTGCTCTGAAGGGGTGCTCTGTCTCTATGCATTCCATTAAACGTCCAGGGCTTACACAAACAGGCAGCAATCTAACAACTGTGCTTTCCCTTTAGAAATGCTGCTCATCACCAACAACCCCTATGACTACGCCTATATCTCCCAAGGAGAAACCACCGTAGCCTCTATCAATGATGCTGAAGAGCTGATGGCCACTGATGTGAGTAAAAATTATTTTACGATAGGGAAATGATCTGGTTAGGGTAGTTACAAAAGATGCAAAAGCGACTCTAGCTTTGACATCATTGTTCAAAAATTCCACTGAAACACAATCTCTCCTGTAGGAAGCCTTTGATGTGCTGGGCTTCACCCAGGAGGAGAAGAATGGCATTTACAAGCTGACTGGTGCCATCATGCACTATGGCAATATGAAGTTCAAACAGAAGCAGCGTGAGGAGCAGGCAGAAGCTGACGGCACTGAGGGTGAGTCTTAGGGCTGGAGCTTTGATCCATACTGAATGCAGGGTGTGCCATTCATTAATATACAGCTATCAAAGAAAACCTCTTGCATGGAGTGTAGTTGGACACATTCTGTCATAGGCCCTTCAACCCTTCAATTTCCATTAAATTTCCCAGATGCTGACAAGGTTGCTTATCTGATGGGCCTGAACTCTGCTGACCTCATCAAAGGTCTCTGTCACCCAAGGGTCAAAGTAGGAAATGAGTGGGTCACCAAGGGACAAAATGTCCAGCAGGTGAGATAAGTAGGCAGTAAATTCAGTTCAGTTTTAGGATTTAAATTGTGTTTGATTATTATTTGATATGTGTTTCTATTTCCATTTCTTCTTCTCAAGCCTTTCTAAAAGGTTGGTATCCATTTCTTTTCTTACAGGTGTACTACTCTATTGGTGCTCTGGCAAAGTCAGTGTACGAGAAGATGTTCCTCTGGATGGTAGTGAGAATCAACCAATCCCTGGACACCAAGCAGCCTCGCCAGTACTTCATTGGTGTACTGGACATCGCCGGCTTTGAGATCTTTGATGTGCGTTTCCTTCTTTTAAGAGTAGTTTTTTTGCACAACCCTTCAAGAGAAACTCTTTTGAAAACCTTAATCCAAAATGTTTATGTTGCAGTTCAACACCTTTGAGCAGCTGTGCATCAACTTCACCAACGAGAAACTGCAACAGTTTTTCAACCATCACATGTTTGTGCTGGAACAAGAGGAGTACAAGAAAGAGGGCATTGAATGGGAGTTCATTGACTTTGGCATGGACTTGCAGGCTTGCATTGACCTCATTGAGAAGGTAGGTTAGTGGGTTACCTGACAAAGCATTAAGACCCAGGGACATCCAAATGGATTCTTGCAAGTGTGGGCTGAGCCCTAAAGTCCAAGAGGTTTAGTTCAAACCTGTATAATAAGCCTACAATGACCAGGAGTCCATAGTGTCAGAACATGATGTGTTTCTGGGTTCCTCCAGGGTAGCGTGAGAAATGTTGACCAGGATCTCCTGGTCATGCTGGCCACCTTTAGCACCTTTAGCATCTCATTAGTCTCATATACACTGAACAGATGTTGTCAGCATGAGAACTGCGCGTATGCTGCAGTCAGCGTTCAGTATCCTGTGAATCACTGTGGGGCTTGCAGTGTGAAAAATATGCATTTGTTGCATGTGAGTGTATCAGGGGATCATGTTATTTCATGCTTCAGCATCTTTGCATGAGCACGGAGGATGTTGCAGTGAGATGAGCTTAGCGAATCACTGGCTTTTCCGAAGTCAGGGTTAAAAGCTGGCTTAAAATATCTAAAAGTATAGCAAAAAGAAAAGAAAATGTTAAAGGGGGTCTTATGTTGGAACACGGGAAGGACTATAATTTAAAGTCATGACTCTTTTCCACAGGATATCTATAAGTTCATCAGAGTTACAGAAACAGTGTTACAAAGCATGGTATTCCTGTTTTTCTGCAGAACTGCAAAAATTGGAGATGATACCTTCATATGTAAATTTCCTCTCAAGACCTCCTCTGATACCTATTGTACAGCTTGGTTTGCAAACTGGACATTTAGTATCATTCCCTCAGAATGCCACACCCAACATCACAAAAATTTTATTTGTCTTTTCCATTATTTCATATTTCCTAAATAAGTGCAATCACTCAGGGTACAAAGAGTTTGTTACTTAACAAAAGGTACCCCATCACATGCACAACAAGTCATATTCATATGTTATGTTTGGTGTGCATTCATGATACATTTCAATCTTCTTTCAGACTGCATTAATTGTCCATTAGTGACTCATTTATGTCCATGTTAACCTCCCTCAGCCCATGGGCATCATGTCCATCCTTGAAGAGGAGTGTATGTTCCCTAAGGCCAGCGATGCCACCTTCAAAGCCAAGCTGTATGACAACCATCTGGGCAAGTCCAATAATTTCCAGAAGCCCAGGATTGTCAAGGGGAAACCAGAGGCCCATTTCTCCCTGGTTCACTATGCTGGTACTGTGGACTACAACATCTGTAACTGGCTGGTCAAGAACAAGGACCCTCTGAATGAGACCGTTGTCGGGCTGTTCCAGAAGTCCACTCTCAAGTTACTGTCAATGCTGTTTGCAAACTACGCTGGTGCTGACTCAGGTAATGTCAAAAGATATTGATATTTACTTATAATGTCACCGTATACATGCAGTGTAGACTGCAGTGAATTATTTAAGTATACACACTGAATATAATGTCTGTGTGTAGATCACAGTGTATATTTCATAGAAAGAGCGGACTCTAGTATGACAGCAAATTGCACAGTATGATTTTACAGGCTAATTTCATCACAGATATTGTCAGTACTTTTTGGTCATTATCATCAACACTTTTTTTTACTATTTTTTTTTTTACTTTTTTACTAATTAATTATCCAGCTCACGAGGGCAAGGGTGGAAAGGGAGGAGGTGGAAAGAAGAAGGGTTCCTCTTTCCAGACTGTGTCTGCTCTCCACAGGGTGAGTGAAAGAGTGATTACTGTTGGATATTATGTTATGAGAAATATAGTATGTTTTTGAAAACAAAAAAAACACACACACATCTGTTTGGATTGTTTCACATACAGACAAGTTCTTTCCATAAAACTTTGAAAATGTCTTACCATATGCTTTATGTGGACAGGTGATTTAATTTTCTTAACTATGTACATCTGTTCACACAAAGTCAATGTACCCATCATGTGTGTTATTATATGTGGCAGGGCTAAAATTATAAAACCATCATATACTGCAGATTACTAACAGTGCTTCAAAGCAAAGGGAGTAGTCATGATCCACTTGATAAAGCAGATACTCGTTTTAGTAACTTAACTAAATGCTTAGTTGATGAGAAATAACCTTATAGTTTTAGGGAAGGAAGGAATATCTATCTATGACAACTGTATGTGCAGTACACCACCATGAAAAACACTATGGTCTCCTAGCTCCCCATTCTATGGCTAACTCCTCTGCCAATAAAAGCCCTCTTATAGCAATATATACAGGAACCAACAACAGTGTAGCTAGTTTAGTGGCCCAAAAGAAGTCTAGTGTGAAACAACAACACATCAACTCAAGTAGGGGCATTTCCGTATTCTGGCATTTTTATACATAGTCTACTCCAGCTCCACATGGCAACCTGTCTTAGTGTTTTGGTAAGTTTAATGTATATGGTGGCTATGTATTTCTATGACCAACAATTTTACCAAAAACCTACTCCCTACCTGCCTTTCATACATTCATCAAATCATTCATTTTTTATTTGATCAGTCTTCGGACTGAGGCTGCGAATTTGCACAACTATTATTTCCTATCAGATTTACTTGATAAATTTTAAATTGCCTTGCATCAATCCTGTTCTGTAATATGTGGCAGAATATGCAACTCAACCCCATTTAAATACTCTCTATATCTATATACTCTATATAGGGCAATAGATATGTGTGCTTGTGAACAGATTTGCTGTAAAATGTGCATGACGTGGTTCTGTGTTGAACATTTCCTATTCATAGGAGAACCTGAATAAGCTGATGACAAACTTGAGGTCCACTCACCCTCACTTTGTGCGCTGCCTGATCCCCAATGAGACCAAGACTCCTGGGGCCATGGAGAATCCTCTGGTGATGCACCAGCTGCGCTGTAACGGTGTGCTGGAAGGCATCAGGATCTGCAGAAAGGGCTTCCCCAACAGGATCCTCTATGGAGACTTCAAACAGAGGTACTTTTTATGGGGTGCAGAATTTTCCTATTGCAGACTACTTGTAAAATATGATTGTAAAATGCAGAATGATTTGTCCTCCGCACTTGAAAGAGTTGCCTGAAGATTTCCATAGGAGCTTTAAGCTGAAAAAAAGAGCATAACATGAAGAATCATGAGAAAATGGTGTAATAAAGGGCTTCCATTCATTTCATTCATTACAGATACCGTATCCTGAATCCTTCTTCTATCCCTGAGGGACAGTTCATCGACAGCAAGAAGGCAGCAGAGAAATTGCTGGGATCTCTGGACATCGACCACAACCAGTATAAATTGGGACACACTAAGGTAAATGAAAATTCAGTTACTCACTACCTGATGAGTAATTAAAACTCCTTCACAAGTGACTGTAAAAAGTGACAAGATTGATGAATGTTGATCATCTCTGACAGGTGTTCTTCAAAGCTGGTCTGCTGGGTCAGCTGGAGGAGATGAGAGATGATCGTTTGGCTCTCATCCTGACTGGAATTCAGGCCAGATCCCGTGGTATTCTGGCAAGAATTGAGTTCCAGAAGATTGTTGAACGCAGGTCAGTATATTTCTGCCTAAACATTTAATTGCATGGTGCGATAAAGGTTCTTGTTTCTTAACTCCTTTTGATTGAAACAATAGGGATTCTTTGCTTGTGATCCAATGGAATGTGCGTGCCTTCATGGGTGTGAAGAACTGGCCCTGGATGAAGCTGTACTTCAAGATCAAGCCTCTCCTGAAGAGTGCAGAAACTGAGAAGGAGATGGCCAACATGAAGGAGGAGTTTACCAAGCTAAAAGAAGCCTATGCCAAGTCTGAGGCCCGCAAGAAGGAGCTGGAAGAGAAGATGGTCTCTCTTCTCCAAGAGAAGAATGACCTGCAGCTTCAAGTTCAGACTGTGAGTTCACAGTTATGGCTGTTGAGATAATTATTTAATTTAGACGATCTATTTCACAATTCACTCATCTTCAATATACTAATGAGTGATGATTTCCATTTCTTATTGTTGTCTTTCTGAATTTGTCTTCTTGACAGGAGCAAGATAATCTCTCAGACGCAGAGGAACGCTGTGAAGGGTTGATCAAGAACAAGATCCAGCTGGAGGCCAAAGTCAAAGAGCTGACAGAGCGGCTGGAGGATGAGGAGGAGATGAACGCAGAGCTGACTGCTAAGAAGAGGAAGCTGGAGGATGAGTGTTCTGAGCTCAAGAAAGACATTGATGATCTGGAGCTCACTCTGGCCAAAGTAGAGAAGGAGAAGCATGCCACTGAGAACAAGGTCAGTGTTATCTGGATTTAGTTCTTTAATACTCATAGTCACTGGGTGTGTGCAACAGCTGACCATTCACTGTGTTTATAGGTGAAGAATCTGACTGAGGAAATGGCAGCTCTGGACGAAATCATTGCCAAGCTGACCAAGGAGAAGAAGGCTCTACAGGAGGCTCACCAGCAAACCCTGGATGATCTTCAGAGTGAGGAAGACAAAGTCAACACTCTGACCAAGGCCAAGACCAAGCTGGAGCAACAAGTGGATGATGTAAGCAGTACATATATAATTATTATGAGGCAGTTACAGAGTAGAGGGTTTATTACTTTACATGATTTTACATAGTAATCTGGAGAACAGGAAAATTTCATTCATGAAAAAAATCAAAACTCTTATTCCTAGCTTGAAGGGTCTTTGGAACAAGAGAAGAAGATTCGAATGGATCTTGAGAGGGCAAAGAGGAAGCTGGAAGGAGACCTTAAGTTGACCCAGGAGAATGTTATGGACCTGGAGAATGACAAGCAGCAGCTCGAAGAGAAGCTGAAGAAGTAAGATCCCAACAGCAAACTGTATGCTGTATATACATAGTCAGTGTAATGATCTGCTGAACATACTACTTCTCTTTCGTAGGAAAGACTTTGAGATTAGCCAGCTAAACAGCAAAATTGAAGATGAACAGGCAATGGGTGCGCAACTCCAGAAGAAACTGAAGGAGCTGCAGGTAAATTTGTTCGGAGGAGTAGGTGAACCTAGATAAAGGTACTGTTGAAACATCTGAATGCAAAGCAAAAACAGATAATTTTACAAAAACAGATGATTTCCTTTTTTATGCCATTCACCCAAGATTAATTTCATACAATGTGATGGTAGCATTAGAACTTTGAAGCTAAGCTTCCATGCTTGCATGTGCTGTTACTGTTATGTGTCTTAGCAATTCTAAATGTGAAAAATAAGAATTCTGTAACACTGTGCACCCTCTTTTGTGGGTTATCTGGGGAGCATATACCTTGGTGCAGGAAAACAACTTCACACCATGTTTAATAAATTCTGTTTTGAATGCTCAAAAGAATATTTTCCAGATTGAATCGATACTGACATTATTCTGCATGCTAGGCCCGCATTGAGGAGCTGGAGGAGGAGCTGGAGGCTGAGAGAGCTGCCCGTGCTAAGGTGGAGAAACAGAGGGCAGACTTGGCCAGAGAGCTGGAGGAGATCAGTGAGAGGCTGGAGGAGGCAGGTGGGGCCACTGCCGCTCAGATCGAGATGAACAAGAAGAGGGAGGCCGAGTTCCAGAAATTACGCAGAGACCTGGAGGAGGCCACACTGCAACACGAGGCCACAGCGGCCACACTGAGAAAGAAACAAGCTGACAGTGTGGCTGACCTCGGGGAGCAGATCGACAACCTGCAGAGAGTGAAGCAGAAACTGGAGAAGGAGAAGAGTGAGCTCAGACTGGAGCTGGACGATGTGGTCTCCAACATGGAGCAAACTGTCAAGGCCAAGGTAAGCTACGGGTTCAGTTCCAGTCAAGAACATACAAATTTGAGGCCCCCTAATTAGTTCCATTCATAACTTTTCACAAGTGTATGAATGAAGCATTAACTTTTTGAGTGTTAAATTAAAATTTCTGTTGCAGGCTAATTTAGAAAAGTTGTGCCGAACTCTGGAGGACCAGATGAGTGAATACAGGGCAAAGGCGGAGGAAGGCCAGCGTACCATCAATGACTTTACCATGCAGAAAGCTAAGCTTCAGACTGAAAATGGTACGTGTTTCTATGTCAACTTGGCTAAGAAACCAGAGAAAATGATTCAGGAATTAATCATACTTAAACTTCTGGGCCGTTCTAGGTGAGCTTGCAAGGCTTCTGGAAGAGAAGGACTCCCTGGTCTCCCAGCTCACCAGAGGAAAGCAATCCTATACCCAGCAAATTGAGGACCTCAAAAGACAACTTGAGGAAGAAGTCAAGGTGATTTATCCACAGTGTAACTCTTATGATAATAAGCTGAATATGTGAGTTGTTCTGTAATGATTTGTTGCATGCCATGTCTCCTTCAGGCAAAGAATGCTCTGGCCCATGCAGTGCAGTCTGCCCGCCATGACTCAGACCTGCTGAGGGAGCAGTATGAGGAGGAGCAGGAGGCCAAGGCTGAGCTCCAGCGCAGTCTCTCCAAGGCCAACTCTGAAGTGGCTCAGTGGAGAACCAAATATGAGACTGACGCCATCCAGAGGACTGAGGAACTGGAGGATGCAAAGTAAGGGATTACTATGCAAAAGCAGTCATATTATCTATCTATTCTTTCTACTGCAAAGAATGTGAACTGAATGTATTTTTCAAACACATGAGTTTATTTTGCTTTATACTTGACCATGGAGCTACTAGTGTGGCAAGCTAGTATGCCATTCTGGTGCAGTTCTCCCCAAGCACACTGATAGGCTTTGGGTCTCCCTCTGTTTAACTCAGGAAGAAACTGGCTCAGCGTCTGCAGGATGCAGAAGAGGCTGTGGAAGCTGTGAATGCTAAATGCTCCTCCCTGGAGAAGACCAAACACAGGCTGCAGAATGAGATCGAAGACCTCATGGTGGATGTGGAGAGATCCAACGCAGCTGCTGCCGCTCTGGACAAGAAGCAAAGAAACTTTGACAAGGTCAGAGAAGGAGGAGAAATGGTAGCTTTTACAATTTTGTGAAATGAATGTAGAAATATAACAAATGAAAGTAAACTAATTTTATTATTATTATCCTACCAGGTCCTGGCTGAGTGGAAGCAGAAGTATGAGGAGTCACAGAGTGAACTGGAGAGTTCCCAGAAGGAGGCCAGGTCTCAGAGCACTGAACTCTTCAAGCTGAAGAACTCTTACGAGGAATCTTTAGATCACCTGGAGACAATGAAGAGAGAGAACAAGAACCTGCAAGGTCCAATCTCTGTTTTAATTTCTCTTAATTTATACACAGCAAATCTATCATGAAATAATACAACAATAATTTAAGAGCAACAATACTGAGATTCTTACCATAATATTTCCTCAGAGGAAATTTCTGATCTCACTGAGCAACTTGGTGAGGGAGGAAAGAGCATCCACGAGCTGGAGAAGGTCCGCAAACAGCTGGAACAGGAAAAAGCAGAGATCCAGGCAGCTCTGGAGGAAGCTGAGGTAAGACAATGTGTTGTATTCTAATGAAAAGTGAATATAATTTGGCTGTATTCAGCACATAAGTACCATAAGTCAAAATGACCAAATTTCTTATACTTCATGAGAACATGTGTTTCTAATAGGCTTCTCTAGAGCATGAGGAGGGTAAGATCCTGAGAGCCCAGCTGGAGTTTAACCAGGTGAAAGCTGATATTGAGCGCAAGCTTGCTGAGAAGGATGAGGAGATGGAGCAGGCCAAGAGGAACCAACAGAGAGTGGTAGATACTCTGCAGAGCTCTCTGGAGGCAGAGACCCGTAGTAGGAATGAAGCCCTCAGGCTGAAGAAGAAGATGGAGGGAGACCTCAATGAGATGGAGATTCAGCTGAGCCAGGCCAACAGGCAGGCTGCTGAGGCCCAGAAGCAGCTGAAGGCCATCCATGCACACCTGAAGGTAAATCAACAGTGATGTCAAAGAAATACTTGTCAAATCAAAGTGGTGTTCTTTGTAGAAGGGATTTGAATGATACAGATTTTTTATGTTTTTTTGTTAATTACTTCCAGGATGCTCAACTGCAGTTGGACGACTCTCTCCGTGCCAGTGACGACCTGAAGGAGAACATTGCCATTGTAGAGAGACGCAACAATCTGCTGCAGGCAGAGCTGGAGGAGCTGAGGACCATGGTGGAGCAAACAGAAAGAGGCCGCAAGCTGGCTGAGCAGGAGCTGCTGGATGTCAGTGAGAGGGTGCAGCTGCTGCACTCACAGGTAGTGAAATGACCATTTTTCCCTGGTCCCTTTGATAAGATGAGAGCCTTTTCTGGAGATCATTCTGTGAAATATCTCTGTCTCTGTGTAGAACACCAGCCTGTTAAACCAGAAGAAGAAGCTGGAGGGTGACACAGCCCAGCTTCAGACTGAGGTGGAGGAGGCTGTACAGGAGTGCAGAAACGCTGAGGAAAAGGCCAAGAAGGCCATCACTGATGCTGCCATGATGGCAGAGGAGCTGAAGAAGGAGCAGGACACTAGTGCTCACCTGGAGCGCATGAAGAAGAACATGGAGCAGACCATCAAGGACCTGCAGCACCGCCTGGATGAAGCTGAACAAATCGCCATGAAGGGGGGCAAGAAGCAGGTGCAGAAGCTGGAGGCCAGGGTAAGTATAAGATCACTGAATGCTATTTTAATAAATTACGCTACAGCTAGCAGTTATATTCACCAGTGGTGTGTTTTGAAGAACCACTTTAGAATTTCATACAAATTACAAATAATCCATTGTATTAAGTGAGAACAAATTGTTCTGTCCTTGAAGCCTTCAATTCAATTTTCATTTCTTTCATAGGTGAGGGAACTGGAAAGTGAGCTGGAGGCAGAGCAGAGGAAGAGCAGCGATTCTGTGAAGGGAATCCGTAAATATGAGAGACGCATCAAGGAGCTCACCTACCAGGTTACTTCAGACTTCCCTCTACATTCTCTTTAATATCAAGCACATGCAAGCACATGCAGTATAATCTCTCTAGTCTGGTCATAAAAATGTACGGTGTTATATATTGGCAGACTGAGGAGGACCGCAAGAATTTAGCTCGTCTGCAGGACCTGGTGGACAAGCTGCAGCTGAAAGTGAAGTCCTACAAGAGAACTGCAGAGGAGGCTGTGAGTATTGGCCTGTACTTATTACACTGAGGTAGACTTAGCTGCATATACTATCCCCTGCATCACAGGGCTGTGCTTCTCAGGTCAGGCCTTAATGATGTGCTGTGTTTGTGTGACACAGGAGGAACAGGCCAACAGTAACCTGACCAAGTTCCGCAAGCTGCAGCATGAACTGGACGAGGCGGAGGAGAGAGCCGACATCGCCGAGTCACAGGTCAACAAGCTGCGAGCCAAGAGCCGTGACGTGGGATCTAAGGTCAGACAACTTCTTCTGAGAGTCAACATAACCTCATTTTCTTCAAGTACACGGTGCGACAAATACGGAGTGTACGTCTAACACTTCTCCGTTATGGCTACGGTACCTGGCTTTGTATCTAGTGACCATATCTTTAAATTGCCAGTAATTGCAATAATACACACCCTCTTGTGCATTACTGCTTTAATAAATCATAATTGTCAGTGTAAAGAAACAGCATGGTATCAAATGAAATGAAAACACAAACACATAAGACAATTCATACGACAATTCAGTGGTCAGTTCAAAAGAATGTGTAGCAAAAAAGTAGTCACTGCTTCCAATCTACAAAGAGTTACTATTATGTCCCCTTTGCTCTACATAAAATATCAGGGCTAGCTCCACAAAAGGCTACAGGTCTTCAGGTCTGTTTAACGGGTGGAGAAAATAAAACATGCTAAATGTTTTCTATCTTCCCTTTCTCTCTTGCAGAAAGGCCATGATGAAGAGTAAAGCTCTCGGATGGAACTTTCTGGAAAAAGAAATCTCTGCTGTGTTTTAGTTTTCTCTTTTCCTCATCCTGTAATCCTGTAGAATAAAGTTCATCTGCAAATCAATACTTTTCTCTGTGTCTTCACTGTGGTGATATGTTGTCTTTATCGGCGCAATGCTACCTCCAGCTACCTCACAACGTATTTATTTATATTTGTTTAAATCAACATCCCATTCAATTAAGCACGTATCCTGCTCTTCTTCTCCTGAAGTGTGGCTTCCATAGATTCCTTAATTTGACTTCCTGTAAAGTCAAAGTCAGGGGCTTTTCTAAATAAGAATCAAAACTTGTGCACAAAACAGTGTGTTGACAGCTTCGGTCAATATGCTGAACCAGTGGCTGCTCACTGCTATCTTCATTTTTACTTTCATTTTTTCCCAGACATAAAGCTGCCAGTATGCTAATTTATAAAAAAAAAAATACAAACTTGACATACATACAGTAATGACATTCAAAGACCAAATTAAAATGATATGTCACATATGATTGGCTACTTCTTGAATTCTTTCTGCTTGAAATTGTATCTGCACTGCCAATGAATTGTGTCACATACCAGACCATTTTTACATCTTCACACTGCATGCAATGCATGTAGGCAGTTGTTGCAGTAAATTACTTCATGTCAGAGAGCCTGCTTACTTAATACCTTTACTTTAAGAAGGGCTAACAGCCAAATATAAGAGACTGCTACTCTGTGTAGATGGGGATTAAGCACAGTGTTACTATGACAGGACAGGGCGATTAGGGTGTGTAGTGGAGACGAAGGAGGATCCAAAATAGGATTGAGTGAGTGACAGACACCAGGTGATCCTTCAAAAACGAGGAATATCTCTAATTCCTGCACTGCACATCAATCAGTGCTATTACCTGATAGCCATTAACTTACATTATTGTACAACAAATAATATGATAAACAAATATAAAATAGATTTTGTAGTACTAGTATTCCAGGTAATTACTAATCATCCTGGGGTGGAAATTAATACATAGTAAATTTATACTATCCTGGTTGAAATATTGTTGGTCCAGGTCCCTAATCCTGTGTCTGGCCTCATGCAAAATGCTGAGATGAATTAGCCAAAGATTGAGAAATATCTGTTCAAACAACAATTCCATGTAATATTGAAAAAAAACTACAATATAATAGATGATAAACTACATTAATACACCCAGCTTGCTATCTTAGAGCTAACTCTAGTCTGAGCCTGTCATGCCCACAGGCTACTCTACCTTGATCACTTGCTAACTGCTCTTACTGTCAACCCATTTTCCTGACAGCTGGGTAGGGCAGTGGCTAGGGCATTGGCTAGAACAGCGGTTGTCAAACATCATTGATTACTACACTCCTAATCACATTTTCCCAGCCTGAAGTACTCAGTCACATAACATTACATATAGCCATAAACTCTTACCAAATTCCTTTAATTGAGCGATTGCCTGATTGACTGTATTTTATTTATATTCAGCTTTTGTTTTACAATGTCACAGCTGTTTTTTTTTGTTTACTACTGCATTCAGTACCACTACAACTAATAAAAAACTAACACGAAAAATACACAACTTAATTGAATATGCGATGTAATAGGGGGGATTAAGATAAAACATACCAGCTTGTGTGTTCAGTTGCCACACTGTCCAGCAAGTCTCACTGCCGCAGGCCTGAAGGGCACCCACAGATTCCGCTTGGTTGTCCATCTTATCAAAATTCATCCAGCACATCCATGACTCCTTGCCTGGGCGTCCGCAGCCACAGGACAGGCTGAGTGCAGATTCCTGGTTCAGGTTCACACTAGGTCACCAAAGTAAGGTTCAACACCCAGTTAACCAACATAAAATGCGCTACGAACATCTCCGCACTGCGCTAGGCTAAACAACTGCAGCCCTCCAGCTATTAAACCACCCAGCAACTTCTAGTTGCTGAACCACAATGGCGTCAGCAGCAGAGAGCGGCGATGACCAGCCACTTCACTGTGCGGCGAAACCTTGGAGGACTGAAGATGAAGACAGGAACCTGAGGAGATGCACATGTGTTGCTTCAATCAGGAAAGACATAAGGACACTCTAATTATAGTCCCGGGTGACAAGACAAGAGGGGGCTTGAGTGACAGGCAGGTAACCTCCAAGACATAATGTTGCCTCCACGAATAGCTTGGACAGCAAGGACTGCTAAAGTCCTTGGCCCATTGGCCCATTTAAAATATCTGATATACAGTAACAGCCAAAAGTTTGGACAAAACTTTTATTCTTTATTTTTTACTATTTTCCACATTTTAGCAGTGAACAAAAAAGTGTTAAACAAATCAAAACTACCTTGTATTTTAGATTCTATAAAGAAGTCAAAGATATTTTTTCAAAATATATTTTGGGAAGAAATTCAGACAAATCTAAATAGTGAGGTTGATTCCTAAGAAACAAATTCCAAGCATTTAAGCATGTCTTCAGATCAAAATGCCTTTGAATGCATGTTTCCCATTATCTTAACCAATTGTCTCCAAACATTAGACTGGTACTGTAATATCCATTTATTTCCCAGCCTGCTGCACAGTCACACCTTGGCCTGACCGAATCAAAAATCGATCACTGCAATCTTGGAAGATCACACTTTGGTCGTAAAAAATGTTTCTTTTTGCACACAGGTCTCCCGTTTCAAATCAGGCACAACTGGTTCTTCAGCCCGTATCAATTGTAACTATAGTATCCTGTATAAGGGGCTGTCCCGTTACTGTTGATCCTCTACAAACCCTGTGACTTCAGCTTAAACATCCATGTGCCTCACAGTCTGTCCTGCTCAATTAGTGAGAGGCATTCAGCAGGAATTTCACAAGGCTATGTTTGTCCTCAAGGACAAACAATTCAAAACAAGACCAAGTCGAGGAGACGGAGCTGTGGGTAAAGACTGGCTGGTGGTCACGGATGGAGGACCATAACCTTGGCCTTTCCTTGCTTCACAGCAGGTGAGAGGTGTATCATGTTCTCCTGCGTACGATGGCTCTGAGATTCATTTCCTATTTTGTACTGCCCTTGTCACTTCCATTGTCATTCATTTTGAAGATAAGCACTCATTTCAGATAATTAAGATTAAATAAGAGTTTTCTCACACATGTAACTAGCAACTCAACAATAAAACTAACAATAGGGCAAAGTCCAATCTTGACAGCGGGCTCAGCAAACTCACTCTGAATGATATGAATGACATGGTGATCTTTTTCATGAACAAGTTCAGGACCCTAAAGCCTTCTTACAGCACTCAATGTTCTCTCCATAAACTAAGAGAACAAGAGGGGTTTTAAACCTCTAAAAGCACCGAACACTGAAGTGGTCACCTGTAGAATCAATCTTGTGTAGCTCTCACTTCTGAGTGAGCTTCAAAATATCTGAGAATAAATAATAAAGAATAAATAAAGTACAACACAGTTTTTTTTTTTACATTTTCCATTTATTCCATGATTAATAACTACATCACTAGTTAACAATCAACCACAATAAACATTTCTTCAAAACTAGACAATAAACATTTCAAATTAAAGGGAGAAAGAACCGTGTCCTGCACATGACCAGATGTCTACCTAATAGAACCCATTGTCTTCGGCATGCTCTTTCAGTGCGTTCTATTAGACTGTACACACTCGGCGAGCACTACCAGGAGCGCTCCCACATAACACAGGCCAGCCGAGCCACTGTTGGTCTCACAGCAGGGTTTGGTAGGCCTACATCTCTCATATCTCTAGAACACTCCATGGCTAAGTGCATGAGGGAGGAGGGGGGCGTCCATCGTTCCCAGATTAAACCTCTACCTCTCATTCGTTTCAGAATGGCACTCTGTTCCCAAATGCCACATTGCGTGATCAGTTTCAATCCCTTAATTTCTTTAATTTCAGCTTGCGTTTTTAAACAAAGCTGACAAGACAGAGCATCGGTGTGCCTGCATGAGGTCTTTCCTGCTGATAATATTTTGAAAGTGAGGGGGCGTGTGGCTGAAGCAGGGAAAGTCAGGGACACACTAAGGGCTGATATCCGTCCTAAAAGTGGATTGGCACTCTTCCCAAGATGTCAATCAAACCGAATTTAGAGTATCAACCTCCGTAATAAAAGTCCACACCTTAACCCTGCCATCCTCCTCACTCACATACCCACCACGTAGTGGATGGGAGAACAGAACAAAAAGGTAATATCTTATTTTATAGGTATATTTCATACCTTGCGTTTTTTAATACATTACATTTTAAAAACATTCTTTTACTTCTGCCCTTTTTTAAAAAGACAGGCTTACAGAATTTCCAAAAGAAAAAAATTCAGAAAAGGGTTAAAAGGTACATTTTAATTATAGTTGTACTCAACATCCATATGGCCCTAAAAAAAATTCCACGGTGATAGTGTATAAACAGTAAGATATATATTTATAAACAACTGTATCAACAGGCACAAAGAGAACTGCCTTAGAAGGATCATGGCACCAGAAGCACGAAGCTGAAATCCAGAGGAGTGACAACTGCTGCAGTAAGCATACGAACCACCAGGGGGCTCAGAGAGCTCTTCAGCAACCACTGATCCATGTGCTGCACTACACAAATACCTATATGCCCTCCTCAATCATAATATATCTGAATATAGCTATAAACGTGGCCGCAATTTTCAATTGTTTTTTTTTTGGGGGGGGGGAGAGACTTATTCAAGCTTTGGAATAAGTTCTATGTTTGCAGTTTTTCTTTACAAACTGTTGCCTACATTTTGCTGCACAGTATCAGTTGTACAACAATGCATAACATCAAAACACAAGCAAATTCAGAATTGTATTACTATGATACAAATATACTTTTTTATTACCTACAGCCTATAATTCCTTCATTTGGCGAAAGGGGGCCCTCTCAACTACACAGTATAAGCAGGGGCACAAATACTCTTACAGAATGAAGCTCTTCATCATAATGTACTCTTAGTCATATATCACATATAAGGTGCTTCTTGCCAATACTTTTAGTTGCTATCTCTGCATTCTTAGCACTACCCTGTATTATTATGCAGTCTTGTTAAGTCTATGTAATACATCTGCAGCTCAAAATATCAATTTCCCTGTACCTCTCTTAAGACTGGAGTGAGATTGGGGGATTCTATAGCCGTACCAGCAGTCAGAGGCAGTGCGAGCAGGTGAGACCACACACACACACACACACACACACACACACACACACACAGTGCATGTATGAGTACACGCACACATTGCGTGCACACAAGCACACGCACACACATCTGCAAGATGAATTAAACTGTCTAGACTCCTCCGTTCCTCCCTCAATAGCTCCATCTTGATTCGGCAAGCTAAACATTCTCCCATTTCCTTCGGCATGCCGGTGTCTCTCTCTTGATTTTTCCACTTAAAAACCTACCAAGGAGCTATATGCAAAAATACAGCTTATATACAGAATGCACTTTTAATGTCACTATATGTCAATGTGCTATCGTGGATATCAGTTGTGGAAGTCTGTAAGTACAGTCTACAATCACAGTGCTAAGTTACATAGTGTTTCACTTTATACTTGCATTAGTGTTACAGAGGTGTCCCATCCCTCTACCTCCTCCTGTGGGCTCTCCTGCCACAGAAACTAACGACGGACTGTTTTAGAATCCTAACTAGTACTGATATTGGAACAAGATAGTGCAAGATATATTATACAACCCCTTCCGGCTCTGATGTAGCTATTCTCAAATTCTTCTAGCATTTTTCTATTCCCTGCAGGAAATGCTTCACAAACATAAATCTACAGATATTCCCATAAAAATGGTGCCCTCCTAATATGCCTTCAGCGCAGGCAGGTGGACTACAAATTCAGTCACAGTACTTAAGTCTAATTCAATTAAGTACTGAGTCTTCAAGGGTTAAAGACATGCTGCTAGGCCACTGAAACAATATAATTTTTATGATTGCCTTCTACCTGTCTTTCAGGGACAGTCTCCTTATCTGCACATGAAAGAGGCACATACGACATATCATTCCACCAAATTCCTACAATCAGTCGTTACAGGGCAAAATTTCATTGCTGTACTTACATTTAAGAAATACAGATGTAAAAGCAAACAGCTTCTCTGGACTCTGCTAAACACAGATCCCTCCTTTTCTACCAGGGCAAGAGACATCACAGGCAAAATCCATGACCTCCAATGCACATATCCGCTCTTCCCCGCTTTCTCAGAACTCCCTTCCTCTTGTTCTTATCTATCAATATTCTACTCCGTCTCTCGCTGCTACGTGTCCTGCTCACACCCTGGCTCAGTCGCAAAGTCCTGAACACGGGCGCATCTCTCTCCTGTTTGTGTACACACTGTACTTCAGCGAGGGAGTGATGGGGGAAAATGGCCGCCAATCACAAACTCCACTTCCCATCAGGCCCTGGGCAAGGATGAGTCATCTGGTCAATTGATTCGCAACTGGTCGGGCGGCTGAGACTTTCCCACAGCCTACTTGGCAGTGGAGTGCTGGATCGACGGCCGTTTTCCCAGCATTCTCCTCACAATTCCACAGAGTGCTTATGGGGATTTTCGTGCCGTCAGCAGAGTCTGCTGTATTGCTGTCATTAAGAAGAGAAACCAACACAAAGTGCGAAGTGAAATGGAACATGACATCACATCTCCTTGTTACAATATTTACTTAAACACATGGTCACGAAACACACAGATCAAAGTGATTTATACTACACGTTTCTACCAGTTGTGAGTTCTGTTTCGGTGGAGGCTGGAAGCAACTGAAGCGTGGGGTCCCGGAAGAGGGGGGCTAAGGATTGCTGGAATGATCTAAATTGTCAGGACCACGTGACGGTCCCACATGCTCAAGATAAGGGGTGATTGATTGACTGACTGCTGCTGTTACACAAAACCAAACCTCGTGTGGCCCCAGGGGACTGTGCTTCCCAACAGGTTCAGGCGGGAAAGGCTGTCGTCCACTGGGAAAGACTGCATAGTGACTAAGACTATAGTGCTAAACTGTACGTGTCATGCTCTTGCAGGGGGCTTTGCAATACAGAGAGGAAGGTGGCGTTTCAATAACCAGGGAGAGGAGAGCTGATTCAAACACTGAGTAAGCTGGCCCAAGAGATTGAATCTCACACATGACCTTAAGAGACCTGACTGAGGGGGCTGTCTGTAGCCGAGACGCCAGCTCAGAGGGAAGCGAGCAGAGGAGAGAGAGTGTGCTGGGGTGGTGGTACTGAGTTCCTTGTCCTTCTAGCGTGTCTCTGTCCCCCCCTGCCCCTTCTGGAGGAATTGGGTGCGGGGGGTGGGGAGAGGGATGGGGGCGGTCACTGAGAGAGGTGCTGCGTGGAGGGAAGGGGGGGGGGGGGGGGGGGCGGGCCAGGGGCTGATGTCAGCGCGGTGGTCGGCTGTGGGCCCGGACGACTGGGCTGGAGCACTGCATCTGAGACTTAGTCTGGAAAGGAAAGAGGGAGAGAAGGAAGTGGGATAGACAGAGCGAGACAGAGGACGAGAGAAGGAGAGAAAGAATAAGGAGGGGAAAGAGAGAGGGAAAAGGGGCACAGGGAAAAGATTTGGGGGTTGTGAAAAGGATTAAAAGGACAGCAGTGTTAGCGCAAAACAAAACTGGATGCTTGAAAAATTAAAGCCAGACACAATTTAGGTCAGTGTATTTGGAGCAAAAAAAAAAAACTCTAAAACAAACAGCCTCAAATACGCCTGAGCAGAGATGGTGTACTTTGATGTACAGCCAAGCAGGCTAATTCATGTTTCAAAAAAAAGTAAATACAGTACAGTGGTAGGCAGCCTTTTTGCAGTCATGACAACCATTGCCAAATAAGAATATGGAAGAAACCAAGACAACCAAACTATTGGTCAGAGAATACTTTTACAGTTTTTCCCCCAACTGACCCTGGATTTTCTTTTTTTAATTCACCTTAAGCACCACAATGCTACATCTTAAAAATGCGCCATAACAAATAAAATCTGGCTGACTGGAGTGAGTCCCACAGAAAGGGGGGACCGGGCTGCCAGTGGCAGGTAGGCAGGGTGAACTCACTTGTCTCAGGGATGCACGTGTCCAGGCCTTGGCGGTCCTGGAGCCCCTCCCCCAAGCAGGGCACGTCCTCCTTCACCCCGTTCTCCTTGGATGCGTTCTCTGGTGCGGTTTCTGGTGTGCCGTTAGGGGGAGCCCTGTTCTCCTGGCTGGCATCCTGCGGGCACACAGCAGAGGGGTAGGTTTTATGTAGGGTAGAAGAAGTTTACAGGGTGGTCCTGGACCATGTTTACCTTTGGGATAAATATTTGAGGGAAAGAAACAGGAAGGTACATGACTGGGATCAGAGGGTAGCAAAACTGAAGGAGGTGTTGTCTATTCAAGGCAAAAGGAACAAGGTGACTGGTTAAATACACACCAACTCTGGAGTGTTGAATAGCTGAACTCCTCTTCAACTATAACAATATACAGGCACCAGGCATATTTTACATGATTGATAGTTGACAGTTGACCTTGGTCTTGTGAGTACAGCATGCAGCATGTAAGAGCATGCAGACTCATGACCTCACCTTGACAAGGTCACCTGCTGGCCCGTGATTCGCCTTGTCCACTGACCCCGCTTTGGACTGAGCCTTGGCGTTCACCTTGCTGGAGGGGATCTTCATATCACCGCCTCCTGTAGGGCACATATGGTCACTACATTTGCAATCAGTCTTAATAAGGAGTAACTGAGAAAGCAGTACCGAATAATCCTTGATGCATGCAGTCTAGGCAGTTTATTTTTACCATCCGAACACTTACGTGCTAAATACTCCCTCAGCTAAGCCAGGCTAATCTCTACTCTAAATATTTTTCAATTAGAGAGATAAAAATGGATGGAAAATAAATTCAGGACAGCTGCAGCCTTTCTGGACCAGAGCTGGAAACCCCTAATCAAAGCTGTTCCTGTACCTGTTAATGAGGATGAATAGAGCTACAGTATCATGTGTTATCGGTGACACACTGATCTGAACAAATAAGAGTATCATACTATTTAAGTAAATGCTGTTCATACTAACAGCATAGAGGATAACTAACAGAATATGGTATTACTATTCATTGTGGGGTTCACAAAGCCTCACTTGCTCATCACTTGTAGGAACAAACACTTGCACACACACACACACACACACACACACACACACACACATCTCACCTGGCTTATGTTTGATATTGTCCTTAGAGCCACACTTTGAGGTTACCTTGCTCAGATCCACTTTCTTGCTGAGAATCTGGACCTATGACATACAGCACACAGGACATGCTTCAGAAGAACAGTCGCAGGGTAAATGTCCTAACTGGCTAAAGCTCTAAATGGAGAAATTTATTATATCTCTAATTCTTTTCAGCCAGAAGGCCATTCCATGGTGTCTGAGCTCCGCTGACAAAACGTGGCCCTTGTGGGCAATGTGATCATCATCATCATAACACAAAAAACACAACCACAACATAGAACATGCTAATTGGAGCACTAATCAAAGCCACAGTTCAGGACAAATCCTACTTTGCCATGAGCTGCCCTGCAGTTTTACCCCTATAAAAATTCTCACGGTTTGTAACCTTAAGTCAAACAGAGAGCCACAAACTCTCCTCTGCTCATTGGATATCTTATTTTTACTTCACAATCAGCATTAAAATTCAATAAATGCAAAGTCAGTGCTAGACTGCAAGCAATATTTATACTTCAGTATACTACAGAATAAAAAATATGTGCATTCAGGATATAGATTTTGCATTATCTTATTTGCATGATTATCTGCATTAATTTTTGAATATTCCACCAATACCCACAGTGTACAGGCAGATATGTTTCCAGAACAAACAACAGCAGCATGTGAGCATTTAGAGATGCCAGCCTTAGAAACTGACATTTTTGTCCAAATATTAAGGGGACAACTATATGATATGCACAACAATAATCTTACCCTCACATTCAAAGGATAAGAAGGGAGAGACCAAACCTACTGACTTCATGCTGCTGTCTCCATTCACTTTTAATGGGTCTACCTTTCAGAAACCTATTCATTTTAGCCCATTGTCTTTACTTCCCAGCTACTTGCACACTGAATACCTGTACACATTTTCAGATCTTGTTATTTGTTATATCTACATGTAGATACTTTAAAGTACATCTAATTGATACAAATTGAGACATTCTACCATATTTATGTAACTAATATTCCTCCACAGACACAAGTCAAAATGGTGAAGAGGGGTCTACTGGCAAGAGGTAAAAACCATATGGAGAAATGGGGAAAACCTTGCTTTTCCAAAATTGGAAAAATCAGGGATAATGAGCTATTCATATGGTTGTGAACATTACATTTAACATCTTTGGACTAGTAAAGAAATACCAGGTTGTGCTGCAGCTTGAGCTTTTTTTCTTTTCCATTTTATCTATTTGACACATATTATGTCTATGTAAAGTCATCTTTACTATATAAATTTATAAAATGATGTAATGTATATATGTGTATATATATATATATATATATATACACATATGTGAGTGTGTGTATTTATTGCAAATGTGCAACATTGGAAGCACGGTAACTCATTGCACTCAAACATTATAACAAAAGAAAGTAAAAAAATAAACTATTATTGTAATATTAAATGGTACTGTTTGTTACATACAAGATGTGAAAGCTACAAAAAGGCTACACAACTGCTTCCAGGTCATCATTTGCTGACCATAAAGCAGAGCACATGTGTGCCATGTAAGCAAAACAATCCACATCTCAGTCTTGAGTCTGTCCCTGTGTAAAATAAAGTGTCAGTGTGTTAATGACGGGGGACTGTTATTAGGGGGGAGGGTACAGACGAACACCTCTATGCCCAGACTGAAAGAGGGAGGGAGAAAGAGGGACTGCAAGTTTTTATAGGAGGAAATCAGTGGGGTGGGATCAGACACAACACACTCTGTTACACAGGCAGGGCGTAAGACCATATTCCCAGGGCGCTGAGCACTTCTGCTGCTGTGATAGAGGGCACTCTACCACTAGCTTTTCAATAGCGCGTTTTACACAAGCATTGATTCCTAGTAAAACTGCTAGGGCTGCTAATGGTCAATAATGGAGAGATGGACCGAGCCTTCAATTCTGTTCTCTTTTGTAGGGAGCGCAGCCACTGCCCTGGTCATGTGACAGGCATGGCCAAGAAGCCTTTCCAGCTCCACTTCCAAATGAGTCATCAATGTGGGCCAGATTGTGGGCCAATGTGGGTCAGATCACATGAAGTCAAATTCAAGTCAAATTTTTTGTTGTTATTATTGTTCAAAAACAAATGTGCTTGGTTTCGGTTCCAAAAACGCACTGCGCTCAAAAACGTTCCTTACCCTGCTGTATCAAAGTAATTTTGCGAGAAAAAAACCCCTCTCTCCTGTCTGCGGGGTCAATCAGTCACTGTTTCATCCTGAGAGAGACAGTCTATGTCCTGTTACTCTGGAGTGTCGCAGCACCGCTTAATGTGTCAGAGGGTCTGATTTTAGCTTCGCTGTGCTGCCTGTCACTGGGTTGCACCTCTGCCTTTGAGCTTGATGGTTTCGTTTCAATCGGCCCTGGGTTTATTTCTGTTGTGAAATGTGACGTGTTAACAGGTGCGTTTCTGCTGTGTAATGCGAGGTGTAATTGGGTTCAGCCTCTGTGGGGTTTATTTGAGTTGTTGGCGGGTTTGTCCTCTGCCGTGTGATCTGATGCGTCGGTAAATGGCGTGCTGAGGGCCGCTCTGAGACAACCGCGTACTTACGTTCCCTCCTCCAGGAACGTGCTTGATATTGTCCTTGGAGCCACAGCGCGAGGTGACATGGCTGAAGTCCAGCTTTTTGGAGACTATCTGAACCTACAACACAGCATAGCAGCAGAGAGGACAGGGTGACCAGGGGACCCCCAGGGAGTTTAGGAGGATTGGGAAGGTTAGCAGAAGCGTCTACAACACACACTGGTTTGCTTGTCCACACACACTCCTTAGTCTAGTCCACACACACTCCTCACTTTGACCTGGGCTCAAGCTAACAGTGCAGTGTACTGCTGATCACTTCACTGTTCATATCCAAACATGATACAGATACATATGAATGAATGAATGAATGAATAAAAACTATGCCATATCAAATCTAGAGCAATTATAATCGCCTTACAATACTAATGATTTGACAAAGGGATTATTAAGTTAATTGTTAATTAAGATAATTGTTTGGGACAAATCCATTTTATGCTGTATGACAAGCAGGTGTGTTGATGTACCACATGCCTTAAGAAAAATAATTTCAGATGGATGACCACTGAGCCCTGGTCATACAGATTTTCACTGAGGAAGTCATAGAAGTATTACAAGTTTACACAGAGAGATTACAGAATACTATACCCACGCAAAAACAAAATGCTAAACACAACGTTTCTGACAATATGGGGCAAATGTATGACTGGTATAATTAAATACAAAGACACACACATTCACATCATGCCAGGCAATAGGCAAACACTGGTTAGCCACAGTGATAATACCTTGGTCCTTATGGATGTACACACACACGCACACACACACACACACACACACACACACCACACACACACACACACACACACCCACACACACACACACACACACACACACACACACAAACACACGCTTGGTGGAGAAGGCTTTCCAGCACTACCCAACACTACCTAACACTCTGTGGATGGTGTGTGCGTAGGGGGGTTACTGACTGAGGTTCAGATAGAGGTTCAGCATAGGCTTAGCACAAGGTCATTTTCCCTCCCACCAAGTCGAAATCTGTTCTCCTCTTTTTGTGTCAGATTTCAGTGTAGCTGCATCGCACAGAAACCCAATCACCTCTCAAAGCGCTGATTTTCAGAGCTGCTCAAATTTCACACTTTTATCAGGGTGTGTGGGCTGGGAATTGGTTTGCTACAGTGGGGAATCAAAAATGCCTTTCAGACTGACGGCTCTGCAGTTATACTCTAATATTCTGAGTCGACTGGAGAGAGAAATCAACCAGCTGGTCAGCACCGACTTAACTGTACCGATGCAATTACAGTCACTGCAGGTCTGTGACTTCCCCATTTCAACACTATTCAGATTGCATGTGAAATACTCTAGCTAGGAATTTAAATCTCTCCTACTGATGAAAATGAAAGTGCAGAGTTTGCCTGCAGGTCACAGGCACACTCCATACCGCTGTTTAGCAGGTGGGCCTGGAAGACACGGGTGATGCAAGAGAGCACGTTATCTACAAAGACCAGATTCCAAGCAAAACCTTTTCCCCATTGGCCGTTCAATTAACAACCAATGATAACGATCACCAGTTAAAGCAGTCCCAATGGCATTTCTGTAAAATATTATCACTAGTTCATGCATCTGTTGTTCTTGTACATTTACACAACGGAAGGAACTTGAAATGATTCTGTAAAGGCCCCCAGAACAATTTACAAAATTGTACAAAAAGCACCCTGGGAAAATACAAAGCACACAAGAAGAATATGAATCTTACAAGGCTGATTAATAAATACTTAGTGTGCCCAACCACATATTGTCCCTGGGTTTAATTTCTGAACTGCAGGTGTCCTTTACACTGATTATAAAGGCACCAGCATAATATGGTGCTGGATGAGCAGACCCTGGAAAGCAAAGATAAAAGGATATGACTTCTGACATTCACACACACATATAAACATTCTCAATCACCCACTTTCCACAAAAAGCAATTTAACACAACTTAGCAGACAGCATTTTCCAAAAGCAATCACTGGATGCCCAAAAAATTCACCTGTAATTTGAACGATGGAAGCACAGAAACCCATTTGAATGGCATGTCAATACAAGATTAGGGAGAGGTCTCTAAGTGCACAGTTGGATCTGGTGTAGAGAATGCCTGCATGGCTGGATTAGACAGAACTGGACACACAATGGGGAGAGACACTGGTGGGGTTTTTGTTGTTCCCTTCAAGAAAATCCTGCCCAGAAGTTCTATGTCACATTTTGACTGCAAACGCCGTGATTTCTTCATTAAGAGGAAGCAGGGAGGCACGGAGGTGGGGCCAAGGTCAGTCTCCTTTGCTTGTAGGTCTGTTTGTCAATCACAGAGGGCACAAGCACCTGACTGACATTCAGTCAGTCTGTGCAAAAACACCAGGCAAATGGTGTGTGTGTGTGTGTGTGTGTGTGTGTGTGTGTGTGTGTGTGTGTGCAGACAAATGTCCCCATATACATATATTTCAGCATGTGGTGGTTTGTTATACTGGCCCTGAAGGCTCCCTTCATGTCTCCATTTGAGACTGATATTGCAGCTTCAAGACACAGTATATTGGCATGCTGTAAATGAGGGATTTGGTGTCTTGGAGACATTTGTCATGAAACCTACAAAATATATGGCAAATATCTGGTGGCACCTGGTGTGTTTTCAAATGGAAACGGCAAAAGAGGAAAAGGACAAGGAGAGAGTGTAGAAATCTGAAAATGAGAGCTGAAGGAGAGGGAGGAGAGGTGAGAGAAAGAGAAAACAGAGAGGACAGAGGGAGAGAGAGACAAAGTGAGTATGAGACAGAGGGAGAACAATGGAATGGACTCACTTTTCCCTGGCTGGGTTCTTTGGAGGGGGAGCCTTGTGCCAGAGTGTCAGCCTTGCCCTGTGATGAAGAGACCTGAGAAGACAACCACCCCCTGGTCAATACCACAAAGGGGGGGAAAGGGGAAGACTACTACCCCCTGGTCAAAACCATACAGGAGAGTGGAGGGGGAAGACTACTGCCCCCTGGTCAATACCACACAGGAGAGTGAAGAGGGAAAACTACCACCCCCTGGTCAGTACCACACAGGAGAGTGCAGGGGGGAGACTAACAGCCCCTTGGTCAATGCCATACAGGAGCAGGGCAGGAGGATAAGTAGAGGGGCAGAGGAAATATGGGGGGGGGGGGGGGGGGCAATTCCTTGTAATTCCAAAATTACATGTTATATTGAATATACACAGAAGCTGTGCTTTTACCATATTTGCTGCAATTATTTCATTTCATATTATATTTAAATTAAAAACAACATCTGAAATGAAGGACCCAGTGTAACAGCTGTAAAAGCATTTCCCTACTTAAGAGGTGTGTTACTGACAGTTTCAATGTTAGTTGCAGGACGTGCAGCTTGTTTAAGTCTTTCAGAAAGGGGTAGGTGAGTGCCATTCAAGAACCACAAAAGTGAAAACATACTAGAGACGAAAGTGAGAGACAGGAAAAGATACAGAGCGACAGACAAGATGGAAGTAAAGGGGGAGAGGTACAGTAAGGGGGAAGCAATCGACGGTCCAGTTCAGGCAAAACTGACGAAGGTGATGACTGACGGAAGAATGGACTTATGGGTAAAGAGGTGGTGGTGTTGAGGTAGGTGTTATTCAGGTGTTGAAACAAGGTGTTACTCAGGTTATGTCATCCCACCTACTGTGCAGCAGAGGTGAAATCAGAGTGGGGTGGCTACACAAGGGGTGAGTGCGCTAGGGTTTAGTCCTGTGAAATGAACAGGTCAATGCATTGACAGCTCCCCCACCAATGGCCCTCGTCCTGCACCAGCCCAAACCCCACGGGACTCCTCCCTCCCCAACTTTGCCCCCACCGGGCTGGTGCTTGATGCTGTCCGTGGAGCAAACCTTGGAGCGGGCGTTCTTGGCATCCGGCGCAGGGGCGGTGCCGGGGCGGGGCGCGGACCGGGGGGCCCGCGGGACGGGCGGCTTCCTCTCCGGCCCGGTGGAGGCGGAGGTGGGGGTGGGGGGTTTGGTGGCGCGGGTGCGGGTCGTGGTACTGCCCCCGGTGCTGGGGGTGGTCCTGGGGCGACTGGTGTCAGCTGTGCAGAGGAGAGGCAGAGAGAGAGAGAACAAGACAGAATGAGAGAGAGAGAGAGAGAGAGAGAACAAGACAGAGAGAGAGAGAGAGAGAGAACAAGACAGAGAGAGAGGTACTGCTGTTGCCTACAGAAGAGGAGGCTTCAGCAAAGCCTAACGCTGTCAGACCTGGGCTCTCTCCCCTGGATTCACATGAACCAGAACAGATTCATGATGTTTCAGAGATATTTCATCACTTCAACAGAGTGACATATAATTATGGTTACTTAGCTATGCAACACACCATATGGTTGGAATAATCTGCTGCTCTTGGACTCAAAGAAACCACATTCTTGCTATGTTCAGATGACCTTGTTTCTGCTGCCATCCACTGAACAAAGGCTTCAGCAGAGTGTGGAGACGTCACGGCCCAAAAACCATTTTACCACAGAACTCCTTCCTCGAGGAAGTCTGTGTCAGCTGCAGACACTGTGAGTGGTCATTAGACAGAGGAACCACTGAGGCCAAACCTGAATTTACGGCTTTACCTGCTAGCTGATTTTGTGGGAACTAAAAGACATATAATAGGGAAATTTACAGGGAGTAAAATACAGGTGAGGATGAGAGCAGGACAGTACCTGACGTTGCCTTTACAGTGCTGGGCTTCTTCACATCACCTGCTTTGTTCTCGGTCTTGGCAGCTGTGGGGCAGAGGAGGAGTACGTGAATGATCCCAGATCAGTGCTGAGTTCACTGAAGATGAACTCAGGTGCTGACCATCTGAGCCGACACTGATGAGCATACTGGGGTTATCTGTGTCTGTGTTTTCACTACAGTAATATGACCCTTGGGTTTTTGAGTTCTTTAGTTGTCATATTTGCTGCACACCGTGCATTTTATACCCAGCACTATGAGCTATATTTGCTATTTATCGTGATCTCAAACCGAAATCTCATATATGAAATAGACATTACACTGCATGTAAAGCTGCTTATGTGCACTGAGCGAAAGGAGACATTGTTCCCAGCGAATCAGCAGGAGCTCCACCCCTACAGACACAGACCGGCCAGACAGCAGACAACTGACAACGGCTCACTACGGACAGCGGGAAGGCGTAGACACTCACATGCAGCGCGTCGTATAGAGGGGGCGCTGCTGGACGCGCTCGTGGACGTGGGCGGGCGGGACGCCCCGCCTGGTTTGGAGGTGGCGGTGGAGGCGCCGCTGGCGGGGGTGGCCTTTGGTACGGGCGGGCGCCTTTCCGTCTGTATCAGACAAAGGAGACGTCAGAAACGAGAGCGCACGGGAAGACAGAGAGAGAGTCTGGAAGAGAGAGAGACTACGCGGAATCAGAGACAGGTGTGTGAAAAAGAAAAGAACAAGAACGGAAAGAGAGGGAGAAAGATGAGGAACACAAGGTCAGACAGAAAAGCAGGAAAAAAAACCCTTCTGAGAAAGATGTGAAAGAGATGATTGTGTGACGAGGCAACATCCACTAATCTGAGCTCATGCCAGGTGCGTGTGGTTGCCCCATGCTGACCTCTGACCTCAGAGGCCAGTTCTATAGTAAGGAAACGGGGATACACATCACTCATCACCCTCACTCTCCTGCTATCTGAGCCACAGAAAAGATCCATTACCCAGAAGGCCTCTGTGGGCTCTAATCTGTCTAAATGTGGTGTACCTGTCTCAACCTATTGGTCAAGGGTAGTATCAGCCCAAAAAGGGTTAATTTACCAAATCTAATAGGCCTAGTCACCTAGACATGTTATATAAAGTTATATTTACCAAATTTCACCACCAGAGGGAGTAAACCACCAACTGCACGAGGCACCTCATACTCACGTACAGCACAATCCGTACATGTGTGAGCTAATGTGAGCTAACATCTGAAGGTCACAGCTCACAGCTACAATATTCATTGAGATAAAACAGTAAGAGCTAGTCGACTTTTCCCTGTACAGCTATATACAGTGTCTGTACAGTGACCATACATAAAAATATCTATGAAAATCTTGCACTTTAAATATAATAATCACAAAACACTAGAAAGGTCATAAAATTCATTACGTTTATATTAACTGCTCTCTGCTCTCTATTAAAATTATAGTATAACATTCACGTTTTTTAAGAAGAAAATACGATCCAATACAAACATTTCTTGTTATGCTATGCATCGAGTTTCTTACACACTCCTACATTCCTGTGAAGTATTAGACATTAGGCGTAGGAGTGAGAATAATGTCTACATGTGAGCATTGAGATTTGATGTGGCACGGGAGTCAAGGTGAAACTCCTGGTACTGAAGCCTGGCATTGAAGGCCAGTTGAAGTAGGTAGATTGGAGAGTCCTCTCTCCTCTCAGATAAAGAGGTCACAAATGATGACTGCTGGTCTTGCAGGAGTTGGGGGAAGCTCAGATTGTCGAGATAGTGTTCCCTGGGGGAACAGAGGTAGGGGGCAGCACTCACCTTGGGCTTGGCCTCGCGGGCCGTGGTGGTGGAGGTGCTGGGGGGGCGGCTGGCAGTGGGCGTGGGCCGCTTGGCCCCCGCGGTGGGGGTGGTGGCCTTGGGGGTGGGGCTTTTTTTGCTGGGGGTGGCGGAGGTGGAGTTGGAGGTGGGGGGTGGGCGTTTGGGGGCGGCGGCCCCTGTGGGCAGCGAGGGGGGCCGCGTTTTGGCGGAGCTCGCTCTGGCGGACCCGACGGCAGGCTGTGGGATGGACGGCGTGGCAAAAAAACCGAACGGGGGGGGGGAGGAACAGAAAACAAAACAAGTGACAATGGCAGCAGGAATCAAAGCAGCAAAGCGGCACAAATCATAAATTGAAGCGTCAGCTAAGGAGACTCCCGGCCAATCACAGACGAACCTGAAAGCTGGGAACACATCCACAGTGCAACAGACTCGTTCACACAAGTGCTTCGAAAGCAATGTCAGCAAAAGAACTGTATATCTGCTATCTGCTAACTGTATATCTGCTAGAACTGCTATCCAGTCAGTTACGATTCTTGTGAACTCGCAGAAGTGAAACTTTTCTTAGTCTAGTGTATTCTCTACTGCTGATATTGCTGGATCGCTCATAATGTCTTAGTGAATGTAACAGAATAGGTGCAATCAGCTTCGTATTTAGTTTAGTATTTGCACTCTGTCTCCAGCTGTCAAGACACACACATGCATGCACGAATGATCAACTGATCAAACAAGCCAATAAACAACCAATCGATCAATCGATCGAACA
Source organism: Megalops cyprinoides (assembly GCF_013368585.1). Taxonomy (NCBI): domain Eukaryota; kingdom Metazoa; phylum Chordata; class Actinopteri; order Elopiformes; family Megalopidae; genus Megalops; species Megalops cyprinoides. Next base: position 18,085,337 of record NC_050606.1, read on the forward strand.
ATCGAACGATCAAACAAATGAACAAATGAACGAACAAACAGGCAAACAAACAAGCATCAGCACTGCGAACGCAAGAGCACGCAAAGCACCACATCGCAGCCCCAAAATTCTCTGCCTCCTTTCTCTGGCCTACCTTCGTCTTCTTATCTGGGCTAGGCAGGTCCTTGCTCGGGGCGGCAGCGGTCCCATTAACGGCTGGAGTTTTACCAGCTGCTTTCCCAGTCTTCTCCGCCTTTTCCGTTTTGGCAGCCTTGTCCGTCTTCACGCCACTCTCTTTCTTGTCCGGTTTTTCTGACGTTTTGTTCGCCTTCTCCTGCTTCTCTGCTTTCTCAGCCTTGTCCTTCTCAGCCTTGTCCTTTTCAGCCTTGTCCTTCTCAGCCTTGTCCACCTTCTCCGTCTTCTCTGGTTTGTCGGTCTTCTCCTGCTCGCCCATCTTTTCCACGGGCGATTTATCAAACTTCTCGACCGTCGGGGACGTGTCTATCTTTTCGACTTTTTCCGGTTTGTCGGTCTTCTCCAGCTTGTCCGTCTTCTCGAAAATGTCCAATTTCTCCTCCTTCGGGAGGGTATCCATCTTTTCCACCTTTTCCAGTTTGTCAGTATTTTCAGTTTTCACTGTGGAAAGAAGCAAATCCATAAATTAACCAAGAATGTGCAAACCTATATTTGTGAGAAAAGTTCAACTGACATAATACCACCTTTTCCTCATGACCCGACTCATTTAATGGACATTGCTTCTGTGTTCAGAGGTCACCCCTGAACACTCCCTGAACACATCCCCCTACACTCTAATCACAGTGCCTAACATATTCATCATAAAAAAAAAGATTCTTCAACAACGGATTAAAACGGTGATTCACCTTCACTTATTGCATTAGCCAAATAATCCGACTTCGAGCTGAAATCACAGAGGGTATGGTGAAGGAAGCTTGAAACAGAGGACTTTGGTTGTGGGTGTACTTTTAAGTAATCTCTGTAAACAAGTTACATAAATCCATAAACAAATAATTAAATAATTGGTCAGATATTCAGAACGTTCAATACAATTTCTTGCTTTTCTTTTTTTTTTTCATAACTGGTTTTGGTTCAAACTTTAAGTCATCTCAGGCATATTTCCAGCTCTGCTATTTCCTCCAACATTCTGATCTGATGTTTCTGTCTTAAATCCCATGATGGAAAAAGAATATAGCATATTTCTCCAGTCAGACCTTTGCCTCACCAAAAGTGCAATATTGTGGGAATGTTCTTCCACGTACTTCCAAAAACAAATTTCGATGACACAACAGAACCACTTATAAACATAATACATGAAGCAGCCAGAAACTGCGGACTCCACAGAGTCAGATTTACATAATAAAACATAGAAATTTGTTTAGGTGACATGAAATTAGACAATTGAAATAAGCCGTGTAGCAGTGTGAGAACAAAGGAAACAGTTTTACAGTATCTAGCAGAGCCAATTCAGCTATCCAGTGTTCCTTCCAGGCTACTGGTAGCTTGCTAATTATGCACAGCCTAAATGTAATGGCTGGAATGTTGTGATCATTACAACAGATATCACTGGTTCATAGAAACGTATATAGAAAACTTGATATCTTATATGTGCACTGTGCTCTAAATACAATTTTCATATCATTTTCAAGGGCATACAGTGTAATGCAGGAAAATTTAATTGACCTAATTTACTAGGCATCTTTCTGTTACAGGTGATTCAAATGCTCACACACACGTGGTCAGACTTCACTAAGACATTATAACTTCAGTATCTCTGGTGCTCCTGTACTAGCACAGTTCGCCCCTCCCCCTGGCAACACAGCTGGCTCCTCCCCCCAGCAGCACAACTGGCCCCTCCCCCTGGCAACACAGCTGGCCCCTCCCCCCGGCAGCACAACTGTCTTCTGCCATCTGGAACATATGTCTGTGTGTGCCAAGCTGAAGCTACATGGGATGTAGAAGTCTGATTCCTCGACTGAACTCTGAGTCATCTGTTTGACCTTATGACCTCATGACCTTCCCAGTAATATGCCAGCTAAGGCCTATCTCAAGGAAAGGTGATATAAATACAAGAACCAAACACCCAATGGCAATAAAATTGGAGAAAATACAACCTTGCTACTTTTTCAACGCTTGCTATTTTCTTGTGTGATACTCTAGCTGAAGATTTCTGAATGAATGAATTTCTAACAACAAAAAAATCCCTTGAACAAATACCTCTAAACAAATATCAATAAGCTCTTCTGATATTAATATTGATAGGAGCCACACTCTGATAAAATGAAATACAAGTTTTACTTAGATGGTAAATATAAATAACCACGGTTTGTTATTGTAATACTGACACAGTATTTGGCTTATTAACCAAACCTTCTTGGCTTTCAAATCTCAAATCTCCATCCAATTGAAATAAGCACTCTTCGATCATTGGTATTTACAAGCAATATTGCGTAATGCTGTTGAAACTATGTGAAAAGCCTAGAGCAGTCAATGCTTTGATGCACTCTTTCAAATACCCACGAAAGACAGCAACATCCCTGCGCATTGTGAGAGCGAGCACTCCTTGCCAATTCAAACAGTAATCACCATTTCAAAAAGAGTTCTAAATTCGCCACAGGTCAGTAAATTTGGCTACTGACAAGCAAATGGAACTGAGATCTTGAGGCATTTCTTAGAAATTCATAGCACAGTGAGAGGATTCATGCAAATGAGGGAAACCTCTCTTTCTCAGTCAGATTTAATGAGAGAAAGGGATAAAATCTGAAGTTGAATAAACTGGGACAAATGGTCCAACGACTATTACAGTACCGCTACTGAAACTGCATCAGTTACAATTCAACAGAAATCGCTGACTCTACACACGTCAGTCTGTGTATAAGGACACAAACAGGAACAGCACCGAGCCTGATCAGGGATCGGTGGAGTGAGAGAAAGTTACAGAACCTTCAGCTGATAAAAAAGCCTATTGTTAAATCAGGCTTCTTACATAACCTGCCCCCTCCCCCAACCCCCGAACCCCCCAACCCCCTGCAAAAAAAAGAAGAGGATGACACAGCAATGAGTGAGAGTTATCAACGGAAGAGGACAGGATACGGAGGTGGGGGAGACAGGAGAGAGAAACAAAAAAAAGAAGGGTTGCGCAATAGCTGAGGTGAGATAGACAGACGCAGACATCAAAATGAGTGTGTCTACAAAATGACCAAAGAGAAGTAGGCCCTGTAGGGGAAAAAAGACAAAACCAGGTAAGGCTGGGTGGTTTATGACTTCACCAGACAAATTTGTTATTGGCTGAGCTGAATGAGTCACTGAACCCCAACCCTAAAGAAGTGGTTCTCAACACTCTTTTGGTGGTGAACCACTTAACCAGCAGACGATCACAGACCACCTTCCCTAACCACCACCACCACCAGCTCCAGGAAATGAATAACTTAATAAATCATTAAATACATACTTTTGAGTATTTCACAGTGCTCACGTAAACATGGTACAAACTCCCCTTTTTCTGTCTACGAATGTAGCTATCTATTGTAAATTACTGATTGTAAGCTTCATATTCATACTGATAGGAAACACCTCGGTACCCATCTTATTTGCTTGTCATTCTAAAACACACCTTTCGAAGGACTTTCATCGGACGCCTGAAGCAAATTCTAATGGGATGCAGCACGCTGTCTTAAACAATCAACTGATGACCGTGAAGTTCGCTGTCAGGGGAAATTTGCCTGGACCTAATCGATGCCAGCACACTTTGAGAGGCACTGGGCAAATGGAAATGACATCCAGTCTCTCACACAGTCATTCCAAAGTGAAAGAAAGTGTTTATGGGGCAAAATACACAGGTGTCCCACCCACATATATATCTATCCATCTACACACACACACACATAACACACATGACTTTACATTACATTATTGGCATTTAGCAGATGCGCTTATCCACAGCGATGTTATCCATTTATACAGCTGGATATTTACCAAGGCAGTTCTGGTTCTTGCCCCCCCAGGGAATTGAACCAGCAACCTTTCGTTTACAAGCCCTGCTCCTCTTACCACTATGCCACGCTGCCGCCCTACACACATTTTATTTATATATTGGTCGGGGGTGGCTTACATCCCCTGTACCCACGCTCCTGCCGGGGTGAATGTGCTCAGTGTTCTCCTGGATTCATTCCGATCAGCAGACGTCTGGCGACATGGAGAGCGAGAGAGAGCTTACTGACACATTCTGCCTTTCTCTCATCCCACGGCATCGCAGCCAGCTGATCTTGGCGAGCATCTACCCGGGACTAGCGTCCACAGCCCATTAGCTAACGCTAGCACTCGCCTTGGACCCGACGCAGTCTTTGTGGCTGTCCCCCCCCCCCCCCAGCGATAACAGACCAATGATGTCATTCTGCAGCGCGGCCCTGACAGAGACGGTCAAGAATGTTCTCTCTTGTCACAGCTAGCCAGGCCTTGGACAAAGAAGCGATGAGGCTGCTGGCTGAGAGTCATGTGTGTGGACCCAGTTTGTGGGTCAGAATGTCTGTGATTGGCTGGTTATTAAAGATGAAAGGGTCAGCGGAGTGGCACAGAAGCTAAAGAGCTGAGGCTTATAACAGGAGGACTGCATGTGTGATTCTGAGGTGGGGAATTGTACCCTTAGCCAAGGCACTTAACCTAGATGAGAGAATCTGCAAACGAACGATGTCATAATGAGAGGCAGATCTTTTTAATCTGGCTGGGAACTCTATTGGGTAAAGCGGAATGCCGTCACACCAATCGACAAGAGACAAAGCTGTATCAAGTCCATCCCACACCTCCCCCTGAGGCTGAATATAACTCAGCCAGTCATCAGCCACACTGCCCAGTCTCACAGGATATGGGAAGGAAGATGTGTTTGAGAAACTGAGTAACGCCTCAATGCACAGGCAAATCATTTATACCACGGAGCACACGGATATAGCGCACCTGTTCTCATCGCATACTTCATTAAAATGCGCACCAGGTGAACTCAAACACAAACTACCATAAACAGACGTAAACATTACTGCCACTCACTGCACTGGGAGAGGAGAAGAGTAGTCCTGTTTACACAGCACACAGCACACAGCGCACACAGACACACACACACACACACACACACACACACACACGGACACACACAGACACATACACACATACATACACATTTGCACAAATACACACATGGACACAGACACACACATGGACACAGGAACTTATACACACTTGAGTGAACACACACACAGACACATACACACCGACAGAAACTCACACCCACATTTGCGCAAACACACACACACACACACGGACACATACATGGACACATATGCAGACACACACATGCACACAAAGACAGACACTCATAGACATTGGTGCTAACACACAAAGACAGATCCAAACATGGGCACACACATGGACACACACACGGACACACACTCATACACATTTGCGCAAACACATATACACACACACACACACACACACACACACACGTACTCCATCACTCCGCATAAAGCCTGTGCCTACATGACAATATTGCTGTGTCATAGCTGCCCACTCCCCCCAGAGAGGCTGAGCAATCACACAATGTCCTTCACCAAACTGCACTCCATTCACAACCTTGCAATCACAGCAGAAGAGCAAATATCACTTTGTCTCGAGTTTGTGGAGGCGTTTTTGTCTAGTCTCATGTGACAGCTCATCTCTCCATCACCCTCTCTGTATGTCTGTCTCTCTGTCTGTATGTGTCTGTCTGCTAGTCTGCACCTACTCCTTCCCAAAGAGGAGGCTCAGAGTTTGTATGCTTCAGATGGACAGACAGACGAAGCCCCTTGTGATGGGCCTCCAGACAGACACAGACAGACAGAATCAGCCAGTCAGCCATGAATACCGACACAGCCACGCAGACAGGCAAAGCTGCATACGCAGACACAGCAACACAAGACAGACAGAGCCGGACACACGGCCGGACAGACACTGCTGCCCACACAGACATCTACGCAGACACAGCTGCACAGACAGACACAAACAGGACAGACAGGCAGACATAAATAACACATGCAGACGCACACGACACAGACAGGAAAACACAAAAGGACAGATAGTGACAACACAGACAGACTAACACAACAGAAACAACAGACAAACAACAAACAAAAACAACACAGACAGACAGACAGAAATAGCACAAACAGATAGGCACAAACAACACAGACAGACAGAAACAGCACAAACAGACCAACACAAACAGCACCGACAGACAGACACAGCCACGCACACACAGACAGACAGACAGATAAAGCACATAAGGACGGACAGACAGACAACACAAACAGACAGATTCTCCTTGGCTTTCCTCTCTCTTCTCCCTGAAGTGTCACCGCAGCACTGCCCTGCACAATCCACCACACCACATACACGGGGGAGAATCACATTCCATAAAATAACAGTTTAATCACTTACTTCTGCGATGAACTATGCGCATCCCGTGCAAATCTGCTCTCACTCTACCGCTCTCACAAAGCGCCAGGGATACAGAGGGCAGAGCCATGGGCTACAGTTAACCTGACCTGCGTAATTACATCTGCAACAACTACCTGGTCACCCCATGACGCAGTTCTTTAGCACATCCTCATCCTTTATCTTGAGGCACGCACATAGGCACACACCCACAAACAGGGAGGCATGCACACATACCAACACACACACACACATAAACACATACACACACACACACAAAGACACACACATGCCAACACACACATGTGTAAGCATGTACACAAACATATATAAAAGTAGGGACCCGTGCACGCACGCACACACACCCACACACCCACACAGCCTGTGTGATCCTCTCCTACACGGAGCCTGGCGGTAGGTGGGCACAACACTACCTACCCTCCATGGCACCGCTGGCTTTGGTGGTGACAGCTTGGCTGGCGATGGCAGCAGGAGGCAGGGTGCCCGAAGGAGTGACCTTGGGGACGCTACTCAAAGCAGAGTGCGCAAAACTCCCACAATCCATCTGCAGGGGGTTCAGCTCCGCCCCCTGCTGGGGGTCCTTCGCGGGGGCGGGGGCAGACTGGGTTGGGGGCGGGGTGGGCGGCAGCTCCTCAGATACGGTGAGGCAGTGCCTCACGGCGGAACCGGCCGCGGGGGTCGGCTTCGCGCCCGATCCGATCGGGCCGCTGCCAGAAGGGCTCCACGAGTTGCCCGGGGCCGGCGCACTTAAGACCATGGCGGGCAACGCACTCGCCGGGCGGGTGGGCGACCTGGGCGAGGCTGACGACGCCCCATCCGGCGAGCCGGGCGGCTTCCCGGGCGAGGCGGGCGAGGGGGAGGAGAAGTAAGGGCTCTCAGGACTGTCCCCAGTGCTGCCCAGCCGACCTGGCGCCTTCAGCCCCGGCTCCACGTCGCCCCCCGGTGGCCCGTCGTAAAAGCCCCGCTTGTCTTCGTCGGTCAGCCTGCCGGCCCCCAGTGTCCCGCGGCCCCCCGTCTCACCTTGCTGCCACTCCCAGACCTGGGGGGCCTGCGACGTCGGCAAGGCGGGTGCCTTGCACAGCTCGCTGTACTCCGAGAACGGAGACCTCGGCCGCTGGTCGGAGAGGTAAGACATCCTTTCCCCTCGCTCTCTTTCTCTCTCTGCTCTTCACTGCTCTCTTTTTTCTCTCTGCGTCTTCCTCGGTTTTGTGGTGCTGTGAGGTTGTGACTGCGTGCGAGCTGCTCTCCTCCTTGTGCCTTTTCGCTCTCACGGCGAGCGAGATGTGCACCCCCCCCCCCCCCCCCACCGCGCCTCGCCGTGACTCAGGTCACGTGACTCCGCCGCACCTCCCCATTGGCCGACGCAGTCACAACTCTCCCTCCCCTGGCAGCCGGAGCGGTCCTCCCCCGCTCCCCCTCGCTGTCCTCTCTCTGCCAAGACTCTCTCTCCCTCTCTCTTTCTCTCTCTGCCTCTCCGTCTGGACCGTGGCCAAGTCTCTCCCGCCAGATGGGGGCTCGGACGCTCGACGTGACACACATCCCACAGTTCCACCTGGTGCAGCACTTCGCCACGACCCTCTACGACGGCTTTTTCCCTGGGTTTCGCAGTCGAGTTTAAGCCATTCCTCTCCAGTGCCTGCTGGGGAGCAGCTTTACTCAAACGAACGCTGCCTCCTGCTTCTCCATCACTGACAGAAAGCCTGGCTCTCTCCACATCCCTCTGCCTGTGTGGGGGGGGTCGAGGGGGTGCAGTGTGGAGCTCTTTGTTTGTTATAGGGGCTTGAATCCACCAGACACGAGAGAGACAGCAGAACAACCTGCCCCCTGCCATACAAAAATGATGCCCGTCATTTAAGCTCTAATGATGGCGATGTTTACACTACAAGATCGTGCACGTGTGCTCACACACACACAAACATAAGCACAGACAGACACACACACACACACACACACAGACATAAACAAACAGACACACGTAAGCACACACAGTCAGACAGACACACCCACACACACTAAATACACAATAAACTTAATTTAAGTCACTCTCACATAAAAACAGACAAACCACATCCCAGAGACATTGGGGAGGGTGGAAAAACCAGGCATTTCAATACCATGTTGACATCAGTGAACCCCAAAGTCAGTGTCAATCAGCTCACAGAAGCACGCCCCCTTTCCCCCTCAGTTCACTGGAGTGGGAGGGGCTGAACCTTGACAAACATCTCTCAGACTGGGGAAGGACACAAAGAGGCTTAAGCCACCATTTCTCATCCACGCTGCTCAAACCCGCATTAAGATCTGCAGTTTACAGCCTCTGCTTATGGACACGCTGGGAAGCAGACCAGCACGTTGTCATAGAAACACCACAAGAGAAAAGAGTGCAAACAGGCATTCTAATCAGCGAGGGGGAAAATACCTTGTTTTGGGAAGATTACTGTTATCATTAACTTAGGCACGGCAAACACAATTGTTCAATTCAAATTGTATTACTACACCGTTCTACAACATTGCTTCTGGTACCGTCTGTAACGCCATGTGCCAAAAAAGTTATTTTCTGGAGTGAAGCACCGAGAAACGATAACAAGAACGTTCAAATCCACAACCTTCGGCTCCAGGGAAGAGGGCTGTAATCACAAACGATCCACCGCCAAAATGTTAATATGTTTGCAATGGGAACGTATGGAACCGGCCTGTCATCCTCTGCGTCCCACACAGCCAGTAATTATTTTAAATAAACAGCAGCTACATGAAGCATGCTCTGCGGCAGAAGAGCTGGCCATCTGCTCGTGACTGGCAGCTACATGTCACCCACAATTTACAGATGAAAACAATAATTAGGGCATGACAACGTACACTACATCAAGCAATGTCACAGAGGAGGCTGGCTAATTGCTGACACAGATCTCATCGCCCCGACAGCAAAGACACTGTACTAAGCAAGATGGTGGTCTCCGTGTGTTACTTTTAAATATCAGTCTGTGCCATTATTGAAGTCAAAATTCCATCAGTGGAACTCCTTTTAATAGTGACTGGAAGGGGAAGCCACTTAGCATACAGGATAAACAATCTCTGTACAACAATTCTAAGACAACATGAGACTGGGTATCCTGAATGCCCACCTGTCTCAAGCACAAACAACTGGGATGTTTCCCCAGCACAGGAGAGTAAATATTTGTTTGGAGCACAACCATATGATCAGTTCAGACTTGAGCTGCACTCCTTGCATAATATTGGAGTGGCAGCTGTCATATTTCTCCCTGATTAAAGACTTACAGACCTGCCTCCTCTGCATTCTTTCCTCTGACTGTATCATTAATGTGGTCCCAGTAATGTACGAACACTCAACCAGATGTGTATGTGCACCTCTGTGCAGTAGCATGTGCCAGTCTCTCTCTCTGTATGTGTGAGTATGCTGTGTGAGTATGTGTGTGCATATGTATGTGTGTGTGTCTTTGCTGCTAGTACACTATGTTTCCCTCTGCAAACACACGCTCGCTTTTTCCTCAAACTTTAATGTGCCTCCATTACATAACCGCCCACTCTCAATCTGGAGCTAAAACTACAGGGGTGCAGCCAAGAGGGCGGAGCTTTAGACAGTCGCATTACGTGTCACGAGGCCTTCTTACCATGTTACAAACACAAATGCTGGCTATGTCGGTACATTCGTCTTCACAGGATACATTTAGTGGCATGAAGGAAAACAGGGAATGGCTCAGTCAACAAAGTCTCACTCTTCCTGAGCTAGCAACAAAGCTCTCTATTGCTGTGGTCAGTGTCTCTCCATTCAACACTCACACAGAGTTTGACATCAGCTACTACAGTACTGTTTTATTGATACTGACAAACTGATGAGTCTCAGACTGAATGTGTGTGTCTGTGTGTGTAAAGATCAGCCATCAGCCAATCAGAATACACAGAGCAGGCTCTCCACCGACAGCTCTGTACTTACTGTAGGATAGGGCAGCCATTTTTTAAATCAACGGGCCTTTTGACATAAATGCATCACTTGACAGATTTCCTGTTGTCTCCACTAACAATAGAACTCAATCCAACTGAAGAATACTGGAACTAAAAAAAAAATAGTATTAAACGACTAATTGCATACAATGTCACTGGTTTATTAGTTTATCTGATTCTGAGCCTTGGGACAGTGGACTGATTGGAGGGTTTGCTAGCATTCTCCACAGTTTGAAGGCCCAGTATCCGCACTGAGTTAAATATTTATGTTACTGTTGTGCTTCGATCGGTGTGGCACCGGCACACTTTGTACTCATGAATACAACCCTTTCTAAGCCATTGCAGTCAATAAACAGGAGTGTGTATATTTGTGTGTGTGTGTGTGTGTGTGTGTGCGCGTGTGTGGGCAGCCCCACCTATTTAGCAGTAGATTCACACCTCAAATAAGTCATTTCGTCGTAAACGGCTGGTATCAGCGCCGAATGCCCTAGTTCTGAGCTCATTATCATTCAATATTCATGTGTTGCCTCTGGGAGATCCATTTTGCCCACATCTGATAAATTTCCAATCTAAGCTCATCCACAATTAAATATTCTGAGAGTGCATCAGACTTTTTAGAACTCCCTTCCTGGCAGAAAAGCACAGTATATTTCCAAGAAACTGGACTAAATCTGAAGGACTTAATCGTGTACATTCCACTTATGAATATGTCTGGGTTTAAGCACAGGATTATGGAAGAGCACGGGTTTCATTTTTATCAATTCTGTTTAGCTGTGTTACGTCATAAAACAGTGTATTTTAACCATGTAAGTAAAAAGCTTTGCTCTCCCTATAGTTATCACTAATCCTTTATCATATTCCTTTTGCATTAAATCCAAACTTGAAACAAATGAGTTTGTATACCATAAAACTTCCAATAATAGCCGAGTCTCCAATAAACGCAGGCCTCTTATAATCGCCGGTATGCGTGACCCTTTCAGTGAAATAAATGCCTGCCTCAAATAAATGCCGGGGAAAATTACATTTATTTTTCGTGGCTATAAAACGAAAGAGCAGTTAAAACGCTTACAGTAGTCCTATTTATTGTTTATGGCTAAAAAACTAAATAACACAAACAAATAATTTTTACATTAGGCTAAATGAGGTTGTTTTAGTCAATTCAATTTGCCTTATGCGTGTTCATCTGTTCACTAATTAGATTAAACATAAACGAACAAAACAAGCTGTCTTTCGGGTCATGGTAGCCTAAATTCACAGTGATACTGCTATTCTTACAGACTTTGCTCTCCCATCATAGGTTGCAATGACAATGTTTAACTTACTTTAGAAGTGATTCCTGTTTGAGTTGCTAGCAAAGACCACTGTATAATGTTTATAAAGTAGGCTACTTGGCAAAAAAACATGGTGAATTTTCCTGGTCAGTTCAGCTGCCAATAACTTGCAGAAGCCTGAGGGCTTTAGGTGAAATAAACGCAGGTCTCTTATTATCGCCGAGCCTCCAGTAAACGTTGGTAAAGTTATTAAAAGTAAAATTTAATTTAATATTAAAAGTAATTAAAGCAAATAAATGCCTCAGCATTTATGGGAAGTTTGACGGTAATTGCATATTGCACTACATGCAAATACGGTAGCTCAATTTACTTCGATGATTACAGCGCATAGCAAAGGATGGCCATTTGGGAGATCGTGACACAGCATGTTCTGTTGGGAAACCCGGTGGATTTGGGTCGGGCCCACGGTAACAGATCGCTCCATCATTCCATCCGCGCGCTGCCCCAGTAACCGTCGCATTTATGCACCGTGTCAGAATCCAATTTGTGTCGGTTATCGTGTTGCCGCGTGGTTGCGTCACCCGCGTCTAAATCCGCTCAAAACGCCGAAGGGTGGACACAAAGTGGGGGCAGGGCCTTTCGCTTTTAACGCCAGCGTCGTTAAACTCGGTTTATCTCCTCAGTTTTCTGCAGCCTGAGGGTCACTCCACTTATGTGCACGGGAGAGTACACACCTGCGTACATATGTGCGTGTGAGTGTATGTCTGTCTGTGTGTATGTGTGTGTGTGTGTGTACATACATATAACATGCAGTTGGGAACAGCACATGATGTCTTATGACTGGTTCCATCGCCACCACAGTGACGTCACACACGCCTGATCCCGGCTATAAAAAAAAAAAAGGCTCCTCTGGGCTTATGTACCCATGAAAAAGTGTCCCCATCAATATTGCATTGAACACAAGGAGCAGACAAGACACGCCTCCCTTTGTACCCATACACTGCCATCTATAAATAACTGGCCTATTGGGTGATGAGATCAGAGCTAACACTGTATATTATATTAGCATCTGAACTGCAACAGTAAGACTTGCGTAATACAAACAGGATCACAGACAGGCGGACAGTCAGTCACGCACAAAAAAACGAAGGCTCACACACTGAGATAGCTCCTTCTAACCTGCCTCTCACATATAAACATATACTGTGCTAGACAATGGGACTAGAGGTACACATCAACCCTGTATGACATTTTCCATGTGCCTGCTAGAAAGGACTGCTGAATAAATAAAAAGCAGCTACTATTTAAATACACAATTCTTGGTCAATTAATACTGACAGCAATCTGACAAAAAAAAGATCTCTGATGATGTCTTTTCACCACATGCATTTGTGTGTATTTTTATCTGCGCCACCCTACACAGACACATGAACAGCCATGCTGGTGGGTGACTGATAATGACAAGCACAGCCTGAGGCTTCAAATATGAATGCGAGATTTTAAAAACGACAGAAGAACGTCAGAAAGAAATATCACCGCAGCCAGGCTGCTCACACGCTGTGGGCAGGGATGGCCACGGGAAGACCCTAAATCTCCACCCGGATCCCTCTTCAGTTCAGTAAGCTGATGGGAAGTCGCGGTGCGGAAATTCCTCTGTGAAATCGATCGACAGCACACGCAATAGCTCTCCAGCATGCGAGAGGGGGACCAGCAGATCGATGGCCCTTCACCAGCACCAGCCTCTCTGCTGTGGGCCAGTCTGGACTGTGGAGAGACGTGCATTAACCGTCTGCTCCTCGGGCTCAGAACTTCCATACAACCAGCTTTTTCACCCTCTAAGCAACCTCAGCATGTCCGTCAAAGGAAAATGAGACATTATAAACAGGGAAAACTTCCCTGCATAATAATTATATGCGCATCTGGCAAGACTCATCATAAACTCTATGTCAACAGCCATGTGTTATACCATGGTGCAGATGGTGCTAAGAGATGTAAATATCACATTTTCTACCGGCATTCTCACTGAAATAACACTGCCTTCGATTCAATTTAATTCAATGATATCTGTATAGAGATTATTATAAGAGAATTTGCCACAAAACAGCTTTACAGGTATCTCAGGCCTGAATCGCCCGGAGCAAGCCTACAGCAACAGCGATCAGGAAAACCTGCCTTGGTGAAAGGAATAAACCTCTGAGCAGAACCTGACTCAAAGGGGGGAGCCCATCTGCCTCTGGCTAGCACCAGGCAGGTGAATTAGGGGGATGGTAAGGAGGGAAAGTCTGAGGAAGAGGGGATGGTCAGCTTGGTGTGACTATCGACTGGCAGGACCTGGTGGCTGGGCACGGACACCGCATTACTTTAATCAGAAGATATCACCTTTCATAAATGCAGAACTGACTCGATATTTCTGACAGATGGGTTGCAAACCGTCAGTCACAAGGGCAGAATATTTCGTAAATGTAATGCAGTCTAAGTTGGTGACAGGACTGAAGATGGGGCTTATATGGTACTTATAATCACTCCAGTTAAATGAAAGAAGAATGCTAGCTCTATAATGCCTTAGCTCGTGTACTCCATCTTACCTCACTTCCTGTCTTCAAGGAGTGAGAGAGCGCTTCAGACAGCAGTCAAAGCTGGTGCTGTCTGCTTCAATTCACCCTGCGCATGCTAGCTCCTCCAAGCAAGTGCAGCGAACCATCCTTTATCTGTCTAGTCTAGCGACTCTTCTTTTACCTCCTTTGTCTTATGAATCTTCCTTTACCTGCCTGGTTTAGTGTACCTTCCCTTACCTACTGTGGCTGATGAACCGTCTTTTACGTGCCTAGTCTTGTGACTTTTCCTTTACCTGCTTGGTACAGTAACCCTTCCTTTACCTGCCTGGTGTCTTGTGAACCTTCTTTTTCCTGCCTTGTCTTGTAAAACCTCCTTCACCTGCCTACAGCACAGACTTCAGACAGCACAGATAGACTCTCCGCTTCTCTGCTCTCTCTCTCTCTCTCTCTCCAAAATCTGTAAAAACAAAGACGAACGACTTTGCCAGGATGCAGAGCTAGCTAGTTCCCCTACAGGGAACCCTGCGGGAAGTACAGCGTTCTGACAAAAATACATTTAGATGTTTACTGACAAATTTTTTTGGTAGAAAGTCTATAAATTATGAATATTAACCCAAATGATGGAGTTTAGATGAACATACTGCAGAAAGCCTATGACCTGTAAAAAGGAGATATATAAAGGCTTAATACACACAGACCACTTCGCCTGTGTTTGATTTTCTCATTAAACAAAAAGCCTGATACTCTGTGACTGGAGCGAGTTCATCTTGTGGTATTCACATGCATGTATGTGTATGTGTGTGTGTGCTACTGGTTGTCCCCGACGCCTCACTGCGTCAAGGTTGCCACTGTACCAGAACACACCGGAGATTCCGGGAACAGAATAATGAGCAAAACCTGACTTACCTGTTTGTAGGCAAGAATCATCATACAGAAGTGCGGTTCCCAGGACATGATGCAGAGAAACAGAAACAGAAAAAATGAAAAAGATCGTCACTGAGTTTACCTTGTACTGCATGATATAAACTCAGCAATAAAGAGAGGTAAATGTTGTATGCACTGGCAGATTGATGGTCTAATACTAGCAAGCTTAACAGGAAAGGAAATCTTTGCCTGTAAGAAGAAAACACATTTTATGTTTATCATTAACTGAAAGTATTTCTTGAAGGGTTAGAAAGCCAGCAGATAACCCTGTATCACTTTCTAAGGATAAGCGAGAAAGAATGTTTAAGAAAAGAGAAAGGATGTTAGGAGCAGACAAATGGAGTAGAATGGGAATAAAATATGTTTAGTGAACATGAACATAGCATAGCTCTTGACAGAGAGCCGGACACTGCAGACTCAAAGCTAGGTTAGTTTACGTCCACTCAAACGCCATACATTAAAGACGGCCCAGGCATTATGCTTAAGCAGAAACGCATTCTCAACAGTACAGAGACAGAGGTGCAAAATACCCATCCAGACAATGCCATTCCAGACCCACGGACACTCACGCACAGAGCGAGCATTCCAGCTCAACCAATCACCACACAGCCATGCAGTGTGTAAATTGATAACTCCCCCGCCCTGCCCCACCCACCGCCCCCGGGGCACCAATCAGCTCTCACCAACCTTCAGGCATGGAATGGTCTGCCAGCCCTTTATCTTCATTCTCACCCTCCAGCTGGGGCTCCTTAAATTGTGATAGGCTGGGGAAAAAGGGCGGAGCCGCGGGGTTGAGGGCAGAGCTCACTGAGGGGGGGAGGGTGGAAGGCAGGGGGGAGGAGCTGACAGCGGGCGGGGTCGGGGAGGAGGGGCAGACAACGGGGGCGGGGCTCGGTGAAAGGGGCTGGTCGTGGTTGGCGGACACCAAAAGGTCATCTTCTGCAGCAAGGGGAGGGGAATATTTCCCATCGACATCAGCACTGGCCATGTGGGATGGGGCCGGAGCAGGGACAGCTTTCTCGGTGGGAGAGGGAGCCTGGGGGGGAGTGGGGCTGGACTCTCTGGAGAGGGACGGGATGGGGATGACAGGAGCATCCACTTGGGTGGACTCTTTCGAGTCGATGACAGAGAGGTCCCTCTCAGCTTCGCTCTCAGGGCTGGGGGGAAGAGCTTCGTCCAGGAAATCAAGGACGTGGGTAGGGGGCAGAGAGGTCAGAGGGGGCGCGGGCTCAGCGCTCAGCGTGGAGGCGGGGCCAGCGGCGGGCGTGTCTGTGACGGACAGCAGGAGGTCCTGGGCTGGAGACATTGGTACCTCAGGGCTGAGCGAGGGGCAGACATCAGGGGTGGGACTCTCCTTGGAAGGGGCGCCCACGGACCAGGGCTCACCCAGCAGGGTGTCCTGGGGCGGGCTGGCGGGGGCAGGCGGCGTGGCCTCCTGGGGGTTACTCCACTCCTCCGGGATCCTCTTCCGGCTCTTGCCCTTCTTCACCCTGCCCCCGACCCGGCCCCCGTCCCCGTACTCCCACTGCAGGTCGCTGTCCACGAGCGACTTCATCTCACCCTCCAGGGCCTCGGGCTCCAGCAGGTCGTACACCTCGTCCCTCGGCCTCCTCTTCTTCTTCTTCTTCTGCCTCCTGTCGCCCCCGCCCTCGCTCCCCCTCTCCTCCCCGGTCCCCGCACTCTGCTCGCAGCTGTCCGTGGGGCTCAGCAGCTCGGGCGACTCCTCTGACATCTGGTTGATCACCGTGGAGACGCTGGGCGTGAAGGGCAAGTCCGTCTCCTGCCCGCCCTCGCCCGCCCAGGGGTCGTCTTGGTCTCCTCGTGCACAGAGGGAGAGAGAGAGTCACACTCCATACTGGAGGGAAAGAGGCTTGCACCTCTAAAGTTTGACCCTTGGAAAACTAAAAATCCCATGATCCTTCATCAACAAACAGGCCCCCAAGGAATAAACCATATACATTAACATATCATAATCTCTGAGATACTAAATAGCACATATTTCAGTATATGTCAAAAGTCACAGCATACATTTATGATTTCCACTTTCACGCACTCTATGCAAACATATACTAAGCATATTTTTCATAAAATTGGAACAATAGGAAATATAGACACAAACACTGCATGTAGATTGAGAACACTCAGCTAATTTCAAAAAATAAAATGCATTCCATTATGGATTAAGGATCCTGAAAGTCACTTTTTGCAATGCAAACAGAAACATTATTTGAAACATTCAGCAGGCAGCGTGGAGCCCCTAGTGGAGAAGCATATGAGGTATAGGACAATGGCATGGAAACAGTCGCCCTGATCTGCACTCAGAGTGAGGACCATCCATGACCTCCTGTTGGAATGAGCAAAACAAGCAAGAGGAAAAGAATGGGGGTAACAATGGAGGAAATCTCCTCTTCCACTGCAGAGTCAGACCTGCTGTGGGTGTGCGTGTGTGGGCAGGTTCATGTATGTGTATATGCACATGCCCAAGCGTGCCCATGCGTATATGTGTGTCTGTGTGTGCGCATGAGCATGTATGCAAGCATGTATAAGTGTATGTGTGTCTCTGTGAGCATGTGTGTATGTGTGTGTGTGTGTATATGTGTGTATGTCTGCGGATGTGAGTGTGAGTGTGTGTGTGAGTTCTGACATTTCCAACTGCTTTAGTTCCAGCAGTAACCTGAGTCCACCTGAAGGCACATAGAGGTGAATTACATGGCAGCGCACTGTAGTGGTTTGTGACTTGGGCTGCAGCTTCAAATCGAGTGAAACATTGCTGTTACACAGTCCAGCAAGGTAAAACGGATTGGTATTAGTAAATATCCAGCTGAATAAATAGACAATGCATAATAAATGTCAGCAATGCAAGTCATCTTGGATAGCGTGCTTAAAAATAAATAATGTAATGCAATGTAGCTAATGAAAGAAAGCATACATATATAATGGGTATGTGCCACCCTGCTTACGATTGGATCCCAGTACGAATTATTTTAATGTATCATTCATTTTTAAGCAAAGGTAAGTAAGGACCTCAGTGGCTGAATAGCAGAAATTTATGCGTAGGTCCCTTTGTCTAAGGATGGTTAGGGTACCGCAGTGCCATGTGTTGTGCTACGTTGAAATCTCTTTTGAAGTTTACAATCTGACCCGTTCATCAAGCTTCTAGATTTAAGTCAACTGCATTAATGTCTGTATCAATTCACTGCCCAAGAGGACCGACCCGCGGCCTCAATCCAAAACTTGCTCTCCTGACTAATGAATGGAGAAGAGGATGAAGTCTGAGCTTATTCATTGATTCTGCGACCATAAATACACACTCCAGAAAGGAGTTCCAACTGACACCGCCATCTATATTTCATTATCGCTGCTCGAAAGCGCAAAGTGCCTTTCATGCAAGCCTTGGAAACCTGCCAGAGGACACATTACCGCCCTGCCAAGAGCCTATATTAGAAACCAGAGCTATGCTGGACAATCTAGATACATCTTTAAAATCACATTTGCAGAAGATAGTCGCAACTTTCACTGGCATTAGAAACGGGCACATATGAGGTATTTCCCAGGACAGGGACAGAAATTATACTTGCTTACTCACACCAGGAAGTATTACTGGGCAAGTATCAACTTAAATTACAAGATGTAATGGAGAATACCGTAGTGACACTGCCTCATAACACATATGTATAGGTTGTAATCACCTTGCCAAAAGTCTGAGAGGGATCTGGTGGGGCAAGTCCCTGGGCAGCTAGATATTACTTTCTGCTGCTGGACCAATGAGAGACCAGCTGGAGCCTGGAGCAAGAATGTCTCCCAGCCATGCTGGGCAAAACCCATCAGTCAGTCTTAATTTCTTTAGTCCTCACACATATCAAGTGCTTGAAGACCACGCTGTCAACTGCTGTGGTAAACAGTAACTGAAGACACATGGTTTGGGTTTTGTGGCATGCAGTCTGTAAGCAGGTAATGATGACTCTGCAAGTCTTTGCTCTAAATGATCAGCACTGAATACAATGTCCAGCGCCTCCTGGTGGAGTCAAGGAACTTAGCCTTGAAGACTTGCCTAAAATCAGGGTTTGACTCTGACTGCAGACAGATTTGCAAAGCGAGGGTCCCCTGCTGTAATCACCCAATCCTCTGCAAACGCCTGTCCGCACTTGGAAAGGTGGTGGGGGATATTGCAAAGACTGAAACCATTCAGACAGAGCAGTCTGTTCCTGCTTACTTTTAATTTCACCCTAATACAGCTCTTTCTGGGGACAGCTGGCAGAGGGATCCCTAGAATGGTCTTAGATTAAGATGAACGACTTTTCCATCGAGGACATCAAAGCACTTTATACAAACTCCTCATTCCTTCTGATGAAAAGTGCAACTGAGGATTTCAGACACCCGTAACGACATTAACCCCTGCCGCTAAGCCCAAATTAGACTGTGACCATGAGCAGTGACCCCCCACAGTCTCTTGCTATGAGGGGTCGCCCACAGGACTCTGTGAAAAACGCCGGAATGTAATTCCACGGGAGACGATGAGACTGCACAGGACGGCTTTGCACATCCCCCGAGCTCACCTGTAGCGGCATCCAGAGCGTTCAGGATGTTCAGGGTGGCGCTCATTGGACTCTGCTCGTTGGGCTTGTTGGGCGTCTGGGCCTGTTTCGGGGGTTCGGTGGCGAAGAGGAGCGGGGGCTGCTGGGGTTCCGCCACGCTGGGGGGCCTCGCCGTCACAAGGGGTGCCACGCCCATGTCCATGTCCATGTCCATCATGGACATCGCTGGCTGGGAGAACCCTGAGAACACACACACATTAGTCCTGCGAACACATGGACATATTAACCCGGGGACATGTTAACCCTGCACACACACGGACATGTTACTGTTGAAGAAAATACTCAAAGGGACAAACAGGTAATATGTCATCTCTTTACATTACATTATTGTCATTTAGCAGACACTCCTACCCAGTGTAACTTACATAGGTTACAGTTTTTACATGTTATCCATTTATGCAGTTGGCTATTTACTGGGGCAATTCTGGAGTAAGTACCTTGCCCAAGGGCACAGCAGCAGTGCCCCAGAGGGAATGAAACCAGCAACTTCTATGTTAGAAGCCCTGTTCCTTACCACTATGCTACACTGCCACCCCTGTAATAGGCAATGCGTAAACTTTGCCCTGGATTAGGGAGCTTCTGACAAGCAAATAAACAAAAATACCAACAGTAATAAGACACGTGATGATATGTGATGGCTGTTCATGATAAACCTTTGAATGAACACAGGCTGCCACAAAAGATGTTAGAGCCCGTGTGAATCTTTTACAATGGATACGCTGGGGTCACTGACACAGTATTTAGCAAGGACATGTCACTGCTTCGAGCTTCGGACAGTTACCAGCCTTAGGGTTAGGGTTAGGGCTAGATACATACACACAAATGCACACACACACATATACATTACGGGAAGGGGTTAGGGTTAGGGTCAGGTTTGGGGTTATGGGTAGGGTTAGGGTTGGGAGAAGGGTTGGGGTTAGGGTTAAGGTTGGGCTCAGGGTTAGGAATAGGGCAAGGGAGTTTTCTAATTTGGTTTCATAACTTGGTTAACTGTAATTAAGGTGGTGTAATTAAGGAGGTGTCATTTGCACTGTTGTTCTGAAGCTGACTGTAGGTGGTACTGCTCTATTCAGTAACAAAAAAAAAGAAATATGTAGTGAAGCTCCTCCTGGTTTAACAGTAATCGCGCGGAACAGGTTCAAGGCAAGCATTAGGTAACAGTCACTTTAATATACAAAACAAATACTCCTATGACTGCTATTATAACATACTACCTCACGACATATTATTTTGGTGGTTAACAGATGTCCTTATCAAGGGTGACTCACACAGCTCACATTATTCATCCACACTGACTACAGTACATTTCCATTAGATACACTAAAGCAGCCTCGGTATGTTTCTAGTGGACATACTAGAGTCTTGATTAAAAAAAAATACTTTGACAAGTTAAATGGACACAGAGCGTAGTTGGTATTTGACTAACTGTTATTACTGGGACAGTTAAAGAGTCTAAATGAACTTGTGCACAGCTGTTGAGAGGTAGGCCTGGCCAGTGATGCTCACTCAACTACAGCACAAAAGGTGACAACAGTGCTCATACTGACCTGTGAAGGTGTCGGCCGGGCCACTGTCCTTCACCTGGGGGACCAATGGCTGGGTGCCCCACTGGCCAGGGAATCCAGCCATTGAAGTAGGGCCTGAAGAGAAAGAACAGGGGGTGAGAGGGAGAGGAGGGAGAGGAGAGAGGCACATGAGCTACAGCGAGATTGAACAGTGTGAATATAGACAGTGGTAGAACTGGGGTGACCGTGAGGAGACACAAGGCTTATAATCGAGAGATGGGAGGCTGGAATTCTGAACGAGACCCCTCTAAGAATCTTAATAATCTGATTAGCTTGTGTAACTATCCAGCTGTATAAAAGGATAATATCTACTGTAAATAATGTGCCATGCAAGCTACAGCTGGGCGCCAATAAAACTCACATGACACAATTCCTCTACAAATGGGACATTTTGATTCATGTATAAGAGATTAACTTGTCACTACTGTAAACCCAGATATGAAACAGCAGGGTGAGGGGGAGGAACTGCGGGTCACATGAAGTGACGACTGGCCGATTCAAAGTGACAGACTGGGCAGAGATCTCACCCGAGAGGAAGTCCGTGTTAAAGACCTGCTGTTCGGTCTGACGAGACCACACTTCTCCTAGCGGATCCTGGTGCCCCGCTGGTGTCTGTCCCCCTGCTAAGGCAGGAAACACAAGGCAGCACACATTAGTTCCCCTCTGACATCATCCTACAAAACAAGCAAGGAAGGACATCAGACCCTCCCCTCCTCTCAGACTGACAGCACAATGCAAGGAGTTCACAGATCGACAGGATTATAATAAACACAAAGTACATAAAGCGAGGGTGCACACCTTACCTTTCAAACTTAAACACTTGGAGTAAATGTGGCAGAATGTGTATTCCACTCTCCCTCCCTTTGTGTTTGATAGGACTATTTGAAACAAATTATTTCACAGCATGACCACCCCCGTACGATCGGTGCTGACAGCTCCCGCTTTGGCAGCCCTGGTGGCTGTCGAGTGGAAGCTTTAATTAAATCCCAGTTTCTCCCTCTGATCTAATGAGGCAGGGCACCCCCAAAAACAGCGCCCCCCCCCCTTCCCAACAGCACCCACAGAACATTCCTAAGCTCAGCAGAGGGGGACCGTGCGGATGTCTGGCAGAGGGGATGACAGCTCGGGCCCGGGCGGTAAACACACTGCAGCAGACGCTGCAGAAAAGGCCTTTTCAGGGTTTCTGCAGGGACTCTTCTCGTCAGCAACATGAATGATTGATTTAAAACCCGCTGCAGCTCCAACGGCTCTTCAGCATCTTTTCCTCCTCCCCGGACCAGCAGAAATTTGCACTAACAAGCACATCCAATTACCCTCATCGCAGAGAGACGTTCAAATCCAAGCCAAAAACGCCATCACTTACAAACAATGCAAGTAAACAGCAGTATATCCAAGTGTCTGTTTTCAGGTTCAGTAAAACATAGCCTGATTGATAGTCTAGGGGTGGGTAAGGTAGTGTAAAACCTGCCAGACCTGCTGCTGTTCATATGCGTTTCTCCTCATGGTGCTGGACAGAACTCCTGCACGTGCACTTACACAAATGCACTTGTGCTTGTCCACAAAAGAATGCCCGGGACATAACCGTGCATATGCTCACAAGTGTGCCCGTACGCACACACACCCTATCTCACGCACTCACACACACAAGCTCACGCACTCACGCGCTTGCTCACACATGTATGCACACACCAATGCACCAACACGCAGGTATGCACAAATGCACCACACAAGGACTCGCTCACACACGTGCGTGCTCTCACGCACGCACACGTGCACGCTCATGCATCCCGGACGTGCGGGGCGGCTTCAAAGTACACTGATAAAAATAGTCAGATGAGCCCCTTGTGAGTCTGCACTATGTACTCTTCCCTTAAATCACATTAAAACCTTCCTTTAATGGATGGCGCTAAACCGGCAGAAGCAAGTCTGAGGAGATTGCAGGGTTATGTGGGAGTAATCCACGGGCAGACGAAAAGGACCAACTCACATCCTTCTCCAACTTATTACAACACACTGGCACCCACTAACACAGACGCTGTTCCCCTAATGAGGAGAGCTGATCTGCAGGCAGTCTGGGAGATTAACCCCGGCCTTTTAAAGTCTGTCCAGCAGTGAGTGTTTCCAGGGGTAAAAACCCTGACAACCACACATGGTGTCCATGTCCATGTTAAAGTCTGTCAAAAAGCCCATCTACGTTATAGTGTATTCCTTAGCTCCACTGTGAATGTCACCAGCATACTGCACTAAAGCCTTCAACTTCTCCGCTTGTTTTAAAATGGCTTTCGAATAACCCAGCCACTAAACTCATTTTTTCTGACCTCCATTCTAACACATAAACCAGGGCATTTATGTTTCCTTTCTTGCTCATAATGGCCACTTGCACGTACATTAGCAGTGAGGAAGCCAATTGTTTGAAACGACAAAGGGAAACGTATGGAGCAGAATGTTAATTTAAAAGGTTGAGGCCTTTTAAAATGACAAACTTAAAAGCAAGCGCTTTTGTACTATTGTGACACATTTCCCATGATTTATGGAGCTAAAAAGTAAAGAAATCTTAAGAGATTTAAGATGTGAGATAAGAAAAAAAATCATGTTACGTAAAGATAAATCAAAGATTGGCATTAGTCACTACCAGGACTTTTACGTCAAAGCGCTGACAGACCCTGCCAGAACTGGCAGCTCAGCTGTCTGGGGGGAAACATCTCATCAGCTGTTAAATTCTGTAATAATCCTGGCCCTTCCTAAGGTCACTGAGAAAGGACAACTACAGAGTGACAGAGGAGAGGAGAGAAGGAAAAAGAATGAGAGTCAAAGGAGACGAAGCAGGAAGAAGCACAAGACAAGATAAGAATGAAAATCTAGTCAATGAGGTCAGACGTCAGGGGTCAGAGGTCAGAGACAGGCCTTGTGGTTGCATCTGTTACAGCCAGTTCACCCTGCCTCATTAGAATCTTGGTGATCCCTAGCAGGTCAGAGCTCAACCCTCATTAGCACACTATGGGGCAAGCCAGATGTGTATAAAACACTTAACAAAATTAATAATTCAGAGCAAAGGGTGTTCTTGCAAATTAAGATGCCATCTTTAGGATTTCACATTGCTGCCAAAGAATGGTGCAGTCAAAATGGTGCACGTGGCAGGAAACACACAGATGCTGGCATTTCAGTTAATCCGAACTCAGCATCAATACAGCCAGACACAGGCCAGTGTGAATGCACATGCGTGAGAAAGAGAGAAACAAATCAGTGGACACAGTGACTCAAAAAGGCAAGTTTGGTGTAGTAATCTTGTATTGCATTTAAGTATCTCATTCCTTCCCTTTTGAGGGTCTAGAATACATCGCCATCTCCCTGCAACGGAAGTGGTGTGAATTACAGTGTGAAGGAGCATTCGGAACATTCCAGAATCAGAGAAACAAGCAAACGGAGACAAGAGACGCAGCACCGCAGTGTGGCGCGCGGCCTTGGAGCTGCAGTGATATTAAATTAGCTCAGACAGGGCTAAGACAGGGGCAGCCGTAATAACCAGGGTGTGTTTCGGCGCTGTTGTCACGGAGGGGGGGTGACACTGCCGCGACCGAGTGCGCTTTGCTGCCTTATGCCTCTGAGGATGGGGCATCGCGGTCCGATATCTGGGACGAGGCGAACCGCGCCAGTCGCTTGTGGTTTTGCTTTCTCCACAGCACCCAGCTGGCAAATTACACCTGACCGCGCTGCACACACCCGCTGCTGACCCTGAACCGTGCCAAACCGTCTGAAAGGGGTCGAACCGCTGGCGGAATGAGAGCAGCGTGCTGAGGGCACGCCTGGTGCGAGCACTGCGCGTGTTAGAGAAGGCTGAGACATGGAGCGTGTGAGGACAGCTCTGCCAGACTGTCAGCTTGCCCTGTCACATCCTGACCCGTCAGCTGTGACCCTGAGCCACGGCACCGCTGCGCACTTAGCACTGTCTTTCCCTACTCTTGGGAACACAGCCAGGGTGCAGTTTGGTTAAAGGTGCAACACAGCCAGGGTGCAGGGTTTGGGTAAAGGTGCAACACAGCCAGGGTGCAGGGTTTGGGTAAAGGTGCAACACAGCCAGGGTGCAGGGTTTGGGTAAAGGTGCAACACAGCCAGGGTGCAGGGTTTGGGTAAAGGTGCAACACAGCCAGGGTGCAGTTTGGTTAAAGGTGCCACACAGCCAGAGTGCAGTTTAGTTCAAGGTGTAACGCAGCCAGGGTGCAGTTTGGTTAAAGGTGCAACACAGCCAGGGTGCAGGGTTTGGTGACATAGATACTGCAGCACATATAAGACACTTGAGATCGTGCTGTCAGAATGGTGCACTGAATCATGTTTCACGGCCAGAACTACGTGCAGTGTGCGTTTCACTGTCAGAACAATGAGTTTTCTTTGGGGGGGGGGGGGGGGAGGGGTGCAGGAACCTTCTTCACCTCATAAGGGTAGGTAGGAGGGTATGGATATGGAGGGAAAGAGGGGGACAGGACAGGGGTGTGTAAGGCAGTAACACGGGTGTGATGGGGATAAATATTATGTCACTTTGATGCTAAGAGAGATTCAGCCTGCTGTGGAACCAGTAACACTTTTACTCTCTTCCATACACTGTACAAGGGATGAATGGATTCAATGCATACAGAAGCCACATAAAAATAACTATGCTCTCTGGAGGATTGAGGTCAGATGAAGAACTAGGATTAACAAGACTCAACAGCGCCCTCTATAGGAGGCATCACATCTGTAGTCACCCTCTGATCTTGAAAGGTACAGCCTTGGAAAGACATTCCTTACATAACATTTTATTCACGTCTGATGGGTGACATTTTAGTCTGTTTTAAAAAATCGCTAGGTAAAAGTTTC
The DNA here is from genome assembly GCF_013368585.1 of Megalops cyprinoides. Classification (NCBI taxonomy): domain Eukaryota; kingdom Metazoa; phylum Chordata; class Actinopteri; order Elopiformes; family Megalopidae; genus Megalops; species Megalops cyprinoides. The sequence continues at coordinate 18,111,532 of NC_050606.1, forward strand.
CTTAAAGGATTGTTTGCTTTCTTTTATTTATTCAAACCACTCAGAATAGGAAAGAAGGCTTTTTGCCATTTCCTGCACTTGAAGTTCATTTATCCTTTTTCCATCAGTTCTAGAGAAGCCCACAGTGAACTTGGCCTTCCCACTTCTAAACAGCTGACAGTCTGGTCTAAATGACTAAAGGGACCCTGAGATGGCAGGGCTTTGAGGCTCCATTGGTATGTCTATATCATCAGCGCACACGCACACGCACACGCACAAGCACACGCACAAGCACAAGCACAAGCACAAGCACAAGCGCACACACACACACACACACACACACAGACACACACACAAACAGTGCACACACCTATCTATGAAATCACAATCCCTTTCTCACATGGGCTATTATTGACGCTGACATTCCGCAGTCAGATTCCACAGAGCTCCCATCATGCACTGCAGAGCAGCAGAGCTGACCCGAATGAAGGCAGCACACTGCTCCAGAAAGGCTGCACCTGCAGTGTACGGCAGCAGGACTACATGAAGAATGGATGCTTGACGATTACTAGACGATTTTGAACTCCAGCATGGTTTCTGTTGAATGCTGCTGTGAATGGATTTTTATCCAAATTTTATAGATGGACAAAAAGCTTTGACATCAGTGTCAGAAACCAACCTTATATTGCGATATTAACCACTCTTGTCTCCTTGTTAACTACATCTACATGACACATCAAGCAAGAAGAACCGAAAACTAGAACAATGCACTATAGGTAACACTTTACATTAGGTGGAACGTACACTGAAACTAATTACTAACAGTGTGATTTACGAAGTTTGACAAGTTAGTTACATACTGTAAATAATATGTAACAAGAGTGCAGTACATTCCACTACAAGGTAACTACACTGTAACTTGTGTAACTGGGAAAAATAAATGATGTAAAAGAGCAACATCATAATAGGCACCTTAGGCTGATGCAGTTAATAGGTATGATGGGACGGCTTGCTCATTTCACTAGCTCTGGGAACCCTGCAATTTGCCAGGCACCTGCAAGTTTCTTTGATGGAGTCAGTGGCACGGTCCCTAGCCTCTAATGATCACCGACCTCGCTGCGGTGCACCCTGCGATTAGCCTGTTGACGCTGACGCACCACATGACTTTCAGGTGTAAAGAAGCGATTGGCTGTGGGTGGGTGTATCGGAGGAGTGAATCTGTCTCACCTCAGCACTCCTGTCATGGTGAAATGAGTCTACCCTTCGACTGTTGGTTGCATAAAGGGGGGGAAAGCTAAAATAAAAGGGCACCAGAGGGCAGGAAATGTTCGGTGAAGAAAGGCCCATTCACCCAATTGATTAATTTTACCTGCTTTTCACAGTTGACACAGCTGACAGCTAGAGTTCTACAACAAGAGGGTTCTAGAAGGTTCCAGACACCAAGGATTCTGGGAAATGTCCTCAGGTACAAGTGCCTCCTGAGTGCATGAGGCTCAAGGGCAGAAGTCCCAAAATTCCAGCTGAGCCAATGAAAGCAAACTGACAGTGTTGAGAAGAGAAAGGTATAAAACAAGTCACACGTTCAGCATAAAACACTCCTATTTCACACTGAATGCACACACACAGACACAGTCACACGGACATGAAGAAAGTCATGACTGGAAGCACAAACGCGTTTGACACACAAACACGTGCGTGAACACGCTTGGACATGCTCGCGACTGCCAGAAAATAAAGATGTCTATCTCCCAGCACCATGGCAGCCAACCCGACACCCTCGGACTGCAGAAAGGCGCACGCGGTCACCTGGACGGAGAAAAGCCTAGACAAGGATGTGCGCAAACATCTGAGCAACGACAAGGTGTTGGCATGACGCCACAAACAAACATATCTGGAGCCACTGACTACAGGTGACACACCACAGTCAGACAGTCACCACCCTTGCCTTTGATTAGTCTGACAGGCAGAAACGCACTCAAGTCTCCTGCATTCACTTTCAGGACACCACATTATCAAACAGCGCACATAATGACTTGAATTAACCCAATCAGTCCCAACGAAAGGGTTAGTTTCACTGTAATGTCTATGATAAGCTGACACAGAGCTGAGCTACTCTGTGGTGTCATCCACTGATTTTAGGAAAATGGAGAGAGGACAGAGTGTGTGTTATCAACAGCTCTTACACTGCAGAAGTCCCTAATGAGATCACTGAGCGTATAAGGTTTAATTTGTTAAGCAATGGGCGAAACTCATCAAACCACTCTTTCACCATGATTTTATGATCCACATTCATTCATTCAAGGCTGCAAATTATATCGTATTTCTTATAAGTTTCAAGTCATATTTCTAAAATAAAATTAAAATGTGTCCATTTTGATTTACGTTTAGTTGCCTTGCTTCTCCCCATCCGCTTTTCATTTCACAGATGAAATGCAAAGTGTGACACTAGAAGATATATATGCCACTTAAAATGATTAAAAAATGATACATCAGGGTTAATTATCCGGCACTCAAACATCAGTCAATGTTGAGTCACAACACTACAACCACCATCTACCCATCCCCAGAATCTTACTTCCCGTGGAGTCGGCACCCTAACTCACCTTCCCTTTTCCCATCCGTGTCCAGCAGGGGGCGGTAGTCGGCCTTGCCCACCATCTCTCCCACCTTGTCATCGAAGCTCTCCGCCTCCAGTGCGCTCATGAAGTCCATCTGCACCAGGGGCTCTGCAGCAGTCTGGGGCACACTCTCGCTCAGAGCGTCCGTCAAACTCAGATCCATTGTACTGAGGAGGGAAGACGAGATCCAGGCAGAGAGGTCAACTCCCATTCCAGAGAGACAGCAATTCTTTCATTATCATTTCAGCATCTGCTCTTATACTCTACTAATCTACTAAGAGCAGGACTGTTTTTTCAGATTATGGTGCATCTGAAAGAATGAGAACAAGCACATTATCCTGGCAAGTTACACTGATATCTTCTGCTGTAATGCTACCATATTAATGTTACGCTGGAATATTACGCAGGTGTGTTACTCTGGCATGTTAGGCAGGTATATTAGGCTGGCAATTTAGATATGTATGTTACACAAGCATGTTACAATAGCATGTTATGCAGGAATGCTACACAGAGCTTCATGTCATTGACAGCCCTGCGTTTTCACATTTCTAAGTTTGACCTTTTTACTTTTGGTGTTTACATCTCATAAAAATGCATTTCAACATTTCAAAGCAATGCATTCATTTTTTTCCTCAAAGCCCATTAGTTCCAACATCTCAATCATCTCAGTACAAGCACATCTGGGTGGCACTGGGCGGCAGCTGTTCACCTCAGCCCCGCCCACACCGCCTCGGCTGTCATTCCATATTTCACCACAAGGGGCCCCAGAGAGCGATTCTGCACTGCAGCCCATGACTGGCCCTGAGTGGGACAGCAGATGACCACACAGCAGGATGTGTTCCTTTAACGTTCATCAGGAGATCAGGCTTGAGGGTACTTTTGGTGAGTGGACTCAGACCCCATAAGGTCTGGGGAGTCCCCACACATATCAGAGAGCTAATGACAAATGTGTCCACCGTGCAGTCTGAGCCCTGAGAGACAATGCTCTGCAGGATATATTATATTTCAGAATGAGTGACAGTCTGCTGGTTTTTGGTGTATGAGCGAAATTCCCCCTTCTCTATCTCTCACTGCCCTGTAATATCTAAATCGCCACGAGCTTAAACAAGGTAACACAGAGAGAAAGAGAGAAAGACAGACTATGGTTTACCAGTGGTCTGCGTTGCAAAAATGAGCAAGGAGAGATGCATCCCTGCCCCCAATTCTAGAAAAAAATAACAAATAACCTGGTGTGCGGCATATTTACAAGACTGAACTGATGTTGAATATGAGAATCCTAACCCTCATCCACTGTCATCAACCATAATCAACCGTCATCCCCTCCTCCATTACTCCCCATCCGTTTCTCATTCTCCTTCCTCTTTCCTTTACCTCGGCACACTTTACCACAAAAACCATGGAACAGTGAGGAGTGGTCGTGATTTCCTGTTATCAAGAATCAAAGTCATTTCTGCGCTGAATACAGCAGTGTAGCATAGTGGTAAGGAGCACGGCTTATAACCGAAAGGTGGCTGGATCAATACCCTACTGCTACTGCTGTACTCTTGGGCAAGGTACTTAACACACAATTGCCTCGGTACACATCCAGCTCTCCAAATGGATAACATGTAAAAATTGTAACGTATGTAAGGTGCTCTGGATAAGAGCATTTGCTAAATGTTGCTAAGTAATGTAAGGTAATGTACTCAAGCATTACTCTCGCCAATCAGGTTCCTCCTCATGTTAACATCACTTCCCATGTGGTGCAGACCAGCCGGTGCTGACCCTACATAATCTGCAGCCATCAGAGGGTCAGTGAGGTTTACAGAGGAGTGCCTCTTATGCTGTATATAAACCACACCTCCCTTCCCAAGATGATGCAAACCCCCTAGCTTGAAATATTCAGTTTACATTAGTATATCATTAGGAGCTTTAAATAAGCAACATAGTAAATATTTGAAACTTCATATTTCTTCCAGGAAAAAATGCTTAGTCAGACAAAGACAGGATACATGAAGCAGCCTAGGTGTTTTCACAAGTGCTTGGTACAGCCAACCACGTAGTTTAACTGGGTTTCTTCTGTTGTTTCTTTACTTTCTTCAAGAGCAGCGAAGCATCTAAGAGCAATCCCTCTGCTCATTTGCCATCTGGCCACCATATTTAGCCTACTGATGCTGGGAAATGCTGGTGTCAAATCGGACCTCCAGAACAAAAACACTCCCTCTTCTGCAAGGAGTATATTAAGTTCAGGATATCTACAGAAACCAAGTCATTTATGTTCATTTTTGGCACCTTTAGGTAACCTTCAGTACACCGTGCCTGTTAAACTCCTCTGTCGGGCTGCTCTGAAATGACAAGGCCATTCAAACTCACCAGCCCATCTGTTTAACACGGCAACACCGACCCGGTCAGAGTCGAATACAGACATAAACCGCCCAACCAAAACAGCACAACAGCATAGCTGGAGGTGACAGGGACTTATAAACTCTGCTCATGAGCGCCACAATTGGCTTACTGTGCAGGACAGGCTCATGATGGGGTCATAAATGCCACCATTGGCTTACCGTGGGCTGCAGGACAGGCTTTTGAAGGGCTTACAGACGCCACCATTAGCTTACTGTGGGCTTCAGGGTGGGCTCAGGAAGACCCTCCAGATGCCACCATTGGCTTACTGTGGGCTGCAGGGCAGGCTCTTGAAGACTTTAAAGACACCCGCCCCGTTTCCCCCACCATTAGTAGCCCAGGACTACTACTGATTATGCATGTGATAAACTGGTGCCTGCCTGGAGCAGATCTATTGGCAGACTGACACTTACACTGGGGGCATAATCGGGTTTCTCAGGCCAGCAGTGTGGTCTAGCAGTTATGAAAAATGAATTATAACCAGAGGGTGAGACCCAAACTGCTACACTAAATATGCAGCAGTGTGTTACTGTATGTAACTCTGTGCAAGCAAACATCATCACAGGCCCAAGGCAGGACCCAGGAAGACCTTAAGTTCACAGAGATCATGGATAAGGTTTATTGGCTGCCTTTGCCTATTTGCCCTGGCTCATTCATCCAAAGTGGATGTAGCGTTTCTTTGTGGATTTCCGTGTGAAAAGTGGCATCTTTAGTTTCTGAGTCACACAGTTAAAACACAGTCCAGCTCAGGATGAGACGACGACAGAGCAGCACCAAGTTTCTGGGTGTGCACATAACAGAGGACCTCTCCTGGTCAAACAACACCACATCACTGGCCAAGAAAGCTCAGCAACGCCTCTACTTCCTCCGCAAACTGAGGTGAGCCAGAGCCCCAGTTCCCATCATGTGCTCCTTCTACCGTGGCACCATTGAGAGCATCCTTACCAGCTGCATCACTGTGTGGTTTGGGAGCTGCACCACCGCCAACAGGAGAACCCTGCAGCGCATAGTGGATGCAGCAGAAAAGATCTCTGGTGCCTCACTCCCCTCCCCCCTGGACATCCACTACACACACCTAGCCCGTAAAGCACAGAGCATTGCTGCTGACCCCACTCATCCTTCGCACGCGCTCTTCAGTCCCCTCCCATCAGGGAGGAGATTCAGAAGCCTCCAGGCCCGTACCTCAAGATTGAAGGACAGCTTCATCCACCAGGCTGTTAGGAAGTTGAACTCTTTTCCCTCCCTCAGCCATCTGCTCCAACACAGAACTGAACTTTGAACCCCCCCCATACTGAAGCCTGGACTATTCTCCACCCATTCCTACTCCCAACATTAATCACACGCAAACTCACACAGATCTGCACAGTCACTTTACTTATATAGCAATCTACATCATATCATGTGGAATCTGTATTTATATTTTTATATTTATATTTTTATATTTCTAAATCTACCATGTGCCTTGATGCCCTCGCTGTAAATATTTGTAGCGGTTTCTGTGAAAATTCTTGTTCTTGTCTCTCAGTGTCACTGTGTTATGTCGAACTGTTGTATTGTCACCGTGGGCCTGAGAGAAACGCAATTTCAATCCTCCGCATGCCCTGTGCATATTGGAGAATTGACAATAAAGTTGACCTTGACTTTTTGACTTTGACCCTGGGTTTGAAATAAAACATAACGAAGATGGAACTCCGTCCAGAACTGTTCTCCTGGTGTGGCTCATATCCACAGGGTGTGCCGAGAGAGGGTGGGAGGGATCTGACTGTATCACTGCGGCATGTCTCATATAAGGGTTGGTGGGGTGCAGTCCTTTATCTGGGATATGAGGTAACTGGATGAGGGAGACTGACACATACAAGCTGCAGATCTCCAGCAGGCCTGATCACTGACAACTGGCTCTGTTCAGACAGGGGACATAAATATCCAACACTGGAAAAGGCATAAGGTAGAAGCAAAGCTGCAGTCACACTGCACTGTGCAAGGACAAAACGTGTCACTTAAATGTTCCTGAACATTGTCTCAGCAAACGTATGAATAATCATGGGCACGCGGCATTTGGCCAAGCATAGTCCAATAAGGACTCAAGACACAGATGACTTTAGCACAAACCCAGGTGTGTCTCCCCAAGCCCGCCAAGTAACATGACCCTGTCATGGCATATTCTTTTATTGTCAAGTTAAAAGAAAAAAATCATTACCTATAGCCCAGTGAACTTATTATCTTTTAACAGCTTTGGCTTTTGAAAGGTTCAAATAAAGGAAATAGTGTCTTAAAGAAAAGACTACAGGTTGAAGCTGTGCAGCAAGAAGAAAGGTGATGCAAGCAGATTTGCAGCAGCAGAAGATGCTAGAATACAGTACATCACCAGTGCAGCTAACAGTAAAACCTCTCCACACTCAACATTTAGGAGCATAATTCTGCTACATGTATACCACTTTAAGTCAACGTGTGAGAGAAGGGAGAGAGTGGATTGGTAAGTAGCTGAAATTTTCGATGAAATGTATTTTTTATCATTTTCATTTATTCACAATTTTTTTCCTTTGTCCTGTACTCTGTACCACACCAAGTACAGGGTGCAGTACAGAGTACAGGTAACAAAGGTCAAGTACCACAAACGTCACCATCCCACGCACCAGAACTATCAGATTAGTTACAGATAGCATTCTATAGCATTAGAATCTCTGTACGGGAAGAACGAGAATTTCTACGTGACGTCCTAGGTGTCTGTTATTTGTAATGGTGGCAGAGCATCCATCCCACCACTAGGGGGCGAGCGATTTAAAAGAGCCATCTCCTGCTGAGGGAGAGGAACAGGCAGATGGTCAGTGGTGGGGGAGCATTTAGTTCCTGAAAGGAAATACTCTGCCTTTTGCCAGGAAGTTGCATATAAATTGACTGTTCTGATCCCTTTTGCCTTTTGGATTCCTGACTAATTCATTTGCGTAAACGTGTAAATGTTTATAAATGACACGGTCGACCGCGCTGGGGCTTGAAACGTTTATCCGGGTTGGCTCTGTGCTGCTGTGAATGGCATGTGGCCTCCTCAGCAGTTCTGACTCGCAGCGTCACACGCGGCCTGCGTGAAATACCTTTCAGATGAGTCTGCCCTGATCGCGGAATGCTGACCAAGGCTGACTGCCTTCACCAGTGAATCACAAGCATGCACTGAAACAAACACGCAAAGAATGCCAAGTGAAAGCAAGGGTTGACCTACGCCTGACAAACATGTAGACAATACCATCCTTTTACCATGTTGTTGCTTGAGTTTCAAAACATTTCTTGCCAAAAGTTACATTATTACTTAGCAGACGCTCTTATCGAGAGCGACCTACATAGATTACAATTTGTACTCATAATCCATTTATATAATTGGATATTAACTGGGGCAATTCATGGTTAAATACCTTGCCAAAGGGTACAGCAGCAGTGTCCCTGAGAGGAACTGAACCAGCAACCTTTCAGTTACAAGCCCTGCTCCTTGCCACTACGCTACACTGCCACCCAAATTAATCACAATTAACCAATTGTATTCATTATGAGAGCATGGCATAAGGAAATAAATATAACAGACAGATATGTATCAGCTAGAGCCTGACCGATAAATCGGCGTGCCGATATTATCGGCCGATATGAGCTAATTGCAGACAAATCAGTATCAACGTTTATAACAGCCAATAAATGACAATTAAAAGAAACAGAGAGACGGAAGACGGTCCTTCAACCATGTCATGAGTGTTGTCGTTGCATAGTCTGTCCACCAGAGGGCACACTGCAACTCCACCGTTGGCAACACGTGTTTGGAATGCCACAAATCACAACAATCAGATCACCCAAGCAGAGTCCAGCAGAGTAGCCCATGACAGAGATCATCTGTGTTCATAGTAAATTGATAATTGTCACGTGAAATACATTACTTAAATAATAATAAATATCCCCGATAACTTCTCCTCTTAGCCTAAATAAGCCTGACAACGTTCATGTCAGCCATGCCTGGTTTTGCTGCTGTAACATGAAAGCCGGTACCGTCAGTCAAACATCAAAATTACGTTTAATGTTACGGTAGTTGAGTGGTGTAGGCTAAGCTGTTGACAGACTTGATTGTAGGTTTTTTATGAAACAGTGTGGCAGTTCTAGCGAGTAAACAAACAACGGTCCTATTTCTCCCTCATCACTCTTAAAAATTCTCTGGCAACATCGCTTACAGAAGCTTATAACACTGTCCATTGCTAAATTAGGTTACCCACAAAGCTAGCTAATGCCATGTTTATCAGTGGAAGACCGCTAACGTTAATGAGCGGTTAAACTATAGAGTTTAACTTATTCTGCCTAAATGAAGAAATGGTAAATATATCTGTGACTTGCATGTCTGTAGTTACAGTCAATCCACTGGAAATTATTAACCCTTTCATGCATACAGTCACACCGGTGTGATTAGCCGTTTAGCGCGGATGCAAAAACTGGTGGAGAAATTCTAGCTAATTTTAGCTTTGAAGAAACAGCAATTTAATGTTAAAAAAATATAGCAAATGCTAACTGAAAACTATGAGAAGCTTAGTAACACTAATGAAAACAATGAACAATGCGCTACATAGCATAAAAAATAAGTTACGTGCGAAAGGGTTAAACCAGAGGGGACACGTAAATAAACGCGAACAGAACAAGTATCTAACATGGCTTGGTAGCCAAACAAAGTTATCTAGCTTTCTCTTTCAAATGTGTAGTATGAAATCCCAAAGTCACAAGTCCTCATTGCAGACAGTCAGGTAGTATCAGATGCATTCAACAGCAGCGTTTATCCTAGGTCACTGTATCAGTTTACTGCATAGTTTAAGATGGCATGATATATTTTTTTTTTACTTTTTTGTATTTTTATACATTTGACTCTTATTTATCAACACTAATATATTTTGTTGTACTTTTGTTCAAAATACTACTTATGACAATAAAACAAGTTTATTATTAAACTGCATTAGGTCAATATTACCTTGGTGAGGACTGTTAAATAACTACACATAACAAATGTTAGGGAAAATCTTTGTTTATGTTACGTGTTTCTGAAAAAACAAAGAATATCTGCCGATATATCATTATCGGATTTTAAATCCTCAAATATCGAAAATGGTATCGGTCTTAAAAATCCTATATCGGTCGGGCTCTAGTATCAGCTACTTGATACTACTACTAACAACCAGACACACAGAGATGCCAGGTCGTACCAGCTCTGCCTGTTCTGCTGTTTATTTGCCTTGACACAAACTGTGCCTCATTGTTTTAAAGGCAGGCCTGCCAGAAATCTGACAAATAAAACCATGGGAAAGCCAATAACACACGCAGAGAGGCATAATATAAACTAATGACAGAAACACAAAGTCAACAGCAGGCAACAGAGAGAACCCTTGTGTGGATACACATATATATACTCATGGTCACTCACTCTCTCACACACACACACACACACACACACACACACACACACACACAGTACACAGATACACCAACTGTACAGCCCCCCTAAACACACATACATGCACACACACTGTACATCCCACATTATCAAACAATAAGAAGCTGTTCTTGTGAATTCTGTCATTAGATAAGCACTCAATGACTGAATGACTTTGTGGTTTGTTATGGATGTGTAGTATCCAACATAGGAAAGCTTCATGTGGTTTCTGCACAGCAAATACATTTCTATTTGGAAGTTTGGAAGTTTGGACAGGATTTTATGCTGATCTAGACACTGTGACCACAAGGTGATATAAACAAAGTTGCAAATTTGGAGTGCAAACAAACAAAGAAAAAAGAAATTGATAAAACTAACATCTATTATCGCCCCTTCAATACTTCTATATTTCAGTTATCTGCTTTTCTCTCTTCCACTGAGCCTCCTGTCTCTCCTTTCTTTCTCTCTCTCTCTCTCTCTCTCTCTCTCTCCCTCTCTCACAGTCACATACACACTCCATCATCCATCACTTCTGTCGTTCCAATGCATCTACATTGATTTCACCTCTATCATTTATCTCCTGCCCCTCCCTCTCCTTTTCTGCCTGTCCTTCCCACTCTCTAGCACTCTGTGTCTCTTTCTCTTTCTCTGTCTCTGCCCATCGCTCCCTCCCTCCCTCTCTCTCTGCCTGGCCCTTCCTCTCCCTTTCTCCCTGTCTCCTTGCCCGTACCTCCCTCTCCCCCTCTCCCTCTCCCTCTCCCTCCCTCTCTCTCTCTCTCTCTCTCCCCCCACCCCTCACTATGTGGAGGTGGTGACGCTGGATGCCTCAGAGTGGATGTATCATTCTGACTAAGTTCCGGTAGCCTGTAAAATCCTGAGATCCAGATGGTGCTGTTTAGGCTACATAGAGAAACTCCTTCCCATGGCCCCGCCATTCCACTCTCAGTCCATTCACCTGTAACGCAATTTTGACGTCTCACACCACCAACGCATCATCATCCCCGCATGCGGTCACTAAGGTTACAGCCACTTCACCATCACTCCATCATCTCCTGCTGTAACTTCCTTCTCCCCCACGCACTCTTATTCTAAAACCGTCCCCAGATGCTATTTTGACAGCTGTTTTCGCCATTACCCATAATTCCACACGGGAGAGAAACCTAATTGAGGCGTGGAGGCCTAAATCACAGATCTGCCAATCGCATGCAAGAACACAGACGGGTAATTCCAGTCTAGGCGGAGCAGAGTCACAGAGGTTTTAGAGTTATCTTTCAGTTAGGGAATGCATTTAAACTCGGAGCACCAGGCAAGTGCCAAGAGAACAAAAAACAGGCAGAATCTGGAACTGGAGAGGCAGAACATCCCTACTGCTAAAGACCTATCAATGTAGCCACACAGCAAAGTTCCACTTCGAGTTACCAACAGGCAGCCAGCACTCAACATACTGCAGTTACCCACCTGAAAACATGCTTGGAGAGGATCACAGTTGCCCAAGCAACCGGTAATCAAGCGGATCTCAAGTCAATTCACTGTAGTCACACCATTTTATTCCACAAACAAAGGAGAGAGTAAACAATTCGGGTAAGAGGAAGATAAAAGCAGAGACTGTAGCAAAAACAAACAGCAGTATCAGCGCCCAAGCAGTTCAGAGTGACACTAAATTGAGGGAGTGCAGTGATTATACTGCCGGGCAGCACACCTCAGCACTCACAACAATGGCTCAAGATGACAGCTCACAAGCTCTGTGGACCAACTCAGGGAGAGTGCATCTCATGGGTTCCATCAGTGAAGCCCAGCAATCTAAACTAACTGGGTAATCAAACCTCATCTTCCACCCCACTCCAGCAATCAACAGTTAATAATGAACCTATTACAGGTACTGTATGATGCATTTGTGGTGCTGAAAATGCAGACCGACCCAGTGACAGCAGGAAAAACTCATTGCTAACCTACACCCTCTCTCTCTCTCTCTCTCTCTCTCTCTCTCTCTCTTCTTCCTCCCAGCAGTCTACCAACATTTACCCACAATCCTCACCTTCTCCCACAAACATACTTACTCTCAGACATTCTAAAGGTACAACTAAGGCTACACTGAATTCAAAGTAACCCCTATAAGAAGTACACTAAAGGTTTTGTCATTCTTAAATATTCTAGCAAACGGTATAAGTTCCACTTTACTTCAATACATTTTAAGAGGGACTAAATTACTATTTCCTGAGCATGCTAACTTGGAAGCAATGAAATTCACTCACTGATGCAAGAGGATGAGCAAGTATTCTTACCCTTACAAATGCACTACACAGTCAAATATTTTCCAGTGCAGTCCAAACAATCCAATCCCTGGAGGTTTACACCAGTGCATCAGGCCATGGTAGGGGATGAGATAGGTTGGTTTGATTGCATCATTACTAATTAACTGTATCAGTTATAGATACAGCCACAGCGATCAGTGCCGTGGTTTTGACACCTTGAGTCAACTTCGAACCTCACAAACTGAAAAAGTCACTTCTTTCTTCATCTGATCTTCTTGCTCATTGTCTTCTTCATCGTGTCTTCTTTTCTTCTTCAGCACACGTGTTCCCTTCCCTCACTCCTCTTGTTCTTTTCCAGTTACCATCCTTATCCTTCCTTCTCTCGAGAGCAAGCCCTTACCCAAGGCCACTTTTCATAACTCAGTCTCAGCGCCCCCATGTGGAAGCTTGCACAGCTTCTTCAACAAGCTGCCCAAGGCTGATGTCGGTGGACACACAGTTCCGATACCACCCCCCCATTACTGCACTACAGGGTAAACAATACACTGCAGAGCTGACAACATCAACAATGGGTTTGTGTGTTTGTGGGTGTGTGTGTGTGTGTGTGTGTTGTTCTGCCCTAACTCCATATTAGTCTGACACACTAGCTGCATGCAAATAAGCATCACAGATTTCTGGCAATTCTGCTTCCCTTGCACAAATTCACACATTAAATTATTCAGCGTTCCACACTGGCAATACTGCAACTTTTCAATCCAAGAACTGGAGGAGACCAAGGGGATGAGGGTAACATGCAAATACAGAACAGTCCCTGGCCCTTCAAAATTAGTGAGGGACAAGAAAGCAGAGAATTTGTTTTTTTAAATCCTGGCTGTCCATCTGTGAAAAAGCACTGCATTTGATGCTCATCTCCCCAGACCCTGTGGACTGATGTGGCTTTCCTGATTGATGAATCTGAAACTGTAGCTACCCCGCACACACCCCCCCCCCCCTTCAAAGCTGACATTTAAAGTGACTTCAAAAGACTTTTGCCCTTTCACAGTTTTTCACAAAAGACCTCCAGTACTTGTGACCTGAAGACATAAGCGCCTCCCTCTCTCCAAACCCCCCACATCTGAAAGCTCAGACTGACAGACGCATTTCGGAATTGATGCGTTATGACACTCGTTTTTTTGTCGATGATCACCACATCACTGACAAATATAAACAAACTATTAAGGAACACTGTATCCTAAATATGGAGCGTGACAGAAGTGATAGAGCATTTTCAGCATGACCGATTGAGGTCAGACCTCTGTTTGTTGCCGATAATGGACTGCGGTCAGAAATCGAGAGGAACTTCCAGCCAATGCATTGCATTACATTACAGTCAATATCTCAAGCAGCATCTCCCACAAAGCAGCTGAACAGCACTTAATCACGTGACCACTGCAATCATACATATCTGCATGGTTATCACCAAATGCTATCATCAGTGGGATAAAGCCAAAAAAGGGGTGTGGTGGGGTGGGGGGGGGGGTGGGGGTTTCCAGCAGAATCCCAAAAACCACAGCCTAAGCAGTGCTCTATACATGGTCATCTATCTTAGTCTCATAGAAAGTCCCTTGCAAAAGTGGCTGGGGAAAAGCCGACAGGAGAACAAGCGAAAGACGGAGAGGAGGCAGAAACATGGCAGCAGAGTCAGACGGAACCTTGTCTTCCCTGATCACAGTCAGCGGAAATCTCTGGGGGCAATGCAGATTGTGTATGACAGGAGGGCTAGACATTACAATACACCGTTAGGCTTTGTCTTGACACCCAGACAATACAAAAGATTAACTGGCTGCATGCCGAACTACCTATTTCTGCTCACTTTTACCGACTTTTGCCACAAGCTGTACCGCAACTCGCAGCCTGGAGAGGTTCACCAAAAACAAGCTTGGGCAAACCAAATGTTGTTTAACAGCGTGGTCCACAATGGCTTTTACTCCCTACCCTGATTCAGTCATCCCTCAGAGTGGCCATGTTTCTGTTGGCTGTACACACTCTCCGGTTCCAGCCGAGGTGGGCTGGGACCGGTCGCGTATCTTCCAGACATGACACTCCTTGTCACTAATGCATGTCGTGAAAAGGTAGGAGTGCTGGTTGCGGAATGAGTAATCAGGAAGCTTCAGGTCACATCCCTTCCATTAATAAACAGTGCAGAAAAGAAGGATATGTGAGTTATGCTTCATAGCATTTATGTGGAGAACATTACAGATGCTGGTGGGAGGGTAAAGATTCCCCATTCCATAACTGCCACTTTTATTATCTGAGTTATACTGCATTAAATGCCACTTCTCCTGATGAGAGCGCAGTAGTGGAGGCCCCGATTTCAGCATCTACAGACAGAAATGAACAAGCGGACAACCCACAGTGCATACAGCAAATAACCAAACATTAAATTCTGGACTTATTCAAATAAGCAAGTTTACTCACATTTTCATCACAAATGTATTCTTTATGAAACCACTTATTTCATGAATTAACTAGAATTCAATTTTTCCATAATACAGTAACCAACAAGCACAAACCACCCCTTACAAATGCACACAAAAATGACCTTGATAAGCAGTACAATAGTAATTCGATATCCTTCAGTATCTATAATTAATGAGTATTCAAGATGGCTTCCATGCACACGTGAAAATAGTATGCACACACAAAAAACTGAACTTCATATGAACAAGTGGCATGTAGGGACAGAGAAGAGGCAGACTGACATGAAACTGACCTCTGATGCAACACTAGTTCAGGTTTACCTGTGGGATTCGACAAAAACAGCCCTATTTTGCACAGCCCCAACCGACACAGCACCATTCCCCAGCTGCACGTAGGATGGATCCTGTGAGAACAAGGCAATTCAAGAATCGCTTATGCTTCCACCTCCGAGCAACTCGATGCTCAGTTTCATTCACATTCGGAAAAGTCCCTTCAGGAAACCTGATAGCTATTACTGGAACGTTTCATGTGAAATCTTGTACTTGCTCCATTTTTGGCAGGACTCTTAACTGGGAGACAAGCTATCATCTTCCAGATACCATTGCAGTAGGCCAGAAAAGTATCTTTGCCAATACCTTAGATCATTGCACAAGAAATGAAATACATAGTATTATAAGAGATAAGATCACAGTTTAACCTGACGATTTCATCTCTGTAGAAGTGGACTTAAACCAGAGCCCATGAAATACCAATTCCTGACTCCTCAGTAATGAGAAAGGGCTTTCACTGTAATCCTACCTCATATTATACACACATCCATATAATTCCTGCTTAGTGATTCAAGTTATCAATTTTAGCATCTGTATGCTTCGGATTAATAATGAATCATCCACTTAAGTGTTGGTGTGTACCGTGTGTTCCATCACGGAATAACGGAAACTTGCAATAAACAGCGAAGGTTAGACTGAACTTTGTTAATAACGGCGCGGAGCTCTGTTGTGACACAGTGTGATTATGGTTATGAAAGCAGGCTGAGCAAAGCGTACAGAGTGCATCTCGGGGTCAGAGTTCACAGTTAAATTACACGGCTCCTCTACACAATGCGCGTCTAAAAATAATGCAAAGTAAGCGCGCGATGCGGAGTACAGTAGCATGCCCTGTTGGACCAAGGAGGCCAGGTGCATGCCCCAGTGTTCAACGCCCACTGGCACAACCGCAGCCATGGAACAGGTCCAGCAGCAGACCTGTAGCTGGCCAGTGATAATATAACGAAAGATAACAACAACAATAAACAAAGACATGTTTGTGTGGATTATGCGGCGTTCTGATATCCGTCAACAGTCAAACAAAACACACTGCCGTCGTTGCGAGCTGGGGAGGGGGCGGGGATGGGGGCCGCGACTAACCCCCTGACAGCTCTTTGTCAGATTGGGACAAATGCACGAGTGGTACACAATACCGGGCAGTCTGAGCTTCGATAAGCCACCGAGCAACATGAAAATGACACTAAAGCCACCGTAGGGCTGGCTGAGAACATAATTAACTTTACAAAGAGTGACAGCATTGCTGGAACACCGTGTTACTCTGCGACTTCATCCAAGACTCCCATGCGCTCAATGAACTCGCTAATGCAAAAATCACAGTTACTTCACTGCCCAGTTACTCTGCAAATCGCCAAAACCAGTCAGTATTAGGCAGCCATCACTCCCCTTCATGCGAGGGCGAGATACTTGGCCGTTTTCCAGGCAGACTCACCTTCCGCTGTCTATTTTTGACAGTTTTGTAGGGGAGTCGCAGGCGTCGTTGACTGTGCTCTTATCCGATCCGCCCTCCAGTGCTGCACTGCACACATTGACCGCAGCACAATAACCCGCCCCGTGGAGCTTTTAGCCAGTCGTGGTGCGCAGAAGCTGCACGACTGTTGCTTTATCCAATGGATTTGGAGAAGACATGGTCAGGACAGCGCTGGACTCCAATCGCTGCTCGCGATGCCATCCCGACAAACGCCCTTTCCTTCTTACCCACACAAACACTGCTTTCCCAGTTGTTGACGGACACATAGGACGCACAATAAACAAGTTTCACTCCTTTTACGAGTAGAGTGTACGCCCCAATCATTGTGAAGGCTTGCTAGCTGCCCGAACCACACCACTAATCGGCCCCATCGACACGTGCGCAGTTGAACTAATGAGTGTTTTTTTTCTGTTGTTATAACACATAACATGTCACCCGGAGAAATGTGGAAAAGCGTCCTAGGGATGACATTTTTGGATCAAGTTTCCAAAATCACTTGGTCAGCGCATTTGGGCGTTGGCAGTACGGATTACGTAGTCTGTGATGATCACGTGCCAAAACACTGCACGCAGAAGTTAAAGTAGCGTCCGTCTCGCTGCCCGTCTGGCGCTTTTGTCATTCGATGAGAGAATAAAATAGCGTTGCCTAGATACGCGGTCGAAATTACGTAATTATTTAAGTGGTCTTCGTGAAAGCAGCTTGGCCAAAGCGATAAAGTGCCTGCAACTTAGGTACATGCCCTTTGCACACTCCTGCTAGCAGCCCCGAGTTGACTCCGAGTGAGCATGCGTGTAAAAATAGACGCGAGATCACATCCCACGAAATTGATGGAGGTACATTTTTTAATGGACCCATTAAATGATGGTTTTTCTATAGTTTAAACACTATCCATGTTTTCTGGTAATTGTAGTAACATAAAGCGCGTTATATTTTCACCATTGTAAGCTTCCCTGATGTAAGATGTTATTTTATTCTCAGTTAATATTGTAAAATTTGTTTTACAATCACTCGTACTTTGCCGATCGCCCAGAGCAAAAAAGTAATGATGTATTTCATCAACAATAGCTGGGTTAATATCCAAATGAAAAAGACGGAAGCCTCTGGCAATTGCCCAATGATAATAAAACAATCCTTACAGTAAGATCTCCCTCTGCTGGAACTTAAAGATATGTTTCAGTTGCCATGCAGGGAGATCTTACATTTTCATTTTCAGTCGAGCATCGCTGACTCCCTCTTTGCCAAGGAAGCTGGCAAACAGCTAGTCAGTTTGGGGCACTGGCCCTATTCACGGAATGTTTGGTTGCCAGTTTCACAACTCAGGAAAGAGGTTTTACTGGGAACTGACTTTCTGTGCAAGTCTGAGGCAGTCACTGAGTCGGTTATTAAGAGCAGGACTATAATGAGAAATACATTTCTGCTACACAGACTAGATCAGTTACTGGACATAATGATAAAACTATCCCCTAGGAGTGAATGAATTATTCCTGGAGCTGTTCAGGAATGTTCTGAGGGCAGAATTTAATCAAACCATGGAGACATCACGGTAACAAGGCTGGTTTGTTATGAGGAATACACAGAGTCATTGGTTACATTAACAAGTGTATCGAGGATGTGACTGCTGTGAAAACCATCAAGACATGCGCCAACCAGAAGCCCTGGCTGATTGGGGAAGTCCACTCGCTGTGGAAGATCCGAAATGCTGCTTTCAGATTGGGAGACACTGCAGCATACAGACTGGCCAAAAATAATCTGTCTGGGGGTATCAGAGAGGCAAAGAGGAAGTATGGGCAGAATGTCACTTTACAGACAATAAGGACACATGCCACTTGTGGCAAGGTTTCCAGACCATAACAAACTACAAGCCAGCCCCTCAAACATGCCACAGAGACCCCTCCCTTCTAGACAGACTCAATAACTTTTACACACATTTCGAGGCCTCTAATAACACCACAGCACAGAAATTGACACCAGCATCCAGTGAACAGGTATTACAACTGTCTCCAGCCAGGGTGAAGAGAGCCTTCTCTAATGTTAATCCCCGAAAGGCCGCTGGTCCAGAAAACATACCTGGATGCGTTCTCAAGGACTGTGCAGAACAGCTGAAGGATGTCTTCACAGACATCTTTAACATTTCCCTCAGCCAAGCAGTAGTGCCCACCTGCCTCAAGAGCGCAACCGTCATACCTGTGCCCAAGAAACCCAACCCAGTCTGCATGAACGACTTCAGTCCCGTGGCTCTCACTCCGACAGCGATGAAGTGTCTCGAGCAACTGGTCTTGCAACACATAAAGGCCCGCCTCCCCACAAATCTGGACCCCCGATAGTTGGCTTATAGAACCAACCGATCCACAGATGACGCAATATCCACCACCCTCCACCTCACTCTGTTCCATCTGCCTACGCCAGACTCCTCTTCATCGACTTCAGCTCAGCCTTCAACACCATCATACCACAACAACTGGTGGAAAAGGTCGCTGGAGGTGGATACTGGCACCTGTAATTGGATCTTGGACTTCCTGACACAAAGGCAGCAGTCAGTCAGAGTCGGCAGCCACACATCAAGCAATATCTCAGTGAGCACAGGCTCATCCCAGGGCTGCATCCTGAGCCCCCTGCTGTTCACCCTGCTGACCCACAACTGTACTGCCCAATTCAGCAACAACCACATCATCAAGTTCGCTGATGATACTACAGTTGTGGGTCTCATCAGCAAAGGTGATGAGTCAGCATACAGGATGGAGGTGGAGCAGCTGACAGTGTGGTGCAACAGACACAATCTCTCCCTGAATGTTGACAAGACTAAGGATATAGTCATCGACTTCGGGAAGGCTTGCACAGTGCACCACCCCCTACTGACCATAGATGGCGTGGCCGTGGAGAGGGTCTGTAGCATCAAGTTCCTAGGAGTGCACCTGGCGGACGACCTGTCCTCGACCATCAACACCATGGTCATCGTCAAGATGGCCCAACAGAGGCTCCATCCCCTCTGGAGGCTCAAGCAGGCCAGCCTACCCATTCCGGCCCTCACCACCTTCTATAGGGGCACCATTGAAAGTGTTCTGACCTACTGTACTGCACAACTTCCGAACAGAAACAGCTGAAGAGGATAGTGAGAACAGCTCTCCCATCCCTACTGGAGATCTTCAACCAGTGCTGCGCCCACAGAGCCTCCAGCATCACCAAGGACCCCGACCACCCCTCCCACAGCCTGTTTTCCCTCCTGCCATCAGGGAAGAGATACAGAAGCATCCGTACCAGGACCACCAGGCTTCTAAACAGCTTCATACCCCAGGCTGTTAGGATCATGAACACTCTTGCCCCCCCCTCCACTGAATCATTAACCCCTCCATAAGGGTTAATGGTTCACTTCTCTCCACCAGTGCAATCCTTTTCGCGCTGCACCTGGCACTTTTTTGTACAGACTATAAAGATAATTTATTGGCAGCAATCATGCTGCTATTCTCCTCCAAATATACTGCAAAGACATGCTGCTATAAGACTCAAAGACATTTTATGGTACATTCCTTATTTGTACTGTGTGTATTGTACATAGATATTTGTAGTTCTAATTCTCTTTCTTAACTTATGTACACTGTTGGTACAGGAAATACGTTATTTCATTCTTGATTGTACACAAGTGCATGATAAAATGACAATAAAAGAAATCTGAATCTGAGGAACATTGCCTGTCAAGGTAATTAATGTTGTAGATGATACCCTTACTAACAAGGTGTGACATTTGGTACTCTGTTCACCATTGTTGGGGGTTGGGGCTGTTAGTCCAGTAGGGGGATTTAAGGAAGAAACCAGCCCTCCGTCGGTAGATATCCCTGCGAGGCAACTGTGTCTTGATGAAAAGGGATTTGGGTCGTCTGAGTTACAGGCCATTTAGAAGCTTCCCAGTAATAATGCTTCTGTGTTTCTGTGTAGGAAATGTTACTGATTTGGGGAGGAACTGCCTGACTTTGTATCAGTTTCTCCAGTCAAGCTAAACCCATCAAGATACACCCAGATGTGTAACCCTCCCACTTCAACAGGAAGTCAGGGGTCTTTACATTATATTATGTCATGAGGAAAGATACATATCTACTCTGTAGAATTCATGTCACCCTAGACAGTTCACTAATTCCAGAGAGTTTCCTACTCCTGACCTCACTAGTGGCTACAGGAAAATTGCGGTGAACCTGAACAAAACTAGCACTGCTTTTAACAAGATGATGTAACAAGCAATTACAGTTCAGTGTTACAGTCTTTGGTGTATTCAATGTTTCCAAGGTTGATGGATAGCTAGCAGACCTGCAATGGAAAATCTACCTAGTGTATCTTGATGACATGACAGTTTTTGGGCAGACTTTTGGTCAGGTGACGTCCTGTCCAGGCTGAAATCTGAAAGTCAAGACTGTCAGAATGTGACCTATTTTCTACTAAAGTGTAGTACTTAGGTCATGTCATCTCTGTAGAGGGAGGTATGGCGGACACAAAGAAGGTAGAGGCAGTCAGAGCATATTCAGTACCAAAGAACCAGACAGTAGAGGAAAGTTTGTTTTGGTTGGCTTCATACCACTGGAGATTCATGTAGGTGTTTGCTGAGGTTGCCCAACCTTGGTGTTATACGGGATCAAGCACCAACAGAAAGCATTTATGCAGCTTAGGAAAAGTCTCAATACCACTTGTATATTGCCATATCCTGATCCTGCTTATTGTTTTCACCTTTACAAACTATTTTGATGGCTATCCCCTTCAAAAGGAGTTTGCGCTAGAGATAGATTATGATTCAGCATTATGACTCACCCACTAATGCTAATTCCCTCTCCCATCTCCCATGTTTCTCAGCAGACAACAGTGCTGCCAACTCCAGTCACATGACTATGGAGCAGGTGCCTTGTGTACGTGTGCTGGAGGCAGGGGCTGTGCAGCTAGCCGATGTTCAGGGATTATACATGGACGGGAGCTTGATGGCAGTGACCCAGAGACATGTCCATGATCCGACAGAACATCTCTAAGATGGAGGCGAGCAAGGATTTGGAGAGGGCCCAGGAAAAATGGCCCCAAGATAAAACTGCTGTGGCGGCTCAAAGGAGATTTGGACTGGAGAAAAGAGGATGTCCATGCACATCCTTCCCTGCAGAAGTGTGCCAAGGTGTGGAATCAAATTTGGGTATTAGAAGCTAGTACAACTGCTCCTGCCAGACTCAAATCTAGCTACAAAGGTTCAGGTGTTCCTTTCAAAATCCTTGGTTTATGCTGGCTATGGGTGATCCTCTGGGAGTACATAAACTACAGGGGAAGGTCAGAGTGCACTTTCATTGGCCAGGCTGGTTTGGCGATGTGAGGAAATGGTACAGGGAATGTGCTGACTGTGCTTCACATAAACCCAGCGGGCAGACCCATGTGCACCCCTGACTGCCTCTGGTACCTCACACCCTGTAAACGCATAGCTCCTAAGATACCTCTTAAAAATAAGTATGTTCTTGTCAGTGGGGATTTCTTTTCTAATGTATTGAGGGTTTTCTCCAGCCCAGTCTGTAGCAAGCGTATTAGCTGAGTAGTAGGTTTAGACCCTTGGCATTGTTCATTCAGGCCAAGTCAGGAATTTAGAATTTAGAGTTTTACAGCAATATGCATATCCAGCAGTGTGGTATGGTAGTAATAGTGGAGCAAGGTTTGTAACACAAACATTGCTGGTTTGAGTGGTTGCTGGGACACCGATGCTGTGCCCCTGAGCAAGGTACTTCCTCAGAATTGTCACAGTAAATATCCACCTGTATGAATGAATAGTATTGTATACTGTGTAGGTCACTGTGGACAAAAGCATCTGTTAAGCAACTGAATATAAATATAGAGATCCTCAGTATAATGATCAATAAATAATCAAACATTTTACCCACACATCTTTTGTCCATGCTCTCTTTTTGTAGATGAAAACCAACAAGACTGGGAAGTTCTGTTGTCCTGTGCCATGGCATATACAGCACATAAAAAGAGTGTGCATGCAAGTACTGGGTTCACACCTTACAAAGTTCTCTTTGAAGAGGAAGCCGCTCTCCCTACAAGCTTCAGGCTTAATGTTATTTCCCAAGAGAGGTTTTTCACTACAAATGAGCATGTGTGAACAATAGCTGATAGTTTCTCTACTATGGTGGAGGCAATTAAAAAGCACTCAGCTAGGGCCTCCAAGGATCAGAAAGCTAACTTTGTTTTTAGAGCTTTCAGTGTTATATTGCAGGGGAGTCTTTTTTTTTTTTTTTTACATATTTTGTATAATCTCTTCTTCAGTATTAAATTCATCCACAAAGGTTTATTGTGGAGATTGGTTTAATTTATTTTTCCTTGCTTTTACAATGCATTTACCCTGCAGGTTGCAAATAATTTCTTTGAATTTTTACCAGGTCTCATGAGCAGTTCTGTGGACTAGAAGTGTTACCCAGTCAGGGCTTGGTAAATCTCCCATCACACAAACAAAGGCAGACACAATGAAAATGGCTGCATTGGCACAGGAATGCATAGTATCCGAATGTCAAATGACTGTGTGCTTTCTGTGCTGGGGGAAGGAATGTTCACCAGAACATGGATGCTAACTTCCATCCATCCTAAGAAGGAGCGATTCAAAGATGAGATCTTTTCCAGATCACAGTGTGAGCTCTGCTTGGTTGATGTGTAACTGCTGAAAGAATGGATTTTCTGGTCTGGGAAATACCTCACATTCTGAACATCCGTGATCCTCTGCTCCAAGTGTCTTCCAATGTGTCAGTGTTCACACTCAAATCTAATTATGTCCCAGATACCTAAATATAGAACCGTTATAAGCAGACGGGGATGATAACCATGGTTAAAGTGAGGGATTACTGTTACCAAAGCAATATTACCATGTAGGAAACCGACTGAAACGTAACAGAAAGTATGTGGCTTATGATCACAGGGGCACAAAAGCCATAAGGGGCACAAAATTGCATACAACTGAGTAACAGGAACACTGTCTGTCCCTTTAAATGGGCCCTGTGAGATGGTACATAAGTCTATAAGACATTTTCACGAGAATGGTTTATAGGTTATAGGTTATAGGCTATAGGTTTATAGCCTGCATTATCTGGAAAATTGGATTTATTGTGGGGTCTTCCAAAATTAAAACATTCCTCACATCACCCCAATATCTCAGAAATAGGATAACACCTAAGCATCAAACTTCCTCTTTAAATGGTATCATCCTTTGTTCAGAACTATACCACCACCCTGTGGAGTTTCTGCTTGTTACAATTTGTTGAGAACAAAATTGTAGCCTTGATCATGTGTTTGCTTGTATGAAGGCTACATAGATTCACTAATTTTTATAGTATGTGAATCAACAGGGTGGTGGGCTGATTGAGCCATCCAGATGATTGGTGGATCTGTGAAACACTGAACCAAGAAGCAAGCCGCATCTTCAGTTATCTTTGTCAGTCTGTTGATCCAATTTCCTAAGTATTGTAGCTGAATGATGATGTCGCTGTAGGAATATTTTTGAGTGTATATCATTATGTTTGGCATTGTCTCTCATGTGCTGAACTTCACAAGAAGCATTTGCGTACTTCCTGTCTTTCTTCTGTGGGTGTGTCTGGCTTCCCTATCAAGTGTTGCTACAGTAAAGGCTTCTCTGGGTGGACATGTTTAAGTAAACAGTCTAGCTCTTTTTTTAATCTATTTTCCTTCCAGAATCTTGTAGTTACGAATTGGTAGTTTCAGCAAACATATGCATGTACACTCACACACACACGCATGCACACTCACACACACGTACCAAGTGGTACCCATAACAGAATATCTGACTACCTGTTTTTAATGTCAGTAAGACATATTAATTTTTTTGTTACACAGCCAAGAATTTAACTACCTTTTGTTTAAAGTTTCTGATATGAATTTGGTAACAGGAGTGGGTACAGAACAATCAATTCCATGCTGAGTTACGCTGTAAACCAAACTCTGTAAACAGAACAAACTCCATGATGTACTGTATTGACAATGGGTACATTCAGTACCTCCCCATACTTCCTTTGCTAAGACATAGCAATACATCAATTGACTCACTCTCTTCACACAAGAAGAGACCATACATCATTCTCTTCACACAGAGAGTGACAATACATCACTCTGCTCACATAGGAAGAGACAATACATCACTTTCACGTCACACAGGAGGTGCTAGATGTTTTCATATCTTGTTCTGATGGCGTAACTGCAGCCGGCACACAATTTCATCATAGACATCCTCATCTTCTTCCTCATCACTGCTGTTTTTATTATCAGAATTGTCATATATTTGACTGGACATAGATTTCAACAAAAAAGCCAAACAGTTTCTGACAAGTCTGACATGTCACAGACATTCATGTTTTTTGCACAGTGCTGGTGGGATTGACTCCTTTACAGGATTCCCAAAGTCAGCGAAGTTGATGTACAGTGAAGGAGGAAATGCTACCCAGCTGTGCACCTGGAAACTGTTCCGCTTGCATAACCGTCTGCTCTGAATGCAGCCCTTTTTCCTCCAGGGAGATGAAGCTCCCAACAGCACAGGATTTGCAGAAAGGATCCACGGCACAGTGCTGCCACCTGCTGGGGTTATGGTATATCTTGGTCAAAGATACTGTATTCCGCTGGGAGTTCACAGAATGAAGCGTAATGGGATTTATTTGGGGAACATTACGGGTAGCATTGGCGGTGGCACAATTTACCTATGCCAATACAAAATAGCTCAAATTATGGTGATGATTATGCTTGTTGCAGTTAAGTATCCTGATAAGAGCTAGTCAGTGCAGACAGCAGGACCAGTAATCAGAAGGTTCCATTTCTGCTGCTGTGGAATGCTTGAATTGCTTCAGTAAACATGCAGCTTTGTAAATGGACAACATATGGTGCGCAGATAAGTATTATAATACTGTTAGATGGTAGGGAGACTATTTGTGAAGGGTTTCACATCTTGGAACAATGACTGTGTCAGTATAGAGCTGAGTCTGAAATGTATGAGTGTGGCTGGAGGTAGATCTTTTGCTCTGAGGCATTTGAAATCCAGAACTGTGCCACTGCTGCTATAGCCCTTTGGGCATGGTAGCTTGCCGCGCTTGTTCCGGTGAATAATTTTATCAGTGTAGGTAGACTCTAGAATGTGTGAAATGAACAGTTGTGGGGGTTGCAAATTCCTCTGGGGATGGTGTACCCATGCAAGAGTGTCTGAAGGAGAATACAAATGATGAAGTGTAATGTAAGATCACATGACCTTAAAATTCTTTACAGGGATGAGAGCATGTGGACTCTATAGTCTTCTAAATGACACACAACATAACTTTGTAAGTAGCGGAGTTCACTTCAGCTGCATTGCAAAGTTAATGCTGCCACAGATAATCTACTGTGACCACATATTCAGCTACTGCCTTCCTTCTGTACTCCATCTTGGAGGCTGCAGTTACTGTCTGCGTTCCTATGATGTCCTGTCCTAGACCACGTCCCTTCTGAATGTGAGATCCACCAAGCTGACTATCTGGTTTATGTATAGAATATCTGTTACACTATTTTCCACAGACTGTTAGTGTACATGTTAACAGGAGATTAGGTTATTTTATGTATTACTTGATTAGTTCAGTATAATCTCCTTCCAGTACCAGTGAAAGACAGTATATGGGAATGTAGGTGCTTGTCAGTGTTGTCTTTTCTTTTTCATTGTACAGTGTCCCGTATGGAAGCATATGTAAGCTCAACAGGAAGCCTGCTTTTCCATGCAATTTCATTTAAACCCAGAAAGGCAAGAGATGAAAGTGGTGCACCTTCCAGGTGTATGTAGAAATTTTGAAGAAAGCAACTTGTGTCTATGAACCCATGTAGAATGCCATATTTACAATGTGGACTGAATAAGCTCCTTTCTAAAAAACCTTGTCAATCTATGGTAAAATCTGAGTTCCAAAATCTAAGGAATGTTTTAACACAGAGATAAATAGAGGAGCCAATGTTTTATTGGACCAAATAGAGTGTGTCAGAGCCGGTGTAAAACAACATGCCCAAACCATATGACTTTAATTATGTCAAAGTATACATTGTATTTTGGAATACATTATTTATTACTACTTTTAGAAATATAATCTATTCATATGTAGTATATGCATGTATATATTTTACAATGTGCAGCATGCAAAAAATTACATGAATGAAAGTGACAATAATAGATAGATTTTTGACCGCATGCAGTATTTTTACATAGGTTAAATACATATTCCTTAGATTTTGGATGATATATTTTTAAATATTACCTTTTTCAAATGGTTTATACACAAAGATAGAATACACTTGTACCATACATAGAAAGCAGTAAGTGTTAATTGCTCTCTATGACAGATATTTTGAGTGGTGACTGTTTGATCTTGCCTGAAACCCTTGGTTACTGTCAGAAAACCATGTTGTGATGATACATCCTTTTCCAGAGATGAGCACAAAGTCTATGTACCAACCACGCCTTACCTGTCTTATCCTTTTTTATGTTTTTATTGAAATAAAAACAGACATATTATAACACATAACAAGAAAACAACTGCTTAGTGGCGGAGTGTCAGAATGGCTAAAGAGCTGGGTTTGTGTTCTGAAGGCTGCAGGCTTGATTCCTACTGTAAGTGGGGCACAGCTATTGTACCCCTGAGGGTAGGTTCTTAACCTTATGTGTCTCCAAGGGTTTCCCTGCAAAAAGTGTATATAAATAATATCATACTCTCATACTTTTTACTGCAGCATGCTGACTGAGTGTTGATTATCAGATTAGCTAAGCTTTGCAAATTCTAAAATATCTACACTTATTTAATAAATACCCCCCAAGCTCAAATCTGCTAGCAAAACAGTATACTACAACACATCTTCCCTTTTTAATACAAGCTACCTTGTCTATGGTTAACTAGTTACCATAGTGCTATAGTGTGCCTGGTCTGAACCATATTATAATGGTGACCAGCTGATCAAAAAGTTCTGAGGAGACGTGATTCTGCCTGTGAAATTCTTTGTGGATTTTAATAGAATGCAATGGCTTTGTGTGTAAACTGAGCCACTGTGCCTCACTAACTCTTTCCCTCAGGTGGGTGCAGCCAGGTCCACCTCATAGCCTTGTGCAAAGGACAGGACAAAAGATGAGTTCTGCCAGAGATCCTTAATCACTAGTGAGATCCCACCTTCTTGTGTTCCTTCCTGTCCTCCCTTAAAGAGTTACCGCTGTCCCTTACGGAGCTCCAAGGTTGGCTGCCCTGTGAATCTCTATGAACATTAGTGAACAGGCAGTCCTGACACATATTCCAGTTCTGCGTGATTGGCTGTTGCAAAGATTCTGTGAACACCCACAGTGATTACAACTAGGACCAGACACGTAATGGAAAAGATACATTACAGTTAATGAACATTCAGTGTACAGCTCATACATTGTCTCAGTATTGCTGTGATTGAATCCCAGGACCGCTCTGTGAGTGTGGCAAACCTGTCCTTATGAAAAAGCAATACATGCCAACGGTAGTATGGCATAGTAGTTAAAAAGCAGGCTTACAACTTGAAAGTTGCAGGTTTTATTGCCGAATGGGGCACTGCAGTTGTACTTTGGTCAAGGTGCCTCGGTAAAAGTCCAGCTTTATGAATGGATAACATGCCAAAATGTAAGTTTCTCTGGATAAAGGTATCCGCTAGACTAATAAATAATAATATGAAAGATATGAAATCCAAATAATGATAAAAAAACCTTTTCATCTGTACAGGTGGAATACATTAGAATACATAACTGCTTTCACATGTGCAATATTATACATACATTACTGAATATATTTTGCAAGATATGCCATTTTCCAATAGTCTTAACATGTATGCATACATTACATATATAAGAGGCCGTAATTGATAGGTATTCTATTATATTCAGTATATTTGACATATTTTCAAAATATATTCTTTGGATTACGGATTTTATATTTTAACATGTATTACTTTTTCATAAGGGAAGCCAAAACTCAGGAGACAAAGACAAGGTGAATAGATATATACAAAGGTAATAATTTTCTATTCTCTTCCTGGAGTTCACACATTGAAGGAAGACTCCAGTCTTTACAGTCTGTACACAGGAGTCTGATATGTCTGTGAGGAATTCATGGCTTTTAACCCTTACCTGTTTGGAGCATATACAGTTGTTTTGTGGATAGAAACGAGGCCTGTCTGCTCTAGGGTGCTCTAGCTGCCCGAACCAAAAGAATCAGGCATACAAAATGGACGGGGCAGAGAGCCACCTGATGTTAGACCAGCTAACACTGAGGTACGCCAGCCAGTTCCGGAAGCTCCACAAACACGGGGATATTATCATGCCTAACTCGTGTTTATCACAGTTATCAAACAATTTATACAGTAGGAAAGGAAACATTTCCAAATAAGTGTTCATAACCAAACTCCCTCAGTGCCACCAAAGGAGGTGACCGATGTTCAGTGACATCTTCAGTGCTGCGTAAGAAGTGTTTGTGTCGTTCAATAGCTGTCTCTCTGTCGCAGAAAATGAGGTGCTGTACTGAAGAAAGAAATCCAGGCATGCTTCTACCTCGCTCTGAGGAGCCTGTAGTGCAGAGAACATGGAAACAGGGAACGGAAAATGGTCACGTTTTGTGTCGTCCGATACGTCCCCTGTGAGGCTCCCCTGATGCTGGGATGTTTTTGGACACCATGGCAGGCCTTGGTGAGGGAGGGGGCAGACGCGGAGGCCATGCCCCCTAGCTTCCGGGGTCGGACCCGTATCGCTGTGGTGTCCGTGACTCCAGGGGCATGTGGCAGCCTGGCAACGACAGCCGGCGACTAGGCTGCAGCCCCGCTCCTGTCTCGGAGCCGCGCCGCGGGCCGCATATTCCTGAGAGGAGTCTTGCAGAGGGACTGGTGGGGGAGGAGTCTGTGCTCTGCAGAGACTCATGGGACTCGGCCGGGGTGCCCTCTGAGCCCTGGGGGTCCAGCACCTGCAGCAGGGACAGAGGATGAGGAAGGGTTACGGAGAGGAAACGTTTATGGAGAGCCACTATAATGAAGGCTTATGGAACCACTAACATGTGCAACATGTCACCAATATGGTAAATGGTATCAAATTGGAGATATGCAGAAAATATTGAAGTGGACAAAGTGGATAAGGATTTAGCAGTGACAAATGCAGCTAAACAGACATGTTATATTTGCTGGGGTGGACTGTTGAGTCCATTCAAAGGGCCTGCAGCCAGAGCTGCTATTTCTATCAAGACAAAATGTCCAAACCCATGTGCATGATTTTGATGTGATACGACTTTCAGACTACAGCAAGACATGTCTTGGAAAAAAGGCAACCCTCTATCTGACTTTGATCATTGAACATCAAATATAGCATATAGTAGTGGTTGTAAATAGGTAGGTGCAAAAA
Source organism: Megalops cyprinoides (assembly GCF_013368585.1). Lineage (NCBI taxonomy): Eukaryota > Metazoa > Chordata > Actinopteri > Elopiformes > Megalopidae > Megalops > Megalops cyprinoides. Next base: position 18,141,865 of record NC_050606.1, read on the forward strand.
GTGTTTTTCAATGAGCAGCAACATATGGTTAGAGTCTGGTTGGTCACCGAAAGGTATCAGATCCTGATTCTTACAAAGGCTGCAGCACAGATAAAATGGTGACAAACATATACTGATACGTCAGAAGTATTGTGGAGCAGAACAGAAAGAGAGGCCAAATTTTTCTTCTCTGTTTCTGCCACCAGAGGGCGCAGGTTCAACCTTGAGAACAGCCTCGTGTACTGGCGGCTACCTGAGAAAGGGAGGCCAGCGTCTCTGTCTCCAGGGGCGGTACGGGCTGAACCCGCCTCTCCCCGGGGGGCTGGTAGGGGCAGGGCTGGGGCGGAGAGGTCACCGTGCTGTAGGCCGGAGGCACCAGGACCATCTGCCTCTGCAGCAGCTGCATGATGGCGCCAATATCCGTTGACATCCGCGTCTCCAACCTGCAAGCAGTTCAACCAGAGAGGTTCCAGACAGAGTAAGTGTCATTTTTTGTAACGGATAGTAATAACTGATATTTTATTTGTTGCAAGCAAGCCTTCGGAAGTTCTGTATCTTTGAAAACAAAATTTCTTCTAAGCTTCTTAGAAGCTGGCATGCAATAAAGTTATTACATCAAGTCAGAAAGCTAGTTATTGAATGGATACACTACATTGTGTATTTTATGGGTGAAGTGATTTTTGAGCATGGGGATTTCTTATAAGAAAATGTATGCTTCACAAGTGAAAAATTCCATGGTTATTCCGTGCAATGTGATTGGTCAGCCAGGCTCACCTGTTGAGCTGTTTCTGCAGCTGCTCCAACCTGCCCTCCAATTGGTTCCGCTGTTGCCTGGAGATGTTGCGCAGGGGCGTGTCTGGCGGGGGAGGGGAGCACAAACTTTCTCGGGGCAGCTCCTGGTACTGCCGCCCGGGGTTGTCCCCCCAAAAGCTGAAGATGTTGGAGACACCAGAAAACGCATCTGATTGGGACAGAGAGAGGAAGAAAAAGAGACAGAGCCAGTCATTCAGAAAGTTCAGGTAACACATGTCCAGGTTTATAAGAAGGTGCAGGTGTATCTTCCTATCTGGTCTCAGAATACATGAATTGTAACTATTACGTTTACATTTAGACATTTAGTGGACACTTTTATCAGAGCTACTCATAAAAATGCATGCAAAAAGTTCAGGCTAAGAGATCACATTACTGTATCGTTTATTACATTTCATAGTCATTTACCAGATTTGCAAAGAAATGATCAAAAGTAAACATTATGTGAATGTTGGGCTCTGTCCACACAGTGACTTTAAGTGACTTTTCTTTGGTTCTACTATGGATTTAGATGATAGAGGGGGCGGGGCCTGACCTGACAGCACATTACAGGTGCTGCCATTCTTGGGATCCCCCTCCCCTTCTGCCACGTCACTGAAGTTAGGGGGTGTGGTCTGGCCTTGGGCAAGGTCCAGCAGTGCAGAGGGAGGTGCGGGGCACACAAGGATGGGCTCCTCCCCCTCATCACCGATCGAGTGCAAGGGGGAGGACTCTGAGCTCTGAGGCCCCTCCTGCTCTGCGCTCCGCCCCTCCCCCAGGTTTCCCGCAGCCTGCTTCCTGGTCCAACGGACGGGCCTCTGAGGCTGTTTGGCCCCGCCCACCTTCTCGCCATCTGAGAGAAGCAGAGACAGAAAGGACCTCTTAGTGCTGTAGCCTGCAGGTCTGGGGTGAAGGAAGTTTCCAGAAGGGTGCGGTACCTCTCTCCGTCCGACGGCGGAAGGACAGCTTGCGTCTGCGCAGGCGGCTAAAGCTGCCACTCTCAGACTTTTCACTGTTCGGAGACCCAGGGATCATGTTAGACTGGAGGAGAGAGACATCATTATAGCTTCATTATTGAGATTTATGGGCATTATTTATTTGTATTTGGTTCCTTTTCTTTCTTTTTTGCCTGTTCCTTCCTTTTCATGTGATGTATGTATATATATAGTATGTATTTAAGTATATATGTGTGTGTATAGGTATGCATGTATCATATCTGTGTGCACATATTATGTGCTTTGACAATATTTACATGATAATTCAAGCAAATACAGAAAATCTGAATTGATCTGTATTTCAAGAGAGGGAAAGGGAAGGAAAGGGAGAGTGGGGGAGGGGAAAAGAAAGAAGGAGAGAGGGAGTAGGAGAGAGAGGGAAAGAGACAGAAAGAGGGGGTGAAAGGGAAAGAGAGAGAGAAAGAGAGGGAGCATGATGCACACATAATAGTCTTGATACATATTGTATCCAGACTATAAATGTGACCTTTTTATTACTTCCTAGCACCATATTATCAAATGTTATATTGATACATTTTTTATCAAATGGTACTGATGGCTGAAACAGATTCATGAGGAACGTCTAAAAAAAGAATCATTTTCAAGCACTGTATCTCTGTCATGACTTCAGCACCCTTAAAAAAGATAAGGTCATTTGGAATGCCAAAAAAGTAACTGCCAGAAAATTATGTCATTAATTTTATCATTAATGTCAGAGGTCATTTTTTTATCAATGTTATCAGTGTGGTGCAACCACTTCCATTCATTTGAACTTTAGCCTAAAGTTCATCAGTTTACAGATGTTTATGGTTCCATGTTGCTGTTGTGGTGGTGCTGAAAGTGACCAGGGCATAGGCGTGTGTGAGGTGCGGTGGCTCTCACGTCACGCAGGTTGAAGGTGATCTCCAGGTTGCTCCAGAAGTGGTCGGAGAACTCGGGGTACATGTCGAGGACCTCCAGAACGTCCTCGCGGTGGATCTTGTGCAGGTCGCAGTAGGTCAGCGCCCTCACATCCGCGTTCGACTTCCCGGGTCGCGCATACAGATTGATGGGTTCCCCGAATATGTCATTCTTCCCTGCATGACACAGAAGGAGGTCCCTTGCATTTCTTGGCAATTCCTTCAAAAAATGACTGCTCCTGGATTTCACGCTCAGAGCTTATGCTCCTGTCCAGGGCAGAAAAATAATGATTTTTTTTAATATTGATTGATATAACAAAAGTAATTCATGTCTTTTGTAAAATATTGCAAATTTTCATGCCCTATAGAATTTAAATAACAGTACCCAACATAATGGAATTGTGATTAGAATGCCCACAGATGGTATTGTTGCCTGAATATATTGCAGGCAAATAGACACAGACTCAGACGGCGCTGTTGGCTTGCTGTGCTGGAAAAGAAAGATTCATTTACACTGGGTTTTGGAGCTTGTGACTCACACACTGTCACCTTCACACACACAGTCCCTAACACCCTCAGCTTCACCTAAGACACACATACACCATACAAACACACACACTCCCTAACAGCCCATGCCCCATCCAAACACACACACACACACATACACAAATAACACATTTAATGCAACAGCAAGACCAATTGACAACAGTGTACTATTTGTGATGACAGTAGGATATGAAGAGAGCCCAGATTTGCAGTCCTGGCCTGAAAGCCACACCCCCAAAACATAGCCCCACCCAGGGGAGGAGCCCCGCGGTTACCCAGTATGGCCACCACCACATCTCCTCTCAGGATCTCGATGGAGCCGCGCGAGATGAAGTAGAGGGCTGTGATCACGTCGCCCGCGTGCACCAGGGTGTCGCCCGGCGGGGCGTGGGTGGTCTTGAACTTCATGGCGAGGGCGCGCAGACAGCCCTTAGTGGAACCTTTAAAAGCCTTGCAGTTCTGCAGGAGGGTGCGGTTCAGGTGCAGGCAGATATCAGCCTGCAGGCACTCCGGGAAGCCCTTCAGAACCTGCACGGGACACAGTGTTCTCCTATTCAAAATGCCCACTGTAACGTGATCTACAACAATATAGCATAGACTAGCGTGGTGGTAAGGAGCCGGGCTCGTAGACCAAAGGCTGCTGGTTCATTTCCTCACTGGGGCACAGCTATTGCACCCTTGGGCAAGGTACTTAACCCACACTTGCCACACTTCAGTTGTATAAATAGATAACATGTAAAAACTGTAACCTATGAAAGTTGCTCTGGATAAGATATTTTGCTGAATGACAATAATGTAATGTAATGTAAATTGTCCTGTGACAAAGAAAATGTGAGTTGCTTGGTGAGGACTCCAGGGGGCGCTCTACTGACCGCATTCATGTCGATGCCGTTGGTGTAGGACCAAGCGTGCTGGAAGTACTCCTCCAGCCGCTGCCGGAGCGGGTTGGGAATCTGGTGGAAGCGGATGAACTCTCGAACCCGCAACATTTGGGTGTGGTAGCGGGCGGTGCCGGAGTACAGGCGCTGGATGATGGCAGAGACATTCCCAAAGATGCTGGCGTACATTAGAGCTGGTTGGAGACAGAGAGAGGGTGAGGGGGACATGCACATGTGTATCGCCAAAATCAGACTGCACAATCATTATGTTACTTAACATAATTAAGTGTGAATAACTGTATTACGCACACCAACCTTTACACTTACCAGAGATATCCATGTAGCTAGCTTGCTAGTTAATAGCATCAGTAATAGTATGTCTTTGGCTACAGCAGCCAGCTAGGTAATCAGCCACATACTTTGAGCTGTGACCTAGATAACCTTAATGGCTCATAACGGCCAAGGTTTAGAAGTTCAAATGTAGCACAGTCCAGTCTTGAATGCAAATATCATTGAAATAGCTATGATTTCCCTTCAAGCACAGTAGACATGGGCCAGTTTGTTTAGTTGCTCTGAGTCTTAAATGCATTTGAGATGTGGCACTGTGCTGGTTTGGCATTTTTGTTTCAGCTTCATACTACATTATGTTTTGCTTAGCAAACTGTGGTGTGTGTGTGTGTGTGTGTGTACATATATGACAACATTTTAATTTAGCTGATCTTATGTCGCCATTCATAAAGGTTATAAGCTACACAATTCTACATAATGTGTATAATTATTAATACCAGATTATAATCATGATCTCAAGTTGAGATGAAAATTATTCAATCATATGTCAAAGCAAGTCTTACTTCATGCTTCATAAGAGTTTTCATTTATAAGCTAGTTATAATGTGTTTGCAGACTTATAGCAAGCATTAGAGCACATTATGTTGCATTTAGCATCACACTACCATTCACTTGATCCAGGGAAGCACTCAAGCAATACTTAAGTTCACTTAAGTAATAGTTAAGTAAAAATAAGTAATTTGAGTAATAAATGTGTTATGGCAGCCGCACAGCAGGTTTAATTTTCAGACACCATGGTCTGTGATGGTGTGAAATTTCCAGTACTGGCCCCGGGCCTCGAGAAGCGACTCACAGCCAATGAGCATGACGCAGATGGAGAAGATCTTCTCGGAGTTGGTGTTGGGGGAGACGTTGCCGAAGCCCACGCTGGTCAGGCTGCTGAAGGTGAAGTAGAGCGCCGTGACGTACTTGTCCTTGATGGAGGGCCCGGACCCGGGGATGGTGTCATTGTAGTGCTTTCCCAGCTGCTCGCCGAGCGAGTCCAGCCAGCCGATGCGGTTGGCGGCCGAGTGCTCCACGTTGCCGATGGCGTACCAGATGCAGGCCAGCCAGTGGGCGATGAGGGCGAAGGTGCACATGAGCAGGAAGAGCACCGCCGCGCCATACTCAGAGTAGCGGTCCAGCTTCCGCGCCACGCGCACCAACCGCAGCAGCCGGGCCGTCTTCAGCAGGCCAATCAGAGTCGTCGTCTGAGGGAGGGGGGGGCGGGGTTGGAATGGCAGAAAGACATGGGAGGAGGATCCAAAGGTTGAGCAAGTGAAAGAATTTCACCACTCTGTCCCCAGCCGAAAACACAAACTTTGACAAGAAGTTAACAGCTTGCAGTAAAACTGCTGCAGTAGTACAGAAATCGACAGAGATACAGTATAGCATATCTGACTTAGTAAATGAAGGGAGGAAATCAGAGATATCAGAATTAGATATGTGGTTTAATATGGAGCCCCTTCATCCATTAATAATGTCAACTCTCATTAAGCAAGAATCCCACTATGAAGTGAATATTTGGTGATATTTGACTGTACTTCATAAGTTGGACCACTGAGCTCACAGTCTGTGAGTAGATGCAGGGGGGACTGTGGACTGATGCTGTTGCCAAGGAACAGATGCTAATGAGCATCACAGTGGGGGAAACCCTCCCATGGACTAATCCGTCGGGGGAATACAGTGATATACTGGAGGTCATAAATAGTCTCTTCCTTATTTATTGGCCTATCAGCCTCAGGTGTTCATTTCCACAATTATGTCCCTCATTAATTCTCCACTGTCAATAGGAATGATAAATAATCTCCACATTAGTACATGGGGTATTTTCGCAATCAATCTTCTCTGCTGGTTATATATTGGATTGTTGGCTTGTGGTGATCATTTCTTCTGATTACGCTGGAAGAGAAGTCACCTCTGTCAACGGAGCAAATAAATTACCAGCAGATTTGAACATGAGCTGTATTAGCCCTCATAAGGAGGCATCCAGGAGCTGCCAACTGATAATGTATCATAGGCTAACACTCAGGATGATGACAATTTAAAACACACAGCATGCCTCCAAACATTATCCTCATACTTATACTCTTTGTGCCATACCATATTTCCTGCAGTCTTCAGAAAAACCTGCCTTACATTTGACATTTAATATTAATGGGCAGTATGACCATCCTAACCTTTCCTGTTAGCTGCCAGATGGATTTAAACAAGCCTGTAATGCAGGAACAAGAAACTAAATGTGCAGATCACCATCTGAACTCTAGTTCAGTAACCTTAAACAGATTCTTTTGTAAAAATATTTTGAATTTTATTTTTCTTACATAGTTTTACCTCACGAATGATCCCCGAAGGTCAAGGCAGTTATTATTTTTCCTAGACTTAAATTAAACACACTCTGTTATTCAGCCAATATGTCACTGAAGGAATAATCTTCATAGCTGAGGAGCTCATTTCATAAAATCAGTTCAAGCAAATGACTCATTACATTCTTGTTTATTTGTCATTAACTTTCTCACAAAGTGTGGGCAGGGCTAAAGTACATTTCCTTGATCTAGACAAACAAGCCCACACTGGATTAGAAATGCACAAATGCAATTATCAAGTGCATGTTCATTTACTGCTCAGTATAAGCTACATGTTTCTTATGAGACAGGAGGGATCCATATTTGTGATATAGTTTGGTTGTAGTTTTGCAGCCTTATTAAGGCACAAAGATTTGGTTAATCATTAACTATTGGTAAAAATGAGTTAAAATAGCCACCCCAGTGTCTTCAGCGATGCAATTATTGCATATTCTTGTTGTACGCTGGTAATGTTATTCAGTGTGAGAGCCACTACTTCTCGCTTTCATTTGACATTTATATACGTCTGCACTTCCAGAGTTGTATTTCTTTTTTATTCCTTTTTCAACCTAACATTGGAATCACCAGTTGTACACATTGTGCTCAGCTCACAATATCATCCTCTGCATTTGTGCTAGAATGCAGAAGCTCAACGACAGCAATCTTCCAATACACTTGCATGCAGGCAATGGCTAATTTTTGCACTACAAGTCCCACAGTGCACCACAACAAGGAGAACGCTGAACAGAGGACAGGTGAGCAACTGAGCAACTCATTGGTGCCTGACAAGTAGCTAGAGGATGCTGTTCAGCAATGTCACGAGGACCCTGGCAGAAAGAGGACCCACCGTGCCACAATGGAGCCAATTACATTCCATTAACGTGTACTCCCAGTCATAATGACACAACCCAGGCTAGAATGTGAGATGTCATGGCCTACGAGGCTAAACCTGCACTCAGAACAAGGCTTAAACAACTGAGCCACTCTGGAACCATAAGCTGCATTTCTTTAATGGTCATACTTGCAACTAAAACTAAATGTGAATCCTTGAACTAGTTCATTTGAATTCATTGTTCATAAAAAAAATCATTAAAAAATTCTTTATGAGTGACAGTTGATTTTTTTAGATTATTCATCATTCGCTGAGTAATATTCTGACTTGTCAGTGCACAATGACAATGTGGCCTTTTCACGCTTCAAAGATTGATCAAAGATAGATTGCTGAAACAGGATCTTCCTTGGTCAGACAACAAATGATATTTTATTCGTGTTTTATTAGTGTTCAGCTTAACTGTAACCATAAACCCAGATGCTATAGATACAAGATTAGTTTTTATTATAAGCAATAATAATGAAAAAATAAATCAATTAACAAAGGTTTAGCTACCAATTTAATAATAATAGCGCTAAACCACTAGCCTTTAACCAATAATTAATTTCTTCTTTTATTCATGAACTTATACACAGAGTTTTATATAGATAAATAATGAATGTTTTTTGTGGCAGTAAACATGGATTGTTATTTCTGTGCACTGGGGGGACTACAATACCCACGATTCAACGTCACCAAGGTTCCACCAAGGTCAGCCTCTCACCTCCTCTCCAGAGCGGTAGATGAGCAGGTCGAAGGGAATAGCTGCCACCATGTCGATGAGGAACCAACCTTTGAAGTAATGGACGGCGATGCGCCCGGGCTGGCTCACCACCTCGTCGTTGGAGTTGACGTACGTGGTGCGGAAGTTGATGACGATGTCGATGATGAACATGATGTCCACGATGAGGTCCACCACGTTGAGCGGGCTGCAGGAGTAGATGCAGCTCTGCAGGGCCGGGTCCTCCTCGTCACTCAGCAGGAAGGCGGCCGAGTAGGGCGTGAAGATGGCCGTGTAGATGACCAGCAGGAGGATCAGCCAGTCCCACACCGCCTTGAAGGGGCTGTAGTGGAGGATGGTCCACTTGTGGATGCGGGGGGCCTGGAGCTTGTACTCAGGCAATACGTCGGCGCCTAGCGACAGCACCTGGGAGACAGAGAGAGGGAAGGGCTATGGAAACTGATTTGGCAGCAATATTTCCATGTGTCATGGAGCTTAGTGCATGGGCCGATTATGATGGACTCCACAAAGCTGGAGAAAATAACCCAGTTGTTCTTCAAGCGGAGGCTCCTGGTGTTTCCCGCAAGATGCTAACTGTATCTCTTCTAGGGAGGGCAGTGCTATGTAGCTGTAGAGGTTTAAATTTCTCTTCAGTCTATACCAGCAACAGAGAGTTACACAGACCTTATCTGCCTCTATGCTTTGCAATGGAAAATGTCCCAAACCTTCAATAATCATGCGGTAAATTGCACAGCACAAATGACTAAAAGCTCACAACAGAGAAGCCTATTCATACTGAAAACACTTGACAATCAGAAAGAAGCAAAAAAAGAGATATACCCTCTGTGGAAGAACTCAAACTCTCGCCTATGTTTCAGGAACTCAATTTGACCATGATGCATTGCAGAGAAAAAGGAAACGGATACCCCATGGGATCCACTGTAACAGCTATGATCCAATAGGGCTGGGTCTCGAACATTCACTACATTACTCAACCAACATCAACATTTACCATGTTAAGTGTCATGTTAAATTTGACCAAGAGTAGTTCAAGATCCTGAGCTGTGAGAGCACAATATACCAATATACTCAGGTATATTAAGTGTATCTACACGAGTATATTGGTATATTGTGCTCTCACAGTTCAGGATGTGGTATTTCTGCGACTGTAGACACAGGCCCGTGCCGCGGCCGGAGAGCTATTTCCCCAGGCTGGTGACAGCGTCCGTCCCGCAAGTCTACTGCCTCTAAGGCTCTGCACTCATGCAGACAGAGAGATACACATTCCCTGCTCTCAAACGGCGCCACATTTCAACTCTCAGAGAAGGAGGGGATTTGTGATGCCATTTCTGTGTTCTTTTTATGGCCGTTGAAGGGCCCCTAGTGCAAACAAACGCTTTCACCGGGTTTCATTGTGCAGAACAGACACATAAACGGATGTTTCTGTAGAGGAGCTGCTGTTGCCTATGGAGTTAGGGGAAAATTGCCTTTAGAGCAAATGGTAACAATGTTGGCTGTTAGAGTCAGTAGTGTGAGAGGACATCAGGGGTTTGGAGCTCACTTGTGAAGTTGTGCACCTCTTTCACGTTCCCTACACTTAGCGCAAACAAATATTTTCCCTGTGTTTCATTTTGCTCACCTAACTTAGATACTTTACCATTGACAACATTCACAGATCATGAGCAGACTGCTTTGATGTGGTGTGGAAATAGTTGTCTTTTAGTTGTCTTTTAGATTAAACAAAAAACAATCCCTAAAAACACATCTAACATTTTTATATGCTCTGCAAGTCATCCTGGGTGTCTTCCAAGAGTAAAATAAGAAGAATAAGATTGGAGAGGAGATACTTCAGTGACTTTAAATAAAAGAGCACTCAGTATATACTCCCTCTGGATGTTGGCTCGAATCCTGGTGCATGGCACTGTAAAACAGGGAGAGAGAATCCCCAACAGACCTTAGACTGACAGCGGTAATGCTCCTGTTGACTGGGGTACACTGCAACGCACACATGCATGCACACACACGACCACACACTAGTACATATGCACACACGCACGCAAACACACATACACACACACATTTAACATACACACGGCCACAAATTAACACATACACATGCGCACGCGCACACACACACACACACACACACACTCACTATAACACACATACGCAGACAAACTATAATGTTAGTCCACATATATGAAAACACACTAATACACATGCACAGACACACTTTATGATCTTCAATACCTCAAGTGGATCTAATGTACCAGTGCGAGGCAGGAATCCACCAAAATTACAAATGGATTTGAATGTTGAATCCAAGAGTTTCTGTTGCCTTTGTTTCCTTTAGAAAGTCAAAATAAATTGGTGTTTTACTCATTACTACCCATACACATGCATTATATATAATATTACATATGATTTTTTTAAGTGAATTTTCAGCAGGAGTGTGCAGTTTAGAGGACCCACCCCCCCCCCAAATTTAACAAAACAAACATTCAGTCGTAACGAAAACGCGGGCTTCTCGCATGACCTGGAAGAGATGGGTGAAACAGTTAATAAGAGAAAAGCCTCAGAGGACTTCACCTGCCTCCTTTCATTGCCTGTCTGGATCTTGAAATTCTCTGCACAATCCTTGCCAAAGTGGGAGAGGAAAAATACCCCAGGGCGTCTCTCCCCGAGGGTTAGCGGGGGACTAATAAACACATTAAACTCATCTCTTATTTGGTCTTTTCTGGGAAGGGACACGAAAGCGCCGCGAGACAGCCACACGCACAGTGGGCATGGTGAGGATGAGCGGTCCTGACAGGGCCAGCCGAGGCCACCGCCGCCGCCGCCGCTGCAGCTACTGACAGGGCGACTGCGGAGCCAAGCCCGAGCGAGCCTGCCCGCGCTCGTTACAACACAACGCAATGAGACTTCATTATCTGTCATTATGGGGGAATTAGCACAATTAAAGCCAGTCTGCCCGTCTCCCGTATTGATCTACGTCTAACCGAGAATGTCGTGTTCCATACTGATCTGCTTAACATTTAACCGTGCAGCTGACGTTCAAAAAGGTTAGGCTGAGGACTGAGACGATAACCATTCAAAAAGGTTAGGCTGAGGACTGAGACGATAACCAAGAATGCCTGTTCCATACTGATCCACATTTCATCAAGCCCACCCATGTTTAAAACAAATCTGATGAAGCGCATCAATGCTCTTTATAGATCTATATCTATCCAACACTATCTATGTCCAATACAGATCTATGTGTACCCAACCAATCTACATTCTATAGGGATCTACATACATTATGACTGTCTTGCCGTGGCACCTACAGGTTTATATCTGTGTAAGTGCGTGACAGAGGTACTGTGCAATCTGGTGTATAAGCAACCCAAGCGAGTCCTTCCTCTCTGCTGGAGACAACACAAGCAGAATGCAATGTGTCTGAGTTTTTTTTTTCCAGCACAGCTGAGAATGCCCAGAGCAAAAGCTCCTGCATCCAATTTTCCAGCACAGCTCTCAAGCACTTATGTGTCCATTTTGCAGGGCACCACATAAGTGCAGCTGCGGGGTTCTGTTACAGCAAATTAGTTAGTAATGAGTCTGTTACAACACTGTTACTACGAAGACAGTGCACGCACACCCAAAAGACTGAAAAATTATATCAGACGCCGGACTGGTTTTACCTGATTCGTTTAACTCTTTACATGACATGGGTGATCCTTTATGACTGTACATGTGTGGGATCTTGTAGGACAGCACAGGTGATTTTTCTTCTCTGCACAGGTGTTACTGTATAACATTACAGGTGATTTTGATGATATGCATCCAATTCATGTAATTACTAAGATGTGACTCATGTAATTACTATAAATACACATGCCTGTATATATGAATAAACAATCCCACACATCATCTTACATAACATTAACAGGATTACAATAAGTAAGGGTTTCAGTACTTTTAATGAGGATTCACTGGGTATATATGATATACAGAGTGATATACAGAAGTAGTGTGCAACTTAAGCTGAGCTTTTAGCAGGAGTTCTGTGAATAAACTGGTTGCATGTTTTAAGCAAAAGGTGGACACTTTCAAACAGTATAAGGACTATGCTTGGGACCATCATTATTACAAACATAAGTTTGTAATGGCAGAACTGCATTGCGGTAGGCAGGTGATGGAGTATGCCTTCACCAGGATGAATCTATAGCATCAGTCTATGGGCTGACTGTCTGCTCTACTCACAGGGGTGAATTCAGAGACATGAATCACACGTAGCAAACAGAATACAATAGCATAGCAAATGCCTGATTGTCAATTCCATTAAATTGTCTAACAAAAAAAGAAGACATATCTGGAAGGGGAAAAATCAATGCCAACAAGACAGTGTGAAGTTCAAAGTATGGATTACCTCCAGAAAGGTTCATGAGATCATAAAATAAATTAGTTTAAGAGTCGAAGATGCATTTTGTCTAATTGCCTAATGCGAGGGCAAAGAAAAGGCAGGACATTTTATTTTATTAAGATTTGGCCGGGATGAGGGTTTCTCCTGTTCCCCATCAAATAATCCTACATTAGATTTCTCTCTTCAACATCACCGACTCAGAAACACAGTCATATAGTGTGCATAACGGTCTTTAAACATATCTCAGTACAAAAGTGCAAAACAGGCATACCCTATTTTGAGTGTTAAATTGCATACAGCTTTTAAAAAATACCTGTCCGATTATGTTCATTATGGATAAAAATTCAATAAGCTGCAGTCCTCTATCCCCCCCCCCCCCCCACAATAATTATTTTAATCACTTTAACATCAAGTTTAATTAAACATGACTTTAAAATGTGCAACAAGGAGCCACATTGAATACTACTGTACACTGCATTTATTCCAGTCTGATTCTGCCCCCCATACCCAATGGTCACACCCCTGTCACACTCATCAGCACTCAGAAAAGGAAGGTGGAAAATAGCAGCTTCAGAGCGGCTGTCCCATTTCATATCTGCGCTTTGCTTCTTGCACTAGACGCTTGTGCTGTGATTTTGCACCCTCTAAATAAGGCCCCTGACATCACAGAGTAGGGTACATAATGATACTGTACTATTTATAATAAGTAAAATTGACTCTTATTCTTTGAGCTTCAAAACAGGTCAAAAAAGTATGATAACTTGGGCAAACTTTGTTCCTCCATTTACAAAGGGTGTTTTGGGGTGTGTTCACATCTACCCAGAATTCAAGAGGAATGGGGAATACCTTCCTGATTTGGACTGCTGTGGCACACAGAATGTAAACATCACCAAAGCTCAACGTGCCGAGAAGTATGAGAAGTCACAACAGTTCCACATGTGGTTCAGTAGCTATGAATTTTCATACAATGAAAGTACAATGGTTGGCCGTAGGTGATGCTACAGGAGTTATTCGGCATGGACTCATTGGCCATGGCCCAATTCTTCTTAACCCCCAAGTTGGACAAAACAAACAGGAAAAAACAGAGGAGATGGGGTAGAGGACGGATGCCAGGAACATCTGACACAAAAAGGAAGTGGTAAGTGGGATATTTATATTTGTGTATCAGATCAGTTTTTTAATTGAGTAGAGACTGCCAGAAAATAGTCTTCCTGAATCTTTATCAAGAACTTCAGTTGTCCTTACAGGTTCTGGCTTTCACATATTAGAATGGAAATGTTCCCCATTGTAAGTCGGGGGCGGCAGTGTAGCATAGTGATTAAGGAGCAGGACTCGTAACTGAAAGGTTGCCGGTTCAATCCCCGCTGGGACACTGCCCTTGGTCAAGGTACTTAACCCACAATTGCGTCCGTAAACATCCAGCTGTGTAAATAGATAACATTGTAAAGAACTGTAACCTATGTAAGTCGCTTTGGATAAAAGCGTCTGCCGAATGAATGTAAATGTAAGTCTTAGGGCCCGTATGTAGATTATTTCAACGAGAGCTGCCCGGCATACTTTTGAACATGGGTTTAGAGTGCAATGCAGCTCTTGTGCTCTTTATATTACACAGATGCATTAATCAGATCACCTGTGAATCAGTCAATAAGGGTTTTTGGTACAATTACTGATCTACAGCAGGGGTAGGTCTGTGTGCTTACCCTCAAAGCTGCAGTGTTGTGTAAAGAAACATCACATGCAACACTGACTGCATTCAAATCTTGAATTCGTATCTAAGGCTTGGGCGATATGAGGTGCGAGCTCACACCTTTGTCATCTTCAGAATCTGAAGACAACAGTGGCTTTTTATATGTGAACCTGACCCTGAACTATTTTTGAGTTTTTGTAAAATCTTCCATTAGCTTTTACAGGCAAGAGCGTGAGTCACACAGCCCCATTTGACCCCTTCTGTCTGAAGTGACCTTAGGAAGTTATTGGCAGAAGACTGGTTCTGCACATAGTTGTCTGGAATGTACAGGGCTGTACTCCAGGACAGAGGTAAAATTAGTATGATGTCGCTCTCTCATTAGTGAAACTAGGGGAATATTTGCCATTACCAAATGAAAATAATCATCACATGCTGTAAATGACCCTCCTGCTCACAGCCAATCTCCTCTGGGAAAACAAATGTGTCCTTCCCTTTCTATAGTATCATTTCCATCACTGCTGGGTAAGCTTCATCACCACATCCTCTTGCTAATTGCTGCTCTGACTCAGCCAGGAGGGCTTCAGTGGGACACAGTGTAGGCTGAGGTTGTGTGTGTGTGTGTGTGTGTGTGTGTGTGTGCATGTGTGAAGCCAGGAAACACACGTGTGACAGAGAGAGTGTGTGGCTCCTGTTTGGTACAGTAAAAATGAATATGGGACTAAAACCTCCAAGCCTCTGGTTACATACCCTAACCACAAAGTGAAATGGTTACACTGAGGGATGGATTCTGGGTAATATTGATCACCTTTACTAAGTTCAAAGTACTTCACTATGTATAGAAACCTCATCCGATGCACTTTAGGTCATGAACTTCATTAATTTATGTTAATGTAATACTTGTCTTCCTCTTTGAAGACAATTACAATTAGACACTGCATCCGGAACGGAACAGCAGCAAGCAGATGATATGATGTCATTTATTTATTGGAACATGTGTCTGTTTCGAGAAATGAAAAGTACTGTTGTAATTAATTCAATTAAAAGTATAATCCTGTTTCCAGATAATATCTCCCTGACTATTCACAATGATACCTTTAACATTACAAAAATAAAATGAGCTATGAAAAGATGAATCAGACAATGTCTACAACATGATTTTATGCAAATCTGGGATGCATATAACACAAATAATCACACAGCTAATCGCACAGCTAAAGAATGGTTTAGAACGTTGTTTCTCCAATAAAGAACCTCTTAATTATTTACTGAGATTTAGAATCAATGCTGTGTTTAAGGATGTCTATGAACCCATGTCCATATTAGATAGTGGATGAGCTGGTTTGAATACTATAATTATCCTTTGTTCACAAGTATGAGGTCACAGACTTCACAATGTACAGCCTGCAGATTCATGGTGGGAGACAATATGACAAAAAGAGAGTGAGAAAATGCCAGATGAATGGCAAAATCTTTGCATCACTTATCACTTTGTATTCCCTAAGTACTTCCCGCAGTACTAGCAGGACAGGAAGATTTCAGAAAACCTCTTAAATTCTAAAAGTAACTAAGAACAAAGTTCCAAATGAAGATTTGGGAGAATTTTTAGACAATCCCTAGGCAATCAACAAACCCATTCTATCATCAAGTATAAAAATCCACTCAGCACATCCTTTCATGTCAGCAGTTCACAGTATCTCTCTTCCATCCCATTTCCTTTTTATTTTCTATCCCTGTGCTGTCCAACGCAGTGCCTGTTGTTGTAAAATTCACACCTACAGAAAACGGAACTGGTGGTTTCACATCTGAAGCATAGAGTCCCAACAGAAAGTCCCCCAGCTTAAACAGACTAGAGAATGTCTAAGCTCCTGTTGACATTTACATGTTTCTTTTGAAGTGGCGTCTTGTCTTAAAACTCATTTGATTCCCTCTGAAGTGGAAGTTTACCTATTTGCCTCAATGTGAAGATGATTTACCATTTGATTACAACTGTATGAACCTCCTCTATGCAAAGGACTGGGGAGCCATGTTCTTGTGATAAATCCAGAGTAAACACATTGAGAAATAAATCTCTGTATTTGTGTTGAAGCGAGAGGACAGAATTACGCCTGCTCCTTTTTGCCCTATTTCCTGGCACTACCGAGATCCATAAGATATCAAAACAGCCATGTTCAGCCAAATAAATATGCTTCAGGCACCACTCAAGTAGCTGCTGTATGATATTGCAACTGGCACAAATGACAGCATTTCACAACTGCATCTATATCTGCTGAAGGAAAACAAACCTTTACAGGAAATTAATAGTAAAAAAAGAAAAAGAAACCACTATAGAAGTACTGCCAATCAGACTTGCAGAGAAAGATATATAGAGAGAGCATGGAGATCATATCACACACAGATCGCTTACTCTTCCTTTATGCGCCAGTGAGGATTAGGCCATCTGCATTAGTCCTTAAATTGTGTATCTGTCTATGTCTGTTCATCTCTGTCACTCAGTCAGTCTGTCCATCTATGTCAGTTAGTCTGTCTATCAGTCGGTCTGTCTGTCTTCGCTTGAGACATCTCACACCATGGACCACCCCTCTATGCCAAATCACAAAGGAACAGCACAGCACATAACTGCAGGCCCTGGCTGTGCCCACCTTCATGGTGAACAAGGTACGGCAGGACGTTACCGTGGTGTGGCGGTTAGCAACGAGCAGCTGCAGGGCTGCAGACTTCAAACCCAGGCGAGGCAAAGCTGTCACCCCCTCATACAGACCAAGCCCTTAACCTGGACCACTTTGATAAATATCCCCCAGTAGGTGAGGACAGCCTATACAACATCGGCTCAGCATACGGGATGCCCTAAAGGTGGGCAGGTGCCTAGCAACATCTCTGCGGAGACGGCCCTCTTGACTGCGAGAGCCCCGGCAGGGGAGATCCCCCTCCGGGCGTCTCAGCCGTGGCACAGCTGTATCCCTTTCCGCCTGAGCGATGTGCAACACCAAGGATCAGGCGCTGCGCTGACACTCAGTCACAGCCTGTCCTCCAGAGTCCCAGCAAGCAAATGCACACACAATTTCCTCCGCTAAAATCAAAACCCAGAAATTGTTCAGCCCTCGGAGTACCTTTAGAGGTCTCTCTCCTTACTATAGTTTACAGATGCAATGTTATTTCAGCATTAATATTTACAGATTCTTTATAAATAGTACTATTCAGCCAGGACAAGTGATCTATAAAGCTTATAGGTTCAAGTTTTCTCTTATACTGTAAGTTACCAATGCAATGTTTTTCCCCCATTTCTATTCACAAAGTCTTTATATATAGTGCTATTTAGCCAGGCCTAATGATTTATACTTCTTATAGGACCATGTTTTCTCTTAAATTGTAGGTTACAGATGCAACACAGATGCAATGTTATTTCAGCATTTCTAGTTATAGATTGTTTATAAGTAGTACTATTCAGCGAGGAGTAGTGATCTATAAAGCTCATAGGTACGTTTTCTCTCATAGGTTTCTCAGTCCCTACCCTCATTCCCCTCTGTCCCGATCTCCGTCCCCAGCCCCCTCACCTCTCTCCCCTCGACGGGGAGCCGGTGGTGCTTCCTGTCCCAGAGCCGGTGGCCGTTGAGTCCCGGCTCGCGTGTCATGCTGGCGGCGGGAGGAAGGGGAGCGGACAGCAGGAGCTCGGTCAGCAGCTTCAGGACCAGCGGCGGAATCATCATCCGCCGCCGACCTCGGGGTCACCGCCCCCTGCCCCCACCAGGCCGGTGACACGCCACGGGCACGTGGGAGCTCCTGTCCAGGCGCCGTGCCAAAAGCGCATCCCCCCCCGCAACTCCCCGGGGGGGACGGGCGTCGACCAGTCCCTCGTAAAACACGCCCCCCCTTTCCCCTCCCCCAACCCCGCCCCCCCACCTCGCGCCTCTCCACCCCTCTGTGAAGTTCTTCCTTCTGGGCTTTCCCGTGAGTGAGTCTCCCTCTGTCCCTCTAATATTCCCTCATCGCTCTTTCCAGTCGCCTGTCCTCTCAGCTGTATTTCCACTGAAGGGTTGAAGCTTCCAGAAGCTAACTTTGTGCTCGAAGGCTGCTCACTTTCACGCTAACGTTCCACTACGAACAGGGAAACCTGTGAGGATGAGACACGCAACGCTACAGATGGGTGCCAACAGGACCCTGAATTCTTTTGATTGTAGGAATGAAGAGGAGAGGTTTCAAGCAGTCTCACTGTTATAAACATGAGCACTGCTCATGGGTGGGGGGAGGGGGGGGGGGGGGGGGACAGAGAGAGAGGGAGAGAGAGAGAGAGTTCAGCAAGACAGAAAAAACCCAGACATGCTCTGATGAGGGCAATCAGAGAGAGAGGGGGGGGGATGAACAGACAGACAGAGAGAGAGAACGATGAGGAGTTGTTGACCGAGACAGAAAAAAAGCTCCTGACAATCCAGACACACTATGATGAGGGCAATCAGAGACAGAAAGAAAAAGAGAGAGACAGAAAGAGATTTCTAGTAAATATGCTTTGATGAGGAAACTCTAAGAGAGACAGATAAAGAGAGAAAGAGAGGCAGTCTTGGCTGAAAGGTTACCAGTCCAGAAGCAGGACCCAGAAGTAGAAATTATTCCTCAGCTTGAAATACTGCCAAAACTGAAAAGAGTGACTTTCTGTACATTAGTCTTCTCACATACATGCACCCATGCCTGCACATATGCACGCACGCACACACACACACACACACACACACACACACACAGTGCTCAAAATGTATGCGCTCTTGTTTGCACGCATGCACACACGTGCACACGCACATGAACATGCACGCACACACACATTCACTGCTCAAGCCATTTGAGAGGAATTGTATCTGTGTTTCCCAGAGGTATGTGCATATTTTATCGCTCTGTATAAGGGACTGGCAATGGAAAAAGCTCCATTTTAGTGTGCAGACAGAAGGAGTGAAAAAAGAGTATGCAACTACCTCCAGAAAAGCACAGTGAACAGCAAAGTAACAAGGTGGGTGTGTGTATGCGCATATGTGCGTTTGTGTGTGTGTGTGTGTGTGTGTGTGTGTGTGAGCAGGCAGCTTCAATCCAGATATAAACTTGGGTGACAGGTGTGTGTGCTGTGTGTGTGTGTGTGTGTGTCGGTGGGAGTGGGGGTGCACAGGGCCAGTGGTTGTAATTAAGGCATGTATATCTTCATGCACACCCTGAAGACAGTGGAGCTGCAGAGAGCTCCTGGAATCAGTTGGTCTTGACAGGTTAAAGCCACACACCACCACTTGCCTTCAGCCTGGCCAACGGGCTGACAAGGGTGTTATTAGAACACAAGCACACATACATCCACTGTTCTTCTCTGTCTATCTTTTCTTGTCTTTCCACCTCTGACTTACCTCTCAGCCAATGGTTAAGCTGCATTTGAATGTTGAGAATGTATTCGCTCTTGGATGGATGATATATAAAAAAATCCCGCGGTGAGAGAGAGCAACCTGTCCTGCTTCCCTCGTCTCCATTTCTAAATATGGACCAACAGGGTGTGGCCGTTTGAAAAACGGATTGCCCTCATGCGCCTCTACATGTTTGTGCCTCTGTTCATGGTCTAGCATCCCTTGCACTGAGTTTACAGTGATACAGTATGTTTGCTGTTTATGATCAGAGGTTTATTATTCCATCCAAATCTGTTATCAAACAGCATTGTGGTACATCTCTACAATAAAACCAGCTCTCCCCCCTGCCCCCTTCCCTCCCTTCCACCATTCCTTTCAGACACCATGTGACTACCCACCTGACCTCTCAGTCACTATTGAGCTGTTTGCCTTTTGGCTCACTGCTGCAAATATAAATGGTTACGTGTGGATGCTCTAGTGGCTCAGATGCGCTGTCATTTCCGATCGCTCTCCGCTGTCCTTCCAACGCCTCACCACTTCTAGCTGGGGCGTGACCTGCCTTCAGGCCGGGTTTGGAAGAATGTCACAGCTTCCGTGCTTTTATAATGACACTCAGGACTTGGTTGCCTGGATACCAGAGACAGTTACCTCTGTTTGCAAATGTAAAGATCTATGGGTGGAGAGGTAGTGCAGGTAGAGAGCTGCGTACAACATGACTCGCCTGTCATGCAGACACCTGCAACATCTTATTCAACAACGTCCTCTCTCGCTCACTACCCACAATTCTCCTCTACAAGCTGGCATTTTCTGACTGGCCAATTTTATTTCAATGTTATTAGAAGCCGCATGTAAACCTAGAAAGCTTGTCCAAGCATACTGTGAATTAGTGGAGTGGGAAGCAATTTGGTGCATTTCCAGAACATGAAATTCATGTCTGAAATTCATTTGTAATAGCTACAACTGTCATATTGTGATTCTGAATCAGATTAGCGTAACCTAATGAAACAGCACTCCACTTGTTTTTAACATTCAAAAGGCAGGTTCTAGGCACGGTATGGAGAAGGGCAACCAACGCTCCATTTTTGCAACAAACTAACAGTTATTCCACTAGCATTTCATCTGGTGGTTCACAGAAAGGGAACAGCCATGACGTAGCTATGGAAAAACTGAAATAATGTGCTTCATGCAGAAATATGAACCCATCGAAAAAATAACATATTAAAAACATATTTTACAAAATATATATTTTTAGCTCAGTAAATATGTTTAAAATAAGTAAACTATTTCTATTTTGGCATACTGCAGTATTAATATATTTTAAAGGTCTTTGCAGTATTATAGGGTTAATAACATGTTTCTCAGTATATTACAATATATTTCATTTTTGTATGGGCATGTAGTTCTCTTTTTGATATAATTCCTTATAATTTTTTATCCTTTTGGTATGCCAGCGTTAAACAAATTCCTCAGTGTCACACGTACTGCACTGAGACTGCCGGCTGTAAATGACTCCAACTTTAAGTGTATGATTATTTCAGTGCAGGTGACAACAGGAGAGGAGAGCTTGACAGACAGCGCTAACATTCCTCTCAGTGTACCACTTCTCCCCCTCTCAATCAACACAGTCGGACTGCGGGTGATCCTGTCCTCAGCTTGCTTTGAACTACATACAAACTTAAGATGCTGATGTACAGTCTCACTGTGCACTCCACAGTACATATCATAACACTAGTAACCAAGACTCATTTAAGGCGAGGACAAAGGTGAATTAATCCGGGCAGCATTTACATCATGGAAGCATCTCATGTATACAGTCAGAGAATTTCACCATCATGTTAAGCATTAATATCAGTCTAATGTCTAAAAATAGTGTTCAAGGGTGTGCAAAGCTGTCACCTTTAAGAGCATGTGTAGGTATGTGAAATACCAACCCCTTTAAGAGTTACTGTAACTTAGTGAAATGCCAGCCTCTTTAAGAGTCTGTGAAGTGCGAATCCCTTTCAGACTCCGCACATGATAACAAGTGGAAAAACACAAGATTTTGTTCTTCTTTTTTGTTCTAATGTAATGATACATTAAAAACAAAACTGGATTGGGTGTTGGAGTGAGCCATAGTGAGAGTTTTGCTCAAGTAATTGGACTCCTTCTTTGTTTTTTTACTGATTTAAGAGCAGTCCAGTGCTCTGATTCGTGTGGGCAGGTGACCGGAAATCTGAATGGACAAGGGGCCTGCGTCTCCACAGCAATTTATCGCTCTGACTGATGGGCCAGTGAGCGTAATTCTCAGTGGTCAATCTGACTCCTGACACCGCAGGTGATGAACAGCGCCGTGACCGCTGACTGAGACCTTGAGCGCCCGGTCGGGGAGAGACACAGTTTTAATCAGAGGCCTGAGTGGGCCTGACAGACTGCACCTCTGAGACCTGCTCCGCCCACCTCTGGCTGCGCATTGCGGCTGTCGCTGGCTGATAGAAGTCTCTTCATAAACCGAAATAAGATTAATTTCTTTGACCACATCATCTTTTCATGAGAAGGGAAGACCTCACCAAAAACAAGCTATGCCTGTTTGCTTTGAATGATTAGAGAGTGGACCATGAATCCCCATGTTACTGTCGAGAAAAAATCCCCTCACTGTCAGAGAAGGTGTAGAGCATTTCATTTCAAATGGACCAATGTCAGCTTTATCACTTCAAGCTAGCACAACACCTGGCTGGTAGAAGCATAGCTTGTCATTCAAGTGACATACGCTGCAACTGACAAACGGTTCGGTTTTCTGTCAAATTAGGGTTTGTGACAAATAATCCTTTTTCAAACGGCCAACAAACCCGGTGTTGCCAAATGTGACGCAAAGGAGGGGAATGTAATGTTTCTCAGATATTCATATGGGACTTGCGAAATATGCTAATGTGCAGAGACACACCTTAGCATTCAGATGGGAGAAGGACTAAGACTTATGAGGAAGGACTTCATGTAATTAACAGCAAAAACTATCCTAATCCTCCCTTATCTGATCTCATAGAAGATCATGGAGGGGGAGTGGAGAACTACCCACTGTACAAAGCATAGAATAGCTGGTTCCAAGGTAACGGGCAGAGAAGGATACTGGATGACTATGAAAAGTTCCCAAAATGCAATTCTCCAGGGATGTTTGCTTCAGTCAGCCTCATCACATGCAGAATGGCTCCCTCTACAGGTAAAAGTAAATACATCCTATCACTGCAATAGTGGGACCTTTCTTGGATCAAAAAGAAACAGACCTTTAGGAACAGACTGAAGTGGCCTGACTGACCTGTTGGAATGACTAACCAGGTGCAAACTGTGTGCAGAATTCCCAAAGAAAACCGACAGGAAGGACATTGCATGCTGTTATATAGAATTAGCTTTCTTTTTATTTTTACATGACTCTTATCTGCATTGTCAAGCATTTACCACTATGTTACATTACAGAAATAGTTCAGTGTCACTTTACTGCTTTGGTGCTTTGGCTCAGTTTATCAAACCGTGGCAAAGGTATAGGTCTATAATTTGACAAGTGTAAATAGGCTATACAATATATTCAAATTACCCAAAATGTGCAAGTACAGGATTTGCTATCAGTTTTAAAATTATATACATACAGGGGAGTAAACTGTGAAATAAAAATGGAAATTTCAAAGTGCAAAACAATTTACAGGAAGTTAAATTTACAGCAGTAGCAACACACTAAAGAGTCCTTCATTTTCAGTTATTGTGAATGGAATACAGCTGTTTGCGCAATTACAAGGCGAGAGAGCTGATTTTTAAAGGCTTACAAATTCCTAAGCGTCAGACCTAGGAATGTAAAAGGAATACTGAGAACAGTCTGGGACTTCACAAATATGATGGAAAACGACAGGAATCAACCTCACTGTGATACCTTTTCACTGTGATACCTTCTCAGTGACACCTTTTCACTGTGCTCCTGGACTAAGATGCTGAGCTTGCAGTGCTGTGTGGTGTTAGCCAGTGGGAGGCAGTGTCTGACTTTGGGAGGACCCCACACTGTGTGAGCTTAGCACACCGCTGCATATTAACAGGCAAACAGTCAGATAGACTAAACAGAGCTGCGGTGTGTATGGCTGCGTGGCATTGTAGATGGGCGTGGTCAGAAAGCAGACCTCTCTCACATGTGGTTTGATGGTCAGTTACAGCAGGGAAATGAAGGTTCATGCCTTTTCATTTTGATATGTTACTGCCTCTTTCAACATTAGAGGTGGAATAGAGTGGACAATTTAGCAGACAAAATTAGAAAGGAAAGTAAAGGAGAAAAGACTGACTTCAAGGACAGTCTCTTGTGTGGGGTGTAGGGGAATGCAACTTCTGTCTGTGATATATTTGCTGTTTACACGTGTACATGTGCTTGGTTGTGAATGTTTGCATGATCACACACAGTCAGACAAACCAGAACCAGTTCTATAAATTCCAGAAGCAGTATATTAGCAATGCTTTAGCTATCTCACCTTAAATGTATTTTAGATAATGGTTCATATTAAGGCAATTGGGAATCATTAGCTTTTCCTAAAAGCAATTGCTAATTGTTTCAGATTGCTGCGTGTTTGAGTAATGGTATAGATCAGCCAATGTATCACTTATCAGGTGATGCATGAGTTCATTTCAGTCCATTAATATCATCACATTGATCACAGAGTCAGACGGTTGGAAGGATATTTCCTCTGTGTATCATTCAGTGCTTTACTACGGGGGTTTCTGCCACTACCATATTCACAGTTGTGAAACATCTCTGTCCAATGGGAAAATCTTATAACTCCAGCACATTTAAAACATCTGCTTTCAGATAAACCATCCATAACACTCTCTATCCTGGCTGTCAGAGATAGAGAGGACTGTTTCACAGCTCCTTCTGTAGGACTTCACATGTTTATTTGTAAATAGCTTAGCCGATGCTCCCAGATAACATGCAACGCGGCATTTTTAACTATTATTCATGTTTACATTTGAAAATTGTACTGGAGTATTGAAGATATGCGCCTGAGTTATGGGCCAAAACAGCAACCCCTTTGAACACTACTCCATCGAGGCACACGCTATATTTTGCATTAAATTCAACACACTACTGCAAAGGCCATTTTACAATGGTGGATGTACAATGAAATTGAGTATTTATTCATAATGTGTTCATAATGTATGACACCAGAAAGCAAAAGAGAGAAAACAGAGTTATAGTACAGAACATATATTATCGTAGATGCCCCTCAGGCGTTTCCTATCTGTCTATTATATAAATCACCAACACTGAGCTATCTTACATTTCCTTGGCCACTTGACAAGATGAAAGACACTGAGAAATGGCATACAGATCAATATTTCTGTATTCCTTTGGGATGTCATGTGTGACCCTTGACCTCTATTCAACATATATATGCCTCAGCATTCTGACCCATGTCTTCCCCACTGCATTTCTCAGCATGCCCCTGGTTTCATATAGGCCTGCTGCTGCTTTTTAATGAATTATAAGTAATATCACACCTCTCTCTCCAGTACACTTACACTGCATGGAAGCAAGAGAACGGCTAAGGGTGAGGCGCTGGGGATTGAGCTGAGCTTAGACTCTGTGAGTCTAGAGAATGGGGTCTGTCTGGAGCAGTGGAAAGATGGTACACACAGTTCAGAACTTGTGACTCACTCAGGTCTTAATGACTTTGTTGGAGCCCCTGACTGGATTGTAATCTGAGCTATATATTCCTCCTGGTATCCCACATCACCTGGTATCATATCCCAAATGTCAACACGCGATTAGGTGAGTGACACGTCAGTATTAGATGAAGGGGGTTTTGTCACACGATATTAAACAAAAAAACAAAAAAAAAACATACAACACACAATTCACACAACTGCTTCACCATGCTAGTCCAAACACATAATATTGACATGTAATACAACAACATCAAATACTGATAAATCATTCTGTGAAGAAGCTGGTCGATACTTCTCGCAAAACAAGTTTTTGTTTTATAAAATACCAGTATGGAGGCTAAGAAAATTTGTCCATAGTAAAGACTGCATTGTCACAAATTTACCCAGAGAAACGGTCAGATATTGACAGTTGAGCCATGATACTAATATGTTCCCCCAGTAGCTGGTCAGAGAGGCATCCTTTAATGTAGTATTGGAAAATAAAGCATCCCTTGATTACAAGCACTCAGGGATCAATGCGCAGGGTCAGATGTGTGTCAGATGCATCTCTTTGACTCGATTCAGTGCCAATAATCAATGGCTGACACAAGAGGCGGACGTAATTGAATAGGATCCCGCTCTCCAGAGAACTGCAAACAGGTCCATGTCCTTTGGTGGAAGAACTGCAGGTCAAACAGCACCCCTTTCCCACATAGCAGTTGCAATTCATCTGGGGGGGGGGGGGGGGGGGCGAAGAAGCTCTGATTTATGTGTCGGGACCCACTAAGGGTTGGGTTTCATGTTTCATTATTTCATGGCCATCCCATCTACCTTCACTCTGGACTTGGTAGTTCAGCATCTCCATATAAATTGCCCGTACAACTTTTTAGAAGGGAAACAGGGCCTTTTTTGTAAACATGCCATGCCCTTCTTTGATCTATTTTGGGGTCATCTATTTTTTTTTTCTCTATGCAGATAATTTATTCCCCTCTCCCTGGCAGACCCATTGTTTGTGAAATAATTGGCTTTGCTTGGTATAAAATTAAGGGCAGTGCACTACTCACAGCTGTGTGTTATAATAACTGAAGTTTGCACACTGTGCTGGAACATGTTCAAATATTGGCCAAAGAGCTCAAGGACAGGCTTCTGTCAAAGGGTAGCCACGCTGGCTCGCTTCTGCACTCCGCCTATTAATAACATGATATATGCCAGCAAACGGTGAATTATGCAATGTGAACATGAGGAATATTCTGTTGCAGGGAGAAATATATGGAACATCCACATATTACATATTTGCAGAGGATAAGTTCTTGAGATTCATGCCAATGGGGAAGTCCATGAATACAGTATTGCACCAGTATTAGACTTAAGAGGGGGTTTGCTCCTGCAACACACGGCAACACTATAATGTAGTAATGCAATAAGCAGGTGATTACTCTGCGTATTTTCCTAATAACAGGGTGGACAAATCACTGATTTCAGTGGTAATCCTCTGGGCTACAGGTACAGTCCCAGACAAATTTTAGTTGGCCACTCATGTTTTTCCGCATTACATTAAAGAAATGAAATTTGAAATGGAAAAACCAGACAAAAATGAGTGAATTTTCCTATTCAGTCTCATCTACTCTGTATCTAAAACAGGTTATTTTCACTAGCTGTGGAATAGCAAAAGGGAAAAGACCAGATCATGAAAAGGTTAAAACAGGGTTTCACTTGAGGATATGCCTGCGTACAAAGATGCAATCCCATATATATATCGGGCTTTGTGACATAATACCACTCATGTGTGACTGAACTACTGCTTTGTCTGGCCACTTGCAATAAACGTGTAATATTTAAAATCAATGTAAAAGGTTAGTCAGGGGGAGCCAAGGGAGCGCTCTATACAAAATCAATCCATCAAAACAATGCAAATGCAAACTGTAAATCCATGCAAATGGTGAATCCATGAATGGCAAAGGTCTATTTTCATACTACTGTACAGTATATGTGCTATGTGAATATTTCTGAGTAGAATTCAAAACCGTTCAAAAGACATTTCAAAATACAGTTAATAATTATATATATATAAACAAAAAATGACTTGTTTTTAACAATCTGAAACATTTTATGAAATGCATTTTGTTTTAATTTTGGATATTATGTACTCTTTTTTTTTCAGTAAAAGCCAGCAGTGAAAGATGTGCTAAGAGTTTGTGCTTTTGTGTATTTGTGCTCCTTTTCATCCCCTAAAATGAAAGCTTTCCCAGGAGCTGAGCCTGGAGAGACCTGCCGCTATTGCTGTTTACAGAGCACGGGATTAATGGCCCCTTGATAATAACAGAAACGCCGCGGACAGACAGAGCCAAGTGACGTGATCCCAATAGCATCTGTGCACAGCGCTGGATTCCACCATGGTCTTCCCTCGGTCAGAGCAGAGCATGCGGGGAGAGCTACAGCACTGTAAAGTTACGGATGAAGGTTTTTATGCAGGGCAGTAATGTGGCCTAGAGGTAATGAAACACTGTCTTTATGAAGGGTTGTAACATGACGTAGCAGTAATGTAACACTGTATTCATGATAGGCTGTAACATGTAGCGGTAATGTGACACTGTCTTTATGAAAGGCTGTAACACGGAATAGCGGTAATGGAACACTGTCTTTATGAAAGGCTGTAACACAGTGTAGCGGTAATGTAACACTGTCGTTATGAAAGGCTGTAACACAGAATAGCGGTAATGGAACACTGTCTTTATGAAAGGTTGTAACACAGTGTAGCTGTAATGGAACACTGTCTTTATGAAAGGTTGTAACATAGTGTAGTGGTAATGGAACACTGTCTTTATGAAAGGTTGTAACATGGTGTAGCGGTAACAGAACATTGTCTTTGTGAGGGGCTGTGACCCTGCATAGCGATAATGGAATACTGTCCTTATGAAGGGCTGTAACATGGTGTAGCAATATGGAATATGGACCGTCTTTATGGAGGGCACTAATGTGGTGTCACACTTATTATAGGTCACATTTTGTCAAATGTTATACATTGTATGCATAATATTACATACATGAAAAATGATTGGAATCTTTTCTATTGCCTATATTTTCAAACGTTTACGTACCCATTGACAAAGAAGCACGCACACACACAGACACACACAAACACTGTATGCATATTCGGACACAGCAGTAGGGGTAATCCCATCACAGAAACTGTGACTCATCTCCTTTGTGGATTAAACAGGGGATAATCTCTTAACAATAAACCATTAATTACACCAGAAGCGAGTCAGAGATCCAATTGGATTTCACCTCTACTGACTTTTACTCAACAATCCAATTTAACGCGCCTCAATAGGCTTGGCAACATTGATACACACATTTCTGGAGGCGACATTCAAGGTAGTCTTCACTTCATTTGCTATTACTAGCTTTATGCAGATTTAAATCAACAGAACTGCTTTTACAGAACGTTTAGAGAAATGCAATAAATTAAATTCTTTGGTCACCGGCATTAATTAACAAATAATCAGTATTTTACAACATACATTTTTCATTTACCAAGGAAAAGAAACATGAGTTACGAGAGTTCATACTGGGCTGTGTATGAACTTTTTTCACAGCTATTTGCAGTTCTTATTTACTAATATTAATTCCAAAATGTTGCCAAAAATTGCCACACACTGACTGTGAACAGGCTGTTAGCTCCAGATCTCTATCTGTCCAGCACTTTCCAGACATGACAGTAACTCTGGGTCGATACCTCACTGAATGCCTGGATGCTTAGTCACGAAACACGGTAGCACCATTAAGAAGTGCCAGTAATTACAAACATATCACATTTATCCAGGACGTACAACTTACTGCCACTGTTTCTATTCAGACCAGATAACCTGCTTGTCACATAAGATTGCGGTAGACCTTACACTACATAACACTCTGATACATTCTCTACTGTATTGGGCAAGTTCACAGATGGTATAGCATCTACTTTTAGTGTTTATCTTCATAATTCATCTCTGTCATCATAACTATTATCATTATGCTCCATACCAACATCAGCATCATCAAAATCTTCAATTATCATCTCCACAGTCACCATTGTACTTTCTGAACACATTTCTCTGTGCTCTCTCCTACTGGCTACCAAAGGCAAATAATAAATAAAAACAAAGGAACCATGTACTAAACTAATATCATTTACTTTAAACTTTGGTGATTTGTACACAATTTAATGGCTTCTGAGTACGCACATATTTCTCTCTCTGCCCGTTACTTGTGCTGGGATGCTGTTGCATGGTCACACTCACCTCCTGAGCCACCAGGCTGGAGATGCGAACTGCCCTCTTCACACGTGTGTTCCTGCGCTCGCTGCTCACCAGCGCCCCCTCCTGGGGAATGCTGTCCCTCCCGCTGAGTGACATCTCTTCATTCCCTCTGTGCTTTCATCATGCCCAGACGCTGAACATCGTGTCCCCTTCGCTTCTCCAGAGTGACAGGCCCCAACACTGACCTCGCACCTCTGTCTCAGCCACAACTCTCTGCTCTCTCTCTTTCTTTCTCTGAGCTGGTGGGGTAGGACTGCGGGACTGGGGCTCAAGGCAGTTCCTCAGCCTCCCTCCCTCCCTCTCTCTCTCTCTCTCTCACTCACTCACTCACTCACTCAGAAGACAAATTGTTGCAGCTCTCTCCTTTGCCCCGATGGCTCTGTTGTTAAAATCAATGCTGTAGTCACCACCTCTTCAGGAAAGGTGGAGACAGAGGAGGAGAGCACAGCCAGGAGTCAGAGGCTTCTCCTCCTCATTTCTCCTCTGCTCCGCTGTCCTGTACCTGCCGCTCTGTGCTCCTGCTCACTCTCCTCTCTCCCCTCACTGCCTCCCTCTCTCTCTCTCTCTCTCCACTTCTCTCCACGTTCCCTCCCGGGCTGCACAACTTGATTAATTTTCTCCCTACTCCCAACAAAAACAAACAGGCGCGCACAAACCACCCCTCTCTCCCTCTCTCTCTCTCTCTCTCTCTCTCTCTCTCTCTCTCTCTCCACCCCTCACCCTGTCCCTCTCCCTCCCTCTCTTCACTTTTCTTTCTCTAACCAATGCACAATGCACAGTGGCTCCATAGCCACAGCCTGTTTGGCAGATGGTGCTGTATCGGGAGCGTTCGTCACACACGCAACAGCAATGAACACCTGTTACCTTGCATAGGGCACGCAAATACTGCATAGGAGGCTTAAACGTCCAGAGATGCTACACTGGCCCCCTGCCATCTGACACAATCGTGAATTCACCACAGGCATTGGCCGGTGTAGTAAAAACAGACTTCCCTTCACTCTGAAAGAGAGGACCCTCCTCCTGGCTCTCCAGACAACTGCTGGAATGTGGCCTCTTCAGATATACGAGAGCCAGGGCCATCAGCATGCGTGTCTCAGAATAGTTTATAAGTTGTAAATGTTTTTACAGATAGCCCATATAATATCCTTCCTATTTGCCAATACTGTCACAGTCACATAACAAATACAAGACATTAAGAGATATATACTGTAAGTAGTGTAAACTGGCAACTCAACCCGTTTTTGGTTTATAATATATCCAAATGTTTGGTATATTTTGGGACGTCACATGCGACACTGCCACAAGCAAAGGAGAAAATACAGTATGTTATGCAGAATTTATCTATGATACATCCTGGAGGAATTAGAGAGGTACACGGAATAATGATGGAAGTAGTCATCTGTGGTGATCTGACCTGTTCAAGGGTTAGCATTCCACTCAAAGACACTGACACTGTTAGGTAAATGAGTTTGAATGGATTTATGTGTCTTTGTGTTTGTGTCTCAAAAAAAAATATTACAGCGCGAACTTGCATTTTAAAAGTGTTGCCTGCTTGACATCAGAGTAATTGCAAGAATGCAAATTTATCTTGTGACAATTTGCAGGAAAGAAAGCACCATCACTGAGAGCTGCTAGACAACAGACCCCTTTCTTTGCATAACGATATGCATGGCTGGTTTAAATTAGGTCCTGAGTGCAGATATTTGCTTGTTTGTACATGCACCATAGGCCCTGTTTTCAATCGCCTATATAATGCACACAGGCTAATTATCATGTTCATCATTGGGTGTCATGGCTGAAACAGCCCAGAGAGGTGCACAGGACAGAGCTCCATTTCATCACCAAACCCATGTGTTAATCAGGTGGGTGGAGGAGTACAGGCATTTCCTCCAATCATTTGCTGAGTGGCCCAGCGGCGAGGGTGTCCTACATAATCAACACCCCTTGTTTCATCTTTTTTCAGATACAAAATATGCTGATGCACACATCTCAATTTTCGATAGTCTCTCAGGCACTTTTGCAACCCCAGTTTTGCATCGTCGATCATCTCTGAGGCATATTCATGATTAGGAACATTACTGTTGCTCTCTATCTCTCTCATTTGCTTCAGGTTCTGCTTCACACACACTGGATACTGCTTCCTTGCCTCAAAGACAAAAATTCATACTCACATAATTTAAGCCTTTGAAGCATAAATATTTTGCAACGTGAATATTAGAGCGGTGATTATTATTACATCAGATGAGGACATCTCCTTAAATATTTCCAATTCAATAGCTATGCAGTGTAAACAGAAAAGTGCTGAATTTCTGAGCAATACAAGTGTTCCTGAAGTGTACTTGAAGCACCATGCACCACACTACACCCCTTCAATAAGAAACAGTATCAGGGGAAAAGTCACATCACTGAGTTAACCCTGCATATACTGTGCTGTACAGCAGCTCACCAAACAAGTGAAGCAAAAACAGACACACAGATAAAAAGAGGCCTTCTGCTTGACAAAAGCAAATAAGATCCCAAGATCGACATAGACTAATCCAAGACAAGAAGCTATGGTATTACAGCATTAAAATACTGTAGCATTATATTACACGGACGTAAACTAAACGAAGATATACTGTAGTATTATAATATTAAAATACTGTAGTATCACATTACAGTGACATAAACTAAATCCAAACATACTACAGTACAGCAGTATTAAAGTGTATTAAAGTATTATATTACACGGACATAAGCCATAGTGTAGTATTGCAAGTGACTGTCCTAAAGGCATAGACCTCTACAATGGTACTATTGACAGAAAGAACAACATAGAAATTCCCTCTGTTTTCTCATCGCCATTGTTTGGCGTTAATGGGTCACCGCATATAATTTACTGTTTCAGCTGTATTCCCCACATGGGCCTCCCACTCTGCTGCGAGCAGGAGACAGGTGGGAGGAGGGTGTTGAATGATGCCGCTCCTTTGCTATAATAAAGCCAGGCGAGCAGAATAAATATATCACTAATCTAGAAAATGGATTGAGCCTCTGTCCTGCTCCCGCAATTACCCAGCTGCCTTGGCTGGGACGACCCGGGAAGACAGGGAAGGAGGATCTCATTATTCCGTTATATTAGGGAGATAGCTAGCGCGTCCTCTAACCCCGCCCCGTATCGACATGAGTTAGTGCTATTGGTTTTTTACGGCTCAACTCGAACTGCCTGGGCTGCACCCCCACGACTCCTGCCGCCCGCATTAAGGGCGCAGGATGGTAGTTATTTTAAGTCCGCTGGCCCTAGGAAATGTCGGGTAGAATCGGAAAAGCAGCTCTTGGCCTCTGTAATTGAGAGATCTGCACCTTAGTCATCTCTCGGTTTATATAAGCAGCTGCATTTTTAAGCAGGACAGAAACTGTTATTTTCCTCAGCGTCGGCAGTCAGGAGGTCGTGCCGAGGTGTCTGTCCGAGAGTGAGTCACCTCGCACCTGTGGCGGTGACAGGGCCGGCGAGCACGAAAGGGAGAGTGACCGTCCTAACCGGCTGGCAGTGTGCGGTCGAAACCCTGCTCCCTAATGACGTGTGTTTGAATCCCCATGGACCCATTAGGCACGGCCTCACCTTGGTGGGGCACACTGCTAGCAGCAACACAACTACAGTGACTGATGGACACACAGTACTTTGGCCCTGTACTGTTGGAGGGACACTGAGAGCACCGGGGTGGCAGAATTTGTACTTTTTCCAAGTTTTTTTTTTAAATTTTCTCTTTGTAACTCAATGTCATTATTTGTACAAGGTTTGCTGTAAAAGGTCATGGTATAGATGAAGGTTGCAATCTATCATTGGTTGAGGTTTTCACCATGGAAAAATCCAAGCCATTCTATTCATTCCCTGCATTATAATACTGCGCATGTTTTGAGAGGGTACAACTGGAAGAGGCACATTTCTTAACGGCACAAGGCCAGGAGCATCTTCTGTGTTTGTTTCATAATTTACCATGTGACCAAGACTAGTCATATTTCTGAGCTGTGTTTGGTATCGAAAATAATTATCTATCTTAAATGCCTGCCGCCCATTCCCAGACGAGTGTGCTCCTGTTATCTTCTAATGCAAGGCCATCAGGGGAAATCACCTGCAGTGCCCATAGCCGTGAATTTCACCCCGACAATTTAATTTCAGCGCCCTCTGCGCAAAGAGCGCTCCTGTCACGCAGGTAATTGCCTCTCAGTATGCAATGCAAAGAGGTCTTCCAAGCAGGATCTCGTAATTCCTCTTCTCAATGGAGTAGCAACAGGAAATCAGTACCAGGATATCAGATAGCGATAGTCTCCTATATTACAACTGCACAACGTCACTGAATTACAATCGCAAAGGGACTATGGGAAGACAATGAAGTACTAAGATATGCAAATATGGTCATATTAACATGGGTGAAGGAACCATAATCTCTTCAGGGGCTGGGTGGGTGCAGCACGGAGTGTGCAAGGACCATGCTCTTTAAAGAGGAGAGGTGTAGAGTGAAAGGACTATGCTCTTTAAATAAGAGATATAGCGTTAAAGGAGCATGCTCTTTAAAGAGGACAGGTGTAGTGTGAAAGGAGTATGCTCTTTAAAGAGGACAGGTGTAGTGTTAAAGGAGCATGCTCTTTAAAGAGGACAGGTGTAGTGTGAAAGGAGCATGCTCTTTAAAGAGGACAGGTGTAGTGTGAAAAGAGCATGCTCTTTAATTGATGCAAGGGACGGGATTTTTAAGCAGGATGGAAACTGCTATTTTCCTCTGCGTTGGCAGTCAAGAGGTCGTGCTGAGGTGTCTGTCTGAGAGTGAGTCACCTCACACCTGTGGCGGCGACTGGGCCGACGCACACAAAAGAGAGAATCACCTTCCTACCAACCAGGCTCGTGTAGCTGAAACCCTGCTCCCTAATGATGCATGTTCCAACCCCCACCAGAACCATTAGGCACGGCCTCACCTTGGTGGGGGCACACTGCTAGCAGCAACACAGCTACAGTGAGTGATGCACATGGAGTACTTTCGCCCTGTACCAAGCTCTTTAACTGAGAGATGTAGTGTGAAAGAAGCATGCTCTTTAAAGATGAGCACTGTAATGTAAAAGGACCCTGATCTTCAAAGAGGAGAGGTGTAGTAGGAAGGGACCATGCTCTTTACAGAAGAGAGCTGTTGTATGAAAGGACCATGCTCTCTAAATAATGGAGGTGCAGTGAGAAAGGACTATTCTCTTTAAAGAGGTGATGTGTAGTGTGAAAGGACCATGCAGGCTCTCTTTCCTGCACATTTTCATTCCAGCTTTCCAGCTAATGGCTTGAGTTTAATGGAACACAAACTGAACACAGACTGTAAGCGCATGCTGCACAACTGCTTTTGGTAATTCACGTCAATGCATTCAGCAAAATTTCCAAAATTGCCCCCTGTGCTGGTTTTACAATTTTTGTTCCTACTGCACTAGCACGTTGCCCTGTGCAGGAAGGTTATGGGTGGTGATAAAAAAAATTACAAAGTAGTTGTGAATATTCAGGGTTCAGTGATATTTTGGCACAATGCAGCAGGTCATACTGCGGTGGAGATTTTCCAGATCTGGCAGAAAGCCTGATGCAATATCTACCCTGACAGCATGGCAAGTGGTGTTTGATTAAAAATAGAAATTATGCAAGGTGTTTAAAAGGTATCTGTTGGTGATTACCAACATTTAATTCAGAGTGATAATGATTTCAGTTACAGTATTGGTTGGTTTTAAATTGGATTTTGCAAATTTAATGCAAAACTAATGCAATCAGTTACAAATCATGCAAAACCAAAAGCATGGAGATTAGCTGTTGAGTTCATTAACAAAACATCAAAGTGCTGACAGCCAAGTACAGCCTATAGAAGTGAGCTTTGATATATGGCCAGTGAAGGATCAGATGTGTGATGTCTGAAATGACTAAAAGATCTAGCAATTTATCAAATGATCTCTGGCACACAGAGTTGTTTAACCCATTCCCCTTGTCCTTAGTCCTTTCCTGTTTCTGTGAAGGTGACATTTCCCTTCGTCAGCTGTCATACGACTGCTCCCAGAAGGGGGGGGGGGGGGGGGGACCACTCAGTCTGGACCGCTCAGGCTAGTGATCCAGACAAGGTCTTGCCTCACAACACTTCTTGACTGACCAGGTCACATTTCTTTTCCTTTAGGCTAGATATCAGTCAATTCAAGTGGCGCCCAATGTCATCAAAATATATATAAATATCATCATGTTTAGGCCCTCATATTTAGACTAGAGTAATACTTCCACTACAAATTTCCTTCGGGATTAATAAAGTATTTCTTATTCTTATTCTTATTCTTATAAACCAACCATCTCATACAGTTACAACACCTGTTTAGAAGTTTAGTCTTGGTTATCTAGTAACGCTAAACAATCTCAGATGGATTTTTCAGCCATATGCCAGAGTGTCACGTGGATGTCCTTGACTGCATACAAGGATGATACATTTATTATATCTGCTCTGCACACACTGTTGAGAGTGACACTAGAAAATGAGTCATAGTATTGCGCAATGATACGAGCATAATAGGAATTGTATCTATTAAACAAAATTATTGCAAATTGATCTCACAGAACACTGGGTTCTTTCTGATAGCGCTTAGGGGAGGTGTGAGAGCAATGAGGCATGGGCATTTTTTTTGAATAACCATTTCTGGGGATTGGACAAAGAGACAAAGGTCACCGTGCACACTCAGAAAATAAGGAGGGACCCTTAGTGATCTCCAAAAAAAGGAGGAAGGTTGGTGATCTCTTAAATAAGTCCTGCAACACAAACCATGCGCAGGGTTATCGCATAATTTGGGAACAAAAGTAAGTGCATGAATTTTGGGAGACTACGTCCTCCATATTGTCACATATGATGGGACATGCTATAAGTCCTGATCCCACAGTATTATTACTTAATTATGAAAACTTGATCACAAAAAAGAAACTGAAATAATTAACAGAGAAACCAAAACAAAACTGGGGACTTACGTGCGACTGCCCGTTTGAGTCATCTGACAACCTGAGGCTCTTCATCTTTCTGCCATTAAACAACAATGACCCAGAAAGCGCCATGAAAACAATACTACACTAACACAGACAGAGAGCTGGTGTTACTATTGGGTATCTGTTATTATTATTTTGCTCCTTACTGCTCACTGTCCCAGACTGGGAGCTGTGTGAAAGAGCACATCCAGCTCTGTGAGGCGTGGTACCATTATGCCACAGCTCCACGGCTCCGCCCCCCTGGTGGGGGTAACAAACGATGGCTTTCCTTTCGTGTTCGGAGCGAAGGGTCCGCTCGGTGCTCCACTTCCTGCAGCTGTGCTGAAGTAGGCAGTTTTGAGCCACGGACTCCTGCCGTGGGAAGAGGGAGGGGTGTTCATCACCCCCCCCCCCCCCTCCCCAAACACCACCAAAAATAAAATGTAAACCACGACATGGCACAGCAGCACCACAGTGCCACAGGGATGGGGGTAGGCCACTGGATTCTGAATCTGGGGGTGCTGTGTTCAGATTCTCCAATGGACACAGGAGTAAGGATGAACTAGGAGCAAGGAGTACTCTGTGTATCATCAGGCTGTAGAAAGAAAATTTAGAATGTGTAAGATGTAAGACATAGCTACGAGTTGCATAGCAATTGCATTACAGGTTGATTATGCATGTGCATTTGAACTGCTAGTCTAATGAGCTCTTAGTTTAGGATCCCCCTCTCAGGTGGCTGCAAACCCATTTGTTAAGTTAAGTGGAAGTTTGACTTTAGGGCATGTGTTGTGTTGTGTTGATCAGTCCTTCTGTTGGTTGTACAGTGTTGCAATTTCATGTTGGGCCAGGTGTGTACTTGTGGTTTCAGCTTCGTTTTTGCCACTGGTGCTTATTGGTGTGTGGATGGTGATGTCATTGTTTGGGTAATGCTTTGTGTCATTTTGTTGGATGCACTTAGTGCTTGACTTTAGGAGTTGCTCTGGATCTTATGCTGGATGTCGAAAATGTAAATGTAACATTAAATGTACTTTAAAAGAGAGCGTCTGGTAAGTGACAAAATGTTAATATAAACACAGAGCCAAAAAGTGCCCTGAATAAGAATGTCATGATTTTGGCGCCAAGTTTTTCTTGACCTTCTTTTCTTGCATATATTTCTGCCAAAATTAATAATGAAATTAATAAAAATGATAATGGAATTGGAATCCATGAAATGCTTAAATAGCTGTCCAATGAATGCCAGGTAATGAAACTTCTTTACACGTTGACTATTTATTGCAATGAAACAAAGGCTGAACTGACGAACAATCCAACTGCCTATCAGCAAACA
Source organism: Megalops cyprinoides (assembly GCF_013368585.1). NCBI lineage: Eukaryota > Metazoa > Chordata > Actinopteri > Elopiformes > Megalopidae > Megalops > Megalops cyprinoides. Next base: position 18,179,941 of record NC_050606.1, read on the forward strand.
TCACGTTCTCTTTCAGGGGGAAATTAATTTCATGTTAGCCTGGCTAACAAGAGTCAGCTCTCAGGCCTAGCACAACAACATGCCAGATGAGGTCCTCTGTAGTCTAAATACTCCTTCAGGCTTTTCCTCTGAGAGCTTCAGACTTCAGTATCGTCACAAGAGAGGGCCACAAGTGACACGCTAACTGCTCCATCAACCCCTCACAATGACGACAGGAGGGCCACAGCTGTTTGACTGAAGTGCCACCATGTGCACGCTTGCGACATCACTATGACACATCTGCATTTTTACCTCCAGCCAATTAACTCAATTAACTCACTCTGTGACATGACATAAATCAAGCACCTAGCGGGACCGGGTTGACAATGCGACAGTGATGTAAATCTGAACTACTTTAATAAGACAGCAGTGTATGTATTTACTGTATGTGCATCGTGTAGTAATTAGTCGACAAAGTGAGTGATGTGGCAGGTGTTCCAGTCGTCAGTCAGTAAGTTAATGGTTTGTCAAAATGCTTGACCTACATGTTGTTTTAACATTATCGATTTTTGCTGTATAAAAAATACACCAAAGACATTCTCGTCCTTCCTGAAATATCACAGCTGTGAAAAAGGTGACTCTTTAAAGTGCTCATAAAGTGTTTATGAAACAATGCCAGTCTTTCACCTTACAATGATCATCTAACCTTCATTTAATAGGTATTTATGTTTATCTGGTCACACTATGCACACTGCTTTGTCAAGGCTGATTTGTAAATGTTACATCTCTATGTGCTACATCCAACCAAACTCTTTCCCTGGGTTGGGAAATGTCCTTTATATCAGGACTGACTCTGAGACACTTCAGGCTTCTTTCAGACTTGTGCTTTGTGTTCTCATTCTACCCTATTACCCACAATGCCACGACGAAGCAGCCAAGGTGATCATTTTATCTCCACTGGATCATTTATTTCCCTTTAGCCGCAAGCGTGTTGCTACAGATTGCTAAAAGAATTGGATGTGATTCTATTTTCCCCTGAAAATAAAATTAAGCAATTTATAAACCTTGATTCAAACAAACTGACAAACTGTAACATGTAACGCAAAAGCAGTCTATAATACTCCACAGGGGAGAAACGACAATAATCAACTGAGTCATATAAATTCATTACATGACTGCAAGGCAGAATCTAGCAGTGTATACAATATTTATCTGCCCCTGGTCTAAAAACATCATATGTGCAATAGATCATCTTTCAGTGGAAAATATCTCCCGCAAAATATCTCCCTGTAGGTTTTCTGAACCTAGCTATTCCCTTCATTTCCAGCCCTATTTCTCTTTGATCGATGTGTATTCCAGAGCCCACATAGAACTCCAGCAGAGAGGGAGAAAGGGGAAAACATGCCATATCAGCTTTTATAAGCCTATAAAATGTAACCTATAAAATGTGCAGGTTTGGCCCTAGGGGCATGCCCAGTTTACTCTTGACCACACCCAGAGACACACCCATGTAGGACAGAAAGGGAAGGAAGTAGAGTGTGACAGGAAATGGAGGAAGAACAAAGGGAAGTGTTGGATGTACCTGTGGTACTGAAAAGCTAGAAAACTACAAAAATGTGTAAGGAATGTTAAGATCAGTCCTTTTCATTTCCATTCTAACTTACTTTTCTTGTTTGGAGGATTGCCTTTTTCACATGTATATTTTGGAACTGAGAAATTAAAAAATCTTTATGCTTTTTAAGCTTTTTCAAAAAAGTTTTTCAAGACCCCTTGCACATGTTTACTGACTACATTTCTCTTTGACTGGTGGTGATGCATTCAAACATCTCTGGCTAGTACATGATATTTGTTGCTTCCTCAGTGGCATCTGAAAGTGCATTGATCACCCACCATAGCTGTACATGCGCTGTGCCCCCATAGTGTGGTATAGTGGGGTCATAACCCCTGCTCAATTCCCAAGTGGGACACTGCTATTGTGCCCATGGGAAAAGAATTTAACACAAATTACCCCAGTAAATATCCAGCTGTATAAATGGATGATATGTAAAAACTGTAAGCTGTGAAAGCTTAATAGTATTGCACAACTGTTTTCTAACCATTACTTGTATTACAGAAAACATGCAGGTCATGCTTATTTATGACTTTGACATTTTAAATCTTTTCAATAAAATTCAACAAAAATAAATCTGCATCTATATTATGCCTTTTTTGGAAACTTCTGGAACTACACAGACGCCTCCCCACATTTCTTATTATGTTTTACCTATTAATGGGGGGTGTCAATAAATATGGAGGGCACAAATATGACAGCAGGGTCACAGAGAGTCTGAGGAAAGTGGGGTCACTGCAAGTCTGAGGGAAGTGTGGTTACCAGTCTTATAGCACTGTCTCTTTCAGTGAACAGGTCAGGACACATCTGTATTGATTCAACACCAACTCCAACAACTCTACACCAACTCTTCCACGCAAGCATTTTCCTAACTTTATGGGCGTTACAGTGCCTCTTCATGTATCATCTTATCCTTCCACTAATTACTATACACCTCATCCAACCACACATACAAAGACAGCCACAAAGGTGCTCTGTAATACAACTGCCATGTTACCAATCATAGATGCTGAAAAGAATGCAGACAACAGACTTACGATAATATACAAATATCCACCTGCCACACATCCCCAGGGCGTTAACACTTAACTAATTACATGTTTACTTGCATTTACACAACACAATGCAAAGGAAGCTAGCTGGAATGAGACGGCCAACCTTATTGCACTAACAGATGGGTCTGTGTTTGTGTTTATGTTTGTCTTTCCAGGGCTGTGCACACTGATGCCAGAGGAGCTGTAGGTGTGCTGTTTAGTGTAATTGCGTGTGCATAATTACTGTGAAGGACGGGATAACGCGGTCTAATGTCCACAGTCACGTGATGCCCGTATCATAGCGTGCCTGGAGAACGCGGGCCGCCAGCACGGTCGAAGGCTCGTGAAAGACCGGGTGAGGAGGCGGGCCACGCAGCGCCGAGCCCGATCTGTCAGCACCGGGATGAGCCGCAGACGGCACGCGCCGGCCGCCCGGGCAGATGGCAGGAGAGCAGGCCGCTAAACGAGGCGAGCCACAGAGGCCGGCTTCATGCCACTGGTTTGTTGTTGACAGGTCTCTTCAGCACCTCCGCCACACGGCGCCATGCATTATTAATCACAGGGCCGCACAAAGACACGACCCCGCCCCAAGCCCACGGTTCCCGCCACAACAACAGTGCCCAAGGCTTAGGAGGGGACCAGAGCACATGCAATTACACAGATGTTGAACATCGAACAAACGCAGCCACCTGGTCCAAATGTCACACACTGTAAAAGGTAATCCATACAAAACCAATCCAAAACAAAAGCCACCAGCCACATCACAAAGGGAATGAGACTTCAGGGCTTGTGTTCCTGTAAGAGGTGAAAGTCTATTCTAGTCAAGACTGTATCATAGTGTGATAGCTTCAGGTCCAGTGGCAGCATATGAGAGAATGTCATATAAACTATTTGGAAGATTAGATGTGTACATGAAAAAATGGGGAGAAAATGGCTGATTTTGAAGTGTATATTATTTTGTAACATATATACAAATATAAAAGAAAATAAAAAACTTAGTTATAAAAATGTTAGTCATAAAAAAAAGAATTCTATCTGTTTTCTATATGGCAGTTTCCTTGTCAAATCCTGACAAGGAAACCTTGGCGCTCAACTGCTGAGATTGCCGTAACTTCGACTGGATCAGCTCCTGTGGAAATTTGGAAGTGCACCATAGGGCCAGTTACGTGTGTGCTGGGAGACTCTGAGCTCTCCTGGCATTTAGGATGATATTTATACAGACAGTTCTCTGGAAGTGGGGTCACAGTTAATGATGGTGTGTCTTGTCTCTGTTGCAGTTTACCCATACAAACGGATATACACACTACTACAGCAACTTCTCCACGCACACTCTCGGTCTCTTACACGCGCACACACATTCTCACATAAACAATTTCACAAATACACACAGTTATGACAGCTGCCCCACACACACATGCATATTTCCAAACTGTCCATTTTAAACAGCTGCTTAATTTAAAGCTGTACAAATGTTTTGAGTGGGAAATATTAAGATAACAGATAGATACAAATTGGAATGGCAGCCATTGGTTGGTGGGTTATACTCTGTATCCACAGAAATGGTTCAATTTGTGCCTTCACAGGTGTGCAGACTTGGGGCAGTTATTTTCAAAAAAAAGTTTGTTCATAGCTCATTTAAATATCAGTTTAAATCAATTCTGGCATTTAAAGTTTTTGCTATTTTCTATGCAACGGAGGTGTCTGCAGGTCTGATACATATATATATTTTGGAATTTTTTCTTTCACATTAGTTAAATAAATGCCACAGTCCTTAAACAATATCTAGAGGGAAAAGGCAGCTAAATTTAGCATTTTTTCATGTTATTGAAAGATTTCTCCCAGAAGACGCTTTCTGCAACTTTTACGTCACTACCATAACACTGAGCATTACCCTACAGATAAAATATGCAATAAGCCACAAATGAGGTCACATCAATTTCAAACACAGCCACCTGGTTAGTAGTAATCTATCCCCTTCTAATTTTTCAAAAAAAAAAACATGTGATATGGTCAGTACATCTATAAGCACGTTTATTATGTGTCACCACTGTACATGTGACATTGTCAAAAACAAACGCAGTGCGAGGTCGTGCTTTTGAATGCCAGGCTCTGCTGTCTTTCAGCCATGTGCAGCAGCTCTGCCCAGAGGCATGCTGGGAACGAAGAGGGGAGGAGGGGAGTGGCCAGAGGAGAGCAGAGCCGCGCAGGAGGGACAGACGCAGTGACCGGAGGTAAAGATAGAGGGGTGAAGAGAAGGACAGGGAAGACCCATGGCACACGTGTCGCTGTGGCGATGGGAGAGGGGCTGAAACGGAGAGGGGCTGAAACAGAGAGGGGAGGGTGTTGGTCAAATCACAATTGTTTTTGTTTTTTTTTGTGGGACAGAGGGTGGAGGGCATCGAATCCAAACACACTTTTACAAAATTGAAGCAAATTATGGATGATATTCAGGCTTACTTACATTGTAAATTTACCAGAGCATACCAGACGAGACTGGATATCTGAAATGGAAAATGTCATTGCGTGTATATGTGTATGCAGCCAGTGATGGAATTCAAAAACAAATATCAGTGCCTAAAATATGAGTGTTTCATCATAAGTACTTTCATTATGTTCCCAAGACAACCAGGTGAAGTGACAAAGGGACAAAAAGTGACTAAACTCTTAAAGACAGAGATGAAGCCCTGGCTTGAATGAGGCCTGGTCGATTCCATTTATATTTTGACCCCATATTTAGGCCCTAATCATTACCTATTCCACGGCTCTGCTGTAATGGGTGAAGCCAATGAGCTGTGGCCACCCCACAGTGATTAATGGGGTGAACGCTTTTAAAATGGGCCAGCAGGGCACCAACTGTGTGCTTCTGTTAGAGAACTCTTTATAGAGCAGCTAAAAGAGCTTCCTGAACTCAAAGTGAGGGACACATCTGCTCCCTCCTAGATGCTGTTACAGAGACCACACCCCAAACGGGTGGGACACGCCTACTGGAGACAGCCTTAGAGGACCCCTATATGTGTGTTCAACTCCCCAAATGGGCCTGCCACTACCGAAACTGAACATGGTGTCCTAAAGACAATCCTGGACATATATGAGGAGTACCTATTCTGTGGCTTTCCACATATTCCGTGTTCCCAACTACACCAATTGCTCGATTTTTGTAAAAATCTTGCTGATAATTTGTGACATTATTTTGTAACATTTGTGATGTTAACAGTTTCTTTTTATATTTCATCAATGCTGTGATCATTGTCATGCTGGAATGTCCATTTTCAGCCAACCTCTTGGCTGAGCTTCTTCACTGAGGGAACCAGGTTTTCATCAAAATGTCCTGATACGTATTGTACATAACTCTCTCTTAACAAGGGTCCGAGCATCTGAAGATGCAAAAGCATTTGAAACAAAAAAAGTCTCTCACACTATACTTGGTAGTTTCCTCTGTGAAGTCCAGAAGATTTGTTAAGCATCATCTCGCCCTGTGACAACTATGTTGACTATCTCTCATGATACATTTTTTTTTCAAGGATTCAACTATATACTACGTTATTACTCTCTGAATTTTCTTTTTAATATACTTTGTATAGTCTCTTCTCCTACATTAAACTCTTCCATAAGGATTTACTTAACCACCATGGAGACCATTTATTTGATGTATTTTCCTTATTTATTATGTTTACTGAAGTTTATAATTCAGGTTGAGAATAGTTTGTTTGAATTTGGATGGATTCTCATTAACAGTTCTGAGAAGTGTTACCTAATCAACGGTGCTCCTTCTCTCTCATCTTATTAAAATCAGTTCATCTAAAATTGAAAACCCTGAATTTGCAGGAGGTGGTTTTGACTTGCCAATATACCTTCACAGTTCACAGTTGCTCCACTACATCAACACTGTAAATTCTGTCAGATTTATTACAAAAAACAAGTCTAGGCATGAATTGCCTCTAGTTATATATTGCATTACAAATTATTTACAACTTTCAAAAACATCATGCTGCTGAATTTGTCCTTGTCCTGACACATCTAAAAAAAGAAAACACAAGACCAAGTTACACACAAGAATTTACGGCTGCTTTGGAATTGCATTTGCCCACTTTTTGTGAGGTAATGTTGCCCAAATTGTTTGGTGTCATTTGGTTTCATTTTTATATCAATAACACACCTTTTCTTAAATGTGTGTCTCCTGACTTACAGAGACTTTGTACATATGTATATATGAGTAGTATATATGAGTAACTTGGCATTTTTGTGTTGGTTCATACAGACTGTAATCCCTGAGTGAGGGATCACACATACTGAACTTTCTCATGGGTGCTGTGAATGTACTCTTATTATGACGTTACCTCTGTTGTAGGACCTTCTGTTAGCAGAGCTCTGGAAAGAGTCCCACTGAGGGACTTAGAAATGTATTAAACATACCCTCCACCTCACCCCATTGCCTGCAGGGAGCTGAGAGCAGTGAGCTGTTAATTAGGCAGAAGTTCTCTTCGCTACACTTTGGCGCTAAGAGTCTAAGTCTAAGAGAACAGACTTGCAACAAGATTTCCGCCTCAGATTCGAGGTGGGTCACTGCCGTTGTACGCTTGTGCAAGGTATTAAACTTAAATACCTCAATAAATGTCTAATAGTGTAAATGTATCTAGCATGTAAAAATGTGACCTTTGTAAGTCAACTTTGATTAACACATCTGCTAAGCATAATAATGATAACAATAATAATAATAATAACAACAACAACAACAATAATAATAATAATAATAATAACATCACAGGGCTCTGATCCACTCCCAAACACTGCAACTGAGAGTCTGTATTGTTATGATAATATAGTTTTAAACTGGTGATAACCAATAATGCATTATTATGATGAAATTCTGTGATATGTGATAGCCAATAAGTTGATAACTGATAACACATACCTAAGGTGACAACTGATAATGGCTAACTACTGTGACAACTGATAGTGGATAACTGTGGCTATCAATGATAACACATCATCAGTGTGATACTATAACTGCTACCAGCTAACTACAGGGGTTATAGTGGGCAGTATAGCTTAGTGGTAAGGAACAGGGCTTGTAACCAAAATGTTGCTGGTTTGATTCCCTGCTGGGGCGCTGCTACTGTACCCTTGGGCAAGGTACATAACCCAGACTCGCCTCTGTAAACATCCAGCAGTATGAATGGATAATGTGTAAAAATTGTAACCTATGTAAGTCACTCTGGAAAAGAGAATCTGCTACATAAATGACAACGATGTAACTAAGGTAGTCCAGAGGTTCAAAATTTCCAAACTGAATGTGCTTCCTGACAAAACCAGTGAACTTGATACTAACATATATATATAAGCGACATATTCTGAGCCCACTCAAACATCTGGGCACTTCAAGGACACTCCCTGGCAGATCACACAGTAAGGGGATCATCATCAGGACTCCACACAGACTCTGAATCGTCAGCTAACATCAATCAGACTCCCTTCGAGAGACGATGCCGTTCATGGGTCAAACAAACACCCTTGAAAATTCCAGATGGGCAACTCATCAGACAAGTATGAATTACTAGCACACTTAGAAGTAGCATGTCAAAAAAGAGTATGGTGATCATGATATTCAACCATAAGATTTGTAGTTGTGGCAGGTAGAGGAGTGAGTGTGTGTTTGTGTGTGTGTGTGTGTGTGTGTGTGTGTGTGTGTGTGTGTGTGTGTGTGTGTGTGTGTGTGTGTTTGTGTGTGCGCAGTGACGCGTAGCTGTCAGGTCTCAGAGGAGCACTCAGCGATCTAAGTGGGACAATGTCACTGAGGCGTGATGTGACTGCGACGTCAGAAGGTGTATCACAGAAAGGCATAAACTGTTCCCTGCGCTTTTGGAAGATGCTTTGGGTGGTGCTGCCGCCTGGAGGGCAAATATGGAACAACCAATAGCCCCAATCCAGTGCTGTACAAGATGTTGACAATAACCTGGGTCCAAATGACCAGTAGGTCTACATGCAGGTGGATGTACCAGCACATTGCTATCACCAAAAAAGCTGCTGGATCAGAACATTTGTGTATAAAATATACACTATAGATTCATGACACTTCTGTGGAAACAGTATGTCCCTTCAAGAAAAATACAACAGCAGTTAGATGGCCATCACAGTGGTGAAATTCCTCCAACCCCATTCAGTAACCCTGATCTCCAATCCGTGCTCAGCTTGACCTGGCAACCAATGACAAACAGTGCTCAAAGCACACTGCACGCTGAATATGGGTCATGGTCTTCTTTGTAGTGCGCGTGCTCAGTCAGTTCCTACCAAGTACCAGCATTTCTGATACCTGCATTACATCACCATCGAAACAAAGCAAAGTGTACTCTTTGTACACAGGTTCACAGGTGCTGACCTGAGTTCTGACACGAACGTGTCCATACAGTTGATGCACAAACTGCCTGTCTGCATGGCAACCCCGGCCAGCCTGTACAAGACCAGCACATTCTGAGCAGGATATGAGGATAATCGTGGCAAGAGCATCTCTCTCGGCTAATTATTGGAAAATGCATAATGATAATAATTCTTGTGGAGATAAGGGAAATAATCATAATTATAATAAGACTGCAGGTCAATATCCCTGACAGGTTTTACCACACACACACACAAAATATAGACTCAGAAATAAACCCCTTGGTTCCTTGGCTACCTTGCTCATTATTGTTCAATATGAAATGCCCAGTAACATTTCAGTATGAAAACAGAAGACTGCAAAGCAGACTGCAGGAGCTTGGTCTTTCAGTGCTTGTAGGCTTTACCATTGACTTTCAAACAGTGATCTCAGGTGGAGCACAATATCCTTGAACAGAAGAATACACTCATGTAAATGCAATGTTCTGCTAAAGAAGGCGCTAGCCAAACTGTCTGCTCTACGTTGTAGATTTCTCTCAGAGTTCAATTTAAACTCCTGCACTTCCTCATAATAAACACGGTAATGAAGATTTTACCAACCTTCAAACTTATTTTCTGTTTGAACATGAAAGTCATCCCACGGCTGGCCAACACATGGAACCTCTAAAGCTTTGGTGAAGATATTAAACTCTGCGCATGTTAAATCACATGTCCAGATGATCTCACCTGTCATACAGACCCTGCAGAATTCAGTGGTTTCCCTTAAAGTTCTGATTTTCCTAACGTCCCTTAAAATCATTATTTTTATAAAAGTGCATCCTGGAATAACAGGCTGGAGTTAAACAATGACAATCTAGGCTCAACAGCAGCCAAAGCATTTTACAATCCATATACCAATTTCTCCAGTCGATTCAGATTCAATCAATTCAATTTCTCTGAGATGTGTGAACCTACACCTAGAAGTTGTAAAAGTTCTATATTTGATATGTTTTTACGTCAGAAAATTTTATATAAGAAAATATGTTTCTTGTTTGTTAAATTTTATCCCTGAACATTTTTTGTTTCTTGAGAGATTCTCTGTCTTTCCACTGTGCAGCTCTGTAAAAGAAAAGGCCACTCTGCTACAAAAGCTGCCAGGAGGAACATACAGGCCTCATCACACTTCATATGAGAAAACACACCCTGCATTCTAACTCTGTCTCATTGGGTCATCATGCTCCTGTGCGTGTGTGTGTGTGTGTGTGCGTGTGTGTGTGTGTGTGTGTGTGTGTTTGTGAGAACCAGAATTCAAATAACTGTTTCCCCGCTAAGAAGAGCAAACATTTTCAGCAATTCATTTCACCAAAAAGTCATCAGTGATCATTTCACTCGGTCATAGATGCACAGCAGTACACTCTACTTCCTCCTACCTATGGAAGGACACTGTATGCTGCTGAGCTAACCTGCTCACATCAGCTCCTATACGCAGCCTTAATTCATTCATGGCAATCAGCTGCCAGCTGAATGTGCTGTATGTGTGAGTCAGCTACAGTGCAACCCTCCTACTGGAGAAACGCAAACACTGCCTCCTCGCCCAGCGGCTCGTTCTGTGGTGGGCCGGCAGCGCCCCCGTGTGGCCGTTACCTGCGTGACTTTCTCGGTGACGTTGTGCGTGCGGTCTATCAGCTTGCACGGGGCGATGATGTCCACGTCGCCCGCCGGCAGGGCGATGAAGGGGTCGGGCTTGAAGTCCACGAAGTTGAGGGTGATCTGGGGGATGGCGCTGAGGGCGCGGTAGCGCACCAGGTCCGAGTCGGACGTGGAGTTCGGCATGGGGGACTTGTGGTTCATCACCCCTGTGAGAGACAAACCTGTCCATCTCATAGCTGAAACACACAGCTGTAAGAGTATGACACATCACTGCCATTGGGAGCCCACAGCTGCGGAACAAATTGGCTTCATTCCGCCGGGGTTAGGGGTGGGTGCGTTGGCAGGGGTTGCTCGTATCACTGCTCTCAGGCATTCTGTGACTCATCAGGTGCCTGCAGCTTTCACGGATCAGCTTTCACACCCATCCTCCACTAGGTGCTTTGCTCACTGTATTGCACTGACTGACAGACAGTGTGAAATATACTGGTGTGTGAGCATATTGGAGGATTGCATTCACCATGCCCCACTCTCCTGCATGAGTACAATGGCCCTCATAGTAAGAGATGACAATGTCCAAAAGAGGGGTGCATTAAAGGTGGAAAAAGATTTTTTTTAAATAACTGCCATTGTGAATTCAGTATGTGCAGTTTGAAGATTCAGTGATGTAACATTTCCATTTAAGATACTGTATCTGTAGATCTCTACGCACAGGGCACATGCTTTAGTGTGTCTGCGCTCAGACATTTGTAATTTTCTCTAAATGTTTGACAGACCCGTGCGAGGCGGCGGCCCCGCCCCTACCTGTGCTGACGCAGCGCGCGGGCGGCCTCCTGTCCCAGTCGGGCCGCAGGGACTCGATGTCGTCGACGGAGGAGACGCGGCGCAGGCTGTGCACGCTGTCGTGCGAGCGGCTGGGCACCAGGCTGCAGCTGGAGAGCGAGGCGCTGGGGTCCAGGCGGTGCAGCTGGAAGGAGGACTGCGGGATGGCCAGCGGGAGGGGCAGGGGGAGCGGCGAGGGCGGCTTGCTGTCCAGCAGGGGGCGCTCGGGCCACAGCAGCGCCGGGCTGCCCAGGCGCGGGTGCTCCGGCGGGGTCAGGAGCTCGCCCAGGGACCCCGCGCGGGCGCGGGGGGAGGAGCCCCGCCGGCACCCCGCCTCGGGGTCGTCCTGCAGGGACTGCTTTCGGACGCTGCCGGAGCGGAGGAGGGGGAGGCGCAGTTTCAGCCCGCACCTCCTCGCTGTGGAGAGAAGGAGAGGGAGAGAGAGAGTGAGGGAGAGAGAGAAAGGGAGAGAGAGAGAAAAAGAGAGAAAGGGAGAGCGAGAGAGAGGGAAAGAGAGATAGAGGGAGAGATAGAGATGGAAAGAGGGATTGAGGGATAAAGGGAGAGAGAGTGGGAGTAAGGGAGAGTGAGAGAAGGAGTAAGGGAGAGAGAGTGGGAGATGGTGAGGGTGAGGACAGGCGGTGACAGAGGGAGCGAGAGAGAGGGAGGGAGATAGAGAGGGTTAAGACAGAGGGTGACAGAGGGAGAGATAGGGAGGGACAAAGGGAGGGGTGAGGATGAGAGAGGGAGAGAGAGAAGGTTAAAAGAGAAGGTGAGAGAAGGAGAGACAGTATGAGAAAAAGGTAAAGGTAAAGAGAGAGGAAAGGTAAAAGGATAAAAATCACAGGAGTACAGGTATAGGCAGAGGGAGAAGGAGGGAGCATAGGTGTGATACGGAAAGAAAGGGGGTAGAGAAAAATAGAGACAGGGGAGGTAAAATATGATTGAAAAATATTAAAAAACATTAGTTTTGGTGCAGCTGTAGGTAGGGTACAGGATTTGTGTTTGATGTATTAAAATTTATACCTCATGAGCACGGTAATTTGAAAAACTTGTTACATTTTAACTTAATTTGCTGCTTGGCAAATTCCTTATGCAGCCTATGTACTACACATTCTGCTAATACAGTAAACGGTCACTGAGGAAATTTACTTTCATGACCTTCTAAAGGGTCCAACAGCAGTGTCGTAAAAGTGTTGTAAAAGCAGTTTGGCTTTAATATGGTGTCATCTGAAGATACATAGTATTGCTGCTATGGCCACTGTTATTCTTCTTTCTTCTTTTGTCAGCAACTCCTAAAAAGGCGACATGCTATAAAATGACAAGCTTGTCTTGCATGTGGAAATACGATCGCCGGTTTCCGCACGCGTACAGTAATACTGAGCTGAATGGAAGCAGAAAAAACATGATTATACACATGAATTCACAAACTCTCAGACAGACAGGTGTGCAGTGTGTGCCATCTGGCGGGAGCCAACAGAATGACTCGGGTCGTTCATGAATACACCGTAGGGCTGCCGGTTTAGAGGCGGGCGAGGCTCTTGCTGTACCTGAGGAGATCCAGGGAATGGGCAGCTTGCGCCGGATGTCCCGACCCGGGGAGCTGTGAGGTTTGCTCTCGGTCGCCAGCTCAAAGTTGAGGATGAACATGATGACCACGCTCTCTTCGTTCTTCACAGGAACCACGTCCACCAGGCAGGGCAAACACACACCTGCGCAGAGACACACACAGATTCAACCGTTACCTTCTAATTCACTACCCTTACACGGCATTGCATTACATCATTTAGCAGACGCTCTTACCCAGAGCGACTTCCAAATAAGTGCATCGCTACGCTAAGAGTAGTTATCGAGAAGTATTACAAGAGTTAAGTGCTGAACTAGTGTAGAGTACTTTTTTACAGAAAATAGGGACAGATGGGATAGATAGAGGTAGATAAAGTGGAAGGTAGACTAGAGATACGGCTTGAAAAGATGAGTTTTCAGCTTTCTATTGAAGGTGCCCAGGAAGTCTGTTGTACAAACCCTTACAATAAAGACTATAGGCCAGAGACCTCCTACTACTGCACTATTATTGCACTATTAAAGAATACTGACCAACTTATACAGCAATATCCTCCTATTATGCCTCCTACCGCAATATCTTCCTATTATGCCTCCTACTGCAATATCCTCATATTAAAGACTATAGCCTATAGACCACCTACAACTGCAATATCCTCAATCATGGTAGCAAGTGGGTCTAGGCAGAAGTTGCACAAAAGTGCTAGTGTAGGACCTATTTTGCTGTTTAGCTAATAATGATTAATGTTATAGTGGTGGTATGGAAATCTGGTCCTAGAGGCAAGAGGGGTTTCTTTATGAAAGATAAGAGACGGAGGAATACAGTGTAGTGTCCAGCACTCAAAATAAATACACAAAACATGCCTTGCATATAATTACATACACATGTAGATACATATGGGAAATGCTGAAAGAAATAAACTACATGGCCCTCCACTGCTTTGAACAGTCCCTTAGGTCTGCATCCGTCTCACTCTCAGAACTGAGCTACCAGACTGTAATCACTGCTAATGGACTGTGTGAACTCAGCTGGGAGGAATAGAGGCTATTTCACACTCCAAAAGGGAGGGATGTGGGGATCGAGGGAGAGGGGAAAGAAAGGGAGATAGAGACGAGGGAGGAGAGAGACAGAAAGAAGGGAACAGGAGAGGAGAAGAGCAAGGAGAAAGGAGAAAGATCGAAAAGAGGCATAAGAAGAAAGACAGCGTATGGAACGGGGTGGAATTTTAAAAATGGGATGGAGGACTAGTGGGGAGAAGAACGAGGAAGAAAGGTTTAGTTCACAAGCAAGATAATTTGTCTGCCTGAATGACCGCATGGGCCAGCAGCCAAGAGACGGATGTTAAGTCTTGTCATTTAACGCTTCGTAATAATATTGCAACGATATGACATTGGAAAAATTGATTGTTTTGCTGAGAAGTTAACCTGAAATTAAATACAGCAACACCAGAGAGTAAGAAGATTAATTTAGCCTGTTTAATGGCTCAAAAAAAATTACAAGCCATTAAAAATGTTCAACATTAGCCCAATGGAATTATAACAAACTGTCAAACACGTAATGAATCCCACTCTCAACAAAAGCATTCGGTGAGCTCATCCTGAACGACTGTTGTTTGCTTTACCAATTAGGTTTTCCACAGTGCTAGCATAGCCTATAAATAGCTAGCTATAACTGCCTACTGCTAACCACACTCATGAGGTGTATCTGTGATCTGTAGACAGCAGTTCCTTCTGTTCCAGTAACTTTGCTGACATAGTACAGCTCCAGTCTGTCTTCTCTTGCTGTGAAAAAGCCTTCTGTTGTTAATAAATTGGTCATTCTAGCAGGTAAAAATTAGATTAAGAATTAAGAATAAATTAACTTTATGGGGAAATTGCACTTAAATGAGCGTGTTTTAATTTAGGTTCCTGCTAACAAACAGACTTTGCACAGGATCCACGTGAGAAGAGCTATACACTAACAACCATGACATTTATATCCCTATTTTCCTTAAAAAGATCATAAATAAAAATAAAAAAGCTCTTTACACTAGTTTAGCACTTAACTCAGTATCTTACTAACCTCTTGTGATACGTCTAGATAACTACTCTTAGCATAGTGATGCACTCATTTGGAAGTCACTCTGAGTAAGAGCGTCTCCTAAATGACGTAATGTAATGCAATAATGTCATGTTCTATGACACCGATTGCAAAGGTGTTTTGAGACTTTCACTTGTGGTTCAATGAAACCTGCGCTGAATGCTACTTATTTGACAACACAGGTGACATTTGTTAAAGGAGGGTTGTCCAGAATATGTTTTAATGGTCCTTCATTTGGCCTTGACAAGTAAGACAAACACTTCAGTATGCAGCCTGCTGAATGGCAGGAACTGTAGCAGAGCCTTCAACAGCAGCATGGGATTTTTTTCATAACATACAAAGAGATCCTGTGCTGAAAAGATCATCCTGCAGTATTTCAGTCGCCTCTAGAGGGCAGCAAGACATTTAAAGACCACATGAATGGAGCGGTGAATTACCACAGGTTCTTCATGTGATTCCATGTGACAAAAACGAGTCAAAGGTTCGCTCCACTTGGGAACAACCTTGAAAACGTAAACAGATACTCAGCTGCTGATGATCTCATGCTGAACCACAACAAAAAACTCTGTTGTGGCCGCCCTCGTGAGTTGCACCAACTAAATTAAGGGACATCAATCATCACAATGATGTTTTTTAATGTACAGGAGTAGTCAGTTAAACATAGCAGGGCAATACCAACAGCCTTAGCAGAAGTTTGAACATCTGAACCAAGAGGCCACTGCAGTCTATTAGAATTGGAACAGGTGTTCTTAATGAATGAGATTAGGAAGATCCATTCCAAGCCCCTGAGTTCAGTTGTACAGTGGTCTAAACCTGAGGTAACCCTGATAAGGTCATTGCAATTTTTACACTACATTTATTATCATGTTTAACATATTGGCAAACAACATATGAGGTACAGCATGTCTTCCTCACAAACAATTTAATGTTTTAAAGTATTTCATTTACACTGAAACCAACTTTCCCGTGGTAGTAAAATAACATGTACTAGCTAGATAGCTTGCAGTATGTTCCATTTCAACACAATCGCACAGGTCAGTTTCAGTGATCGCATGTTGTTATTAATGTAACTTAATCTTATATTACAAGGATGGGATATGGTCGTGCATGCTTTGTGTGTGAACAACATTTGTTAGCATTTGATAAATGTCCAACCCAAAAAACTCCTCAGATGGAAAAGGTGCTTACTACTGCATATCCAGTGAGACAGTCCATCATTCAGTAAAAAAATCACAAATGGTGACAAGATCTGGCTTCCTGTTCCATAATTCACTATGGTGCAGAGATATGGCACCTGATTAATCTGTGACAGCTCGCTTCGATTGAAATGCACTTCCCCTTTTCTTTAACATGACAGCGGTTGATTGAATCCTGAGAGTCTGGATTCTCAGGCTGAGGAGGAGGCCGTGTGTCAGATGGGGTGGCAGGCCGAACAAAGGAAGTCTGATATACGAAGCTATTAGCGGCGCTCGGCGTCAGCTCCTCTCTCTGCCCACAAGGTGGCGCAAGTACAATGTCGGTCTGTCTCCCTTCACAGCAGTCTTCTAAAGACGCAGCGTTGCGTGTGGGGACATGGACAGAGAGAACGCAGAGACGAGAGCCGTTACTGCACAGCTGTTCCCAGAATGCAGTGTGACAGAAAGACATTTAGGCACCAAGCAACTGCTCTCACAATCCCCCCAATACACAGACACTCACACTGTCATGCACACAACTCAGACAAGGGCAAAATGATTGCATGGTTTGTGCAGTCCTTACCAATTCCACAGTAATAGTCTACTACATTACATTACATTTTTGTCATTTATCCAGAGGAATTTACACAGGTTACCATTCTTACATGTTATACATTTATTTGACTGGATATTTACTGAAGCAAGTCTAGGTTAAGTACCTTGCTCAAGGATACAATGGGAGTGCCGCAGCAGGGAATCACACCAGCAACCTTTGAGTTACGAGCTCTGCTCTTAAGCATACATTACAAACTTTGCAGAAAAAACTGTCCATGCCAGCAATGATTGCATCATCTTCATAACCTTTTTCCAGTTTCAGTAGTCCCTATAAATTCAGTTAATATTCGGGGTAGGGTTAGATCTGGGGACACCATATGCATGGGCCAGGTGACTTCTTTATAGCAGGGAGGTGGGTATCAGTCAGTGCTCTCACACTGATCCTCATATGTTCTTTGGTAAATCTACTGTTTTTGAAGTTGAAAAATTCCTGCTGGTGAAGCGCTGATTATGTGGAGTGTGTTTATATGGAATATCTACATTAAGATAAGCAGGAATGAAAAAAAAAAAAAACTGCACATCTGATCATCCAGAACTTTTTCCAGTCAAATACCATTTCCACATGGATATTATATATGCACGTTGCCCCATTTTCTCTTTAACAATTTTTTAAATTTACTTATAAGGTTGAGATACAAATCTAAACCTTTATGAAAACATCTTAATGAGAGCATTGTTGCTCCTAAGTAATGATATATTCACTCAAATAAAATTTGCACATTCTCAGTTCAATCTAATGTGTATTGATTAAAGTGTTTTAACTGTTCCTCATTAAGATGTGCATGAATACATCTTCTTGAAGGGCACATGCAATTCCCATGTTTAATATGCAGCCATGTACATAAAGTCTATAACATATCCCTGTGAATGAGCACACTGCATCCTCAGATAAGTTTACCCTTTCAAATTTAATAGAATTGCACAAGGGTGCGCTCACTTTTTAGGGAATCTAACTGCGTTGGTTCAATTTTAATACATTCATGAGAATTTCTCTCATGAGTGCCTCTGCAAACAATCTCTGAACAAGATCTCTTTTTCCTCCTTTCTTCTAAGATTTTAGAGCTTAGATCCCATCTTCAAGGAGCAAAATCCTTGCCAAGTTTGCATAATTAGATGGAACAGGGAATGCAATTAATTAAAACAGTGGATTAAATGAGAAGTCAGAGCTTGAAATCATATTATGACTTAATTTCCCCCTCCTCCCCTTCATATTTAGAGATTGTGTGCAAAGAAGTACATAAACAAGCAGGAACCTGAATGATGATCTTATGTAACTTATAAATATACTGTATACATTCTGTGCTGCTTCCTTACAGTAAAGACCAGCACAACCTTGATTCTCATGTATGGGAAGCTAAGAGGGTGACTGTATGAGAATCTCATAAGAGTGCACAGGTTGTGTATATTCCTCTGTATTATACCATATTTCATTATATTTTATTTGACAGTATTATTCATAGACACTGGGTGCCTCCTGTGTTTGGTGACACAAGCAGTGTGCCCTTCTGGGTGAGATGGCACATTCCTCTCCATCTGTCTGTGATCAGTGTATAAGCAGCCACTGCCGGACAGCAGAGCACAAACACACACATGCACACACACAAGGGCACATAAAGTCAAAGCCCAGCTAATATTCAGAGCTGGTGCTGTACTTTACATGTGCTTCCACATGAGCCTCACTAACAATATAAGGCCTACTTTCAAAACATGTTCACAGTACAAGACTGGCAACTTGACGGAACTGAGGACAGTACAACAGCCAATGGCGATGTATCCAGAATGGCTGTCTCTCTTCATAATGCTGTGAATGAGTGAAGCAGGCACGGAGTGGTTTTTATGCTACTATGAATGAGTGAATCAGGCACAGAGTAGTTTTTTTAAGCTGCTGTGACTCAGTGAAACGGTTTTGGCATGGTGTTTATTCTACCGCGAATGAGTGAATCAGGCATTGAGTGGTTGTTATGCTGCTGTGAATGAATTAATCAGGCGTAGCGCAGTTGTTATGCTGCTATGATAGAATGAATCAGGCGTAGAGCGGTTGTTATGCTGCTGTGATAGAGTGAATCAGATGTGAAGAGGTTGTTATGCTGCCATGAACGAGTGAATCAGCTGTGGAGAGGTTGTTATGCTGCTATGAACGAGTGAATCAGCTGTGGAGAGGTTGTTATTCAGCTATGAACGAGTGTATCAGCTGTGGAGAGGTTGTTATTCTGCTATGAACGAGTGAATCAGCTGTGGAGAGGTAGTCAGTGCTCAGAGCTCACAGCCTTCACAGAATGCCATTACAGAGTGTTGAGTAATGAACTGACTTGTATCTAGACAATTGCAGGTGTGAAACTGGTTGGGGCAACACTGATGTGCAAGGCACTTAATCTGAACTGCTTCAGTAAATGCCCAACCATATAAATAGATACAATACAGGAAACCCTCACCATTCGTAGATTTATGATTGTGGATATAAATCACTTGTTTATTGAATTTTATATCCAAAATGTGATTCTTTTCAAGGTGGAACAAATCCCCCTGTAAGCCCTCTGTATAGGTACAGATCTCCCCACTCGCGGAAACTGCAGGAGCTCGTTCCCCTGTGAATTCCAATCCTCTCCACAAACGCTGCTCGTGACTTGGACCGCGACTCCTCAACTTAACAGAATAGGACCTGCTGGCGCACATAGTCATGGCAACATGTTATTTATAATGCTGGGGAGATAAACATGATTTATGTGGGCGTGGGTCTAATCAACGGGGCTACAGGCAATCGAGATTAGAACTTTTCCTATATGATCTCAGTCTGTAATGAAGAAACCACGCTGGATCTAAATTCCACTTTCCTGACAAGTTGGGTTAATTCAGGCGAGCTACACATCACATGCCCCCCCCCCCCCCCCACCCCCGCCCCAACACCCCCGCCCCAGACCCTGTTTGACTGCAATGGGGAGCACAATGCACTGTTTCATCTCTTACACCGACAATAACAAGATTTTACTCCCTCCCTCAACAGCAAAATCAATGACCGCATCCCTACTGTAGGCTCTGTAATGTCCTAATGGGCCCAGTAAGGTCTTACTTCCTTCTGAAACAAGCAAATAATTGGGAAGATTTATTCATGGGAGAGACATTCACACGGAAGCCTGCATTAGTCCTGATCAGGCTTACAGTGTCCTCAGCCTCTTGTCCCACGCGCTAAATCACACAGATATAAAATAATACATTAAAAGCAGCTCCATTAAATCTGTGTTTATTGTAGCCAACAGCCTTTCACCTTGCTGCAGTGGAGGCTGCGTGCTGCAATAACTTCAGGCTGCAAAAGGGATGATTCATGTCGACATACTGTTTATTCCATTGGAACCTATATGACTATGTGATTTGAGCAGTGTAGAGAGGAGATTGTTAAGATATAGTTAAGACAGTGACAGCAATATCAAGCATTTGGTTGTCTTTAGAACATGTAAAAAGGAAACAAATGCATACATTAAAACCTTTTTGTTTTCCCCATGATTCCTACACAAGAGACAAAAACACACATTATATGTCTTTTTACACCACTTAACTAATTGGTGAAAAACAGTTTGAATGTAATGGTATATGGACAAATAGGAAGTACAGTACATGTCAGGTAGGTATAAATATTTAATTCAACAAGAAGAAAACTAAAGAATGCAGCCAGATAATTGCAGATAATTACTCTCTTTAGTTTTTTATTCATGTTATAGAACAAGATATTGAATCCGGAAGTTTTTGAGCAAAGGCTTGATGGGTGTCGATTATCCAAAAAAGGATCCAATAATCGTGTTAAATGGCATACCATATATCAATTATTCAAACATATCTGTTTGCTGTGGCACTATTCAAAATGGTATTGCTGCAGAATTCTTTGCACAACTACCACAGGGTTTCCCCCAGCACATCACATGTATGGTGCAGTGCCATTTGAGAGGGCTATACTTATTCAGCTGATTGGTCTTTACAATACTAATTGAGAACATGAAGCAGACACATGGGAATGTTATCTCCACTAATATTCAGATGAGTGTTTTGTGGTTGGCTGTTTCTCTGCCCAAGTGAAGTCTTCGTCATTGTGAAATGTGGTTGGCAGGGAAGAAGAAAAAGAAAAAAAAGTGTATGTTTCACTTTGCAATATCTTGAAGGGTAATACATTGCCATTCTTGCTATGTATTTCTTAGAAGGGAATACACCCGAATTCATATTTATTTTAGCTAGCTCAGTTTAGAAAATGACCTAATTGCTTCAAGGATGGGTCAAGTTATTTTCTATACTATGCTACGATACATTTTAAAAGAATATGAACATCCACCTTATTCAAAATATATTTACATTAAATAAATATTATTAAGAAACATTCTACACACTCTGGATGTAACAGGCCACTCATGCTGTGCTGCAAAATGAGCATCCAAACAGATGTGTGTGTTTTTCTGTGTCAGAAGCTGGAGCTGTAAAAGTTGGACTCCAGTGGAATATTGCCCCTCGTTATTTTTGGTGAAAATATTGGAATGGAGTTGATTTGGAAGCGATATACAAAAAAGTCAGTTATGGGACAAAAAATGAAACCTTTGGGAACATCATGTCAGAAAACCAGGTGTCTGTAAATATTAATTAGTTTAGGTGGGAATAAGGAGGAGCTGGAAGTAGAAACGAAGGAATAAGCAAATAAGTGGCTGACAGACAAGGAGAAGAACCCGCTGAGATTCACCCTTGTCATGGGACATTGGTTTCATTTATTATTTTCTCTTTTCTAGGCTGTTTTGTGTGGAAAACCTGTTACAAGGAGACACCAACAATTTTGTGTATTTTGATTTATAAATTAAAGAGTTCACACCTAAAATAAATGCCAACCACAATAACACGATGTCCAGCCTGATCACTCTTGAGCTAGCACATGTGGCATGCAAACATTACTTATGTTAAGCATTTGCTATTCACCTAAAGGTAGTGTAGACAGTGCTGCTTGACACAGGCCATTCCTTTGTGAGGGGGCTGGGTCAACAGCTCTTTAAGTTGGCTGCCAAATGACGCTGCAGGGAATATTTTCAGCCAGACCTCTACATGGTTTTGAATCTGCAAATTGCTTTAGACTCTGCAATTTTTCCACCTCGATGTACTTGTTACCAAATGAAATCTCCCTTACAGGGTCATGATCAGGCACGTTGAAGTATGGTGGTGTGACCCAAGGTATTGGTCCCAGGGTACTTGTCTCCCTGAGATCCAGCCATTTTCTGGAAGACCATAACTTTTGTTGTGTTTTGTTTTGTCATTCACTGTCAGTGCCCAGGGCTATAGGTATTGCTCTAGCAGTGCCAGAAATTGCTGTAGTCCGTGCTCTGTCATTGACAACGGTTCCATGTCACCTGCTTGGGGTAAAAACTGTTTATTTTTCACGTAAGCAATACTGAGGACTGCTGCAACACTGGCTAAGGCATTACTACAAATATTTAAGAGCATTGGACTCACTACAATCCTGTCTTCATGCCCCTGAGCAAAGAACTACATTTTTATATTTCCAGTTTTAGTGTCACACTTATTCTCTGTGTACACTGATTTTATGACATCATAAACTTCCTGCTTCATCATATTATACAGGTTTATGAAACAATATTGTGTGTAGTATTAAACTAACAAAGTATATGTGTGGGTGTTTGGTGGACATATTTTATTTGGGTAGATAGGGTGTAAATATGTATATATGGTCCACTAAACCATAAGTAACAGTTTCATAAAAAGCCAGGCTGTAACTTGTAACTGGACTGTGACAGGCTATCTTTACAGATAAGATGGTCCATTATCCTAAAACAGTTTCCAGTTCTTTTGTTTATATTATCAGCATATTGAGGCTTAGTTGGAATTCAGTTTCTTTCATGTATTCCTTATTAACAACATATAAAATATATTCAAAGAGTATATAAAATATATATTTTCAATATGTTCCTCAAAGTAGGTTTTCCAAAAATGGTTTTTGTATTGTGAGCATTTCTCCGGTATTTGATTTTTTTAAAATAAAAAGAAAAAGAAAAATGAATCAAAATAAACTCAATCACTTGTATTTTCAATTTCAATCAGTTCTTTAGACATGTACATTGCCTCCTTCCTATTCAAGAGCTGTTGGTAGACCTTCAGAGGCAGGTGGTATTTCAGATGTCTTTCATCAACTGTCTCCCTTGGTCACAAGGCGCTGTTTATCTATGAACTCAATCCGTCCTGTCTCACCTTTTTCCGGCCATGGGATCTTCTCCTTTACATGGCTGTGGTACATGATGTCATACTATTACATTGACCTGTCACCGTGGGTCGCTGTCACATTAAAGCCTGATGCAAACTGACTTTAGCTTGGGAAAATGGGGCTTTCTGATCAGTACTGTCTACTACTACTACCTACTCCACTGGGGAGTGCAGTACACATGGGGGATACGGTTGCTTCTGCAGGGGTACTGATTAGGCCAAGGTCATCCTACACCCCCCTCCTGCCCCCTCCCCACACCACCTCTGCAAAGGAGCTGGGATTTAGCTCTATCGTGTCAGAAGTGGCTGACACAAGTGGCTTTTGGTGTGTACACTAACAGCATCCACACTCAAGTGCTTCCGCGGCTATTTATGTCACCAGTTATGTCATGCCCACCACACACACTTCCTTGTTCATGAGATTTGGAAGGATCATTTTTAGGCTTGTCACCAGCTAGCTTTTTTCCTCTCTACACACTTCCTCCTTTGTGAGCTGTGGAATGACAATTTGTAAGCTCGCCATTGCCATGTCATTTTTCTTCCCCGTCAGAAATGGAGCTCAACATTGCAAGACATTCCTGGACCACGAGTGGAAGGTTACTGGCTGCGGAGGTCCTTGAACATCCTTGCCCTGGGCGGTGAGCCTCCCGCCTCATCCTGCAGGCTCAGTCCGGCTCCGACACCTGTCTGTCAGTGAGCCAGATAATGGACACATGATCCCTCTCTCACTGAAGCGGGGGGCCCAGGGCAATGACGGGAAAGTGCTTTGGAGGTCACCCTCACCAGCTAAGAGAGTGGCACTGCAGTCAAGGTTACTTTCTGCCAGCCGAGCAGCGCGAGGGCACGCTTTATGCTCAGATAAGACCGCGTGCACTTGAAGCATTTCCATTCAACACTTTTAAAACGGGTTGGCCATCTAATGTGCTTTTGGTGGAGAGAAACTTGTGTTCCCCGGCCCTGTGTCTGGCCTACACACTGCAACCAGGCTTGCGCATTTCTGATAATAACCCAGAATAACCGTGCGATTAACTGAGATGAAGAGTTTCCTCAAGTGCTTTACAAGCTTGGATTTGAGCCCTGGCTTTGACAGCATTGTGTTTATTCAAGTTCAAAAATACCACAAAGCACATATTGCAAAAGCAGTATGCATATCAGCACATTCAATGTTCCTAGGGGTGTTGTATATAAAATATATACTCAGAATGGTGCTGATTTTTACAGAATATTGGGTAAATATGCGTTGTAATAAAGCTTCAGTTACACTCAGACACATACAGTAGCATCAGAGGCAAAAGTCTGTTGACAGTATAAGCTGTCAATAAGCTTTGCTGCAACTTTTCTGTGGAAAAAGTTTGTCATTCAAAACTTTGTGCTGAAAGAAGCTTGTGGCAGTTGAAGCTGGGTGGCTAAAAATTGCAACAGCAGTATATGGTTATACATCTTATGACAGCACTTACTATGGCAATGATCCCCAAGTATGGCACTAATGATTCTATCATCTATATGGCTGCATGCCTGCCCCTGTTAAATGCATTTTTTGAAAGTCATTCTGGATGAGAGCGTCTGCCAAATTAATAAATGTTAACGTACATTGAGCTACATTATTTCGCTGATTTAGAGCTCCAGCGAGAAGTTGTAATCAGATCAGTACTGAGTTTAAAACTGCAGCAGGGGAGCCACATTCAGTTGCACAATTTAACTTAGTTTTAAACTTGGGAAAGGAGTTGCACTCACATTAGGCCACTGATTGAAACTTCAGTAGAAGAGAGCATTACCTCTTTCTGTGGGCCAAGACCTTTCTACTAGATTAAAGGAGAGACATCTGAGAGGCAGTACTATTGGTGATAAATAAATCACCCGC
Organism: Megalops cyprinoides; assembly: GCF_013368585.1. Taxonomy (NCBI): domain Eukaryota; kingdom Metazoa; phylum Chordata; class Actinopteri; order Elopiformes; family Megalopidae; genus Megalops; species Megalops cyprinoides. The sequence goes on from NC_050606.1 coordinate 18,204,914, forward strand.
TTTCAAAGTTAACTGCCGTGTTCTGCAAACAAAGAAGCCATCCTTTTGCCCAGCTGATGCAGCACAGAGTAACAGAGATTCTCCCAGAACTGCCCACAGCTATATAGTCCGTGGAGAAATTCTCACTGCACTGAAATAAATCCCACAAAACCTATGATGTTCTGGAGGAAACAGATGATGTTTTTTAAACACAAATGTGGAGTCAAAGCAGACAAAATTACTGCATGCTGTGCACTGTCTCCCTGTATGTGTTATAATTAATTTTAGGGTTCCCTTGTTTTTAGAGAACAGAATGGTTTAGCACTTGAATAAATAACTGTGTAATGCACTGGCCAAGATGAGCTCTCAGATCTGCCAATGCTAGTCTACCTCTTTCAAATGTGAACAGCAAAAGATCAGGAGTCTGCTTTCTGTTCATACGTTCCAAAACTATGGAACTCATAACCACAATATACAGTGGCAAAAGACTGTTCATCTGTGCACCTTTAAATCCCATTTTAAAACATACTTTTTAAAATGACTTTTGGCTAATCACATTTATTTTTTTGTTTCTTCACCTCGTTTTTGTTTTATTTAATATTTGCCTTTTTATTACTGATGTATGTGTCCAATTTTATTATTTTATTATTAAAATGGTTTTTATGACATATTATTTCATTTTTATAACATATTTGAAGATGGCCAGCATTCACCACTGTTTTTGCAGCTTCCCTGTTTGGTTTTTCGATCTTTCTGTTTTCAACTTTCACGTTTTCTGTCTGTGAGGCTCTTCGGGTTGCATTAAAGATTATAATTATTATTATTATTATATTGGTTACATTACATTCTCACATTTTTACATGGAAATTGCATTATTGATGACTCATTCATTATAATATATGATACTATATATACCAGTATATCATACCATAACTTGTCATCTTATATTGACAACTTATCATACCATGTGAACATTACTGACAATAGTGTGCCCTTAGTTATACTATGGTAGTCACAAAAGAAATGTTACATGATCCCATTACAAAATCGTATCATGTTCAAGAGCTACAAAATCTAAGAAAAAGAAGAACTTGGGATGCAGATGCAGTGTAGTTTAGTAGGGAATGGCTTATATGTCTGCAGCATCAAGGTCAGTTTTCCTTTTCAGAGTTTTCTATAGTAATAACCACAATGAGTGTGAGGTCTGACTCATTACAAACATTTACTTTAGTACCATCTAACCTCATTTCAACAAACAGTACAATCTCATACTCCCGAAAATAAACACCCACACAATTTCCATTTCGTCCTTATCATCTATCATCTCCTTCTTCTCTTTCTCTATTACAGTATTTCTGCTTCATTACATTGAAAGACTGCAGCCCAAATTATGGTTCTCACCAAAGGCTACATCTGTTCATTGTAGCCAACACCAAGTCACTTTCTTTTTCGGTGACTGCCATCTTCACTGTGCATTGCTAGATCGTTAGCTAAGTAAGCTTCTCAATAATAATAATAATAATAATAATAATAACAATAATATTATGGCAATATAGCCTTAACAGACAGCAACAACATTTCTAAAACACATCCTCACACCATTTCCTATTTAACAACAGCATCTCCTTGTATATGAACTGATGACAGGTAGCCAGGTGAAAACAAAGGCCTTAACATGCCCTATCTAGATTTGCTGCTCCCGGCTGCCTGCAACCTACCATATCTGGATAAGAAAGGACCAACTAGCTCAAAGTCACTACAGTAGCTCTATTTCCTGAAAGTGGGTTGGAAGTAAATTTACTGGCCATCTGTCTTTTCTGGCCCTGATACGGTGGACTGCTCTTCTGACTTGCAAGTAGTAGTCAGATTTTAGGAATTCAGGAGAGACTGATGTGCTGTTGGTGTTGATTGTCGACATGTAGAGTGTTTTATATCCTGGAGACCGCCAAAGGCCTGATTATGAAGCCCTGCCAACACTCCTTAAGATAATCTGTTAATTGAAAAATAATGGTTCCATGCTCTTGTAGCAGGTATCTGGATATGTGTGGGAACAACTGAAAATTACTAAGTTTTATAATAATTCAGTCCGGCATGTGCCAGGACTCACTTCTGTGAAGGACCCTTTCACTGCAGGTTTATAAGACTAATAAAACACTTTCCCTGGGAACCACCCTTGGTGGCTTTTAAATCTCCTTATAAATGAACACAATATATGAAACACAATATTAATAAATAAAACATACATGCACACACACAATCTGTCATTATCTCAGATTCTGACTCTGACTCTCTCTCTCTCTCTCTCTCTCTCCTCTCTCCTCTCTCTATGTCATGGTCTGTCCACTCCCTGTCCAATATTTTATCTCCGCTGCTGTCCAGGAGGAGTTAGAGACTATAAAGCGATCATCCTGAAAGTGCAATTAAATCTGCAGTAACACAGTCAATATAAGGGCTTCCCTTGAGAAGCTGATAAGCTTGCTGCTTCATCTTTGGGGGATACAGCTTAAATTCTCATTAAAGCCAAAAAATAAATTTGTTGGGTTTCCTTCTATACAGGCTATTGCAGTGCCTAAATGCACTTTCTAGAAGCAAAATGAAACTGTTGTTTCTATTCAGCATGAGCATGTGATTTTAGTTCATAAAGACACAAAAAGATTAAAATAAATATGGGTCTACAGACTAAAGTAACACTTAAGTAACAGAGTGTTTGTGGAGTCCTGCAGGGCACAGGATTGTGGTAATAAATATAATTGTGGGTATAGTCATCACAGAATATGAGTTGTAGTGCTTGCTGACTGACCCAATTAAAAGCTGAGACCCAATGCAGAGAAGGTAAATCCACATCATGGACATCACAGAGGCATATCACAAAGTAAACACATTTATTTCTGCATCTAATGTTTATGTTTTTCCCACATTTCAAGGATGGTGCCATTTGTAAAACACTCCAGCCAATCAAAACAATCCCTGTCATGTGACCAAGACGATTTGTGACATAGATTTGTCCAACTGGTGAACTTGGCCAGCAGCAACTGCAAAAAACTTGGAAAAATTGTTATTATTTTTGCTTTAACTGAAAAATATCATAATGCTGTCAAGCTTGTGCATCCTCTCTCAAAGGAGAGTAACTCACCTCATCAAAATGACAGTTTATGCTGCTGAAGATTGACAGTTTAGAACAGGATTACTGACAAGCTGATGGGACTGTCTGGTTATTCCATGCTTTTTTTGCTTGGCAAGCCAAAGCACTTTTGAAGAAATAGCTGTCAGACATTGAGAGGGAGCATTTCAAATGATCAAATGATCCCCAAATATGCTGCGACAATTTTACAAACAGCTAGGAGTTATCATCTTGAAGATCTTGCTTGCTATTTGCTTCGAGTACATCAAGAGATGAACATGATGTGGTACCATATTTAGGCCGACACTCCAAGGGTACTGACTGTTGGCCATTCCTAGCGCATTAAACCAAAATGTTTGCCATGAAGCCCCCAAGCCTTATTTCATCCTCTAAAATTAAGGGCAGGCCTCACCTTTAGGAGGTGTACTGGAGTAGTTGATTTTCTGTAGTGGTTTATATGGTCATTTCTCTGTCAGCTTCCTTATGATAAACAAAAGGGAGAGGCCTTCCCCCTTACCTCTACGGCACTTTGTCCTTCAAACTTCAAATACCCGATTTAAGATACTGTTCCATTTTCAGATAGGTGCTGACACAATTTATCACGTCAGTGACTGCTGAATTTGTGATAGACCTCTAAGTTCATATGAGAATAATTTAAAAAGTAATACTTGAGATGGGTTCATTCAATCTTAAAAGCCATTTCAAGAAGACAGATGGTTAGGAGAGATAGGAGGATAGAGAATCAGCTGACATTAACGTGAGAGGGCAGGGACTTTCAGATCCTGAAGGCTGTTGAGGAAAAAGGCCGAATGACCTGTAGTGTGCTGAGTTGTAGCAAGCATTGCTTAACTTCCTGTGTGAGAGCACAGTGAGGTGTGGACCAGGGTGCAGTAATGGTAGCATCTGACGAATGTAGCCCGGGGCAGAACTATGAAAAGCATTGTACATGAGATCAAAGAACTTGAAATCCCACTGGGCTTAACTGGGAGCCAGGGGAGGTTAAAAAGAACAGGGGTATTGTGATCCTTGTTAAGAGGTTTCAAAAGAGTACAGCTTGTATTCTGGACTACAAGTTGCTGTTACAATCTGTGGTCTCAGGGCGTTCTTCACACCTTTACACAAACAATGCGGGACATTCAAAATGTGGCTAAATTCTGGGAATGGGTTTGTGCTGGACCAGTGTCCTCTCTGTTGTTGTCCCACTTTCTCCTGAAGTGCTCCTTCTGAACCATTTTGTCAGTCTGAATGTATGACCATCTGAGAGTTGTGTTCTGCTGACAGGGCTTACAGCAGCCAAAAGGATGGTTTCTCTCCCCTGGCAGCCTCCTCGCTCTCTCTCTCTGGTGAGATGTGAATCTTGGGTTTGATTTATGTTGCTAATATTTGGTTGTCGGCTGTGCGGGTCCAAGCTGCCAGTGAGAGGAGTGTTAGCCTGTGGCTGGAAGCAGCCAGAAGATTAAAAAGATTGCTGTGATTGGCATCCTTTTTGGAGAGAGACCACATGGTCCTTATGGGTTAAAGAATAGTTTCGTGAACATCTTGTGTTCTTTTGTAACTAAACTCGAATCAAATAAAATAAAAAACAACACAGACAGAAAAAGTTTTATTTTTTCATTTTGTTAACGTTTTTACCATTTTTATTCCATAAATGTTCAACTCTATAGAAGGAGAGATTTATAATTGGTGAGTAAGTGACACATGGACACGCTAACAGCTCACTGTTTGCGGTAGCTTTTAACAGCATGAAACTGTATGGTAACAGTGGCAGATGCTAGGTTTTCATCTATCTGCTCGGTGCCAGCTAAAGGAGGAAGTAAATAGAGGACAGCAGAAAATAATATAGACCCTTTCACTGTAGAGAAGCAGGGAGATGAATGAAATACCAGTCAAAATGGTGAAAATGAAGGCTCAAGATAAAGCTCATCAAAAGGATACAGGCATTGTTAGCTCTCATCCACTCAATGCATTTCAACCTCGTGAAGAGAAATTCCTATATATGTTTTTCAATGTTTCTTATAAATTAAAGACACTGAGGTGTGAAATGAGAGGGTCACTTGACTGACCACATAAGAGGGTCTAAGAAGAAAATGACGGCTTACAGAATGGATAGAGCCAAGATGGAGGTGAAATTGGTTGACAATTGACTGCCTCATATAGCAGAAGTCCTGCCAACCATGGAAGCCAGCCCCATTGAATTTGTCCAAAGAATGGTAATCTTTCTCTGTCTTTCTCTATCTTTCCTGCTGAGTTGAAATCTGAGGTGGCACTTTGCATTGTTGCTGTGATTGGCATTTTACCTCAAATAACTTCATGTACAGAACTTAGTAAACTCTTCTCACAGGGGTAGATCAAACTGGAAGACACCAGGATTACAGCATCCTGTGGATATTTATTTCCTGTACCAAAAACTAGTGCCTGAAATCACCTTCTTTCAAACAACAAAAAGTGGCTTCTGAGTCCACTCTTGTTTGCTTGCAGTGCAAGATTTTCACTCTCAGCTCCACTAATGCTAGTTACTATGATAATATTGTACATTGTAAGTGTACTCTTCATGCCATATTGGCAGGGAGGACATGCCAAATTAGACAGTTACAACCAGACATTTTCTGAAATTAAAGACAGTGAATACTTCACACATTCTGTTTTAGTACCTCTGGATGCAGCAGGTAGCCATTCCTCCAGGGCCTCAGCAGACCTTGAGCAGCCTAGCTTTGTTATAGTTTAAAAGAAGCATAGCTCTAAATCTAATCCTTTGATGTAACCTCAGAAATCCCTCTTTCAGTCAGATTCCCGCCTCAGTAATACACCTGCTGAGAAAGTGTTCATTGTTGGCAGCTCTGTAATTAGACACATAAACATAGTCTACAGCAAACATGGTCAGCTGCCTCTGGTGTGCCAGATAAACTTGATATTGATACAAAGCCATTGAAAAGTTAATGTATTCTTTGTTATTCTGGCATAAATTATACCCAAATGAGGCAATCATACATTCTTCAATGGTTCAGGGGGCAAGACTGCTAAAATATTGAATCACTCTGTCATTTGCTCTGATTCCAGTCCAACTTTGAGAGGTATCAAGAACTACAGCAGGCATTTGTCTCTAAATTGTTTACTGGTGCTCATCCAGCAATGTACACTTTATAGACAATTGGAATTTGTTCTGGGGAACCCTGGCCTTGAGAATTTGTTCTGGGGAACCCTGGCCCCTGAAGAGAGATGGGAATCCACCCAAGCTACCAAAAAGGTTTCAGCAAGGAGCACTGATGAAAAATGGAACTGATGAAAGTTTCTTGCTGAAACTTTTGCTGTTCACACTTCTTTCCACCTGAGCACTTACTTACTTACTTACTACTACTTTCCCCTAAGATGATAACATAAAACATTTTTGATAAACCCAGAGGTCTGATTTTTTGTTGAGGTGAGCAGAAAGCATTTTGTTTTCGTCTTTCTGTCTCAAATTTAGCCATTCTGGCTGACAAGGATTTGATCATAACGGATTTTAATTTCCATATCTGCTTTGTATCTGATTCTTTAAAAACTGCCTTTATTTGAACTGCTGGCTGATGGCTTCAGCCAGCAGTTCAAATAAAGCCAAGCTTACACATCATCTTGCACATTAGACCTGATAATTTATCTGACCATTTCCTTACGACATTTACGAAATTTACTTGCATATCCCTCAAACCTACAGCTGAGAAATTCCCTAAATTAGTTTAGCTTAATTTACACTCCTTTAAGGTTCCAAATTTAATAATAGGGCTCCCCCATTTCCTACCAAAGAAGGCCCCCATAGCCTGACCTCACCAGATGATATATTATGTATTTTCAACAATACCCTACCTCAAGCCTTCAACTCTGTCATACCTCTTAGCAGGAAAAAAGCCAATCAGAAAAACAGCATTAGGTGTAGAGACAATACATGCACCCTTAAAAAAGCACACTAATAGAATGCAAATGGAACTTAGAAAAACTAGAGGTATTCTTTCTGACAAGGAAGGACACTGTCTTACACTACAGTTTCATCAGTCAATCATTTTATTTTTCAAAGTAAATAGAGAAAAATAAAAAACAATCCTCGTTTCCTTTCTAATACTTTTGCTAAATTAACTAATGCAATGCTGATTACCTATTCAAATGATGCAGAGAGGATTTCACCAGGTTGTTTCCTGAAGAAAACAGATAAAATAATCTCTCCCTAACCTCTAACCTCTAAGGTTCTAACACCTTTTCTAAAACTGCTCACTACCTTGAGTCATTTTTTAGCTCTGAAGTATTGCCAGAATTAGGCCTTTTAACTCAGAATAAGTATTCCACAAATTTATTGCAATCCAATCATAATGTTCTTTTATACATATTGCGAAATGTCACTGTAAATCCCCTGCAATTTTTTCAAAATGCTGCTGATATAATTGAGACAAGAACAAAAATATTGCTCTTAACTTGCAAGGATTTGAATGGGTTTCCACCTGCCTATTAATCCCCTACAACAACCCTAGATTGTTTTGTTCACAAGAGGCTGGATTTCTAGCTGTTCCACAAACAGAAAAAATAACTCTGGGGGAGGGACTCCTCTGTTATGCAACAGCCACCCATATTTTGTCTGGGAATCAGACACAATCTCAAATTTTAAGTCTAGATTAAAAACCTATGTAGTAGGTCTTATAGTCAAACTGGTAGCCGAGGAAGAGGGTAGCTTCCAGCTATGGAAAATTTCTGGTGCAAGAACTTGTCCTTGTTTATTGTTGTGGGTCGTAACCTTACTGCTCACCTAATTTTGTATGTTGCCACACTTTTTTCTTTGCTAAGGCTTCACAGCATCATACCGCTCCATTACACACTGCGCCTGAATTGCCTGGGCGTTCTACTATAATAACTACATTCTTCTCTCCCTGCCCCTCGTGTCATCTGAGCAATGAATGCTCTTGCAGCCCCGCTCCCTGCTGATTATCATTTACCGTGCCTCAATGAAAAAGATGCCTGGATCATTGCAACATGATCTCATGACACCCCCGCCGATGTTGGGTGGAAAGTCCCCTTCACAGTCTGCTTAACCACACCATGTCATCCCTTCGGCCAAACTGCTTCTGGACTTGATGCAATGAAAACAAACTGTTTCTCCATCTGATGCAATGAAGGGATGAATATTTTATGACATGACACTGTTAACATTCCACTGGTTTCCACTCTTTTTCTGGGGGCAGGGGATAATTTTCCATTTTTTTTCCTAATTGGCTTTTGTTTTCCACTGTTTTTTTTTCCATTATTTTGTTGTTGGTTCCCTCTGTAAAACCATCCAGTCTATAACTGCTGTTATAAAACTTTGTTGAAACAATTAAATTTTGATGGATTGATCATTATTACAGAGAGTGGTATGATAGCACAGGCGGCTTTGATGCAGAAAATAGTCCTGAGTGTTTTCTATTCGGTCTGCATCCTGACCTCAAACAGACTGACTGAAGTTGAATTTATGTAGATGAATAATCCAGACAAGACAGGCAATGAGAAAGCATTTCATACACCATGTTTGTGACAAAAGCAGAGACAGTGGGTTTCATCTTCCCAAATGAGTGTTAGTGCCAGAACAGTATTCTCTGAGAGAATACTGAGGAGATTCTTAGTTCCGAAGGTGACTTTGGCATGAAGCTTTCAGTCTCTGGTTAAAAGCATGTTTCAATCAAAGCACTGTAAGGACGTCAAGTGGTCAAAATTCTTTGTTGTGAGACAGGCTTTGTTGTGATTTTTTTGCGTTGTTGTGATATGTGAACAAAGGCTTTTCATAAAAGCTGAATAAAAATGATAAAAAACATGAAGGTACATGAACACCTATGCAGTATTTCAGACCCTAAATAGAAGCTCACCATTAAACATACCAGAAAAGTTCAACATCTGTTCATCAATAAGGAATATAATTAAGAACTTTCTTTATTAGCCACTGTAAATGCAATAACACATCTGGTCTCAATGATGTAAATGCTAGGAACATATGTACAGAACATATATATATAATTTCATGACAGGAACAGGCTATTCAGCCTCAGCTCATCAGTTTTCCTATAGACTAGAGTGTGTGGGATTGTGTCAAACCTTGTCTTGAACACTCCTACTAAAATCCTTAGAAGCTATTCCATACATTTATGACTCTCTGAGAGATAAATAGTTCAGTATCAGCAGGAAAAGGAGTATATGCATACAAAGGTGCAGTTGAAATGTAAACATATGTGCAGTGTACTCTAAATGTAACTGCAAGTATTAAAGTACTGAGGTGAGGTAGGTCCCAAACAGTCACTGTCAGTGTTTGGCAGTGTTCAGTTCTCATATCGCTCTGAGGTAGAAGCTGTTCCTAAGCCTGTCTGTCCGTGATATGATGAACCTGAAGCGTCTACCAGAGGGCAGCAGGTCAAACAGATGATGTCCAGGGTGGGATGGGTCTTTCAGTATGTTGGCTGCTCTACTGAGGCAGCGACAGCTGAATAAGTCCTCCAAAGAGGGCAGTGAGCAGCCTATGACCTTCTGGGCAGTATTGATGACCCTCTGAAGGGCTCTCCTGTCCGCTGCTGTGCAGTTGGCATACCACGCAAAGATACAGTACGTCAGCACACTCCTGATGGAGCAGCGGTAGTAGGACACCAGCAGTTTCTCCTGCAGGTTGTTTTTCCTGAGGATCTTCAGGAAGTAGAGTCGCTGCTGTGCCTTCTTGACTACTGCGGTGGTGTCTGTAGTCCTGGAGAGATCTTCAGTGATGTGCATACCCAGGAACCTGAAAGCAGGGACCCCTTCCACACAGTCCCCGTTGATGTACAGTGCATCAGGGTCTGCACTGTTCTTCCAGAAGCCAATTATGATTTCTTTTGTTTTTGAGGAGTTCAGAGCGAGATTGTTCTCTGAACACCGCGCTGCCAGTCTTTGGACTTCATCCCTGTAGGCTGTCTCGTCTCCTCCTGAGAAAAGTCCAACCACAGTCGTGTCGTCCGCAAAGTAGATGATGGTGTTGGTGGGATCGGCGGGGGCACAGTCATGTGTGTAGAGGGCATGGAGAAACAGGCTCACTGGACGGTAGTCGTTGAGGCTGCTGATGACAGTCTTTTTCATCAGTGGAGTGATTGTGGCAGGCTTCAGGGAAGGTGGGATGATGGATTTAGACAGGGACAGATTGAAGATCTTTGTGAAGACCTCGGAGAGCTGGTCTGCACATTCCTTCGACACACTTCCTGTCACACCATCAGGGCCGGTAGCTTCCCTCGGGTTCACCGCTCTGAGCACCCGCCTCACATCATGCTCCTGCACAGTGAGGGTGTGGCTGGTGGAGGCTGGTGGAGGTGGAGGTGTCGTGTCTGTCTCTGCTGCTTTCACCTCATAGCGAGCAAAGAAACAATTAAGCTCCTCTGCCAGCGAAGCGTCACCGTCGACAGTCGTGTGGTTGCTGGTCTTATAGTTGGTGATGTGCTGGATGCCCTGCCCCATCCGTCGTGGGTCGTTGTTGGTGAAGTTGTCTCACTTAGTTTTTTACTACAACCATTACGGCTACGTGATGCAATAAAATACTTTTTCTTATGCTGTATATTACAAATCCTACGATAACAATACAATGTAATTTTTCCCCATTGAAAGCTAGCCTATTCACTTCTACTGGAAAAGGCATAATTCTAATTGGTAGGTGACGTGTTTAAATTCAGTAAACAGTAAACAGTAAGCAACTGACCAATACAAAACAAAGTGGAGGGGAAGCCACTATCTCAGAGAGATCACAGATTATTCCTTTAAATGTGAATTCAAATGTAGTGAATTTAAATGTGAATTCAAATGTAGTCCTCAAAACTATGTTCTCAATGTGCAAATTTTCATATATAAATATCATAGAATTGTGGGAAATGCACATGGGGGAGGGCTCTCATTTGGAAACCCCCCCCCCCCCCCCCCCCCCCCCCCAATGTCTATACCATGGTTATGCCCTTGATTTATAATTAATAAATATTATCACACCTTCGGACGCTGCAAGTCAAGTTCCTCTCTGTTACACAGTCTGTCTGTTGTTTTGCTATGAACACCTCCTTTTTCAGGGCAAAAATATTCAGGGCTAGGCTTAAAATATTCATAAACCCAAATGATCGGAACTTAACGATGCCACTGGCTTCATCAAATGTCTACATCCAGACTTCAGTCAACTATTATTCTGCAGTCTTTTTCAGAATGCACATGCTCTAGTTTTAATAAACCTGTAATTCTGCCTTGCACTGTAATTGCTCATATGTAGATCTTTACTTTTGGTAATGTTAAACTTTATTCTCAAGGTTTCTGCTGACTTCAGGATTCTATTTAATTCCTCGGGATTCACCTTGGTAGCTTCTAAACTGTTAGCTTCACCTTAGGTTTAGTGTCAATGGTGAATTAAACTACTAATGTTCTTGTCAAGGTCATTAATGCAAATAAGGAACAGCAAAGGTCTCAACACTGGTCCCTGAGGGACTCCACTTCCTACAAGTTCTCGCTCAAAGGAAATCCCTTCTTATCATTACTCTTTGTACTCTACACTGAAACCAATTTTGAATCCACTTTAACACAGCTCCATTAATTCCTACTTATTTCAGCTTAATAATGACTCCCTCATGTGCTACATTGTCATACACTTTCTGAAAATCCAGACGCTTAATATGCTTTAAGCCCAATACAAGTTATCACACGTAATATGTGAAAACCATGTTGAGTATCCTTCTCATGCATTTTTTTTTCCAGAAATAAATCTAACCTCTTCTCTGTGATGGATTCTACAATATTACACAAGACACAAGGTAAGTAACTGACCTATAGTTCCCTGACTCAGTGTGGTCCCTTTCCGTATTTATTTATTACACAGCCTTGTGTCTAATCATCAGAATTTCTCCAGTTCCAAGAGACAAAAAAAGCTTTTTAAAGATTTATAAATAATCTTGTTTAGTTCTTTAAGTACCGGGTATGTACCCATGGAGCCTGCTGGCTTATTATTCTTTACTTTGTGTTATTTTTTGAATATTTCACAGTCCCTTGTTTCTGTATTATTAATAATTATTATTGTGCATTAGACCTACCTCTAGGAATACAAAGAGTCTCTTCACTGATGTTGAAATCCTCAACAAAGTCTTTTTAGTGCATCTACAACACCTTTATTGCTATTAAGCAAAATCCTTTCCCTTTTTGATGCACCTAACCTCCTTTTCAGTTTTTCTTTGTCATAACAAGATTGAATATGATTACTTTCTGTGTCTATCACAGTTTGTTTCACAAAAGATCCTGATTTCTTTTCAAACATTGTTTTATATTTTACTCTCTGAACTGTTGGTTATTTATATACCTTCTACAGCCTGTTCTTCTGTGTTAAACTATTCTGCAAAGACCTATTTAATTGCTGTGGGGACAATTTATTCAACCCATTTTTCTGTACTTTTGAAATAAATACATTCTGCAGGTTAATATATATATATATATATATATATATATACATATATATAAATAGCTATGATATTATGTAATTTCATTTTTTGTTAGATTTGGCTCGCATAAAGACCATAAACCATGTTAAAAATGTCAAACCTCAAACTTCAAGTTTCAAATCTCTTAGGCCTCTCATTCATGTGCCATTTCAAGAATATGTCAATCAAGAATATCAAGAATATGAATAATCAGTTAGATTGGCAGTTCAGCAAAAGTCACTGTAAGGTACGAGCAGAAATCAGGAAGCTAATGGGTATTCAGCAAAGTTAATGAGCTTCATCCCAGTGGTGATGATGATGAGCGTTTCAGTGCTAATGAGTGGCAGAGTGGGGCATCAGATAGCCAATGTGACAGCGTGCCACTTATCCGGGAAAAACACCATATGCCATAGCCAGGGGTCAACTCTCAGAGCTGGCAGATTTTTACATTGCACTGAGATCTATTCTCAGCTCTTTACCTCACACCTGTCTTTTCACAAATACTTTTCTGTTGTGGTGTTTTAAATTGATGCTATGGTTACATGCCCCATTAAAGGTGTGTGGTTGGACTCGCCAAGTGGGCATTAAGTCAAGTATGATGTATACACCAATCCGATTTGCATCAATTGCTTTCCCTGGGTTGTATATTCAACACAAAGACTCCTTGGGAAAGGAAACAGTGAGATATTCTGAGCCCTAATGAGGCTGCATTTGAGAGTCCAGCTCTCAGCTGCTGTAGATCTAATAAAGCGCAGCACCTGAGCAAATCCCCATGCTTTCACAGAGCAGCTTGAGAGCATCCACCCTAAACCCCAGGAAAAGAAGTCCATCCCTGCAGACAGCTGCACTCTGATCCATCAGGCTTATACAGCGAAGCGCCTCGCCAGGAGGAAATGGAGAAGCAGACAGGATGCGTTCAGCGCAGCCACGGCAGCATGCGCGCCCGGGTTTATCTTAAAAATATTCCACTCCGCCATTCATTCCGGTTTAAATCTTGCTTTGCAATTCATTTAGCAGAGTTATGGGCCACTGACTCGCCTGAAACACAGTGCGTAAGAGCTATACCTTGAAATGTTCAGTGTTCGTATGCTTTAGCCTGGAGGCAGTCATGTGATGGGAAGTTTTGCATTTCTGAGCATACTGTAAGCGTTTAGAGAATGATCTCTATCTCTGCTTGGCCTAATGGAATGTATAATGAATATGTAAGATTTAAAATAAATATACCGTAAATTACATATATTATATGTAATATAAAAAATATGTATAAATTTGTATATATAAAAGGACAGATTTAGCCAAAATAAATAATAAATAATACATGACAATTTTGTTGTGTTTTGCATTTCCCATCCCATATAACAGTTCCAATGCTCTGTAAGCCATCACAGACAAAGATGTCTGTCACATAAATACATGAATAAATGATAATTGTAATCCCTCTGAACAAAAAGACTTGAAAACCATTTTGGGTGCCAGGCTAAACAAATACCTATTTGGCATTTGATTACACAACCAGGCTATAAACAAATAAAGGGATAAATTAATATTCAGAAATATGTTACTGTTTGAAACCACAGATAAACACCCAAATCTGAGATCAGCGCACAGGGAAGGTAATATGATCTGGACAAGCCCATTTTCCAGATGGATTAAAATGATCCCCTTCACGGTGAGTGATTTACTGATACAATGACAGAAAATGAAGAGTGTGGATCAGAGAACTGTGTGTAGTAGGATCAGACACGGGCCCCTGACACCCCCACCATTCCAGCTGTCCCTCTCGCCAGCTCCCCAACACTGACATTGCGTGTGACTTGTGCTTGGATCCGGTCCCATTCAAAGTGTGACCAAAGTCCTCAACCATCTGTACATCCCTGCCAATTGTTGCCATGGTTGCTGACACCCTTGCCGACGAGACAGCTCCTCATCTCCAGAAGAGGCAGGTCTTGTGCAGTGTAGTGGATGGGGTGGAGGTGGATTCAGGGTCCAAACCTGCAGTGTTCTGCAATGTCTTCATAATTCTACAAATGCAAGTGTCAGTTATTTAGATATATTTTCTAAAATGTGCAGCATATTTTGAAATGCAAATGTATTCCTAAGATTTAGGATGGTGCATTGCAGAAAGAATGTTTTTCCTTGTCTTTTTTGAGAAACTTTTCAAGACAATTATTTCCAATTCAATCTCTTTATGGGTCAGATGATAAAAGTCAGTCATTGAATGGCTAATGTTTCAGGAGAGCCTTACAGTGGGGGATAACAGCTAAAGGTTAAGGTCAGCATCGAGTTTCACCCAGTGACTGCACCCTTTCTGGTAGAGTTCAGTGGCAATTAGCAATGCTTTTAAGCTAACTTGTTTTAGCCAATGTACATTAACTTTAATGTTATTTCTTTCGACCATGTTCCTTTGGGAGCAGCAGTTTGGACAGCACCACGGATATTCTATTTACCGAACAGCTTGTGTATTTAACATTGGAAATTCAGTCTCTGTAATTACTGAGGATGGATGTGTTCTGATTTCTTAAATCTTTGAATATTATTTGAATATATAACTGTGTGAATATTCATGAAGGGCTAGGGAAAAGACGGAGCATTCATAACTGTCCTGCTAGCACACACAGTACCAGAATCTTGCATTACAAACTGGAACTGTCCGTTATCAACAGGACCTATCCATCACCAGCCAGGACCTCCCACAACCAGACAGAGCCTCCTGTTACCAAGCAGAACCTCCCATTACTAGCCCAAACCTCCCATTACCAACAGGCTCTTCCCATTACCAACCAGAACCTTCCATTACCAAGAGAAACCTCCCATTACCAACAGGCCATTCCCATTACCAGCCTAAACCCCATGGATGTAGAAATATGGACGACAGAGACAATGCAAAGCAGAAAGACTCCTATTAAATCTTTGGGAACTCCACAGGAAGGTGAGAGACAGCTCTTTCCTGCTCAAACAGATGAGTGATTTATCACTAACGATTCAATACATCAAAACAAAAGAAGGACATTCTTTAGTAAATTCACAAAATGTTTCCTGGAATAGATCTGCTCAGAGAACAGTGTATTTGGCTAAACCCAGGTAAAGCCATTTCCTCGTTATATTAGCCCTAACTTCTTTAACTCCTTAAATGACTCCAGTCATTATAAAGAATAAGAAGCTTAACATTTCACATTTGAATATTTTTTAAAGTAACTGCTTTTTACTTAGACAAGGTCACCCCTAAAAGATAGCAGAATGGGCAGTGAGTGGGAGAGAAGTAGAAATACCATCACAGGGATTATACCCCTAATATATTCTTATCATTCATTTCAATCTACCTCACCACTTCCACCAGCCTCTGCTACGGCACAGCCCTCTACAGAAAAGCCATCTGCTTCTGACTATGTCAAAAACCGCACCCCCTCCCGTCCCACAATCCCTCACCCCCTCCTTCGGCTAATCCCCTGGACCTCCCTGATCCCAGAGGGCAGTGGACAGATGGCGCACAGGTACGCCAGCCAGGTAGGTGACGCAGGGTCGCAGGTAAAGCCGGTCGTTACACGCCCCTTTTGTGTACAGCTCCGCGGGTCTGGACACGTGACTACTCCCCTGTCTGTATCCGTACGCACTGTCCACACGGGCACGTTCGCACAGAGACCGAAGGGGCGAGTCACTGTAGGGCCGTGAGAAGTTCTTATCCACGGCTCACCTTGGAGTGCCTGGAGTACGTGCCGTCCTGCACGCCCTCCGCTGAGCTCCTAAACGGGCCGGCGGGTGCGGAGGCGCGGGGCCTGATGATTCAAGGGGCCCGTGTCACGGCGGCAGGCGCACTGCGAGGACACTTCATCGGCGCTGCGCCTCTGATGGGGACATCGAGGCCGACCCGGCCGCCACTCGTCCCTGATTCTAGAGGGCAGGAGTGATGTCCGCTAGCACGAAGCCCATTAGCCAGACCCCCGTCCCCGCCCCCGCTGCCACCAGGGGCCAAAAATACCTGCTCCTTTTTCATCTGAATGACAGTGTGTGTCCTACTCATGCCAACTACAACTGCCCACCTTCAGCAACGGAAAAAATCAAAAGTAAAAGTAATGTATATAAATGAAATACTCACATTACTGCGTGTTCTAAATGCTACTTTTATTGTTGTAGACATTTAATATTACACATATTAGGTCTAATACAGAAAGAAACTACATACAAGAAATTATATATAATGCCAATGCATTGCAACCATACACTGCTTATTTGCTTACTTTGAGTCCAGTATGTTCAATAAGATTATTTTTGGATTCTTAAGACAGCTGCCTGGCATTCCACATAAACATTTACATTTATTCATTTGGCAGACGCTTTTATCCAAAGCGACTTACATAGGTTACAGTTCTTTACAATGTTATCCATTTATACAGCTGGATATTTACTGAGGCAACTGTGGGTTAAGTACCTTGCCCAAGGGTACAGCAGCAGTGTCCCAGCGGGGATCGAACTAGCAACCTTTCGGTTACGAGTCCTGCTCCTTAAGCAGGTGAGATGAAGTGTTGTTGTTGTAGTACCTTGCCTTCTTCTCAACACACTCCATAACGAGTTAAAAGTCCTCACTCGAGTATTTCAGGGATGACACGCGAGTGTGCTGTTACCTTCCATTCCACAGGTGGGCGCTAGCGAGGGGTTCAGGGAGCAGCTAAACACAGAGAATATTGTGTAATTTTCTCCTGATAGTAGTTACTCAAGAGGAACCAGAGGTGGTTTCTGCTCATAAACACAGTAATATATCAGTGCAGCTTGATGCTACTACCTGTCTTATTTGCTAAGCAGAGTCAGTCAAGTACAAATGACATTGTTGATATTTTTACATAATACTGTGACATCTTCCATAATGCTGTGACTTTAGTAAAAAAAATAATAATATGAAAAGAAATGTAACCTGACCTGTTCTGCCAAAGATTATTTCATATCTTTTTCATAACAGCACTCATCACCAGTCCATCTCCGTCTATTATTTAGTTTTTTGTAGTTATTTTCTTTCTGTTTATTTCCACATTTAAGGTCACTGTTTACCTTATTTTATTTCAGAAGGTTTCTTCCTCAGTAGGAATCTATATTCATATGCTTTGCAACCCCCATCAATCACTTTAGCTGTTTGTATAGTGAGTGACTTCCATAACTTACCAGATTTTTATATGTTACCCCTATAGCTAGATCTTCATTGAAGCAATCTGGTCACTTTGTCTAAAGTGCACCAGCAGTGGCCTATATGGGAATTTAACCAGCAGTTGGGTTACAAGCCCTACTTCTTTCCGCTATCCCACAGTAACACTCCTATACCTGTCACTTAGTGTTTCAAATCATTTAGTGTTTCCCAATCCTCTTTTATTTTTATGCATTAAAAAATCAATACATATCCACTTACAAAGCTAGATATTTACAGAAGCAGATCACATTTAGTACCCTGCTCAAGAGGACATTAGCAGCTATCACAGGAAAAGGGTGCTTTCCTGTGAGAGCCTCAGGGCAAGTATTAGTTTACTAGAGGAAAAATCCCCTGCCACTGTATGAATGTTCATACTCTCAGTAGTCCTCGCTGAAGGCAGCAATATGTCTGGTGTAAAGTATGCTAATGTGCCAACAACCCTACTGTGTTTGAGAAGTGTTACAAATACTGACTGCTAATGCATGCCACTTCCTACCAGTGTGTGTGTGTGTGTGTGTGTGTGTGTGTGTTTAAAAATATTATAAAAAAGATAACATAAAAAAGAAAGTGAAAGTTAAAGGAAAAGTATTTTTAATTGTACTAGGCCTACCACAATTACATTTAACTGAACAGCCATCTGTATTAATAAATTAGGAATGACTTGCAGTAAATTTTACTTGCATCTTCTGGGAAAAGAAGGCCATGAGCTTTTCTGCTGATTTTTCACAACGCTTGCTGTATATTGTTAAGATTCACATTACAAGATTCAAAGCCTCATGTGAAGTGCAGTGTCCTTCAGGACCATGGACAGAGACCAATGACACATTCTTGATTTGATAAAGGTAGTTAAAGCATGTCTCATCTAACTACAGCCAGAAAAGGCACACAGTGAAGTATCTTTCAAGTATATCATACCAGACAAATGATCTTGTTTAATCACTTGAGAGATACATCTAGCACTTCAGTGACGGTTTTGTGCCATGTATTGTAGGAGTTCTGCGCTAATTCTGACAGGTTCATGGTCAATTATGTAAAAAAAACAATGTTGATTAAGACATCTTATTCAACACTGCAAGGAGAAAGTTAAAACTACTTTTATTACTCATAATAGATGGATTACCTAACACTGGTGAACATTATGAGGACACAGCTTGTAAGCCCATGCACTTACAGAAAAAAATGAAAAATGATACATAAACTGTGGTCCTCCATTTTCCTGATACCAACGCACAGAATAAAAATGTAATTCCATGGCAAAGGTTTTACCATATCCACTGTGCATCCTTCATACAAGGTTTAAAACACCCCCAGATTGCTCTGTGTCAATGCCCCTCTGATATCATAGCACCCATATTAAAAATCAGGAAACGACCGGAGCTTAAGTATTAAAAAACATACGAATGACTGATGTGGATAAGCGTTTAGGTTGCAGGATAATAGCTTCCGTGAAAAAAAAGTAGAGATATTAAACTGAAATTAATGATGGAATGACACTCCTGAAAGCTGATCTCCCAGATCCCTTATGGTACGGACTCATCATCCCCTTCCCTGTGGAGCTGGTTTCTCTTAATCCCCTGGCCAAGACACAGAGGTGGTGACGGACTCAGACACGGGGAGATTTTTTTCTTTTTTATTTCTGAAAATTGATTGTTTTGATGTAGACAGAGGATCTCAATGGCTGGATTAGCTGCCAAAGTCAGAGCAGGAATTGGAAACTGTAACCACAACATTCAAACCGTTATGAAAGCCAAATACATTTATATAATCAATAATCTATGTAATATTTTATAATATATGACATGTAAAGGAAATAAGTGATGACACTCTTGTACCATTTATTGACTTCACTGTAGAAGATATTCTAAAATGACACGGTAGCACATGTTCAACAGTACTCATAAACATGCATTTGTGGGAGAAGCAATAACTAAAACAGATGATATACATTTAATAGATGCAGCACATTTATCATTTATATTAAAACATGTACTCTTAAATCTGATTCATGTATTCATGTAATTCAAGTACATGTACATGGACTTGAATTATCTTTTTTTTTTTTAAAAAAGTAATGTTTTCTCCTCACCTGAGTCATCAGTGGTTTATCTGCTTGTAGATTTATCTTTTTTCTGCAAATGACTGAGTCAGACCTTGGGAAGCAGATGTTGTATATGATCAAATGCTTAGACTGCATGTGATCACAGTAAAACTGGTGTCATAATTCTTTCCACCTTCCAGCAAAAGGAATAGCTTATTATTATTACAGATGTGGGTGATCAATGATCTGATTTCATAGGAAACACACAGCACCAAATTTTGAGAACATCAGGATATTTCACGGGCCAAACAAGTGCTTTGTAGTAATGACTATTACACTTCTTGGTGGGGGTTAAGCATTGCTGAAATGTTTCTGAGAGTAATGTTTAGAAGGATGCTATCCACTGTATGACTACAATGCTGAGACAGGCACTAGGCTTGAGTTTACATTTGGACAAGGACAAAAGGGATCATATCTACAGTAAGTAAATCAATAAACCGATGTGCTTTGCCAAGAATGGTGAGCAATCTAATGGACACAGCCCCTCATTTTTGGGCCTCTAATTTTTCACCTCTAACATTGTCTCACTTCCTACATAACCCCAGAATCACCATTTCAAGCCAATTAGGCGCTCTGACTGCCTCTCTTCACAAAAGGGAAAGCTTCCTTAAACGACACCCTTACCAAATTGCCTGAAGTTAAAGGCAGAAAAACTGTCGCGCCGCAAATTTTACCCTCCGGCACAAGATCACAATGGCAGACCAGCAGAGAATGGGTGAAGCTTAAACAAGACCTCAAACGTTAATGAGAATGAAAATCTCCACTTGGGAGAAAGGTAGGCTTGTAACCTTCACTGGTCTAATGAGTGGAGCCGTAATTATAAAAGCGCACAGGGTGGAGAATAGTGTTCAGGAAGGCACTGTGATATACTGGTTATGAAGACAGAACTGGAACCAGCAGGTTCCAGTTACAGGTGTGAAACTGCAGTTGTACACTCGAGTATGACACTTAGTGAATGGCAAGTTGTTCAAATGGACAGTGTCTAAATCATGCAAGCTGTCCCTAAAAGGGAGAACTTTCTGTGCACTGAAATTATGTGGATGATGAACAAATAGCCTATATATAGCACAGGCGGTGCAGCATTTTTAAAAACAAAATCCAGACAATTTTGTGCAGGCTCCCCAAAGGTGAATCAATACGCCTGTTCGTTACCCCTCTGTGGTAACGAGTTGGAGTTGGTCTTAAAAATCCATTCCCAAATCCATATCAGAAGCAGAAAATGCACTGCAGAACTACACCGAGGCTGCAGTAATCAAGAACACTGGGGTTAAAGGTCAGAGGTCAGAAGAAGCTGTGTATTGCAGCTGTTCCGGGACCTTAGCCAGAGCTCTCACAGGAGACTCAGGGGCACATCTAGGGAAGGTGGTTGATGGGGTGGAAAGTGTGGAGGGATGGTTTGGGTCATTAAGATCCTGCGTCTGCGGTTTAAGGAGAGCAGAGAGGTCACAGAGGTGACCCCCCATTCCACTGTATTCACCCCCCTGGGTCAGGTCTCAGAGGCTAATCAGAATAATTATTTCAAAAGCATTCATCATTTTGGGTATTTAACAGCATTTTAGGCTCCTCTGTAATCAGGTCATATTATCACACTGCATCATCTATTAGTTTAGCAGACTCCATAAATGCAATTATATAATGTGATTATGACCTTACATGCCCCAGCTCCAGGATCTAAAGTTCCAATCTCCTACTTATGGTGCCAGTGCCTTACAAAATTAATTAAAAACCAGGGATTTTTGTATTAGAAAGCTCATGTTCGGGCTCTTAAAAGTAGCCTGCCCAACAGACATATTGTGTTATGTATGTTATGTGTTATGTATGACGTGTTATGTATTGGTACAGGATGCTGTATGGCCTTAATGGCTATCCATAACTATTCCCCCCGCAGTGCCTTCTGGGAATATACTGGTACTGTAGAATGTTATTCAACCAACACATCTTTGCTCTATTGAGTTCTGTCTTATGTCCTACTAATGTCCTACGATGGTCCTATTATGCATTTCCCTACCTTTGCCCAGAGTGTATCTGACAATACAATATCCAGTCAGACACCTCATGCTGTGCAGAGTTCAGAACATTGACTGAATCAGTGAGACCCTCTCCAGACAGAACTGTCCTGATACATAGTCAGAGTTCCCAACGTTTCTTTAACATGTCAGGTCATCAGGCCAGATCTAGGGCTGTATCAGTGTGTAGAAGGTCTACACATCTTCCTCAGGAGGCTAAGTCGCTTTTATCGGTGAGAAACAAGCATTCAGTGTGATTTCAGCAAGTACCCCGGCGGAGGCAGACAATGCTGCTGGGGATCGGGTATCACCCTGCTGTGCCACAGCCAGCCCTGCAACTCTGAGATCTGTCCGTTCACTTTGCGCCGTGCAGATGACCTGTCAATCAACGTGGACAATATTCATCCGCCTGCGTGAGGAATAGGCCAGAGAAGACAGGGAGGACAACTCACTGCACAGGATGCTACAGTGAAAAGCCAAGCAACCAACCAACCAACTATATACACATTTTTACCTACAGATTTCATGCAACTGAATTGAGCTCAGTGAATGCTATGTTTTTGGGGCCAATTTCTACAACATTATCTTGATATTAATTAATGTCTTTAATTTTACATGGAACATGGAGACATGAGAAAGGCAAGTCTTTGATCATATGTCCTTTTGAATAATATATACAGTATATAAGATATGTAAATGCAGACCATATATACATATACATATATATATATATATATATATATATATATATATGTGTGTGTATGTATGTATGTATATAGGATATGTAAATGCAGACCATATATACATATATATATATATATGTGTATGTATGTATGTATATAGTCCATATAGTCCATATTTAACTGATTTGTAACACCAGCCTTTCAGCCCATCTCTTCTGAGTCCTGCCCCTTTCAGATGTATGAAAGCATCTACGTGACTCCAGACCTCTGCGTGGGCAGCGGTACAGCTCTGTAGCGCAGTCACTGCAGAGAAACCAGAGCCGCTGCAGACTCTGAGCGCTCAGCAGCCTTGCAAGAAACCCCGAAACTTCACCGCAAAGCTCCCTTCAAAGGAAGCAGCTGAACTGTGACTGATGTCTCCGCTCGGTCCGCTCTCCCGGGTTTATTAGTGCCAGTACCTTGGGAAGGAGAGGACACCGCGCGGGGCTGTTTATTTTGGGAAAAGGAGCGAGTCAGCTTTAAAATTAACGGCTCCGCCCTCCTCCCCCTCGCGAGCGCAGCTGGAGAGTGAAAACATGCCATTAAGAATTAATCGAGTGTGTCCGGTATTAATTAAACGGGAGGCCTGCCGGGGCCCCGGTGGCAGGCGTATCAAAGCCCCCCGCGCCCGCGTTAATCACGCAGAGATCACACGGCCCACGTTAATCACCGCGCCCGCCTGCCCGCCCGCCGCCGGCCTGGTTGTGTTTGCCGCTCAGCAGGGGTGACCCTCCCGGTGCGCCGAAACCCGCACCTGCCTGCCGTGACATCAGCGTTACACATACGGTCGGGGTGGGGTGCAACGATCAGTCACTTTGGGGTTTTCTTGTTCCTCTTGTTCCTCTCCACTCACACGAAAAGGCCGGAGAAACACAGCAGAGCAAGGGATGTGTATTACATCACATTATTGGCATTTAGCAGACACTCTTATCCAGAGCGCCTTACACCAGTTACAAATTTTTTACAATGTTGTACATGTTTACAACTGGATATTTACTGAGCCAGTTGTGGGTTAAGGGTACACCAGCAGTGGCCCAGCAGGGAATCGAACTGGCAACCTTTCGGTTACAAGTCCAGCTCCTTAACCACTATGCTACACTGCTGCCCCATGCATCTCATGCATCTCATGCATCTCGTGCAGTACTGCACACAAACACACTAAACAGACACCAGCACCATCAGCGCATGCAGGCTTGTGGCTGCCTGTGTCAAGACCTGAACCCGCAACCCCCTGGTCACAGATCCAGTTCCTTTCATGCTCATCTGAACACCTACAGCTGAGCGGTTACTATATGTAGTAGATACTGGCAGTCACAGTTACACTGCTACAGAGTTCACTGCAATGCTGGTAAGTTTGAAAGCCATTGAGTTTTGAGTTGAGTCTTGGTGGTAAGGAGATGCAGTGGCTGGCTTGAGGAGAACCACTGACAGGGGCTTCGTTACATATATACATGTCAGTGGAGATTTGTGATTTTGAAAGTGCGGAGACTAAAACCTTAACCTTAAACTAGCAATTATCCTGAATCATTTCTGATTATTTTAACTAATTAACAGGTGTGATCATTTAAATAAAGATCACCTGTAGCAGATTCGTTTTTTACTTACTCTTACTTACTCTTCTAAATTCATTATGAATGTCAAAGAGCTCAGGCCACATTATTGTTGTTATGTTATTTTAGTATAAGAAAGAGACTGGAGGTCAACCTTAACTTCACACACATCTTACAATATGTCTGATACTGAGGCAAAACTATTAAAAACAGATCTGTGACAGTCTTGTAGTTAGTAATTACTGAGCTCCACTCTACCGCACCAAACAGAGGCACATACTCCATCAAACAGTAATTGCTGAAACCATTAATGAACACTAAACCAGTCACAAGTAACATCAAAAGAATTGCGCGTTACTCTGATGCATGTCAGTGTATGCATGTGTGTGTGTGTGTGTGCGTGCGTGCGTGCGTGTGTGTGTGTGTGTGCATGCATGCGAGTGTGTATCAGGGAGTGTCAAGCATAAATAACAGACGTGCACATAATTAAGAATTTGAAACGGCTTCGATCGTCACCCCTCCTAATTATAACTGCGGTGGCATTAATGGATTATCCAGATTAACGATAAGGGCGCGTCTCAACGATATTTTTATCTACCAAGACCACATCTTCCCCAGAGCCTTTCCACAGACATATGCTCCTGCACACACAAACACAGGACCAATTAAAGGCATGCCATTCATGTAGAGGCTTAATATAAGGATGTTAAGCGTGCTCACAGGGAATACTGCGAAAACAGTGACTCCCAACAGCACAAGCATATGACACACCAAATGTCAAGTCAAAGGCAATTTATTCTAGTCTAGTTATGTACAAGTATATTTTTGATTTTAAGCATAGTATCATCTGCTCCTGTGAGGTCAATGGCTGAAATGAATGGCAGGACAGATCCCCTTGACCATAAAAGTTAACCGTATGACAGTGAAACAGCCACTCTGATATTTTAATTCACAGCAAAATATGTCATACAGTACACGGCAAAATATATCAGATTTTGCCACCTTCATGTATCACATTTTAAGGATACAGTACATTGTAGAATAGTTCAAATGTATAAGTAGGCCAGTAATTTATGGAAAATAAATATATTTTCTGAGACTTTAGATTTGAATACATATCGGCTTTCAGACGAGGGTGCTCAATTGATGAAGTCTTACGGGTCATGGCCATGGAATTAAAGTAATGATGGAAAATTACTATACTTAGATCCTGTAACTCACAGAGTGAGGAGGTGAGTCCAAGCCAAGGCGGCTCAGAGCTTGGCGCCGGTTTTGTGGACGGAAGTGATGCGATGTACAACTGCTCAACTATATACAGGGCAATCACCCCAAATCAATCTCTTTTAATGCTGAGTGACAGGCAAAGGGGTCAGGGGTTACCTTTTTTAAAGGCTTTGGTACAACCTGGCTGTGCTGAGTAAATAACCTTCCAGGGATCAAGAAGGAAATTGGAACAAGGCCATTGAGTGTGACTCACGCAGGTGTAAGGGTTAAGTGTGAGTGGGAATCTCCTCAGTGATCTCATCCCGCATTAGGTGCACTTGTGTTTATAATGTGAGCTTCACTTGTGACAGAGCTGGCACTGCATGGGTTAAATGAGAAACCAGGTCAATAATGGCCTGTAATTACTCGTTGCTGATTTAAAAACGTGTGCGTGCGTGTGTGTACCTCCACATCTGTGTGAGTGTGTGTGAGCGTGCCAGCATATGCAGATTTGTGTGCGTGTGTGTATGAATGCGCACGCGTATGCCACCTACACTCTCAGTCTGATTTATGAAGGCACCTTAAAGTTTATGTTCCCCCAGTATTAAAGGCTTAGGGGATAAACACAATATTAAACATAATATTACCAGGGATATAAAAGTAGGTGGTGCTGCGAATGCTGTGACGGAGAGATGAGCCGTCCCCCCAATGCTGCCACCTGTTGGGCCACGCTCGCCATTACAACCGCTTTCCACATTACATTGCGCTTTCCACTGCAACACGCCACTGCGCCAGGACCATAACAAACCACCCACTCTGCTGTCTGCAGCCCCCAAGCCTGCACATGGCTCTACTCGCTCATTTCATGCTCTTCTTGACCGAGCTCTCCGTCAATCAAATTATGACACAGACACAGCACTGAGGCATAGAGGCTGTTTCACACATGAGACGGTCGAGCCTCATCTGCATTCAGAAAACAATGACTCCTAATGTCATAACCAGCCAGCTGCATTTCTATTCTATTTCTCTGTCGCTCAGTGATTTGCAGGCCTGATTCCTTGTAAATATTTAGTTTGAGGCTGCAAGAAAAAGCAATTGCCATGGCTTAATAAGCTAATAAACAATGTTCTGATGTACTGATGGGATAAAGTCAAGCTGGCAGTTAAGGAGAAGGGGACCGCTGATGCTACAAGCCTGTGACAGCACTGTTTATCTGGGAGCAGCGACAGTCCTTGGGAAAGCAGGTGAATCGTAATACAGTTACAGTCGTGTGCGTTTGAATGCTAAGGGCTTGTTGACATTCCAGCGATTCAGGCAGTATGGGATGTTGAAACAAAGCATGATTCACACTGCTGTATGGAGCATCTGATCTCACCTGGGGGATCTGAAGCTATGATATCTGGGTCTTTTTTTTTACATGGAATCGCAAAGAGAGTTAAGTTTCACCTGAACGTCCACAAAATATTCAGCTGGATGTTTGCAGCGGCCGTGGGGCGCGTACTAATTCGAGCGTGGGCGTTCGCTGAGACCGTATGCTGCGCTATCTCTCTCTTCGTAGCCTCTTACCTTGGTGTCAGCGCAAATATTAAATCGTGAGACAGAGGGGCCCTATGTAGGCAGCAGTAGCACAGTGGCCAGCGCAGGCATACGGTAAAAGGCACAGCGATCAAACGCGCGACGCTAGCTCGATATTGCTATTTTGGCATCACAGAGGGAAAAAAAAGACACTTGGACCGCAGCTGCTATTCTCCTGCACTGTGTGGAGGAGTACGATCATTTTGGAGTGCAGCCTTGCAATAACACACAGTGCAGTAGTATTTAAACAGTCCTCACAAGCCACCTGTGAAAAAGGTGCTGTAAATGCAAGTGCAAGAAGTGAAGTTCTCAAAAATTGAATAGGGGAGATTTCTACGTAGATACTACCACAGCAACAATATTATAAAAGAATCCATCACAGTAAAAGAATTACAATACATTTT
This sequence comes from Megalops cyprinoides, assembly GCF_013368585.1. Classification (NCBI taxonomy): domain Eukaryota; kingdom Metazoa; phylum Chordata; class Actinopteri; order Elopiformes; family Megalopidae; genus Megalops; species Megalops cyprinoides. The sequence continues at coordinate 18,232,188 of NC_050606.1, forward strand.
TACAACTTTTTTTGTTTAATGTTTTACATGCAACTATGGATGATATATATGTGTAACTTTATATATAATTTTTTCATATTTCATCCATACTTGCATTTGAAACATTAAACACAAAGCAAAAAGTTTACCAATACATGTAAATATATATCTATTGCTAAACACATTATTTAGTATGTAAATAGAGCACACCAACGACAGTGAAACATTTGCAACAAATCTTCTGTTGTGACTTGACAGAGACTGAATGTCACTGCTCACTATTGTCTTTGCAAATCTAATTTAATAGGCAGTTATGCACCCCAAGTAGCTCATTAAATGAGATCTGCAAAGGCCACTATGTGCAGAAGATTCATTCATTTCAATTAGCTTATTTCATCTACTACGCAACTGTTGCAGAGCTTCATTCACCAGGCCAATTTTTATTTCTCTTTTAAAACTCTGAAACTCAAAACTTTGCTCTAACTTTCAGTTTCAAGTTTTTGTTTTGGTCTTAAGTCACAGGTTTTGAATTTACAGTGCTTTAAAAAATTCCCTCCCCAACCTACATGGCAAAGTGGGGAATTTTAGTGATTTGTGATGTAATCCTTTTAAAAGGTCGCTGCAAGACTATATTCAAAGCGCTGTGCAGATGAGACACGAGGGTCAGATGGTCTATATTCATAATTAGAGATGTTATTTCATAAGGAGAATCTCTCCTGCCTCAGATAAGCACTGTGTTCTGGTGATGGGATGCCCTAATTAGCAGGACAGCACACAGAGCAAGTAATGGTTGTCAATCCCGAGAGAGAGGAAAGTGCCCACTAATTAACTGTCATTACGGGCCAGCCCTCCTCTCACCCTCTCTTTGTGTAAGTGCTGCATTTACACTGGAACTAGTTTGACATTTTTCACAAGAGCACCCGATAAAAAATGGCATTTCCACAGCTTGTGCTGCGATGACGCCTCACTAAATGAAAGGGGTGGGGGGGGGGGGGGGGGCAGGGGGTTGGACAGAGAAAGAAAATCTTCAGGAAAAATAATGAGCAGAAGAGGAGCGCTGAGGTTTCTCTCCAACAAGGAAATCCTTCAAGGGGCCTGCGGGAGGACATGTTTAAATGGAAGAGCCAATTACGCGCGAACCGCAGGAGAGCAGGAGATACGCGCCTGTCTGGATGGAGACGGGGCTCGGCACACGCTACCTGCGGTGTCACACAAGCGGGAAATGGGTACTTCATCTGTGGGATGCGCTTGAGTTTGATACGTCAGGCCTCATAAATGTATAACAACTCAGTCCTCCATATTGTACATCTCGTATCAATGTATAACATCTCAGTTCTCCATACTGTACATCTCGTGTCAATGTATAACATCTCAGTCCTCCATATTGTACATCCCAGTCCTCCATATTGTACATCTCGTATCAATGTATAACATCTCAGTCCTCCATATTGTACATCTCAGTCCTCCATATTGTACATCTCGTATCAATATATAACGTCTTAGAGCTTCTGTATGATACAGGTCATAAATGTATAACATCATACATCGTACATAACATAAATGTATAACCATATAAATGGCTTCATATAAATGTACAGGTATAATGTACAGTTATAACATCTCAGAGCTCACATGATACCCCTCATATGAGTGTATAATCTTAGATCTATATATTATATACTCTTCCACACATAGATGTATAACATCTCAGAGCCTCTGTACGGTACACCTCATGTATAACATCTAAGGCCTCTGTATGTATGATATACCTCATTTGATTGTACAATATCTTAGACCACTGTGTGATATCAGCTAACACCACAAACCCAGGTACATTTACCCTCAACATACACACCAGTTGACAAATAGAAACTGCCCAAAGAAAGGAATCATGTTTGCTGAAGTATGACGCACCCATCAAGTCAAAACTCTGGATTCATCCATCCATGACCTGCATCCATCCATCACCAGCACTGTTGGCAGCATTTTGGCACGATTTCGCCAGCGGAGAGGTACATCCAACCTGCTTCATAAATGAGTCTATCCATGCAGACAGTGGCAGCACCACTCTCCTGGGGGGGGAACGCCACCGCTCACCGTATCATTGCTCAACTCATTGTGGCCCCCATTCATCACTGTACAGATACATCGGGCTGAGTCAGCCGTGCGCTCGGCACCTTATCTGATCACACACTGGGGACAGTCCACTCCACCACTGAATGGAGTCAGAATTGAAGAGTTCCTTGCAAGTGCAGAAAGTGCGCACACACACGCACGTCAAGCTTTAAGGCTTTCAAGTCCCATATATGATATTTTATGTATGATATGTAATATCATACATATATAAAATGTATAATGTAATACCTGGTATAATATAATACCAGGTACCTGCTCTGCCCGCACAGCATATTATAATATACATAAAGTCATAATATCCTATTGGCCCATATCTTGGATTGTTTTGTATTGCATTGTATTTCTGTACATTTTCAACCTAACTGAAAAGACAGTGTAACTGTTTATCATATTATAAACAGCAAACAGACGTCAGAAGAATGTCAAAAGGAACCCTATCATTCTAAACCACAGCAGGAAACAGCTGTACGCACTACCTGCTGGGAAAAACCAACCCTTGCATGCTTGTTCATTGCTCAGTAAATTTCAGTTGTACACAATGTTCTCATCTCTGGGGTTTTTCTTAACCTTATTCAAGTAGACCCCAAACCATCACAATTTCACTGAAATTAACACATTATTTTTTTCTCTACTACGCAGAAGATCTGGAACAGAGTAAGGGATGAATCCATCCATAGCACCCCAGCAGTGAAGAAAAAGAATATATAATGATGATGACGATGCTGCACTCTTATTCTCTGCTACACAATGCTGCCCCCCCCCCCCCCCCCCCCCAAACATAGGTAAATGTCACCATGGTGATTAATTTGAGGCAGGATTATGCAGTGTCTCCGTAGCTCCCCCACACTGACGCTGTCTTACCGTAAAACCAATGGCCCCTTTAAAGGACCCCTAGGGCTGTTCTGCAGAAAGCACATTATTAATGGTGCACATCACTGCTGTCGTTTTAACATGCAGGACTGCCTGAGCCTTGAAATGAGCCTCAAATTTTCTGGAAGAAAGAAGAATTTCAATATGAACCCAAGGAAAAGTAGAAGGTAGAGGTATATTAACCTTGATGTCTTACTGCTACAGAGAAGCCTTGAGGAAGTGATTGAAGAGATAAACCGTCTTACAGTTGTATTACATTTTACCCCTGCTCTGAGTACCTCAGCCTCTGTCAGGACTCACTCCAGCTAACCGCATACACGGCTCCTGTATAACACATTCACTCCACCCATGAACAATCCGGTCTGCACAGAGCACTGGACAGGGCCTTCACATTATACAAGTACATGGCAGAGGTCCTCACATGAGCGCTTAACACACGTAAACTATCACACAGAAATTTACACCACAGGATACTTACAGTCAGTTTTGAAAATGAATTTAAGCCTTTCTGCATGTTTTGCAGTTCCCGTGCATTATAGTTGAGCAGGCCTTTCCCAAACTCGCCATTGCTGCAGTAATTAGTGCATCAGACCTATGTATTGTTTGACTTCCTGTCAGTGGAAGGATTTTTTAAAGCAGCAATACCAGTAGACTGAAAATTGCAAGTGATAATGACATTTTGTTCCTCCCTGTGACTGCAAGCAAGATGTATAAGCAAGTTAGAGCTAGAAAACGCAGAACCCAAGCAAAGCAAGAAGTAGAGCTTGTTTTTCTCAAAGTAGAAAAGTTTCTCTGGCTTAAGTCTGAAGAAGGAAATGGCCTGCGGACTGCCATTTATCAGTGACTGAACTAATTGTGTTTGTGTTTGCACTTTTCCAATGCACAGAACAATCAATCTGGGAGAAACATGTCTTTCGCCTCATGCGCTGTGTGTGGGACTGAAAACACTATTAATGAATTCCACCATGTTGTTATACATTTTCATTGATTTCCTACATGAATGACAGACCAATAACTCACATTCGTGCTATTCATCCCTTAATTTGCCTATACATAACAATAAAACACTAACAATGCTACTGCACTACAGGAGAGATCAACTGCTCAAGGCCATTTCTTTCCCTGCGCCATTCCTGTTTTTCTAATTAAGGACGAAGAAAGAGGGGTTAGTGGCTCTTAATGCTCCATGTGCATTTGCTTAGGGTTTATCTGACTAATGTAACTGACTTCAATGAAAAAGAAACATGTGTTGCTTGACCCAAAGACCGCTGTTTATTGAAGAGCTGAATACTCAGGTCATTACATGATCAAATACAGTCAAATACAGTGCAAAGCATTCATAAGACTTGTCTATGATTATGATTATGTTTTCCATGCAGTGTGATTTATTTGGGTATCTCTATGGGGGGACAGTTGTACCTTCAGGATGATTTGGGACATCTCCATTGGTATTTGCATAATGGAGGAATTCATCCAACACTATATTCATTAGATTATCTCTATTATATTGTTCCAGAATATGAGGTTTAAAGTTGTAGAATGGCTCATTTTTGAATTTGCACAAATAAAAAAAGTGCAACCACTGTTAATTAAATGGTAACAAAACCCAAAGGGATGAAGCGATTTCCTGGTGTCTCTGACATACTAGGATCCTAGGTAGGATCCAGCCGCCTCAGTGTTGCTTCCCCTGGTCCTTGCCCCTTCCAAGGTCACTGAGGCCTGCCTGAACCATCCAAGCCTAAAAATATTCCAGCCAATCGCACCTCTCCAGTGAGTTATACCTCTCTGCAGGCCTGGAAAGCAAAGGTTGGCAGACTCCTGTCTGTCACAGAGATCCTCCAATCAGCCCTGACACTCAGACGTGGCTGCTGCTGTGAAGCTTTTATCAGGCTCTCGCCTCACAAGGAAACAACAGCCTCATTTTCTCATCTGCTCTGGCCAAGTAATTACATCGGTATTAGGCAGCGATTACACCTGTATTTATGCTGTGATAACACCCCTATTTAAGCTGTGATTACACCTGTATGTATGAAGTGATTACACCTGTATTCAGGCAGTGATTACACCTGTATTCAGGCAATGTTTACATCTGTGTTCAGTGCATCCAGTGTAATGTTGTTTCATGGCATGCAATAATTCTACCTGAGACAAACTGTGCATGCTTTTACTGAGACCAAATTGACCCAAAGTCAAAACTCAGACACATACTCATAACGTCATACAAAAATATATATTTGTTAATATTTGTACGCAATTTACATATTTGTACTCTATTACTATATTATTTCTACTTCACTCTAAGCACAGTGCAGCACTGTGGTCAGGGAAGCTTTGACTAGTGGGTAGCATTCTGGAATCCCAGGAACTCAACTGCATCACTCCAGTGAATATTTCATAGGATAAGGGCATCTGCTTAGCAAATGAAAGGCATCGAGTAAAGTCAGCCCTGGCCAGCTCCTCTCTCCAGGTTGGAAGGCAAGTCTGGAGGATCCATGGGAGCTGTCACAGTGGCTCTTAGTGACACAGTGCAGAGAGCTGGGACTGGGTCCAGGGGGATTCTCTGCATACACACACACAGACACACACATAGATGCTCACTCACTCATTTCTTCAATCATTAATGCACTCACTCACTCATTTACTCTCTCAGTCTCAATAATGTTTTACTTACTTATTCAGTTATTCACTCATTCACTCATTCAATCTTTCTGGTTCCCTCTATTTTTCCCCTCCTTACTGTCACTCTAGTTTTCCTCCTATTTACACACACACACACACACACATACGCAGGCAGCGAGGTTTATTCTGCTAAGACAGATTGCCAGGAAAGGAAGGAGAACCTCTGAGTTTTCAACAGTTTACATCAAACACAATGAGTTCCGTCCCTCTGCTTAACATCACACTGTGTTTTACAGCTAACCCTACATCTGAGCAGTTAGTGAGAGGGTTATTTAGTGAGAGGGTTATTTAGTGAGAGGGTTATTTAGTGAGAGGGTTATTCTAGATCACTCAAAGTACATGCTCTGCCTGCATCCTTGCTTTGCAGAATCAGACATCACATTAGTTTCGAGTGATGGCCTTTCGCCGCAGGGACCTCTCATGCAAAAACTGAAGCGTTTTGTAGACAGTAGACACACAAAGCCACTCCATGGATACCAAACTGCTGACACCCAGACTATCCTTCAGCAGGGTGCTGGTATGTGTACGTGTGTGTAGGCCTGCCTATATTTGAGTACATTTCTTTATGTGTGTGTGTGTGTGTGTGTGTGTGTGTGTTTTGTGTGTGTGTGTGTGTGTGTGTTGTGTGTGTGTTTTGTGTGTGTGTGTGTGTTTTGTGTGTGTGTGTGTGTGTGTGTGTGTGTGTTGTGTGTGTGTGTGTGTGTGTGTGTTGTGTGTGTGTGCATGAGTGTTTGTACTCTGTACTTTCAGTGTTCCCACTCCAGGTGAGATGTTCTTTTAAATACTCTCAGGACCAATCAGGCCACAGCCTTATGCAACGATCGGCAGTCTGGGGGATCCGCTCAGGGAGTCGTGCTGCCTGGTGACTAACTGTTCCTCAAGTGATCACGACTTACGAGTCTTTTATAGTTTCAAGGAGGTATAAAACCAATACACCATTAAGGTAAATGGCATGGAATAATAGGCGGTTGAAGAAGGTCATTACTAAGGCAGGACTTGAGTAATGAGCTGAGACTATCGCTGGCAGCCATGACAGTAAGAGCAGCTGGGGAATGAGGGGTCTGAGACATAAAAAAAAGTTCATGTACAAACAGCATCTCGTCTGTCAGCTTCAGATATAGCATAACTCTTATTTATCATACAGCATAACCATAATTCTCTTTAATACCGCAGGCACTGTTCAAAGACCCTGTCTCTTCTGGAGATGCACTAACAAAAATACTAGCTCGTCTGAAGAACAGTGGGTTTGAGTGATATATGTCCTATCTAAACAAATATCCTATCCTATGATGACATGTTCATTTTCATCTATAGCTCTATCAAGTCATTTCTGCTGAAAGTGTACACCTTTGTGTACTTGCTATGATTTACTGCTTGTATATCTGCATAGGGGAAATTCACAGAGCTAGGCCTAAACACGTTTATAGACAAGGAGTGTTCAGGGTGGCACTGTGCTTGCTTGTGGGGGGGGTTAAATAAATCAGACTTAAGAGCTGGTGGTCTGAACGCTTGCAATACAACACAGTGGCACTGGTGACCGAAACTACTAACTTGCCACTGTGCTCACACTTGCTGTTGGACTTACACCTAAAGTCAAACTCCCACTTGGGCTATTTCACAAGGAGAGGCCTGGTGCTGTCTGAGGGCTGCAAAAGGGACAGCAACATACCGGAAAACTGACAAAAACTTGGGACAAATAAGGCAGCATGCCCTGATTGTATTTGCCTATACTTAAATCCCTATACTTAAAGAACTAGGGTAGAGTACTCACAGACTCTTCACAAATGTGTGCATGTAAGTTTTAGAAACATCAAGAAATTCTTGATGACTAGTATCAAGGCAGTTTAATACCAACACATATAAGAAAGTTTTGGATTCTACCATGTGTTAGATTAAAGTTAAAATAAAGTAGCATCATAAATGATATTTAATATGTATTTCTCAAATCTCAGTGAATTCTTAAAGAGAAATATAATATCTGTCTACTGAAATTGATCTCCTGATATAATCCATGTGTTCAAAAGGCTTTAATGTACAGCATAAACAACTCATTATGAAAGAAAAATCAATATGAATTAAGGGGGTTATTCCAAAAAGGATTGAAAATGGCTGGAGGACATGGCTGCATATGGATTTTTATCCAATTGTTTGCGTTCCCTCCTCAATGGTTTATAGTATCTGTAATCTATCCCATAATTAAATTACATAACAGTATTCTGTCCAACTTTGGGTATTGCACTATAAGGACACAGTTGCTGTTCAGAAAGTACTGAGAAGGACAGCAAGACTGTTTGTAAGTATCAAACATAAAAGCTATGATGAGGGACATAAGACATTTAATCTTTTTAGTTGAGTTTGATTGCATTTTTTATTTTGATTGCAGTTTTAAAGAGGTTCTAAAAAGTTAACTAAAGCTATTTCATTCATGGCAGAACTTGAGGACATAGGTGGACATAATTGCAAGGAAAATTTCATATGCTAGGATTTTTTTTCTTCAGACAGCTATTAATGCATGGGATAGTCATAGCATAACTACAGTATTCACATAGAGGAGGCTTAGTGTGTTCAAGACCAGGCTTGACACAGTCCTAGACACACTTTATTCCATAAGCAAAACATCAAGCCTAGCTGGGCTGAATGGCCTGCTGCCATTATCAAACTTTCCTTCTAGCAAATGAACAACACACAGAATGAATGAATGAATGAATGAATGAAAACTTTGTTGTCTTTCCAGGAGGTTGGGAGGAATTGCAAGAGAAATTACACTAGATGACAGACAGAAAGGACCGAATGACATTACAGTAAACATATACCTGCTCTGTTTAGGCCACATTGCAAGTCTGGGAGGAAGTCAGTCAAATTTTGCAACTGGAAGTACAGGAAAAATAAATAGCTGAAATGTATTGATAAATGACCAAGTAAAAATAGGGAGCAGTTGTTGACTGTCAAAGAGACCACTCACTCACTCTTTCACTCAGTCAGCTGATCTGTAACTCAGCCACTACATTGTTCAGTGAGTCAACAAGAAGCACTATTATTTCTAATGCTGCTTCTCGCTTTCATAGACAGAAATGACCAGATCTGATTGGTCACTGGCGAATCTCTAAGGGTTCTGCATATCTGTGGTCACACCAGCACATAGGCATCAGAGAGTCAGAGAGAGCACAGGAGATAAAGAATCGTGTGAATAATTTGCACAGTTTCTAAAAAAAATACCGATCAGACTCAAAGTCAGCTAATGAGATCTTGTTAATTACCCATAGCACAATATTGTTAGTCATTTATCTTTAGTTTAATAGGCACAGACAGAATTAATCTAACATGTCTGCTTTCCTATTCTAAATGAATCTCCACAATGGAGCAGAACGAGCTAAGGATTAATCTTCAGGAACATACAAAGACAGACAGACACACACACACACACACACACACACACACACACACCTTCAAGAAACTTCCTCTACGTTCTGTTATTCCAAGTCATTCCATTGTTTGCAAAAAGCCTTTTGTAAAGAGGGAGATCGGGACAGCACATAGAGATATGAATGAACAAGGCTTCAACCAGCCTTACAAGAACTCATCCTGTAAGAATCCATTATCCTGTCACTTCATCCCAAAGAAACTCACAACTGGGAGCTCAATGGGAAACGGTCCACTGAACTCAAGAGGAGTTTATTTCATCATTTCTGAAGGCTTATGCTGTAGCACTAGCACTGCAGCTACAGCAGTTGAGAGATCACAGCACTTGCATACAGAAGAGAGGAGGAGAGAGACAGCGCTCTGTAATTCCAAGGCCCTTTGGTCCAGTAATCTAATGTGGAAGATTTCCTTGTTTAAACATTCCAATACTGTTAAAGCAGAGGTCAGAGGGATTATGAGTGTATAGCGACTAACATTCCATAATACAAGCTAATGGATGGGCGAATCTTGAGTGCACAGGGGCTAACATTGCACAGCCCAAGTTAATGGCATAGATACTTCATACACAGACCAGACAGCAAGCCAGTGCATACCACATCAATTCTGCCACTGCCATTGTACGAAATATAAGTATTCAGATTTTTTGGCTTTTTATGACGATTCTTGAAGGGGAACAGTTTAAAACAGAATATCAATAGGAACACGCAGGGAAGTAAACAGCATTGGAGACTCCTGTTACCAAGCAGAACTTCAAAGACAGGGCACAGAAGGAAAACCGGAGCTGAATATCTGGTAATAACTTAACATCTGTGCCAACAGCCTGAGAGATCTAGAGTGAATCAGCACCAACATTCCGCTATACAAACTAAAGGAGGAATGCATAATTTTACACACTCCTAGGTGTCCTTCATTGGACAGCTTTTACTGACTTATAAATTCTGCTAGCATGGACGATAATCCTAAAACAAATGTTCCTGTCCAGCAATTTGACATCATATCTGCATGATTTAAGCACTTTCCAACCAGTCTGCCCCTGCAAAGGATTTCTGTAAATATCCAATATGGAAGAGGTATCTCTCAGTATAAACAGTGGAAAGTCTGCTTGGTTAAGCACAGTTGGACTGCACTCTACTGTGGAAAGCCTGCTCTATCTGGCACTGGCTCTGTCTTTGAGGGTCCTGTTATTGTATTCTGCAGATACCTGCAGTAGGGATCTTTCTTGTCCAACACCAGATTTCTGTAGGGTAAGCATATAGCAAAACAATACATTCTAGAGTTAGCTGAGCACCATTGTTCATTTCTTTATCAAATCACATTCAGTGAAATCTGACAGCCAATGACCATAAACAAGGAACAACCAGTGTTGTTTCACCCTCTGAATTTAGCAGTAAAAAAATTCGTACATACTTCTGATTTCTCCATAAATGACAACATTCCAAACAAGACTGACTCCCACATACGCTGCAATAGCCACATGTAAACCCTTAATTCACAAGGAGATTCAAGTCTCACAGAAAGAGTTTCCTTCATAGGCAAAGCGTGCGCCGGCTAGCAGGCTGCAGTCCTACCGTCTTTCCTGTAGAGGGAGATCTCCACCTTCCTCTCCTCTGAGCCCAGCAGCGCCTGGGCCATCTGGACCACGGCCAGCCGCTTGGTGCGCGGGCCGTACAGGAAGTTGCAGGTGCAGGGCTTCTGCATGACCTCGGCCCGCGTGTAGCCGCACATCCCGCAGAAGCCGTCATTGCAGAAGATGATGGCGCAGTTCTCCACCCGCGCGTTGGCGATGATGAACTTGCGGTCTGCGGGGGTCGGGGGTTGAGGAGTTGGGGGTGAGGAGAGTGAGAGAGAAAAAAAGCAGTGTCAGTGACCACTAGACATGGACTTAGCCTTCACTTTACGTGCTGACCACTGAAAGCCAGCCCGAATTCATGCTGGTGATCAAAACTAGTCATTCCTTGCACAGGTGACAACTCCAACAGAGCTGCCAAGTGTGTCTATGAACAATTTAATTCCCATTGTATTATACTCCTGTTGTCACGTCTGAAAAAATGGTTGACTTTGCAGCCACAGTACAGGTTTCCAGACTTTCAGTTAAGCGGTTGATGCCTGTGACACAGAAGATCTGGGACAGGCCCAGTAGGATGCCTCTGATTACATGGATTCAATCAAAAATAGGAAGTGTTATTCAATCAATAAAAAAAACCTCCCAGTTCCCCATCTGACTAAGACCTTGGTTTGGTAGCAATCATGGGGTTACGTGTATTACTGTAATACAGTGCCATATTAATCTTGGACAGTTTTATTATTTTACTTTACCTTAAGGCAACTTGGTGGTTTTGATTGATTCTACTACTCCCAACAATATACTGCACCACAGTAATGTAATGGTAATATTCAGCAAGCCCTGCTTAATAAAAGAGCCCTTTAATATTGTGCATAAATCTCCTACAGGAAGAGTTTAGGCTTCGTGAACTTCAAAATAGGTAAAGATGGCTAACAGTATGTTGCCAGTCATTCACTGAGAGGAGCCAATCAAAACACAGAGATTTCAACATAATTTCTGAAACACTTTCATTTCCAGACCCACTATGTAGTCCACAAGGTCTCTATAGCTCTATAGGTCACTCTTAGAGTGTTGTTTCTGTACACCAAAAATCTTTCCTATGCGAGATACCGAAAATACGACACAATACAATACAGAGTTTCCATGGGTCACACAGTCATTTCAAACAGCCATTTCCTTTCCCTACACCATGCTATCAACTCAAGAAGCCCAGGATGGGTTTGTTGCAATTGAATACTTCAGTAGTTGATCCAACCTGCTACTGCCTTAATGAAAGGAACAGAATCACTTCCCACTTTCCTGTTTCAGCCTCTAAAATAATCTGCTGAAGGTGAGGTGCAAAACTTCCAGGACTGCAACTCTCCTGGAATAGAGCTGAAAATTCCTGACTTCAGTCAAATCAAGAAATCACTGCAGGAAATATATAGCTGTCATAATCTAAATCTTTCCTCATTATAGCACAACAACATAAGGGTCAGAGTTGGGGTCAGTTCAATTGAAGTTGGGGTCAATTTATTGAAGGTGGGGAGTTGGGGTTAGTTCATAACTTGAAAATCAGTCATAATCTTCTATGAAAATTTTTCAGTTGATGAACTGAATTTCAATTCAAATTGGTTGAATTGGAAAGGAATTGACCCCGATTCTGCTAAAGATCACAGTTATGGTTCTTTCCTCATATGATGATGATACCAGCATAAGCAGATGCAATAGTAACGCTGCAAGATGCTGAGAATGGATACCACATATGACTTCCCACAGCAGCAAAATGGGACAATGACATGAGATACTGCTTCACTTGCTTCACATACATGTTATGCACCATAATCGTTTCTGTAAAAAATGTGCTGTGACAGTTAGCTAAATGTACTCATTCAGGCTCCTAAGCCATAAAATGAGATAGGAAGAGCACCATTATCTTAGAAAAATGTCACTTTTCTGACATCTCATTTAACGTCTTGCCTTGGAGTGCTCCAATACAAAGCACTTAGAATCTGTCTGGGGGAGGGGTTTCTACACAGTGACAAATCAGGTCACTGGAGACACATCCATTTCTGAAGAACAATGATTCTGTTAATCTAATGAAGGGGAGAAAAGAAACCAGTTAGTCAATTTCAAAACTATTAATGTATATGTGGTGGGAGTGTGGCTTCACACAAACCAAGAATGAAATGCATGGGCAAAAAGCCTTTGTGGTTAAGGTGCTGTTATGAATCATTTTGATGTTTATTGATTAAAACTAAGTAAATAAAAAAAATGTTCCAAATACATGAAGTGATTTATTGCCAATCTTAATTGCCAAATTTGCTGACATCCTCAATCCATCTCCTCACATTATAAATGGGGTGCATTAGCAATTTCCATTCCAGTTTTGGAAGAAAAAAAACAGGAAGCTTCTGCCATAAATCTACATCAAAGTCTAAGCTGGAAAAATGTGAAGACCTGTGAAAAGTTTCTGCACAGAGAAATTCTTTCAGACTTTGCTCACAAGATTTCCCCAGTTCAAAGTGTCACACTTGTCCTAAGCAGTTTATGAGAGGTGCTGTCCCTGGTAGTATGGCCTCCTCTACGTTTTTATCTAAAGAATTTAGTGAGCCATACTGCTGACATACCCAGTGCTTTTAGTTAATTAAAGTTACTTTTAAAAGAACAGCAATAATCAACAAGAATATTTTGCCATTGGCATATATCTGTGTCTCTCTTGTGAAAAAATTAGAAAAATGTACACCGGTATTAATTTCAATTACCTTTGCTAATAAATAACATTATTTGGAGTTTCATCCTAAGATTCTAAGCCAAATTTTAAGTCACTGCTCTTACCTCAGTGATGTAAACTATTTGCACTAGAGCAAATCTTAACTCCCAGCTAGATCAGAGAAAAATTAGCAATTTACCTACTTTAGCTTGTTAGTACACTATCCATCTATCTGAATATAAATATGCCTTGCCAATCAGCAAACAAGGCTAATGGCTGTTTTGTGTTTGCTTGGTGTTTGTTCAGGCCTTAGTGCACACATTGCTTCTTCTGGTTTTAGCCACTTTATTGGAATTACTGTTTCTTTTCCATCCAGCTAGTTAGCAGGGCATCTAAACAAAAGGTTTTCTTGTTCTTTGTTCCATTGTGGATGATCCAAGCCACATCCAAGCCACAACTGTAGACTAGGTTTCTCTGTCTGGGCATTACACCAAACAGTTTGAAGGTAAGTTAGTTACGTAGTTAGGGGGTGAAAAGGTATGCACTACACTGAGTGCGTGACAGAATGATTCCACTCCTAGATAAAACCCAGGATTAGTTCAGTTGTGACTGTTACTGGCTGGTTGAGCACCTTGAGAGTAAGATTCCTGATCTTGCTGGACTCCACTGTAAAACAGAATTGTGCCTTGGGGCAAAATTATTGTAAGTTGTTTTGTTAATGCAATATGTCACTTCCCCTACCAGAGGCAGTGCTTTTACTGATCCTAACAGAATTTGCAGCATTGATGTAGAGAAACCACTGGCACCACATGACCGCAACAAAGTCTCTTCTAAGGTGAGCTACCTCCTCCAGATCCAGGGTTTTCAAATTTATGTGAGCTCATTTTCAACTTAACGTAACTTTTAACAGCAAACTACACACTAACTAAGGTATCTTATCCCTTCAGAGAGTTAAAATGGCATAGAATGGTGTATTCAGATTTGCAGTGGATACAGAGACCCTTAGAAGTCCCAGGTTTGACACAGTCTTCCAGTCACTCTAGAGTCTCAACTTTTGACAAAAAGATGAGCCTAGCTGGGCTAAGCGGCCTGTTCTTATCATTTATTTTATGACTGTATGTTCTGAAAACATTATATTACATTACAATTGCTCAGCAGATGCTCTGATCTACTCACATACATCTCATATAGCTTTACATGGTTATGTTATTCATTCATACAACTGTTTGAACCCTTGTTTAAGATGTGATTTAATCAACATGGAAATCACTACAGCAGATGCAAATGCAGAATACAGTTCTGGAGCTCCTCAAGTTCCTCCACTCTGTACCAATGCCTTCATGATGAACCTCAAGCCTAGACATATTTATCATGTCCATTACTTCCTCAGTGTGGACCTGAGATGGCTAATTTTGTACATTGATCATTCTGAAGTGTCTTAGCTTCTTACCTAATGCAAAAGCACAATGATTCAGAACTTTTTTCCTACCCCAACTCCCACCTCTCCTATTATCTGACATGATAAAAAGTGGAGACCACACAGTATTTATTCACAGCACAATGTGCTTTGTCCTTTACACTGAATCATTACTTAAACCACAAGTGAATTACTTCATAAATTCTTTTCTTTTGTAACATTATGAGTTGGGGAGTCACTGGAAATTAAAAAAATGAACCCCTTGGGTAAAGACAAGTACAAAGTATATTGTGTTAATATTACAGCAACTGTGACAAAAATGAAAAACATATTTCTTGCTGATTCAGTTGTCCAACTAGGCCAGGAACATTGCTGTTGTAGTCTAGGACAAGGTATTGAAATCAACTTCACTCATTAAATATATAGATATACAAATGGATGACATATAAACTCTGTAAGTAGTTTTGGATAAGAGTGTCTGCTAAGCAAATCTAGTGTAATATGTCTCTATATGACAGCTACTCAGAAACAATGGGTTTCTACTGTATGCCCTCCCACTGAGACTCAAGAGCGGGACTGAGAAAGCTGATTAAAGAGGCCTTGTAGCAATGGAAAGATATTTAATATTTGCATGAATATATGAATAAATAACCCCCTGCCTGCATACTCCTTCACAATTCACCCCCCTCTCACTAGTTTCCTGCTGTATCCAATATGCTACTGAAACTACAAACGTCTAGCTTTTGTAATGTATATATCAAAGAGTACACCACTGACATAAATAGTCTTTATTAAAGCTCTATGAACTGAGCATCTTGACCGCCTAGCTCTATTGAGATAATCTTTTTCAAAGACTAGAGAGAAACAGGAAACACCTCTTTTCACTGATGGATTGTTTGCTTTTTCAGGAAACAAAAGCCGACTGCACAATGTACTTGCAAGGGGATAGAATAAGGTGATACAAACCCTTAGAAATCGCCCCAGCCCTCTCAGTTTAAAGAGTGGTGTCAAAACGAGCAGCTGGGATGCAGATCCTGCTTTCTCTTTACGTTTTTGTTCTATCACTGTCACTGCAAATGCTACCCAATCATTTTCTCAAACAATGCATCCTCATGCATGACAACCGTCTACATTTCTCAAAAACATCCCTAGGGGAAGACAACATCCAAAAGAAAAACAAAGTGTTACCATTAAACCTGACATTTGGATTCATTTTTTTTTTTCAGCACACAAAAGACTAGTGTTCTAAACTTGACACTAGAAATTTTGCTTTCATGCGGTGCTTGCAGACTTGGTCCAGAAACTGATCAATTTTAGTGCATATATAGTTAATGTAAACTCATGCTGCCCACCTCACAAAAAACTAAAGCGTAGTACAGGTGAAAATCTACCTGAATGGTACTGTTACATTGCAAGGAACTTAATATAAGTGTAACAGAAGATGCTATAGTCTGGCTTACTGCATTCAAGCCCAACAGGTGCTGCAGCACCAGCCTTGCAGCATACGGGTAATTAAAGTTATGCACTAGCGAGCTGGCTAGCAAACAAATCTCAGTATCTGAAAGGACATCAGCACTGCGCATTGGGTACAGAAAATCTAAGTCTCTGCCCAGTTAGCTGGACTAAACCCAGTCAGCAACACTGCTGGCCAATCAGAGGCTAGTACGCTAAATGAGCATACCGAAATGGAACTCACTCTGAATACGATATCTTGTTCCGATAATGAGAAAGAACATAATGTAGTATATATTATATATATATATATATATATACTAGTGTCGAGCAGATAATCATTCAACCTGTACTTTGGTGATATACAGCTTACATTTTCTACATTATGGCAAATTCAAAAAACAGTTTCTACAGGAGATGCGAGGGCACAGCCACGTGCTCATGTCATTTTGGATCCATCGATAGGACACAAGTATAAATAGCCCAAACCGCTAGAGCTAAAGGCAGGAAGGCGCAGCGTCTATTCTAAACCCACTGCAGCAGTCTCATTCTTTCTTTACAGCTAAGACTTCATCTTAGGACAGATCTCAGGACACTGCTGTCCCTTGGTAAATAAGCCTTCTGTGCATCTGGTGACAGCCATATGCTGAACTGGTGTCAGTGCGCACGGATCTCACTGGATGCCCCTTGTCCCTTCGTGGCACTGTCAGGCCACATAACGAGAAACGCCTAACGTGGAGTGACAACGTGATCACAACCAGGTCTTCATGGGTTTTCCTGGAGAAGTGACGGAAGATGAATCCTGACAGAACTCGCGGCCGAAGGCAGAAAACGGGCCAGGGAGCGGGCGATGATGCGTAAACATTGGGAAACTAGTGCCTGTGCGTGACACGTTGGTATTACAGGAACTGCGGTAGGAGGTGGTGATTAATGTCAACGCCCTGTAATTGACTTGGATAGTATACACTCAAAACAACTAACAACTCATTTAAAGACATAATTAGCTTTGTCCTCGGGGTGCCGAGGATATGTTCTCGTATAGTGGAGTATCAGTGCTCACTATAGAAAAAAAAACTTCAGGCAGGATGATTATCCAATAGAATGGAGGCTGCCTATCTCTGAACCAGATCTCCAGGGAACACCACCAGCACCTGCTACATAAGTTGCCTGGAGGGTTCTTTGTTTGTGTGCATGGATGGCACTTCACGCCCATGTAATTGCAGTTTGTATGTTCCCAAGCTGAGGGGGAAATAAAACAACTGAAGACCTGGTTAAGGGCGAACAGGGGAGTTAATGGCTCATTAGCGCCACAGAATTAGTAAATGAAGTAGGTCACCAGAGAGGCAAGAAATTTTCCTCTGCTTCCAGACTGGCAGCGGCTCAGTCTCTGACATTCTGCTGACTCACCACTGAACATCCACCCAGAGTTGTTCTAAAACTTTAGGAAAACCACTGGGAATTGCCATTGTGATGGTTTTGTCTTAACTCCAATCAGTGGCAGCCTCTGAACGAGAAACAGGGTGGACAGAATTGAACACTTAAACTGAGAACTGTTCCAGACCTGTTTTAACTGGATTGCCTCACCTGCAGATCACCCTTCAGCAGCAATCCTGAACTGTGTCTGATTTTGTTGCATTACAGTACATTAAACTGTTGTAATTATAACAGAGAGATGAGTGTCTGCTTTTTTCTAAAACCATTTTTCTGTGACTAAATGTATTTCATTATTTGTTTATATGTGTAGTGCGCAAAGGTAAGGTACACATAATCATGTAAAAAGCTATCCACGTAGGTGTGAATGGGTAAGCCTCAGTAAATTGGCAGGCTTGTTAATTGTGCAAAACATTCTCTACCTCCCCCTATTTGTAGGTCACCAGTGGCCACTGCCAGATTTATTTGTATCCATTATATTCAACCAATATAATACACAGTTGTATATTTTGATTTCCCCATTTGCCATTTCCCAAAGATTATAAAGGCATACCACTTTTCTTTAAAGTCTCACAAAGTCTCACAATGTAAATCAAAACATTTTTCAAAGCACTTTATAAAATTAAAATCTTGACTCAATATACTCTTTAGGAGTTATGGATTAAGGTGGTGACAGCAGGTAGGTTCTTTTTATGGTAGCTCAAAGATCATGATCAAGATCTCAAGAGGATCATTCTTGTAAAAGGCTGTGAAGTCCAAAACCTGGATTAAAATTCAGTAATAAGAACAGAGCGTATTTATGTTGTGTGGTGAGTGGACTCCATATCATATGTCCCTTTCAAGAACAGCAAAAACTCTGATGTCATATAATTATAAGGGCTGATTACTTTAGTGATTTAAAGTGATTTAATCTCCTCTGCTGTGAGCTGTTTACCAGCTGTTCCTTTATGGGATATAGGCCCTACCACAAAATTCCTGCTTTAATAACATTGGATTAATCAATGAGTTAAAACAAATTATCCCCAACAACCTGGTCAGCTAACCAAGATGCTGGATGCCAATCTCATTGCTTGTGTTAAACCCAACCCCATCAATAAACAATAAACAATAAACTATTTTTGCAACAAAATTGTGTGACTCTATCCTAGATCTGAGCTATAAAACCTCTGTGCAATGCCCTTACTGTGTTTATATATCTGAAAGTATATAATCTATCTAAAGCCACATAGTACAGGTTTACACTACTCTACTAAAGTGGTTGGCTTTCAACAATTGCATTCATAGTCTAAGTCAGTTGTTTTTGTCAATACGTTCAGGCCTGCAGATCTTTTTCATATGGAGTATTATCTTGTGTCGCCTGCCTCAATACTTTTCCTTAAGAGTAAGCACTATCCTCATGGAATATGCACAACGGTTCGTCCGCTCTGAATCGGTTTTATCAACTGTACAACTGTCAGGCAGAAGTTGTCTTTGATAGCAAGGTTCGTCATTACGTTTGTTGCAGATGTGCCTGCATATGAAATATTGCGATATTTCACCTTTTTGAAATTTACAATTTCATAGTCTTAGATCCGTGATCTGATTAAATGTACTTTCGAGTACTCTGTAAACTGGTTCTGTTCTGTTACGTGGGTTGCTAGGAGCAATGTACTGTAGTTTTCGCATGTTGCTATGTACGTCCCTTGTTCGCCTGGCCTTCAGACAGCTATTGGGCGCCCACAACCGGGAAAACAGGCACACACATGCCGCACTTTATTCTGAAGCCTACATATTTTTGTAAAATAGGATTGATCAAATAGACTAAATTTCGTGTTCATGTAACCAGCACTTTTAATTAGTTTCAACATTCAAAGGTAAATAAAAGGTTATCTATATTTCGGCTGCTTAGAATATAAAGTTCAAAAGCAATATCTGATGACACTTTCATGGATTTCAACATGTAGTTATTTCTTATTATTCTATACTACGAACTTTCCTAAAGTTACTTGATGAACTGGACAATGCTTTTCTTTATTTCTGTGTTTCTGTGTAGATGTATGTATATTCCCAACTAATGGGTATGTTTTTCTTAAATTTCATACGTTTTTTTGTTTTTCAGGAAACACGATCTTGACCCACAATTCACTTAGTTTCAATTCAGCAATCTTACTGAAGGTACAGCTTTCTAGAAAACCATCTGCGACCATCCGCATGTGGGTGAGGGAAACAATTCAACATACACCATCCATTTCGATACACGCTCTCTCTCTTCTCAAACGTGCAAGCTGGTCGCCGTTGTCAGATAATTGTCATGCATTAGTCTTCACATATGCACGTGTAGGCTAACTTCACACATTGACCTGGGTGTTGCTTTGTGTTACAAAGAGGTATGGTGCTTTAAATACTTGACCAAGGCGACTCGGGGGAGACATGCATTGAAAAGGCGATTGTCATACATTGTCAATAAAAAAACAGTATAATAATAATTTAAGTAGATCATCTCACTCTGGCCCTCGAATTTCCGGATGATAGTGTCCAAGAAAGTGTTCTGCGGCGCCACGTGCCCCCGTCTGACCGGCATCCTGAGTCGTTCCCGGAGGAGTTTGAATAGTTTCTATGCCCAAGCTTTCCGTTACGACACCTCAAAGGGGTCACCGCGCTCCGTGCCGAACACTGTAATCCACGGCTGAACGCACTTCAAACTTCTGGCGACGGAGTGATCCGAGGCGTCGAGCTTCCCTGTCGGTGAACCGATCACCACCACGACGGATTCTGTGCCATGGTAGTTTTCACTTTCCAGGATGCAAAGCGGATCGCTTTTGTCCCATCACGCGTCATTTCGCGAAAGCGCAGAAACTCCCGATTCCCTTCTTCTGTTTACCATGACACGCTCACGATTATTTCACGTCTGTCAGCAGCAACCGTGTCATCGGGCTATTGTGTCCGCTCTTTTCATCCCATGGCTTCCTTGCAGTTGCTTGGTGCTCGGTACTCCCCGCTCGCATAAAGACGCGGGGTTGCAAGCTCGCTGGTGTCGTTGGCATGTCTGTCCCTCTTCAGCACTCTCTCCGCTGCACATAGACGGTCTCAACTCACCAGCAGCAGCGGCTACACCTGTTTAACCCCTTCATTCTACACAATTTTCGGTTGAATTTTATGACGCACGTTTCATAGCACACGTTACAAAATACAAAATTATGAATGAATGCACAAATACCATTTTTTAACATCGTTTTTTATTCGTGTTCACAATTTATGTTACCTAAGAACCATCTTTTCAACCAGAATGTGATGTTACTTTTAATATGAAGATGATCTGCGTCTATAGCGTACAATAACTCTCCACTTTAGAAAGGGGGAAACATATTGCCAACATTTCATCATCACGCAAGTACATTGCATGCATTTGCATTCATAATTGTAACCCCGACAACCCCATGTGTTATAAAATTAAAAAGTTGCCAAACTGAACGGTTTATATGCGACATGCAAGGCTCGTTCATAATGTAGCCTACCATTTCCAGTGTTAGGGGCTGTAACCAGTAACAACGCATAACTTGAAATGCACAATTATTCTTTCGGTGTGCATCGGCGACTCGCTTTTGATGGGAATCGGTATCATGGAAAGCGTTGTGTTTGAATTTAAAGGTGAAGAACTGTTTTTACCCAAATTGGCAATCTGAGGGCTTTTAGTGTTGGAGGTGGAATTCCCTCTGCCATAAGGAGCTCCAAATTAAGTGCGTGTGCAGCCTCGATCGCGGCACTGTCACTGAGGAATTCTTCTGTTTATTGTTAGATAATTATTGTACGTGTTCCTGTCGTTGTTTGTTTTCTTTTTACTCCTACCTCTGAGATTTCTGTTTGTAATTTCAGGAATGTTCTGGAAAAGCTTCATGTTTGTTTTACATATCGCACCCGCGTTCTCGCTCTGCGCTTCGCAAAGCCTTTGCTAATGTGGTCGGAGATGCATCGAGTTCCGCCAGGCGGCGCTGAATATTCACCTTAAGTGGACGCATTTCTCTATACAGCTCTCCAGGAAGCATCGCGCCAGCGGTCTCTTGGACCTCCGCACACACCACTCTGTTCAATTGAATCCTCTGATTTTAGGGACACACGGTAAAGACTGTGGCGCACACATTTCCGTGGCTGTGACTTCTAGCCCAAGAAACTTCTAGGCATCTATTGCCTGCAATGAAGAAACTGCACGAGTACCCCGGCTGTGCCTTAGGGACTGACAGTGACGGCCCGTGTGTGTGACCTTCCCCCATGCTTCAGTTTTTGGTTTGCTGGGTATACAACATGTTCTTCCCCCATGCTTCAGTTTTTGGTTTGCTGGGTATACAGCATGTTCCTGATGTTGTACTGTATATGTTCATTTGCTTGTGCACTTGTCTGTTGCCCCCTACAATAAACATCTGTCCATGTTGAATCTCCTGTCACAATACATGTTTTACTTGCCTATATTGTGCTGTCTTTTTCATATGAAGAATGTTGTGAAATTATTCATTAGAATTCTGGGAAATACTTCATCCATGGAAATTTTAAAGCGCGATGCCTTCACATTTCACTTCCACTCTGTTGCTTTTCAGTGTAAGATTTGAATAAGTATACTCTATTATATATTATGCTATTTTCTAATAAAAGAATGCATATGACGTCACAGAAGAGAAGCCGCTTGGCTGTTGGCATACCTTTCACTGTGAATGTAGATGCCAGTGCAGATTCAGGGGACTATCAAGAGATGGGTGTAGTGTGAAACCACTCTGCCCAGGTGTAGTGTGTGTTTACTATAAGGACCCTCTACCCGGGTGTGGTGTGTGTAGCATATGGACACATTGTCCAGGCGGACCCTCTACTCAGGCTGTGTATGCTTAGTATATAGTTTGGGGACACTGCTCAGTCTGTAGTCTGTAGTGTAAGGACACTCTACCCAGGTGTAGTGCATGTATAGTGTGAGGACACTCTGACCAGCAATAGTGTATGTGGAGAGCATGTAAAGTATAGTGTGAGATCACTGCCAGTCTGCTAGCTTTTACTTGTTTGTTATTCCAGTTGTGACTTCCATCTAGTAGCAAAACCTTCACAGCAGGGACTATTTCATTTTAATACACAGCACACATTAATTGATAAATGTCACTATTTTCATTACATACAGGCCTACAGTAAGATATGGCGATAACTGATATTAATTTTATTTAGAAAACATATCTAGAAACATTTCACGCTTGTTGTATACTTCAGGTATAATGTAAGGCACATTCACCCAGTTCTGAAAAGTTTATTTCTTAGTGACTTTTTACTAAGAAACTTCAAATTAGTTTAAAATAAGTGCCACACACTTAATGGTAACAATTACTCAATCCACTGATATGGTGTGGGTTCATGGTATGCAGCTGACTTCCACATTCACGCATATCCCATAACTTCACAGCTGTTCTGAAAGCTGATTGGACAGCTGATTGTGTGGTCACTACTTTCTACAAGAGATGAAAATTGTCACTTGAGGTCATCCCTTCAAGAATGCCTTCTCCTTTTATCAGACTATATAATCACCACATCCCAGAACTCACCAATAATATACACCTGTCAATTTTGGGGTCAAATATATAAAGAACCAATAAGAAACACTAGCAGACATGGAAATAGTAACATACAAGATAAGATAGTTCCAGACTACCATAATTGACCGTGGCAGTCAAAGTCAATTGGATTTGTGAACACTATGTCCCTAATATTCTACTGGATGTAAACTGTTTGACAAGTCTCATATAAACTCAGTTCGTTCTGTTTTAATTTAGCGTCACCTTGAATTCCTTACCTCAGTTTTTACTCACTGTGGCCTGAGCCTTTAAATATAGATTCTGCTGGGACTTCCCTGATATAGTGACTTTCCTTTTTCTTTCAGTTTAAGCATTTAATACCCTCTGGATGCTGTCTGAAGGACAAATGACAAATACTGTTTTCAAATGAAAAAAAAGGGCAAAAATGTCTGGAAAACATATTTCAAATCCATATGAGAATTATCTAAGTATTCATATCTGATTGCACATATATTAAATGCCATAAATGCATTTTTCAGCAATGTTCATGTTTTAACCCCACTAAAAATGTCATGTGATTGTGTGTCTTTAAAATATATTTTCTGTCTGTTCACCATAAACTAAATAGAGTAAATATATTTGTTTAGAGTTGTTTAGAGTCTCCTCCCTTGTACTTCTAGCACATTATTCTTCCACAAAGTATTCCCCCTAACGGTGATGTTCAATTAAAAGAATAAAATTATTGCTCACAAGCCATAGTGATTGTCACTGTTTCTCTTTCACTTTCTTCTGAAGCAGCAACATGTGCTAAAACTGCTGCTCACTCAGCCTCTATTTCCATGCATACCAAGGAAGCAAAAGGTCTTTCTGACGTAGAACCTTTTGTACATTTTCTCCTGCCTGACATCACAGAGACACTACCCTCACACCCAACACTTCAGATTTTTGCTCCTGGTTGGCATTATGATGCATTTCACATGGCAGTTTTTCACTTTTCCTGACGGCAATCAATATCTGGCTTTTTGGCTCTTGCCAGCTAGATTGGTCATTTGCAATTCCCTCCTCAGAAAGCTGCACGCAGTTATGGGCTCCCTTAAATTCTTCACATAACTTGGTGGAAACTGCCTCATTAAATTTCACCTTCCCAATGCTTTTGAAATTCTTGCATGAGCACTTTGAAGTTATTCAGCATACTGATGAGCTGGCCTGGCTTTGCTCTTGTTGACCCCTTTTAACTGTGATGTCTCTTTTTCTTATACTTTAACAGAGAGCATCACTGTTTCTTTTTTCCATCTTCTCGGATCCTAAAGCTCCATTTATATTTTCCTCACTTGCCATTTTATTACACAGAATATTTTTTAAATTATTTTCTCTGCAGCATGAAATAATGTTATTTCCTTTCTAGTTGAATGAAGCCGTGCCAATGTGAGCAATAGCCACTGGATGGCGCTGTTATATAATAATTCTAGGAGATTGGGGGATCAGCTTCTTTACTGGATATAGCTACTTTCCTGTTATCCTGAGCCTCATAGCTAGGGTCACTTTTGTTTGCATGGAATCCTATGTTTTCTTTATTGTATTCATTGAACATTCAAATAACATCCTGTGATTTAAAATGGGAAAATTAAAATCAGTGACATATAATGAAATGTAATTATCTGTATTTGCTTTTAAGTTCGTTCCTGTTCCTTGCTATACCTGACAATGTAGAACTTCCATTTTATTTTCAAAACATAACTCAAAGTAACTACTAGACCAAGCAGAAATGAAACATAAACATAGTGTACCAGTATTTTAAAATAAAAATACTTTTGTATTAAATGATTTCATGTTAAGTGTGCAAAGGTAAACAGGAATAAGCTTTTAATGAGTGATCTGTATTGAATTAGGCATGCTTGTCAATCACGTAATCAAACAATTAATTAATATGCCATTCTGAACTGTTTAGGACAATTCTCTGTTTAAAGGCAACTTCACTACCCTATCTATAGCTCACCAGCCACCACTAGAATGAGCTGATCTGAATACAGGATGGAATTTTCAGACATAACCCACGTGATCAGGATCAGCCTGTCTCGTTAGGTTATGCAAATTGATTAAAAAGAGCATGAAACCTGGCTGTCCTTCTTGGCTTAGGTTCAGGACCACAGACACAGTGTAGCATCAAGGTCATGTACAAGCTGTGACCACTTTTGAAAACAAGTGTCAAAACTGTTTATTTTCTTATAAATTTCTCCCTCTGTGTTAATGCTAGTTAACAAACAATGTGGATGCTTGCGATAGTAACTGACACTCCAAAGACAAAATTCAAATTTTGATCCACCTGTAAAACCGGACTTTAAGTAGATGTTTTCGCAGACAGTCTTAAATTAAGTATTAAGTGAAGCATTAGGTTGTGCATTATTCATCTATTTACTTTGGTGGATGTGCCATTAACACAAATACTGATGAATACAGTGTCATGAGTCAGAGTGAGCTCATAGGCCGATTTTCATCTTGGCTCCCTGGGCAGGCTACAACAATAAAAAACAATAATTACACAAACAGTAAACCAAAATACATCACATACTGTAAAAGAGAGGATAAATGTTTTATTAAAAATATGATAAACATATTTTGGGTGTGTGTCTGATGTCTAATTTAAGAATGAATCTACCCTGCAACTTGGTCTAGTTTTATTTGTGATAAAATTAGTGGTTCCAGCTGTCTACGCCCTGCAAAACACTATTTGCGAGACACAGTGGGTACACAGATGTCATGCCAGGATAACACTGCTACACAACATACATGGGTACACAGGTGCACAGGTGACAATCATGTAAGTAAACGTAACTATTTAAAATATGTAACAAATTGAGATAGCAAATGGGACAATCTGACTGGACCAAATTAATGAATTGTTAGAGTGCTGGTGACATCATTCCAAAACAGCAAGTGACAGGTTCTAGGCAGGCTAAAGCTACTTCCTGTGACATCACAGACATCAGGAAGCATTGTGAATCCCTGGTGGAACACCTGCTATAAGAGCACATCCTACCTGTATATCTCCGAGTCATGTCCCATATAAAAAGGTCAAAGGCGATGCTGTGATCAGTATTACCTTAAAATCTATTTGAAATTCCAGAAGCCTATTTAAGAAGCTTATGACAGGAGTAATGCGTTTAATAAGAATCCTAGCCCGAGTTTTGTACCAGCAAGCCACAATATAGATAATGGTGATTTAACACAGAGTACCGCAAATGACGATAGTCTAGTTCTGAATGCATGAAAGCATGGATTACTCTCTCGGTATCTTTAAACAATCGAAATGATCTGATTTTAGAAACAAGCCTGGGTTAACTTATTCATACTCAAAGCACAGGTTTGGGTCAAATAAATGTAAATGAACAAATGTTCTTTACAGAATTCTTCACATTTGGAATCCGAGCCCCATGATGAGAATGAAGTGGATCTGACTCCAGTTTAGGGCCTGGAATAAAAAAAAAAATTCTAAAAGATTTCTATCTTGCCTATACCCAGCTGGAGAAAAAAGACTGGCAGAATTATTGTGATAAAACACCGAAGTTATTCATACTGTATCACAACATGGTGACGTCATATTGTTAGTCGTGTGCTAAAAATCAGCTCTGACAGCTTGAATGATTTGTGTGCAGACGTTTGAAACGATATGGTCGTAGACCAGTACATTTAAAACGATGCATAGTTGTCCAGAGAGTAGAACTAATTACACCCCACAGATCTTTACAGTGAGTGCACTGGCACGTGGCGGAAGTGTTCTGCGGCCAATCAGGGAGCAGCATTTCTGGGCACATCTTGGGCAGGCAACCGTTGAAGTAGCGCGCTTGTACAAAACAGTGCACGGCATGCAGTAACGCAAGTTTGAAAAGCAGTATTAGCAAATTTAGTAACTGCGCGAAGGAGACGATAAAGGCTGGGGAAAAAACAGTATAATGAGTGATAGATTTATCGTGATCCCTGTTGTGACGGAGGGTGAAGCTCCCGACAAAAATCAGGACACTTTAGGGGAAGAGGGCGGAGGGACCGGCAACAAGCATGTAATTGAAAATCTCGAAGTTCCTCCACATGAAGACACTAGCATTAAAGAGCCGAGCAGACACGGTAAGACTTGTGTAAATAGGTGCTGTTCAAGTGTATTATGCACCAAGTTGTCGTGATCGTGACTGTGAGCATTGCCAACCTCAACTTTGTGGACTCGCGTCTCGGTATAGTGTGGATAGCTGAGTTACTTTGGTTGTTTTGTTCCTACTTTTAAACAGAACATAAATGACATTCAAAGTCGAAGGTCTAGGATCTGATCCCTTTTACTGGGGAAAACGTAGAGTGCAACTTGCCTATGTCTTCGTCACAACCCTGCATTTTGTGTTAGAACGTGGAGACTAATTTGGACCAATTAAAACTAACGCTTATGAGTCGCGTAGTGGCGCTGTAGCAATTACTTGAAAATTCTGTTTTCAGAAAAATCACTAGAATCATTTTATATCATTGAGGTCTGAACCATTGACCACATCCGTTTGTTGTAAGACGCTTTTTCAAATTAGCTGGGTAAGAATGTGACTTTTTAATAATAAAAACATCACTTTTTAAATGAAAAAGTATTTTATCGTATCATTTTTGTCAACCACTGCACAGAGGTGCATGGAATTTGGTTTGCATTATTCTCATCACGTTTTTTTTTTATATAATTTCAGAAGGCAAAACAGTATGGTTGTGAGAGCAAATAAAATTGCAAATCTACTATAAGGCTATAAATCATACAATTTTTTAATTTGAATTGTACGAAATCTGTACAAGGCTAAGGGAACTACTTAGCAAATATTGTGTCGATAAGTCACATATCAGGAACATTTTTTTCACTGTAATTGTTGCTCGACGTTATCATGCAAGTGTCTGATTTTTTAATATGACAGCGCATTGCATAAAGGCCATTTATCTTGTGAAATCAGTGATACTGAGTTGGTGTACTGGAAAGGATACTATGACTGTCTTTTGTTGTGTAGTTTTGATATCTGGCTCATCTTCTACACTGTACTGCACTTTGAGTAACAGAACTTTTGGTTTGAAAGTGGAATTTATTTACGCTACGGTGTGGTGAATCTCATCTAACCAGTAGATGGCACCGCTTGTAACCAAATGAAGCGTTTGTGTTTGGTTCGTCTCGCTTCAGCTAAAAATATCCCTCCATGTTATATTATTGCATTACAGAGACAGCAGGTAATCAATGCAACACACTCAAGCACTTCATTTCTTTCTAGTTGTGGTGATATTGAAACCATTTCTACAGACTAGGCATACATTCAAAGGCAGGGATATCTGCGTGTCCTAATATAACTCATAGCTTCATATTTGTAATGCATATTATTGTTTATGAAACTTCTGTGACCTGGCATTGTGTCTGAATATGGATAATCTAGTCATTTTTGATCTAATTTTTTATGAGATCCGCTCTAGTGTGGTGTTTCCATGTCTGTAGAATGGATAAATGAGCAGTGGGTGTGTAGTGAGAAATATGACCCCCTGTGTACCCATTCTTTTACCTGATTTGACTGGACCCTCCCTCAGCCGTAGCCAGGAATGTTATCTGCTTAACTTCAGACATGCAGGGCTCATGTGAAGCTGATTCATTAGCGAATCGTCTAAAACGGCTGGTAGAAATCAGACTGGAGAGGCAGTATCGCCTGCAGCCCCTGTTTGCTGTGCCTTTCGGCGCGGGTAATGGAGGATAAGCGAGCAAAACAGAACAAACCTGTTAGCAGGCAATGCAAAGCATTTTCTGCAAAAAATGTAATGTGTTTAGAGAAGAGGTATCGAAAGACTGTTGTTACTACTCTGCAGTGTACTAACGCAGTGTACAGTTTAAAGTCTAATAGGTGTCCATTCTAGTTTAATGAGTTTTTAATGTGCAATACTACGTGGGACTAGCGATGCTTTCCGTGGCAATGACTGAATGTCATTGGGTTTTAAAAACAGAGTTGCATTCCAGCACAGTCAATAATATCTTATTCTACTCTGCCTCGGCTGTTGGCATGTGATCTTCAATCTGCTATGGGATTGCTCAGATTACTTTGATTTCTGCCTAGTTACTTTGGCAAAGGAATCCATCAGGTGCCTCACTGACAAAACTACAGATTCTCCCTCAAATTGCATGTGTCCCACAAGTCTGCTTTAGGAAACAATGTGACACTAAATTGCTGCAGGCAAACCTTAGGAAATGTCCATGACAGCACAGTGAATTTTCAAAGTGTTTCACATATATAAAGTAAAGAACAGGTTGTGTTCTTACAGAGATAGTGCTGTGTAACTTCATAAATACATCTTTATGAAGTATAAATCTTAAACTCACCAAGAGGTGCTCAGCAGAGAAATTCTCATATTCATATTCTGAAAATAATCCCACTTGTGAAAGATTGGCATCATCGTGGTGGGAGCACATACATCCACTCCCGTGCAAACTGGGAAGCTGGCAATCGTTCCACACAAAAAAATAGCTTAATTCTATTTCAATGCTTTTTTCCCTATTCTGTGAAGACCATTTGTAATGTAATACCACTGTCCAATAGAAGTGGAGCCTAGAAGAAATGTTTTTGATTGCAGCAACCAGCAAAGCCAGCGGCCATGTAAGAGATCAAAACCTTCCATCTGAGTATCAGTTTCCCCCAGGCATGCAGCACAGGGATCAGGTGTTTTTCAAGCAGTGGGTACGGACAAGCTTGAGTGAGTCTCTGTAGCATGTGATCTGATTCTTGCTTTCTGTGATACGGCCAGCTTTTAAATGTAAGGTAATAGCCTCTCTTGAAATTCATGGTCTGTTTCAGTTTGGTTCTGCTCAGTAGACCAGAAGTCTATCATGGAGAGGCTGCCATCTCCCCCATGCTCTGCAGTGGCGATGCTAGTCTGTAATGCCCCTCATGGAATCTACAGTGTCCCATTAGGGTTACTGTTTGACCACCTCCCTGGCATTTCGCATACATGGCTATCCCCGTATTCGTCACGCTGGCTTATGGACAGTGGCAGTGTGGTGTACACGGCAGTTAGGGAACTAAACTTTCATATCCTAGGAGGGACACTGCTGCTGTCCCCTCAGACCTGGACTGCAGGTCACCTGTGAATAACAGGTCACATTGCTAATCTAGGAGTTGCATTACCCTCTGGTTGTGGAGCAGCCTCGCTCATTCTTGCTGTGAGATTGAGGTTAAGCATTAAACCCAGCCGGAAGGGAGAGTGTTTTTCAGTGCAGGGAGACGAGGATCCGGGAGGGGTTTCAGCAGGGAGTTTTGTGGAGAAGACAAGGGGTTAAAGGACTGAAGTGTGGGTTGTGTTTCACTGGGGACATTCGCTGACATTCGAGAACATATGATTGCAGAGAACACCCTGATGTTTTCTTTGGATTTTTTTCTCTCATTCCTTCACCCAGGGTCGCTTCGGTGACTTCAGGATAAGCAGTCATGCTTTCCCTGTTATTGTACGTCTATCAAATCATATAAATGATTGAAAATTCCTGCGGTCTTTCTGTGCCGTGCAGCAGATTAGGCCTATCGTTCCCTGGGGCGGTTGTCGAGTTGGCAGCTCATAGGCCAGGGCTCTCATGCTGTTACAGACAAGCAGTCTTTCTTCCTGTTTGTCATTGCTGGTGCTCCGTAGGGGCACTTGTGTTCTAGGCAAGGCAGGCTGACTGAAGTGTAACATAGCAAAATGAAAGCTGCATCCTCCACCAGTGACTAAAATGTCCCACAGTGGAACCCTGAGCAAGCCTCAGTCCTAATATGGCTAGAGAGCATGCACACGCTCCCAAAGCACCCTATCTCAAATAATGGGAAAATATACAGGAGAGGGGGAGCTTGCATTGTGTAGTCAGGAATAGAAATAAACAATTAAAATCATAGTTCTCATCCTCAGTGCATATGCACAATATGCTCCCTTTATTAAACGCTAATGTGTGAGATTGTTTGGAAAATCATTTTCGCAATCGCATTTTGAAATTGAAGCCCTGATGTGTAGGTCCATATCCCTTCTGAAATACAAAGGCAGTTTTGTCCAATCGTTGAATCTGCTCAGACTGTCCTGTGAGGTATTATGATGTACGCAGCATGCGAACGCTGTTGAGTTGCTCAGTTTGCTGTTTAGAGTGAACTGCTAAGAAGGCTCAGTGCCCTTAAAGCATCGTCTGTGGCACAGGTTGATGCAGATGCTGTGCAGAAGTACCCCCTCAATATGTGCCCCCTGCACACTCATATTCAGCACAGCACACCTCCCTCCTTCCTCCCAATGGCTTCTGCCACAGTCATGGCTTTTTAACCTTGTTATATTTGCTCTGAAATTCCAGCTAAATTTATTTTCACACTTAACTGCTACAAATTGTGTTCACCCATAATAGTTGGTTTTCGTTTGGAATCAAATTAACTTAAAGGTCAAGTCTGAAAATTGCCAGGAAATATACTTTCATGTCATGGTGGCAGCCACTCAAAGGAATCAGTCAGAGCTGAACTCAACCATATCAAAATAACAACCTCATAACAATATTTGGCTGCAATAATAAAATGTTTCAAGAAAACATTGTTATAGGGGATGTACACTGGTTTACTGTCCCAAGAGGTGCGACTGCATTTGAAGCACAAAGTAGTTGTAGTAAACAAGCAGCTATCTCAATATAACCAGATAAGTTACAATGTGGTCCCCTGCGTTGCCTTAAGCTGTAGCTGAGAAACTTGCAGATCAGAGTAAACAGCTGGAAATGATCTTATCTTATCATGGCTTAAGAGAGACTGCTGTAGACTGCTGCTCTGTACCGAGACAGCTGTGTTTGTACCAGCTGTAGGCCTATATCTCATTCGGGAGCGTAACTATGTTCCCAGGGTCCTTTGTTCCCCAGTTCAATATTCTGTTAACACACCAGCTAATGCTAACCTTGCATCTAATGCTAATGTCAATAGTAACCAAAATGCTAATGCTAACACTTACCCACATGTGAATACTAACCCTAATGCTAATGCTAACACAACCCTAAAGCAAATGCTAAATCTCAAGATAATGCTAAGTCTAATGCTAATGCTAACGCAACCCTAACTCTAAACCTAACCCAAACCCTCACCCAAATTTCAAGGCTAAATCTGACATTAATGCTAATGCTAACCAGAAAGCTAAAGTTAACGCCAACCCTACAACTAACGCTAAAGCTAACCCTAACCTGAACCTCCATCTGGGCCCTTATCCCATTATCCATGTCATATTAAGCGAATACAGAGCTGGGGAACATCTTTTCCAGCTTCCCAGTATGTGCTATATAGAGCTGGGGAACATAGGAATGACCCCTCTCATTCAGCAGAGAGTCACTACAGCTAAAGAGAAGGGGGCCTTTTCCTGGGCCCCTGTCAGTGTGGGCTGGGCCATTCCTGCTTGGAGAGAATGAAAAGGAAACGGATGGTTCACAGTGTGCAGTGTGAGGGACAGATAGGGCAGAAAAGGCTGTATTGTTAGCGAGAATTAATTTAATTTCTCTGGACTGCACTGCAGTGCACGCTCTATTGAAAGACACACATACTTACCCTTTAGCGAAGCTAGCACGTGCAACCAGCAGAATTCCAGAGAAGACAGCCGTGGAGGTTCTGCTCCTTAATCTTTGTTGCTAGATCAACAAATCTGTCCCACAGAGCATCAGACATACCCTTACCTGTGTCATGAGTTCATATTTGAGCCGTTTCAACTAGATCTACCTCAGCTCTGGCCAGGACCTTCTGTTGGAAGTTTCCAGCCAGTCACCAAACAGGCAACACATTGGATTATTGTGCCTCATGACTAATACATACATTTGTCATTGTGATATTATTTCGTAATTGTAGAGTGGGCATAAATAGTACAGTTGTTACTGCCGTTTCCACTTCCCGTTGTGGGGTGGGGGTGGGGGTGGCAGGGATGGGGGGGTTGAGGGTGATAGGGTTGGGGGGTTGGGTCACCATTGTGTTACAGTCTGCCTCCTTCCCTTTCAGTTACGACCGTGAGCCAGCCGGCTCCAAAAACAGAGCTCATAAAACGCTTTGGCAGAGGATGTCAACAGGAAGTGCTGTCATTTACCTGGGTGATGGCA
Source organism: Megalops cyprinoides (assembly GCF_013368585.1). Classification (NCBI taxonomy): domain Eukaryota; kingdom Metazoa; phylum Chordata; class Actinopteri; order Elopiformes; family Megalopidae; genus Megalops; species Megalops cyprinoides. Next base: position 18,265,446 of record NC_050606.1, read on the forward strand.
GCTTCCCTTTTAATGCCCAGAGAGTGAGACTGAGAGCAATGCCCTGTCCCTCCCCTGAAAGCATGCTGTAACAGAACTCCCCCCCCCCCCCCCCCCTCCCCGGTGGGGGAGAACTGCACTCTCACGAACGCAAGCTTCCCAGCAGACAGCCCAGCCTCTGCCCGTGAGATATGCGCGGAGCGGGAAGGTCTAGCTCAGAGGGGAGGAGTCGAACAGCGCTCCTTATTTGGAGAGAAGCCGATCACATGGGGCCAGTATCTAAGCGATAGAGGTGAAGCAGAGAACTTCGAACTGTGGCAGAAACAGTTTACGGGGGAAACGGGACGAGGAAGGCGGAGTGGGAGCACAAAAAAAAACAAAAAACAAAGAGCACACACACACACACACTCACTCACTCACTCACGCGCACACCTAAGGGAAAGCACATGGTGTGAACATGCCCACGAACTTCACCGTCGTCCCGGTGGAGGATGGCAGGAAGGCGAGTCCGGACTATGAGCAGGACACCCTGAGGGAAGAGGACGAGGAAGAGCTGGACCTCTCCCCCAGCCGTCTCTCAGGTGAGGCCGCGCTGGAACCGCCTGCACCCCTCCGCCGTCCCGCTAACAGGCTCAAACAAGCCGGGCAGCTTCTCTGGAATGGCTGCGTCGCTCAGCCGAAAAAGTTGCTGATAAATCAGTCTTTTTTTCCGGTTTGTTTAGAGCCAATTGGCTTCTCTTTTTTTTGAAGAGGGGATGATAAGCTTTTTAAAGCTGCACGACTGCTTGAACTTTTTGTCGTTCTGGTGTGAAATGGGCACTCTGTCAGGCGGTATGAGGGGTTCCTGTTTGTCTAGAGCTGCTGTCACTCATCTTAAATGAGTTTTGCTTTCCAAGTTTTCCTTCCTTCCTTCTTGCTGTTTCTTAGCTTCCCATTAACGCATTGTCACAACTTATTTCAAATTTAGTACGCTTACGGGGCAGTACAAGTTGTTCTTCTGTTTCGAAATGTGCACCAATTCATACTCTTCTTTTCCACTCTGTTGAAGTGAAAAACATTCATTAAATAAAAATTCATGGAAGTCATTTGCTCTTTTGTCACTGGGGGCCGAAATGATTTGCATTAGTAAGTCACGTGCTAGCTGTCAGTCTGTGTGCGTGCGTGCGTGTGTGTGCGCGTGCGTGTGTGCGTGCATGTGTTTGTGTGGAATGCCTGTCTGTCCCCAGATTTTTACTTGCGTTTGTTTTTTGTTTTGGCCATTCCATGAACCATGACCCACCCCCCTCGCCGCCTCCTTGTTTCCACAATAGTGTGCAGTTACTGCTGACCTCTGAGCGTGGAGCGTCACGGAACTCTGCGAAAGAGTGGCACCCGTTCAGCGGGCTGTTACATAAGCACGCTGACAGAGGCTTGCTTGTTGGACCCCGTGGGCGTGTGTGCCTGTCGATCGTATCGATTGGCCCGGTCGCCGGCCTGTTGAGACACCGTTTCCCACCTCTCCACCCCGCGGCCGACGGGGTCGGAACCGCACCCCGTAAAGCGGAGCTCCGGGTCCCCCCTCTGCTTTCGGAGTCTATAAAACTGCAGTAGAACCTGACATCTGTGTGCAATCAGTCCAATCAGAAACACATTGGGTAACAGGGATGGAACAAGGCGTTTCGGATGCAGCGTTCCTCTGCGCACATCCTGTACCGAGGCTTACATGACTCGAAGCAAAGGCTGTCTCGCTCCAAGCATGTGGGTAGTCAGCGTAACCTGATGGAACAGCTGTTCATTCCTGTGGTTTAGAAAACTTGCCTGTAGACCTGTCCCTCCTTAAAAAGGAGTATGCAGAGATAGAAGGATTTAGGGACAGGAAATGTGGTCTGTAGAGGCACCAAGCACCTTTGGGTCATGAGGTGTGGCAAACAACACCAGGTGTTACTGACGTGGGCGACAACCCAGATCAGATCAATGATAGAAAACGGTATGTTTGACAATAAAATGACTGTGTATTGTAATGATTATGTCATGTGAATGTGTGAGAGTTCACATATGAAAGTGTTTTTGAGTTGGTATACTCTGTAATACCGTATATGCCATAGAGGTCAGTGTATGTTGAACTGAGTGCTGGATAGTTTATTTAATTTTAGCGTGTGTTATCTCTCCATGCATTAACACTGCCCTGAGTGTGGGTTCATCTTATGAGCGATATGAGGGCCCTCCCTAGGCCAGGCCTTATCTCCCACTCTCATGTCTGCATTGCAGGGACTGTCCTCTAAAGCTCTACAGCAGCAACAAAACGTTTCTCACTGTGTTTAAGTTTCTTGTCGTTTGTCCGTTTTCCTCAGTGAAAAAATGGCCAGCCCTGATTGGGTTACTTGGGTCTGACAGCATTGATTTTTGACATTATGATCCTTCCCTCCCGGAAGAGCCAGCCTCGGTTTGGGAGGAGCAGAGTACTGTGGGAGCTTGTGTTTCGCGTGTTTCTATTCTCAGCTGTGCCGGTCTGAATACAGCAAAACCAACAGGGAATGAAGCTTTTCCAGTACTTTTATCAGAAGCGTTAATAAATGCTTCATGCATTTTAATTCAATTAAATATATTGTCACTTTGGGAAGGCTGTTTGGTTAGTTTGAGCTGAAACCTCTTGAGGCTGTGGCACCGGTGGTGTGTCAAGGTGTGTGAGAAGATTAGAATTTAGAAGTACTTCTATTCAAGTCAACCATGACAGAATTGTTCCTGTACAAATGCTGTTTGAATACCTCTTGTAAGCATCAAGCAATCTACTTACAGAATCATTGTAGGCTTACTCAATGTGTAATACAACACTCAGCCAAGTGCAGTGGTGCCTTATAAGCCTAATAGAAAAAGACCACTTAGAATTTGAATTCAGTCAGACGCGTATTGATTGCCAAAGTACCTAGCATTTAAAATGTTTCTAGGAAATATTAGTTCAGTTTACCAGGAAAACGAAAGGCAGGAAAAGGAAATAAATGAAGAAGGCTGCCCTCTTTAGCCTAGCGGTAGTCTTACAGAGGGATGCAGCTGAGTAATTGAGCACTTCACAGTCTGTACTGCCTGACATTCTGAAAGACCACCATGAGCATCATGAAGGAAGATGGTGACAGAAAATGAATGTGAACTGGCATGCAACCCATGCAGCCTACATAATGCCAATTACCACAGATTAACATGAGTAATTATTATTTTATGCTCTAATTTAGTTCATGGCACAGATCGTGATGTGGGATTGCATCCTACACAGCACCAGTAATTTGCATGGTCACATAAATGTTAGTCATAGTATTTTTATTCAGCTAAAAACAAGCATTTAGCTAAAATAAGAGACGAATGTTTAAAACACGATCATCCGTTTTAGCCTTTTGTGTGTAATTTTAGGGAGGAATATGTTTCTGACAGGCTGAGTGCACCATATCCAATATTGCAGCTCTAACCAAGGCCTAAATTTCTGTTTACAAGGAAATACTGTGGCTATTGTGAAAGGAAATATGGCAACTGTGACTGTTAATAGTGTAGACTACATACCTGTCAAAACCAGACTAAAATGCTACTACAATCTTTAATAATACTAAGCGATTAAACCATTGCATTAAACACATATATGTTGTTTCCTTATATATACTCTAATCTTAATGTCATTGCACAGGGCAGAGTGAAATGTTCACAAATATGTGAACATAATTAGCGTTTTTTACATACTCCTATATGGATTAAACTGGAAAGATTCTTTCTGTAGTGTTCGTCAGTTTTTTTTTCTTCTGGCCATAAGACATGCTTTCAGTTATAATTCATATGTGCCTTTTTTTGGTTTTTTGAGGCCTCTGCCTTGCCTACCAACCTGGCCATGAATGCCACATTCATGCAAGTAAATCTGGCTGACACTTTTTGACAGTTTGTGTCCTGGAGATGGCCAGTGATAGTGGCAAGATACACTTGGATACTCCTTGGAGGGCTGCCGTTGTACCACAGTCCTTAAAGATGTTAATAATGGGCATTAAAGTGGAAAGCAGTAGAATAGTCTCCTGGCATGGAGATTAGATCTCAAGGGCAATGAAGAGAACAAGAGATACAATCATGAGGTGAAGACCCCTGTCTGCAATAACAAACACAGGAAGCACCCTCAGAAATTCATACTGTAATCTCCTACACTGACTGGAGGACACCCGAGGGCTAGCTCACATTGGTTGTGAAGTATTGCTATGGTGTGATCAAGTTAAACTTGGGTGGACCCCGCTAATTCTGTTTAAGAGCATGCCCATTGCTCTTAAACAGAATTAGCGGTTTAAGAGCAATGGGCATGCTCTTAAACAGAATTAGCCCATTAAGAGCAGTTTTTGAGGATGATGGTTTGTTTGAAAACTCAATACCTGGTGGGCAGTGGTTTGTGGGATGAGCATATGAGGGACATGTTGTGGCGGCCCCAAAGCACTGTTCAGAGCTAAAGCACAGCCAGAGACTGTTCAACCTCCGAAGGGCCCCCTCCCAAACTTTTCTGGGGAGCCGTGGGAATTTGCAGTACGCCGCTGCTGGTCGGTGGACATTTCAGAAATTGTGGATCTTAAGCTTTGGTATTGCACCTGGCCTAAGCACTTATACAAGGAACACTTTTCAGCTTTATGAATGTTTGCGGACAATGATCTCTCATTCAGGATATTACCCCTGTGTGCATCTGCCTCATGGGATAGGTGTAATGTGAGGAGCTGGGAAGCCCCCCCTCCCTGCCCCACCCATGCAGGGCCCCATTATGACATCACAGTGCGCGCAGAGAGGTCAGGGGTCGTGAACCCTCTTTGACTTCTTTGGAATGATGCAATACCTGGGTGGAACGGAAAGTGCAGGGAAAAATGTACTTGACCGATCCTGGCTTCCTTTATTACCCTGGGTCTGGAGGAATATGTTAAACATTGCCAGCTGCTGTCAGGATGGTCGTAGCACATCAGCATAAAAGACCTGTCAGATAGGGCTTTGAACCTTTTTAGATTGGATTATTACATGTCACCTCCAGTACAGTGTGACAGTCTTTGCACAATGTTCTCCCAGAGTGACAGCAGAGACAGAGACAGCAGATTTACAGTAGAATATCCTTCATAACGTACAACAAAGCCAGATATTTTAAATACTGACAGTTGCCAGAATAGCAATGGGTTGTGATAAATTAGACTGACTGATTACACAGCATGGATTACAAACATGGAAATAAGCATTAACATGTTCCAAGAACTGTTATCTTTCTGTGTGTACTGTACAGCAGTTAACCACGTAGTGATTGTAAGTTCAGGCGATAAACAAGAAGTGACATTATCAGCAAAAGACACAAAGATCAAAGACCTGGAGGACATCCCATTTTTTTGTACGGGGAGTGAATCACGTGGTTGGATGTTAAGGGCAGATTGGTCTATAGTTCAGAATATGAACAGCAGGATTACCCATGAGGAAATTATCTAGCTAATGCAGGCTAAATTTGTTGAAGGAAAACTGTGCTGACTCATTTGGCCAAATAATAATAAAAAAACATCAATCTGTGGTATCCTTGATGTCATAGTTGTATGTTAAGTCTCATCTTTTTTATTCTTTGGATTTCTTTTGTTTTCTTTAACCTAGTCTTGTTGAAAATGAAAAACCTCATTGCCTATTCCAAAAAGCTTCAGTCACACAGTGACAGGGAAAGGTGTCACGTCTGAATGTAAGAATGTAGCACTGATTTAGTTCCACACACCCAAGGTCAGGCAGAGCCTCAGTGTCAGCAGGGTTACTCTACGCTGGTCTGGAACAGCCGCACTGTGTGTAAGTTTCCGTTTCAGACACCTTGCTGAAAGCATACTGTCTCCTTGCTAGAACCACTTTAACTTCACTTCCTGGTTTAGAGTGCTAGGGGGTTATGGAGAGTTAGATTTCAGGCACATTCCAGGGCTAGACTTCTGCAGCCTGAAGGCCCAGTCAGGCTTGGAACCCTAATGATTGTTATAACCATAAAAGAGCTGTCAAATGAGGGGAAGTGGTCATACCACTATAACTACAAAACTGACCTGGAACGGTAGTGATGGTTATTGGTGTGCATGGGGTTCACTTTCAGAGTTTGTGAGCAATACTGCTTTTGGTTGATTAGCAAAAATTTGCATTTTATACTTTGTTTTACTAAACTAAAACTGTTGCAGGAAATGGGTGCAGAATACAATATAGATCCAGAAAACTATCAGTTTTAGGTGTTTTATTTGTGATTCTTGAAGAGAAAAGTTCAACTATTCACAGCACTCCAGAAAGTAAATTAGGGGAAAAAAGAACCTGCTTCAGGCAGTGCAATGAAGAAGTGACCATGCTATGCTATGCTATATATGCTATATATATCTGAAGTGATCCTGACTGATCAGGTGATATTTCACTCTAAAACCTAATATGGCAGTACTAATACTCATCTGACCTGTGCGAGGTCCTAGCTTCTGGAGATCAGTGACATCTAAGTCACTTAGAGTGTGATCAGTGAAGGAAACACACTAAACATGGTAGGGTTGGGCCAATCGCAAATGAAAGACCTTCTCATATTTGAAGATATTTTTCATTGCAAGATGAAATTATGCTGTAATCTCTTGCTGTTCTTTAATAACTGAGGGAGGAAAGTGTGGAAACTGTTTGGGTGTTATGTGTGACCCCAGTAAAGTAAGACTGCATCTGCCCCTAATCTATACACAATCTTGTATAGTCTTGAATTCCCCATTTGGCATTTTTTGGGTTCAGACCTGAAATTGGGCATGTAAACTGCGTGAAGCAACTTTCATCAAAAGTAAAACATACCTTCATTGTCACATCTTAGCATGGATGAGATCAGGTACAGCAGTGACTTCAGCCTCCTCCACATCGCAAATGAGCCTGACTGTAATGTTATTTAAACTCAAGGCTTTCGAAGGCTATGGTGGACACATTGCTTCATATAACAGCCCCCCAAAGACTGGTATGATTTCATATCAGTGTAAAGCCTGGATCAGGTAAGTCACTTTACACACTTCGGTTACGCTCACATCTGAAAATGTTTTGTTTTTCAGTACACCTGTCAGTCTACTCTTTTTACACTCTGAAAAAAGAAGCAGGTTGAGCACTGTGTTACCATAGAATAGAAATGGTTTGCTGATTACCTAGCTACTGAGGGAATGCCCTGTTACCACCATTGTCTGTCTTTACAAAAACACCTTTGAAGAGTGGCCGAGTTTTATCACACAGAACAGGGCATAACCAGGATTTCCTTTTTTGGACACCACCCTCTACCTCAGAGACTGATCACAGTAATATTTTGTCATCACTTTTCTGTACAGCTAAGATTTAGTAGCACTGTTTAGTTTCTTTGCTTAGTCATAACAGTATGAGTTTTGCTCTAGGTGAAAGAGTTAAATATGTGGAGTGTGAAACCAGGTGTCAAATTTGCAAACATGAATGACTGGCTGAGTGTTATTGGTTAGTTTGAATGTCGACATCCGATGGAGCTGGGTTCAGTATCAGAGTATGGGATTCTCTGTTCTCACAACAGTGTGCTGAGTGCTGACTGTTCCACAGCTACATCAGACTGTGCCTTTTTCTTTTTACACCCCTCACCCCACCCTCACACCACTGTACAGTCTGCACTGTTTGGTGCAGATAACAAAGAGCCTCATTCCACACACAAACTTCTGCCTGGCTTCTGTAACTTTTCTGCCGAAAGGTTTGCTCATAATTTCATTACCACTCACTCCTGTATGTAGCAGAACACCATGACAGACTTCAGATACATGTATATATCATATACCATACATCTACTGTTGTCTGTATCAGCAGGCGTTTTTTCAGTGAACTACGGGTTAAATGTGATGTGTCCTCATGCTTAGAGCAGCCTGTTTGCATCCTGCGTGTTCCTTAGTTACGTAAGGTTTAAATGTGTAAAAGTGCTGCTGTGAATGCCAGAATGGACTGAAAGGGTTAACTCATTCAGAGGTATCGAGTGTCACACATTGTGCCACTTTTCTCACACACAAAGCTGTGTCCCTCAGTGGGCTCTGGACAGGATACCAAAAGGTCATGACGCAAGTGGAAAGTCACCACCCTGACTCTCTCTCGCTTTATTCTTTTTTCTTTAGCGAGGAAACCGTTTTGAGAAAAAGGAAGTCTGCGGTGCATAACTCTCTCTAGACACTTTTTCCCCATTGTTTGTTCTTGCATGCGTGGAGAGGTGCCTGGGAAAAGACTCGGACAGGCGCTTTTACATTGCTGGTGTCAGGATGTTGGCCTCTCGGGCTCATTACAGTTTTACATTCGCTGCAGTTCAATATCATTGATTCAGCCTTTCTTCAAAATAGCCCCAGCGCATTACCTTTGGGGCACATGCTAATCTTTTGTCTGCCAAAATCTTTTTTGGGTACAAGCATTTCTTTGTGTCCCCTGAGTGGAGGGGTGTCCATTACAGCAAAAAGCAACACGATAGCCTAGAAGCAGGTTACATTGTGAGTGGTCGCCATTTGTGGTCTGCTAAGTTTAATGTGAATTATTGCACATAGAGAGCAAAGTAGCCTTTAGAGACATTTACCAGTATGATAATGTATTTTATTTGATAACCATATCAGAGGCTGTAAAAGGTCATATTTTAGTGTTTTAGCAGTGCTTTCCAATCATTTTCAATGTCATACCAGTGGTGTCTGGTATGTGTTATCAACTGATGACACGGATGATGATTAGTTATGTTGTTAGAGTTATAGTTGTGTATTTTATTATTGTTGTTGCTCTTGCTGTTGGTGTTGGTGGTGGTAATATTATTGTTATTGTTTTCTGCGTTAGTTCTGTTTGCCAGACTGAGACACTAGAGGGTGCTATTAAGTGGTGTGATGTGGGGACTCGGCCAAACGCTGGTGGAACAGAGCCAATTATACTCTGCTGCTGTGGACTGCAGGTCATTGGTGTTAAGTGACACAGCTCAGACTCTAGCTTGTAATGTGCTGTATGGCTCACCCTGTCCTCAGAACAAGCATCTTTACCGGCTGAGCCCTTCCAGGATCCTACAGCTCATTCTCCTATGTCGCCATTTACAGACTGAGATAGATATGTGATAGCTTGCTCATTACAGATGATAAACGAACAACTCATGTATGTGAAAATTCTTTTCACAGCATCATGAATATTGATATTTAAAATTGATAAACAGGTGTCCAGTGCCGTTGGCTGTGAGCAGGAGGAAAATAAAGTTGAAAGCCTGTGGCAAGCTAGTTAGCCTTGATTTCCAGCCACAAGTCTTTAGCTTTATTTGCATGGAAGAGAGCTGTTAAGCCTTGAGCAGTAACTGATGGTTTGACTTGAGGCCACACCTTCACATTATCCTTGGATTTGTGGGTAATTAGCAGCTCTCCATCCACAGATATGGGCCATACCACTTAGCTATGTATGTATTGAACAGGGAAGGCATGTAACTGCATATGACATTTGCCTTGTAAGAGAGTACTGTGATCTTAAAGTATTGGGTTAGGAAATTACATCTGGGCTCATTCCAGTGCTCTCACCCCCACTAAATTAGATATATTTTTTCACTTGTACAAATCACCAAAAAGGTCAGCATCCTTAAATTTAAACTAGAGCTAGTCACTGAAAAGTTACTTTGTATATTGAAACAAATGATAGTTTTCATCTGTAAAGTTGTCTGGAAAAAAAGTCAGGCTTTATTTTCTCATTTTAGTTGCTTTCTGACTAATAAAACTACCTAAACTACTATACATTCAAATATGGGTAGATGTAGATATACAAGAACCCACTGCTATTCAAATACTGTGGACTCAGGCATTTTACCCTTAGTACATTTACGGAGACTTTATATGACAAGACATACAATATGCAGAATATAAACACAACACAGTAACTAAACCTTTTCATGGTTGTTTGACCACTTCATAAACCACATTCTAGTTTATTCACAAATAATGATTTTTTTTTCCAGAAAATATGAGGGGCACATTTATTCACACTTTTATGTAGTCTCTTTAGTTGCATCCAACGAAAACAAATCTGCACCATTTGTCACATTGTGGGCGATAAGTACAAGTTTCTGGAGGTATAGAGACTTCTAATGGTTTCCTCTTTCCCTGGTCTCTTTTACCTCTTAGGATGGAGCCAAACACATTCACCCCCCCCAAATATTCTTCTCTTGAGGTTGGATAAATTGGTTTGAAGTGCAAGGCACAGTATTTCCTTAATGTTAACAGTTCTTGTTTACCGGCTATGTTAAGAGTCAGTGATTCACATATTAAACCCCATTTGGATGAAACTGGGCTACAGTTGGCTACTGCTGGGGTTTAGCATGCACAGGAATCTACGCACTCCCTCCCCCTACTCAGCACGGCCTCATGGTATCTCAGTGACTTTTGGAAGAGGTCAGAGGTGAGCTTAATGTAATATTGGATCCTAAATGATCTCGTTATCTAGGTCACTCTGAGGCCAAGGAGAGTAAGAAGGCTGGTTTGCAGTTCTATTCTGATAGTTGTGTTTTAGATACTGTTTTTTTAATTTTATTTGTTTTGTTGTGTTTTTACTTTTACAAATTGTTTATTTGGTTTTAAAATTTCATGGTGTTTTTATATGTATATTTTACAATCACTGTCCTCTATTCAGAATGGGTCCATCTTGCAGAAATGCGTGCATCAAAATGACACTGTGGGTGACCTGCTCTAGGATAATGTCGTTATGTAAATGGCACACGCGGTCAGGGACTCAGTGCAGCATCAGGAGCTGCCTGTCGCCAGTGCAAGGGGCAGGCTGGCTTCGACAAGGTGAGGGCATTTTCACTGTGCGATGCCAGGCGAGTCAGCAGTGACTTAGGTGCCCAGGAGTTTCTGCACGGACTGCGGTGTGTAGCAGTTTGCAGCCGTTCCACTCGGGAGGAGAGGTCCCAGGGCTTATGGTGGCCTCCCACATTGATTTTCCCCATGTTATTGAACACACACGTCTGTGGCCATGTGAGCGAACACACTGTCCTCACGACGATCTCCATGTGACACACAGCTGTGCCCATGTGATGGACCACACACAACGGTCCCCGGTGTTATTGAACACACATGACTGTTTCCATGTTACTGAACATGTGTCGTATAGTGCACAACCATTTCATCTGGTTGAACACACTGATGTCTCTGAGTGTGCGCGTGTGTCTTGAAGTGTTTTGCATGTATGTATGTGTGCGTGTGCATGCGTGCATGCATGCATGCATGCATGTTCATATGAGTGCTGTTTCTAAATTCATGTGTGCGTCCGGTGTCAACACTGCGTGGAGTGTGCGCCTGTGTGCACAGTAGCTAGGTGAGCTGGTGCAGACCCTCCTCTTGCTCCGCCCCTTGACGTGCTGATCGGAGATCAGGAGCGTGGGGGCTGATGCTGCGCTCTCAGTCAGTCTGACAGTTCTCAGAGCAGCAGAGTGAGCGCAGCTCCTGCCGGCCCCTCCTCCCTGCCATGGAGCCCCAGCCGGGTGAATGGAGCACATATCCCACTGGAGCTGTCCTCTCTGTCGTGGGACCAACAGCGCTTGGTGAGCTTTGGAGGTTTGGGTGAACTTTCAGTGTGCTGGCAGGATGCTAATGAATTACCTGTGTGTATGTCTGTTTGTACATATGTACAGATTTTACCTAGCAGCAGGTGAGCGGGGTTAGATAAAGAGGATGGGCACAGTCAGTTTCAGATGCACTGGGCGGCTTATAGATATAGATGTGCTATAGTGGGGTACCTATGCACCTATGCCCATTTCATTAGTATGGATCTTGGTGCTGTCACACTGTGTAAGGGGTCTGGGTGGAACCTGCATATTCCGTATTCCTTCTTCAGTTTCAGTTCCACAGTTTACCAAGCTGACCGTATACCTTTTTGCATGGCTTTTAAGCCAGAAACTGTGTTTGGGGGCTAGTTTAATGGCATGGTGGGACTCATTGCAAGGGCAGTGTGGCCTTTTTCGGTGTTTGCCTCTGACCCCGCCGTGCTGAAAGCTGTCTGGGGGGAGCAATCTCTGCTTTTCATAACCTGTCCTGTTGCCCGCTGCTGGAGCTAGACTGAAGTGATGCAAGGGTCAATTTTGTTTGAAGGGCAAATTTTCTGTTTTTGTTTTCCTCGCCCTTTTCAAGTTTTTCAAAGCTGAGCCCCTCGTTCATCATCCTCGATCCTCGGGACTATTGCTTACCCAGCGTCTATAATGTGCAGCTCCAGTAGATGTCATTCAGAAGGTAAACTTGTGTCTTCCCTGATAACAATCACAGAAGAGACTTTATTTGACAGCAAGAGATGAAAGCACCTGTCAGGGTCTGCAAAAACAGCACAGACAAAAAATGATAAATATGTTGGTAAGAATCTCAGTATTTTCTTCTATTCCTGGTATGTAATGTTGTTCTGAAAGCTAAGGCATTCTTTTTGGAGGATTTGAGGTAAAATTGCTTTCTGTCAGCTAGGCATTTCTAGCTTGAATACCCAACGATTGCAGGATATGCCTAGAAGTGCTTTCATAAGTGTCTTAAGAAAAAATACCCTTCAGCTTCTGTTTCTGTGCCTTCAATTTACAGCATTTAACTTCACTTTTTAAAAGAGTCAAAAATTATTCCAATAAAACTTTAACAAAAAAACATTATACCAAGTCAGATTTAGCCTGTTGCTGCTTGGAATCTGGATATGTTTCTATGTGTCGATTCTTATGTTGTTTTAGTTGTGCTAAAGAAATCTAAATCTGAAATCTGTTTCCATTGAAAAATGGATTATTCCAAAGCTCCTTTAATATATATTTATAGTACCATGTTTGTGATGGAGTTCAGATATACTCTGGATCCAGTAGTTTCAGGAAATCTATAAGCTGCATTGACGGGTCCAATGCAGTCATGGATAGACTGTATTCTGATTGGATGAGTTTGGCTGTGGCTTGGGTCTCTGGCTTCATATGTGTCAAGCAGTATTTTGCTGACCTGAAGGGTCATTGTGGTATGTGTTTCATTATGTGGTCCTGGTTAAGGAATAGAACTCCTGGTTCTATCCCTGAATGTCATTGGTTTGAATCCCAAGTTTGACGGTGCTGTTCTCCCAAGCAAGGTATTTAACCTGAATTGTTTCAGAAGATACTCAAAACAGTTGGTGAAAAATTGGAAATGGAAAACAATTATTACCAGTGTAGACACTGAACTCTGCCAGTGAGCGGACCAGGACAAAGACTTTGCAGAAAAAATAAGTGCGGTTCAAGATTTATTATTATGGAATTGCCAAGTGACCACATTCTCCAGACTACATCCACAGTGCAGTTCTGGACGAGCTGAAGCAGTGCGCATGCTCTACTCTAATAGACTCACCTGCAACAGCATATTCACACTAAAAGCTACACAATGAGCTGTACTGCAGGAGAGGTGGTGTATAATGTGGAGAATGGTGTCTCTCACTGATAGCAGCCCAGGACATACAAGCAAGTGATGAGCTACTGTGAAGCACTGAAACAATGGTGGTTTGAAGAACCTTAGCCAGTAAAATCCCACCCTATCTGGATGGGATGAAGCCACCACTGCCCTGAGACCCTGGACTCACAGTCTTAGTTGGCTAATGACACTGACCAAACTGGTGATGTCATGGCTGCAGGACTAAGCACCTCAGCCACTCAGCAGCCCACTATAAGCAAGCTTCATCCTCATTATCACATAGTGTGTAGAGCCTATTAACCTGAACACTGTTTCACACTGAATCTGCAAATTTCTCCATTCTTCAAATGACTTTTCATTGATTTCTGTTGGAAAAAATGGATGTACATACAAAATGTGTGGGATGAATCATTTTTCTGGTCTATGTCTGAGGGCATATATTGATAACGACAGAATGTGAGTGTGTAAGTTCTGACTAATGGTCCCTGAGGGGCTCATTGGTTAAGGCATTCCTTGTGAGCACAAACTAAGCCCTACAGCCGGAGACATCACAAGCTTGAGTATGGATTGTCATTAGTTGATAATAGCTAAGAGTAAGATGCGTTTAATGTGCTTCAGTGCTCCTGACATTACAGTGAAGGGAACCTGATCTGTACAACACATGGCAAAGTCAGGGTGAAATAGGAGAAGGGCAAGAAAAAGGTATAAATGGAGATTTCGTAGCAGCATTCTGTGAAGTCAGATCCAGGGATTCTAGTTGGGCTTCATGGGCAGTAAGTGTCTCCCCATTCTAAGCCTACCATTTTTCCCTATATGTTTTTATACATTCATATTTACATTTATGACGCATAGGTTTGTCATGGACACAAGCATCCATCCTCCATCATTTTTTCCTGTATGTTTTTATATATTCATATTTACATTTATGACGCATAGGTTTGTCATGGACACAAGTGTCCATCCTCCATTTTACATCATACAGTCTGCTGAAAAGCCATTTCAATTTCCTCATGGTCATTCTCCAGTAGGGGGACTTGCATGTGTGCATCCCAGTACAGGAAAACAGGGAGACAGGCATGTTCCACAATCATGAAACGGCTTAGCTTCACTCCTATTCCAGCTGGCTGGATAGAGCTGCAAACTCACTGAGTTAAAGTTCAATCAGGTCAGGGTAGGGCTTCATTTGCCTGGTTGTATTTTTGCAGTCATGACTGACTGCAAAACTGACTGTCCAATGCATGGGCTTCATCACTGCACAGAAAACGCCATTCTCCCAGTGCGGGTGTCTGCCCACGAGCACCCGGCCGGCCTATAAAAAACATTTACTTTGTGACACGAAGGGGAACAGGACAGCCAGGTCGCAGTTTGGTGCCAGAATGTTCTGCCAGGGATCAGTTCTGCCGCGGCCGGGCGAAATGTCAACAGCAGCCGCCGCCGCGGCACATCAAGGGCGGAGCTGGGACCCGGGCCAGCGGAAATCAGTACTGAACCCCGTGCACGCTCGCCATAGCCGTGATGACAAAGATCACCCAGCATTCCTGAAAGCTCAGGAACAGTTTTTGCCACCTGAAGGTCTCAAGTCACAGGGAGGGATGCCAGTGTATTTGGCAGGAGAGCAAGGTGGTGAATGTGTGGAATCTTTATTCATTCAAACCGTTACAGAAGGAAGTACTGCAAAACCTCTGTGTATATGGAATATGGCTTGATGATGTGGAAATACTGTATAATAACTACTGGTGCTGTGTATAGTACAGTAGAGTTAGAGTGACCTCATAAGAATTATTGCTGCACTGTGTCAATCTTCATATTTTTTATTTGAATTTTTGGTCTGCCTTGTCAATATAAATGTACTTAAAAATAACAAGATGGTCATAAATAACCCATTACTCAAAGTTTCAGCAATTAGAAACATTTTAACTCTCAGTAAAAGCCAAAAACTATATTGAATATTGAATAATACTAAATTTATGGCATAGAAGAGCTGCCTGTTCAATGCAGAAACGATTCAAAACGAACAGTTATCCATAAAGAGCCATGTTTTGAAATTAGGATAATAAGACCATGTAGGTCTTCTCTGCGTATTGAAGCATTGGGGCACATTGGGAGGGCTTTTTTGTTGTTAGTGGAAGAGTTTGATCAGACACGCGGAAGGGCTCTTGCCGGGTCCTGCCCTTCTCCCATGCTCAGCACCAGCTCGGTGATGTCTCCGCTGCCCTCTGGATGCTTTGTGGATCAATAAGCCTTAAGCAGTGGCGCAGGTAATTTGTGTCAGATGGCTTTTCTGTCTAGTCATCTGTCACCTTTATGTTCTCTTCAGTCAAAGGGCATCTAACAAACGTGCATAAAATACATTATCCCTAAGCAATATGGGATTGCAGCGCCAGTTGTACGCCTGGATCAGACCAGCGTTCATTTCAAATTCCGTTTATTTTCTGTTGGTTTTAAACCGTTGATCTGAAAGCAGTTTTTACACCCTTTGCGTTTTTAAAAGGTGCCTGTGGGTGTAAGAAATGTAACACTAGCTTTTTGCTGTTTTCATGTATTTTATATATATCTCAGGATTTATTCTTTCTTTTGATTAAAAAGGAACAAACGAAAATTTATGAGAAAGTGTGTACATATTGGATGATGTGCTTGAAAATGTTTAACTTCAAAATAGATAAGATTGCAGAGAGAGAAGACATATTGTTCAGGAATAATGAATTTTATTCCAGAAAACATAAGGGCTGTATTCCTTTAAGTCTTAAAGCAAACTAAATTCAATGGAAGCATCTAAAACTACATAGAGGCATCCAAATGCTTCCTGCTTCATTCAAAAACTAAAACTCTGAGAAATATACCAAACATTTGTCTGACACCTTTATCTTTATTAGGGCCATTTACTGTTAGGTCCAGTTCAATGCTGAGAGAACCTGTCTTTGCTACCTTTTATTTATGCATTAGGACCAATTCTGACTGTCAAGGCAAACTGACCCAAGCAAGGACCCTTTTCAGGTCAAATTGCATTTGTGTCAGAAATGATTTCAGTGTTTAAAATGAATTGTAATAACTGGGCATTTTGTGTGTAGGCAGAGGAACGGCATGCTTCAGATGTGGTTGCTGGGGTCTTGCACTGATGTCTTCTCTTGTTGTTTTCCAGGAGATGGCAACCCAAAGGAAAATAGTCCGTTCATCAACAGCACATACAGTGACAAGGGAAGCCTGTACGATGGGAAGAACATGGCTCTCTTTGAGGTACGTTTTAATGTTAATTCCAGAGAATATTTATCAGTATATTGCCTTCTCAGTGGTTGAGCTGGGATATGCCAGCCCATGTTAAAGGAAATATTCCAGCAAAATATGAACTGACCGCCATTTCAAGATGGTGCCAGTGGCAAAGCTTGTCTTTGTGTACATCCCTCACACTAGCCCAGTGTCTGTTTTAAAAGGCAAACTTCAGTGAAGCAGATGCTTCAATTATCGTGCTGATGGGGTTGTAAGGAAAGGATCGCCTCTGTGTTCACAGGAAGAGATGGAGAGTAACCCCATGGTCTCCTCACTGCTCAACAAACTGGCCAATTACACCAACCTCACCCAGGGTGTCATCGAGCACGAGGAGGCCGAGAACGAAGAGGGCGCCAAGAAGAAAGCCGTCAAGGTACAGTATTTAAAATGTGCCGTCGGCTCAAATGGTAAAAGCTGTTCCAAGTGCACGCCTGCAGCGTGGGTTCGAAGCAGGTCATGTTATTTGCCGTGAATTACCAGGAGTCCACTTCAGCAGAACAAATTGGCTTTGTCCCAATGGGGATAGGGGTGGGTAGGTCATCTAGGGTCCCCTTGCTGTAACTAATGCTTTATGCTTTAGCAGTGTGAAGTAGAGCCCGCCTTTGCCTCCTAGTGCATGGTGGGGTTTGTGGTGTTAAAAATCAGTCACAGTAGACATGCGCGTGTATCAGGCTATTCCTGAGCGAGGTCAGCAGTTGTGGTTGCGCTTAATGATGAGCTTAAATGTATAATCTACTAACTACTAACATGAACAAGGGGAGAAACACACAACCTGAATGATACCAGCTGTAAATACAAAAACTACTGAGAGATGCACTGCTTATGAAATCAATGGGCACGTGTTGCGTAACAGGGGGAAAACATTTGCGCTCCATATGTCCTCTGAATGACACGCGGACACGTGCCCCCTCAGTCCCCTGCATGTGTTTCCGTGTGACGGATCAATGCGTGCATACGATCTGCTGTTCCCAAACCTCCACACGAACAGTCCCAGAGTACAGAATCGAAAACACACAATAGACAAGCCGCCTTCACAGACATTTTTGAGATGAATCCATGACCTCAAAATATGTATTTTCCATGAGAGCGCTTTTAGAAAGTTATGATTTTGTGTTTGGCGTGTTATAGAATGCCTTCCCTTGAGAACCAAGAGCGGCATTCCTTTAATAACAGCTCCGTTTTGGTTATTCTTGTCTTTGATTCCAGGGCTGCAGCAGGCCCCGTGTTTAGCTGTTGTTCTCCTTGGTCGTCACTCTTAATTAAAAATACCCCTACTGTTGCCCAGCACTGCAAAGCTCAACCGCAAGGCTGCACAAACCCCGGCCAACATCCCTTGCCAATTGGCCCAACAGATATTTTGCATGGAGACAGTGAACGCAGCTCTGATTGGCCAGAGAAGGATTGCACGGCTTGGTTAAGTGTAGAGAGCAAAGAGGCCAGCCCAGGTCGTTTTAGCCCAGGAACACGTTCGCCAATTAACAGAGGAGTTTTAGTTCAGGAACGCGTTCCTCTAATGAAAAGAAAAGGCAGACTGACTGGTCAAGCTGGGTTTCGCTCATCCGCTGCTGGTTGGGATAGTTGGGGCTTTATGATTTGGGACAAGGTACGTACTCAGCGATGTCTGCTTTCGTAGCACATTGATTGTTGAAATTTTGGCTCCCCAGAGCTGAAGCGTTTGAGGCGTTTTGCTGTCAGGAACTGTGGCACTTTTGATCCTAGAATATCTATGGAAATGGCACTGAAGGGTTCAGTTAGGTTTTGAGAAGATCAGTCAATCAGAGGCAGTTTCAGTCTTTTTGATGCACCCGACACCCACAACGTTCAATTTAAAGGAAACCCAGCCCATCCACTCTTTGAGTCTTTGAGGAGAGGCTGGCATTCCACTGCGGGTCCGTATGTGCATACATTTTTACCAAAAGAAAAATAGAGTAACAGGGGCGTATTTTTCATTTTTCGCAGACTGCCCCACTCCTTTTCTCATTACCGGCGGTGGCAGAACGCAAGGTTATAGTGTCATACATCATTACCATTACAGGCGCAAGGCTCTGACCGGAGGAATTAATCACCTCGGTGACTCAACTGCAGTGACGGCTTTTCAACAGAGGATGAGGGCACCTGTGTTTTTCACACTTTCAAGATGAATCATTATCCGAGGAGAGCTCTTTCTCTCTGGTAGTTTCTGGTTGTTATGTGAAAGCCATATAGAAGCAGAATAGTTTCATCATCTGATGTAGTGGTGAAGCTTCTCACCTCCTGAGGCCAGTGATGACTCTTAGAGTGTCACTGTAATACCATTTTGTGGAAGGATAGATAAATAGCTAGACAGATAAATGGGTATATAGATAGACAGAGAGACAGGTAGATATTTTGGCTCTTGATGGAAACTAATTAAAGTGGTATCATTATTGCATTGTCCATTATGATTACTGAAAATACTTTTGTCGATGACTGTTCTGTCATACCTTAGAAGTGAGAGAGAGAGATGGAGTTGCCCACACCATCTAGCTACTTCAGTTTGCCTGGAATCAGTGGCAGTCAGAGAGAGGGACTACTGATCAACTGTGTGACTGATACAATCAAGTGTGCTTGAGAGAGTCCCTGGAAAGCAGCTGAAGTGGAACATCCCACCTCCCCTAGCAGGGATTGTCATATAATAATTTAAAAGCAACATTCATTTGAGTAGCTGTTTGGAAAGATTCCACTCTGTAATGCTCTGTTGAAGTGCTGCCACGCAGGAGTAATACTACAGCATTACACACTCTATTGATGTGTTTGGGGCTCTCAGTATTGCTGTGATGGGAAGTTTGTGCTCTTGATTCTGTTAGTAGAGATGTTACTGTGTGACTATTGGAGGAGATGTTACTGTGTGCCTATTGGAGGAGATGTTAGTGTGTGCCTATTGGAGGAGATGTTAGTGTGTGCCTATTGGAGGAGATGTTAGTGTGTGACTTTTGGAGGAGATGTTAGTGTGTGCCTATTGGAGGAGATGTTAGTGTGTGCCTATTGGAGGATATGTTAGTGTGTGCCTATTGGAGGATATGTTAGTGTGTGACTGTTGGAGGAGGTGTTACTGTGTCACTGTTGGAGGGGATGTTGTCATCATGTCACAGATAGAGGAGATGTTATCGTGTGGCCGTTGGAAGGAATGTTATCGTGCCACAGTTGGAGGAGATGTTATCATGTGACTGTGTTAGAACACGTTTTTCTCTCCTGCAGAGTCCTCAGATGGGCACCTTCATCGGGGTGTACCTGCCCTGCATGCAGAACATTCTGGGCGTTATCCTCTTCCTGCGTCTCCCCTGGATCGTTGGCACCGCTGGCATCCTGGAGTCCTTCGCCATCGTCTTCATGTGCTGTGCCTGTGTGAGTCCCCACCCCCCGGGGTCGGCCCCTCCCGCCTCAGGGGTCACCTAAAGGGCACTTGCTGTGGTACTGTGTGAAAATACAAAACACCAGAAAGCATTTGATTGGCTGTGTGAAGCTCTTATTAATTAGGTGCCTTGGTTTAGTGTTTCAGGGCTTTAACATTTCCCTTAGGGGTATATTTTCAGTATACTTTATTGACTGTTCCCAGAACAGTTGAAATTTCATTTCAAGCTCCAATTAGATGTACATATCTGTTGAGCAGTAATTAAAAGGAAAACTACAGAATATTTTTTTCCAGAGAAGAGGCCTAGGTGCCCTTTCAGCTGTTTTACAGGGAAGCTTAGTCACTGCCCTGAAGAGGTGTCTGTATTAACAGATTCATTTTTAGAGAATGTTTAGGTCTATACTGTTGCACCACTCAGGGCCAATACCAATTGCTAGGCTTGAATCACCTTATGTAAGTGAAGAAAAAACTTTTGTATCTATCTGAAATTAAAATAAAAAGCAGATAGCAAGTAGGTATTAATGTCAGGTTTAATATTACATTAATGTTTACACTTTACAGTTATTAGTATTGGTGTTGCTGTTGCTGCTGTTGTTGAAATTTTCTTTTCTTTCATCTTTACGCATTCCCTCTTTACGCGTCTCTGTTTGGACCTGCCAGTTGTAGATTAGGCTCATTTCACAGTGACGATCTCTGCAATCAGGATAACTGAAGCGAGACAAATACAATCCGCCAATACACTAGCGCACAGCCAGCAGCTATTTTGGGCGCTATAAGTCACACAAGGGACCACAGCGGTCTGGGCTCTCACTAGAGGACAGATGCAATTGCACTGAACAACAGATGCCTGATGATTCATAGGGTGTCTGAGAGTGGAGAGGTAAGGAAACCCGGGATGACCCACCTACCTATATATATATATATATATATATATATATATATATATATATATATATATATATATATATATTCCCAGTGGGCCGAAGTCAATTTCCTCCTTGACTCTGGGTTCCCGGTCATTGTCAGCAGATAATGCGGACAGTTTTGAATTCTGCAGGCTGTAGCCTGTAGCCTACACTCAAGGTGAAAACCTTGCCAGTTGAGCCACTCGGAGTCTGTGTTGACATTTTCTAAAAGGGACAGTGTTTTAGGAGTGGACCCTGTAGTGTGTTGCTGGATGTGTTGCTAAAGCAACAAATCAATACATTTTCTCCCAGTTTGAAAGGAACCCTGTCTCAGAATAAGAAAAAAATGAGGAAATGGATAAAGTAAAGCTTGAAGAAAGCAGTCTTTTTAAAGGTGTGTGCTGCTATGTTCAAATGACGAAAGGATGTAAATTGATGGATAGTAGATAGGTTCTTTATTTTTCTACATGACAAGCATGCATGTCTAGCATTAAGAGGGCAGTAGAATTCACAGCTTAATTTTACAGTGTAGGTCTGATCTAATACTTAATATGCTAATACCCATGACAAATCAGGCTAGCAGAGGCTAATGAAGGGCTTATTCCTTCAAGGGAGCCTCAGTAGTATTGCTAAGCTGCTGATAATTGGTTTTAATCCAGATTTCCACTGCCCTAACCACACAGTGATTTGGGAAGGTTACAGTCTGCCATAGACACTTCAGGGGATATGGGAGAGGGCTTCTTATTTCAGTCGCTCACAGCATGTTAGCCCAAGGGCACAACATCACGCTATCACTGAACTGAGCTACACTGCGTGTCAGTTTTGTGTTTCTTGGGACTATACTTCGATGGATGCAACAAACAGATTCCTCTCTCAGGAACAGTGACTTGTTTAACAGCAGTATCTGCAGCATCCGATGCTTTCCAAAACTCTTTCCTGGTAGTGCTAAACCTGTTGGATGTACCTTTTTCTTAAACTGAACCCTGTGAAGAAATAAAAACTGTGAATGCACAGAAACTGTTCTCACTGTCAGACTTGTGTTTCTCCTGCAGACTATGCTGACAGCAATATCAATGAGCGCCATCGCTACAAATGGCGTAGTACCAGGTACAGCTTCAACTGGTCATTTATCACATACTCAGCTTTAACTTGAGTTAACATTAATTAATGTTAACTCATCTACAGTGTCGCCGTTTTAAAATAATGTATGCGTGGGATTATGTGTAAGACATTTTTATCACAATGCAGTCTCCTAAGTAGTGTCATAGAGTAATATTCTAATATGCATGAAAGTCTAAGATGCACAGACCCAGTACTGAAGTAAGTCATTTCATAATGGGTGAATACGGTCCTCCCCTGAAAAGAATTAAACTGACATTTACGTTTGAGCTGTAATCAGAGGTGGAAGACCCTGGCTTCAGAAAGTAAAAGTCCTACCATGTATTTGTTCTAGCCATTCACTAAACAAGGTGATTTCATTAATTAGCTCCTCTACCTGGCTGAAGAGTTGTGCTGATTAAATTCAGCTGGTGTAGTGCATGGGTGGGACAAATACGTGGCAGGACTTTTACTTTCTGAAGCCAGGGTTTTCCACCTCTGGCTGCAATATTTATTCTCTCGTCATGGTTCTGTGAGACCGTTTTCTGTGTTTACTGTAGATTTGTTTTTAAAAGATCTAACAGTGTTAAGAATATATCCCTTATGTACTGAGGAATAAGCTTTGTGAACAATGCTACTGTGCTCTGTACAAAACTATTAAGCAATTAAGCTTAAAAGTATGACATTTTAAAACATACAAAGTTGTTTAAAAAGAAAAAAACCCAACGCATTCATTTATCAACATCATTCTTTCCTATTTAATCAGGGGCATGAATAAAGAGAGATGGTTTGTTATAGAAGTATAGGCTGTGGGCGTGATTTGTGATTCGTGGATCTCGGGCATCTCCTTTCCCTCCACAGCCGGTGGGTCCTACTACATGATCTCCCGGTCCCTCGGGCCAGAGTTCGGTGGGGCGGTGGGCCTCTGCTTCTACCTCGGAACCACTTTTGCCGGATCCATGTACATCCTTGGCACCATTGAAATCTTACTGGTGGGTGAGACCCTACAGGTGTAATGGGGGCTGATTGTGTGTACCGCCCTGCATTCTGCCTATCTGCTCTCTCAGCACCGGCAGCATACTTGAAATGCAGTTTCATTTCAAAATTTCAAACCTGATTCTTTGTACTTGACCGTCCTTAACTGATGAATTGGAACATTTTTTTATTATTTTTGTATTCCCTAAAATTGCTATGAAGTCAAAGAATCAAAAAACAGAATATGTACCAATGGTCTTTACTCACAAATAAGGAGGAAGCACTATAACATTTAGATTGAACACCCCCCCATGACATTATTGTCATTTAGCAAGTGCTCTTATCCAGAGGAAGCAGAGGTTACAGCTTATCATTTACTGAGGCAATTCTGGGTTAAGTATCTTGCCTCCAAAACAGAATCAAACCAAGAACCTTTTGGCTACATGCTCCACTCCTTACCACTATGCTACACTGCTGCCCCCATCTCAGAGTGTTCCCCTGTGATGTTCGCCATCCTGTTCTCTTGTGTCCACGTGCTCCAGACGTACATCATCCCGAACGGCGCCATCTTTACAACGGACAAGAAGGAGGAGGAGGC
Source organism: Megalops cyprinoides (assembly GCF_013368585.1). Classification (NCBI taxonomy): domain Eukaryota; kingdom Metazoa; phylum Chordata; class Actinopteri; order Elopiformes; family Megalopidae; genus Megalops; species Megalops cyprinoides. The sequence continues at coordinate 18,289,008 of NC_050606.1, forward strand.
GGAGGTCCTGCTGAACAACATGCGGGTGTACGGCACCTGCTGCCTGGCCCTCATGGCCCTGGTCGTCTTCGTGGGGGTCAAGTACGTCAACAAGCTGGCGCTGGTCTTCCTGTCCTGCGTGGTGCTCTCCATCCTGGCCATCTACGCCGGCGTCATCAAAACCATCATCGAGCCACCCAACTTCCCGTGAGTCCCAGCATGCCCATACTCCAGATCAGATTCAACATTAAATTATACATTTGGGAAACACCTCAGAATATACACTGTAGTGTGAATGTGGTTCACAGTTTTTTTTTTCTGGAACAAAAGAGGTAAAGCACCATGCTAAACGAGTCAGTAGCAGCGTCGAAAGTTTTCACATCTGTGATTATCTGAACGAACATACTCACTTCTGTGTGCCTGAGGTAATGAATGAGTGTTCTCACACCGCTCTGTGTGATTGTCTGAATCAGCAGGCTCACACCTCTCTGTAATTTTCTGAATGAACACATTCATATCTCCCTGTGTGATGTGTTGAATGGATGTGCTCACATCGCTGTGAGCAGTTTTCTGAATGAACACTCTCGCATGCACAGGATATGCCTGCTGGGAAACCGCTCCCTGCAGAACCACGACTTTGACAAATGCCAGAAGACGGAGGTGATTGGGAACGTGACGGTCGCCACCAAACTGTGGACGCTCTTCTGCGACGGGACACTTCTCAATGCTTCCTGCAACGAGTACTTCCAAAAGAATAATGTGACAGAAATCGAGGGCATTCCTGGCCTGTTGAGCGGAGTCATCTCAGGTAGGGCTTTCAAGAGACCACCAGGGGACAGCACTGTAGGGTGGTGGTCAAAGAAGTGGCCTTACATCAGGAGCAGAGGGGTTGCAGGGTTGAATACAAGTGTAACCCAACTGCTGTGTCCTTGTGCGGAGACCATCAGCTGATCTTCCTCAGCGCACACAGTTTTGTACTTTGATTAAATACCAAATAACATTTATAACATGGATGTATGGGCTATTTTACTTAAAAAATTTAAAAGAGAATATATCCAATAACTACATTTTTCTGTAATATTAATGTAATATTAATGTAATTAACACATTTTCTGTAATGTGTTTTTTTTAATGTATAAACAGGGATAAGAATTTATGTTGGGCTTTTAAGTTGAAAGCATTAATCAGGCCCAGCCAGATGTTTTCACCTCAGAGGCGGCGTGATGTCAGCAGCTGGGAGCGCAGGGTGCTGGTCTGTGGTGCCATCTCCATCACAGAGGTCACCACTAGGGCAATGCTGTATCGATCAGGTTTCTCCCCGAGTTAAAATAGCCCAAGGCAGCTGACGCGTGTCTGAAAGATGAGCAAAAACAACGCCTCAGCGATAGGTCACTTTGGCCACAGGTGGTCTTGTGCAGGGAAGGCAGGGGAAAAACAACAAAGCACAAAGCACTGAAGCACATAACACATTACAAAAGCAGGTTTCACTGTGTTTCACCAAGTTCTTACGTTTGTTGAGAATTTTTAGGGATAGATGTAGCACATGCAGTGATTTTGCCATGTGTTTAAACAAAAAAAAAAATTTTAAATTTGAAAACATTTAGGCCACATTTAAATAACAGGTTAATCATAGAAAATGTATTTCCTCATTAATCTGATTTTGGGCATCTTCCCTCTACCCCCACCATACGCACCGTGGCTGCAGACAACCTATGGGCTAACTATGGCCCCAGCGGCATGCTGGTGGAGGGGAAAAGACAGCCCTCCGTCCCGGCTAAGGACATGTCCCGGGACATCTACCTGCCCTACGTCTTCAACGACATCGCAACCTTCTTCACCCTGCTGGTGGGAATCTACTTCCCCTCGGTGACAGGTGAGGCCGTGCCCCGCCCCCACCCTCACTGGAGTACATACACCTGTCACAGAGAGTGACCGTGCAACAGCCGTATTAAAATGGAACAGGGAGATCACAGGAACCAGTGTATTAAAATGGTACAGGTCTTGGGAACAAATGTGTTAAAATGGCACAGATCTTAGGAATGAACATGCTAAAATGGTACAGATTGTGTTATTAGTTAGCAAAGTTATTGCTAATTGCAATTACAGTTAGCAGTATGGGTAGCAGTGTGGTGTAGTGGTAAGGAGGAGGACTGGTACCCAAAAGGTTGCTGGTTCAGTGGTGGGGGTAGAGGGAGGATGGGGCACTGCTGTTGTACCCTTTAGCAAGGTGCTTAACCCACAGTTGCCTCAGTAAATATCCAGCTGTATAAATGAATGAAACTGTAACCTATGTAAGTTGCTCTGTATAAGAGTGTCTGCTAAATGCTAACAATGTAGTGTAATGTAACAGTTACAATCAATGTGCTGATCATGACTGCATTTATGAATGTCCATTCTAATTTATTAGAAGAATTTATTTGGTAGTCATAATCACACAACTTATGACAACTGATGTGTCACCAGCTACTGCAGAGAGGGGAGAATTCTGAGTATCAGTGTGGCGTAGTTACCAGGAAGCTGAACAGTAACACCAGTTTGCTGGTGTATAAAGTGTGTCATTCGCAGGCTTGCAGTGTAAATGGACAGTGTAAGTGTAGAGGTCACCCTGTTTAAAGGTGCCTGCTGTGCAGTTTCATGTGTGGGAAGTCTGGTCAGAGCCCCCTGGCTGTAACCAGCATGGAGTTGTGCTCTGACTGGCCCTGCGGGGTCTCTTGACTGTTATCTCAGTGTTCCAGCTGGAGGCCCTGCGTAGGCCAGGCCCCTCCCCTGAGGGTTTCCCTGCAGTGGGCATGTTCAGGCAGTGTGTCTGGTGCAGACTGTGTAGAGCCTCTGTTTTGAAGGTTTAGAGCAGATCTGAGGCTGCCAGCTGTTCTCAGCTGTGAGACATTCTCAGCACAATGCTTAATTGTGGTCCATGGAAAAACGTTAAAAGTACCCTCTCTTTCTCTTTGGAGTTTTCACATGTATTCAAACACTTATTTACTTCTTAGGTATAAAGTTTAAATTCATAAAATAATATTTCTGTGATAAACTAAAGATAATCTTCCAATGAGTAACCATTTGAAATTGGTAAGGAAATTGTGTTTCTTATGCAAATTCATATTACATTATTGTCATTTAGCAGATGCTCTTATCCAGACTGACTTACTTTGGTTACCATTTTACATGTTATCCATTTATACAGCTGGATATTTACTGTGGCCATTCTGGCTTAAGTACCTCAGGTGCTAGCTGTGTGTTAGTGATTAGCTGGTTCACTTGTGTGTTGTGTTGCAGAGTGTTCTGACTTCACTCCCATGTTCTGTTTTTTGTGTCTGCTTCAGGAATCATGGCTGGGTCCAACAGGTCTGGAGACCTAAAAGATGCCCAGCGGTCCATTCCAACGGGAACCATCCTTGCCATAGCAACCACATCCTTCATCTGTATCCTCTGTGTGGTTAATTAGACTGATTCTTAGCACACCATAAATGGTTCTTGCATTTTTTTTTCCACCTGGAGTGCATGCTTCTTTAATTCCGTCATACAGACATTTCCTGTGTGGTGCTGTTTGGTGCCTGTATTGAAGGTGTGGTTTTGAGAGATAAGTAAGTACTTTGTACATTGCTGGTATGAGGTTGCCTGTAGCAGCACGCTAATGACCCTTTCAAGCAGCATGACCCTGTACCTGATACTGACAATGAAGCCTTCACTGTTCCACAGTCCATTAATTTCCACGACACAGTTGTCAGCTGCTTGGAGTTGTGCATAAAGGGACAGCTTTGAGAATGAATGAAGGCCTGGATGCACAGGACAGCAGATAAGGCAGAATTCAGAGAGAACAGCTTTCCTCTTGTCGTGATATTGAGGAGTGAAGTCATGTTTACAGAAACAAAATGACCAAATGACCAGACAATTGCTGCAGGTAGTGATGCTGTGTGTTTGTATGTGTATGTGTCTCTATGTATGTATGAATCTGTGTCTTTCTCTGTGTCTGTGTCTACGTGTGTGTGTGTGTGTGTGTGTCTGTGTCTGTATCTGTGTGTGTGTGCGTGTATCTGTGCGTGCACTGCAGGTTTGGAGACTCAGTCAAAAGGAACCTGGTGATCGGCACGCTGGCCTGGCCCTCCCCCTGGGTCATCGTCATCGGCTCCTTCTTCTCCTGCTGCGGGGCGGGGCTGCAGAGCCTCACCGGCGCCCCCCGGCTGCTGCAGGCCATCGCGCGCGATGGCATCGTGCCCTTCCTGCAGGTGAGAGGGAGAGGGCCGCTCACCGCATACACACAGCACTAGGAAAAGCACTTTACCACAGGCTCTCTCAGCTGCAGAGTCAGCACTCGGGTCAGGTCACACTCACAGTGAGTGGCTTCCTCGCAGTGCACCCAGTGAGCTGGACTGTATTATATGCCCCCCCCCCCCCGCAGGTGTTCGGTCACGGCAAAGCCAACGGCGAGCCCACCTGGGCCCTCCTGCTGACGGCCGGAATCTGTGAGATCGGCATACTCATCGCCTCCCTGGACGCTGTGGCCCCCATTCTCTCAATGTGAGTGCCCCTCTCTCTCCTGCTCTCTGCCTTTCATACAGTATATAAATAATATGGGTGATACATGTAAGCAGGAATCACAGACTACAACAATAATTAACCAACAATTGTATTTTAGAAAGGGAGGTACCATAACAATTGCACAAAAGGCCCTGTCAAAGAACTTTGATGACACCAGTTCAAGTGTGCATTTTATTTCATAATTTTTCAAATGTTACTACAGAGCTCTACATGCAAATTGTCAGTGGAGTGTTTGTCCTATTTTATTTCATGGTTTGTTATTGAACTGGCTAATATTTTTATTTAGATTTTAATGGGAGGTTTAAAATGTAGTGCCATTTTACAGCATAAAAGCTGTTTGCCTTTAACTTTAATGTAGTCAAGGCCAGTTCAAACATCCCCGAGGCACCGATAGTCAGACCCAGATACGTGTACCTGGTGGTTTGCTCTATGGTAATGTTGGCTCAAATAAAGTGGTATTTATTTACCTGAGATTAGTTTTTCTGAAACCAGAACTCTGGTTGTATTCATATTTACAGTATGGGGACCCTATTCTATAGGCAACAGCAGAAACAGGTTGTATACACAGAGCAGGAGTTTTCCTTCATAGCCAACTAAAATCCATTAAAATCATAGCCAGTTTATTATTGTAAATGTCAGTTTTGTCAGTGTTCATGGTTCTGTGTTAGGCTCTGTCGGTGCAGAGAGGGGTATTGTCTGTCTCTCTCAGACCTGTATCTTCATGGTTCTGTGCTTCTGTGCAGGTTCTTCTTGATGTGTTACCTGTTTGTAAACTTGGCCTGTGCAGTTCAGACTCTTCTCCGCACCCCCAACTGGAGACCACGCTTCAAATTCTACCACTGGTGAGTCACCCCACCACAAAGAACCACAGACAACTGAATACAGCTGTATTCAACTGAATACAACAATCTGTAATTCAGGTAACATGGCTCTGTGTAACTGCGCAAGTCAGGTTTCATGGCTGTCTGTAGCTCTGTGAGTCAGGGATCAACCTGTCTGTAGCACACTGGGATCTGATTCTTGCCTGTTCTCTCTCACAGGACTCTGTCCTTCCTGGGCATGAGTCTGTGTCTCTCCCTCATGTTCATCTCCTCCTGGTACTACGCCTTGGTCGCCATGATGATCGCTGGATGCATCTACAAGTACATTGAATACAGAGGGTAAGAACAGTTTGAGGTTCTTGCTGTCAGGTGTTGTGGCAACAGTCAAGAATTTTGAGTAGAATCTTATGATTCCTTCATATTTCCTTGCTGTAATTTTTTCTGGCCATTTTTGTGTAACATGGTAGACTTGCAAAACTGGCACCAATCCTCTCCTTTTTACTAAAGAATCTGTGAAGGCAAGCAAAGTATATAAGTATACTTATAATAATATTCTTCTTATACCTCTTACACAAGTATAATATTGTCATGATGGCACGATCAGGTGTCACCTGCAACGCCATCATGTCCTCTTTGTGCTGGTTAGATTACAGTGGCTCAAATGTGAATCTTTGTACGGCTTTGGAAATGTGAGTGACTCTGTAAGATGCGACTGCCTCTGTGGGAGATGTGGCTGACTGCAGGAGATTTGAGTAGCTCTCAGGGCGATGGGAGGATCTGCGTGTGAAGAAGACTCTCTCTGTTCCCCTCTACCCACAGAGCAGAGAAAGAGTGGGGCGATGGGATCCGTGGCCTGTCCCTGAACGCCGCCCGTTACGCCCTGATCAAACTGGAGGAGGCCCCACCCCACACTAAGAACTGGAGGTGAGGTGTTGGAAGAGCACAGCGCAACATGATTCATTAAGTAAGGCAGCCACTCTGACCCAATGCCTTTTCTCTATCAATGTATGTAATCAATGTACTCTCGTCGAAAGGGTTATCACAGACCACAGATCGCATTGCGTATACACAGCTTATGCAATGTCTTACAGGAACACCTTAATACTAGTGTATAAATAAATGTTTTAAATAAAGTTTATTTTATATTTAATTAAATAATGTTCTTCGTTGTAGGAATGTTGAGACCCTAGCAGAAACATTTCCAAACTGATCTTAGAGTGGAGAAAACATAGTTTGCTAGACAGTGAGGCACCTTGTTCTTGCGCAAGTTTTTTCTGGATCTTTGGGAAGTCAGAACAGTTTTAGTTCTGTATCATTTATAAGATTAAATAAGGCTACACCAATTATGTTTTTTCACATGATATTCCAACTAATACACACTCAGTTTTTATAGTTACAGAAAGGCCATGTGTGTTTAGGCACCAAGGGGCATTATTCCTCTTTTATTGCTTAAGTAATTTTAAGAATTAATTTGATCACAGAAAAACTGAAGTCATCCGAGTTCTTTCAGGCAGTCCCTTAGTCTCTCCATTGGGAGAGCTTGGTCCAGGTTCATGGAGGCATAAAGTTGCGTGTTATCTGCATAGCAGTAGCCTGTATATTGAAAAATGCAGAGGTCCAAGAAGACATCCTAGAAGGACTCTATATTTTCGAGTAGTAAGAACTAAAGAAACGTGTATGTGTGTGTGTGCGTGTGTGTGTGTGTATGTGTATGTGTGTGTGTGTGTGCGTGCGTGTTTGTGTGTGTGTGTGCGTGCGTGTTTGTGTGTGTGTGTGCGTGCGTGCGTGTTTGTGTGTGCGTGTTTGTGTGTGCGTGTTTGTGTGCGCGTGTGTGTGTGTTTGTGTGTGTGTGTTTGTGTGTGTGTGTGTGTGTGTGTGTGTGTGTGTGTGTGTGCGCGCGTGCACGCACACGCACTCCTCCCCTTGCAGGCCACAGCTGCTGGTGCTGCTGAACCTGGACACCGATCTTGGGGTGAAGCATCCTCGGCTGCTCTCCTTCACCACACAGCTGAAGGCTGGTAAAGGCCTGACTATTGTGGGCTCTGTGCTGGAGGGCACCTACATGACCAAGGAATCAGAGTCCAAGCAGGCAGAGCAGGTGAGGGCCGGCACACCAGTGCTGGAGTGATTCACTGAGCTCCATTAATGGTGATTTTTAGTTCCTCTGAGAACCAGTTTTCTAGTTCTGCCCATCAGAATGCAATGATTGGATGTGCCCTCTGTTTTTGTGATATTTGTCAGCGATGTGTTCAGCACAGCTGTTTCATCACTAGCAGGCGATATAGTATCAACATCGCCACCTGCTGGTGCACCAGAGGACACTGAGTGGATATAACGCATTGTGTCATTGAGTTTGTTTACTTTAAAATGAAAGGCTCTTTGAGGTTGGGCCACTCTATCTTTAAACACTTCAGAAAATTAGCAGTGTAGAGTAGTGCCTTTTCATAGTTTCATGAGTAATTTATTTTTTGAGTAAATGAAGGAAATGGCTTCAAACAAGGGAAATACAGACACAAATAACAGTAATTTTTTAGACAACAGCAAGTTACACATGTGAGAAAAACATAATGGGAGTTTCATAATTAGTTATTGCTGACAACTTAATTTACCTGGTCGATGCTGTTATCCAGGGCAATTGACATTGCTCATATTTTACATTGTGAATACATTGCATATGTGATCCCTTTTCTCCTCACCATTATTCTACTTAATCTCAGAGTTTTCTTTGTAAAAGTGTTGTTGCTTATTAGAGCAGATTTAGATTTAGCAGCCGTCCATTGTTTGGTAGTTTTCCAAATCAGTTTTGTCTTTACGCTGGCCTGTGCATAAATATGTTTGTGTGCAGCAGTCCTTTCCCTGCATGTCCCATGTGGAGTCATTAGAGCTCGTGTAGAACAATCCCCGAGGGGTCACACAAGCTGTTAAAGGTAACAACCAGCAGACAGAACCCTGAACCCTGGACTGATCTGGGGTCAAACAATCAAACAGGCCTTACCCCACCATCTCTGTTGGTAATATCCAGTGTATTCACTCTGTATGTCACTACCTCTTATATTGGTTTAGTCTCCTGTGGGCCATCAGCTCTGTGGTAACAACTGACCTTCCCTCAAGTAATGATCAATGGCGTATGGTGTGAGTTAATTAATGAAGGGAGATTATGTATTAACTGCTGAACACACTCAGATACCAACATGAACCGGAGGCTTTTAGATTCATGTGCCACACAAACAAGTTTTTTTCTCTCTTAGTTCAACAAGCTCCAAAAAGGAGCTCATGGTGTATATATCTTGATTTGTGGCCACATGGCCTTAACGTAGACTTCAGACAGCTTATTATCATCGTTTATGAAGCCAAATATATTATTTGTTTAAATGAAGCTGTGTTTTCACCCTCAGAGTTGTACCTGAGCTTGTCCAAATCAGTGTAATACATGGGTTAATCAATATCTGGCAGGAGTGTCATGTTCTTCCAATCAATTTGAGTGATTTCTCCTTGATGCATGATAAAGTTGAAAACTGGCATTAGCTCAGTGAGGCTTTTTTTGCAGTTGAAGATTCCCAAGTTAGGCCAAATTATATCCCTCTCTCTTTCCCTCTGTCTCCTTCTCCTCTCTCTCTCCCCCTTTCTCTCTTTGATGTGTAGAATGTCAAGTCTGCCATGTCCGCAGAGAAGACCAAGGGTTTCTGCCACGTGGTGGTGTCCTCGAACCTGCGCGACGGCTTCTCTCACCTGATCCAGTCCGCCGGGCTGGGGGGCATGAAGCACAACGCCGTGCTGATGGCCTGGCCTGGGAGCTGGAAGCAGACAGAGAGCTCCTCCTCCTGGAAGAACTTCATAGGTAAGTGGCTCACCCTCTCACTTACTCATCTACCTCAATGCCAGCATGTACCTCTATACGGCACACTAAGCCTTGACCATATACCAAGATGAATGTGAGAATGTGCATGATTCGTGTAAAAACTGGTGTCCATCTATTATCATTAAATGTGTAAGGTTAGACTGTCTCCCTGTAGACTGTATAGAACAATCACTGAACTCCAAGGAGATGCTTTGGTGTTTGAAAGTAGATGTGGAGACCCGTTTCTGTGCTGTCCCGACTCCTCTCCCACAGAAACGGTGAGGGAGACCACAGCAGCCCACCAGGCCCTGCTGGTGGCCAAGAACATCGACTCCTTCCCAGCCAATCAGGAACGGCGGGGGGAGGGCACCATCGACGTGTGGTGGATCGTGCACGACGGAGGCCTGCTGATGCTGCTTCCCTTCCTGCTGCGACAGCACAAGGTACAGAGGGGGGAACAAGGCCCAGGATTTTACACTATTCAACCAATATTTCACCGTCCGATCACTATGGATCAGCGTTTGAATGCTTGTTAATTCACAAGAAAGAGAAAAAAATCAGTTTTATTCTTCCTCACGAATATTAAAGAATGTAAAACTAAAGCCTGAATGAAACCGATACTGATCTTATATGAATAATTTCCTGCTTGAAGGTGTGAGAGAATACAGATCTCTATGTTGTCGTTACTTACACAGATGTAGTGGTTTGTCTGTAGCGTGGGGAAAAAAGGCAGGGTTTGGTGATTGGAATGTCGGCTCTTTAGAGGCAGACAATAGCGGAACAATAGCCAGAGCAGCAGCTGGGGAGCCCTCTCAACTCATTTCTATTTTCCACTACTTCTCTCTCCCCCTCCCTCTCTCTACTTTCCCACTCTGTCTGTCCTATTCTTCTCCGTGTCTCCTTTCCTTCTCTCTCTCCTCACCCTCTCCCTCCTTTCCCTCTTTGTCCTCTCTCTCTCTATCTTCTCCTTCTCTGTCTCTTCTCTCTCTTCTCCCTCGTTCTCCCTCCTCTCCGTCCCCCTCCTCTCTCTCCCTCTCTGCAGGTATGGAGGAAGTGTAAGATGCGCATCTTCACTGTGGCCCAGTTGGACGACAACAGCATCCAGATGAAGAAGGACCTGCAGATGTTCCTGTACCACCTGCGTCTGGACGCTGAGGTCGAGGTGGTGGAAATGGTAAGGGGCCAAAAGAGGACATCACCCTGACCACAGCCGTGCATGCTGTTATTTCCACCATTAAGAACTTCGGTACACAAAGAAAATGTGGAAATTTAGACAGAGAACACACCTCATTAAGCCTGCTGCTTGTGTCTGTGCTGTCATTCAGCATGAAAGCGACATCTCAGCCTTCACCTATGAGAAGACCCTGGTGATGGAGCAGCGCTCTCAGATGCTGAAGCAGATGCAGCTGTCTAGGACAGAGCGGGAGAGAGAGGTAATGTCTGTTTGTACTGTAGCGTAGTGTGACGTCCCATAGTCAGCCAGATTAACGTCCAGTCTAGACAACCTATCTAGGTTCTGACTGAGCAAAGCACTGCCTCGCTTGTTCAGTTCACAGCAAAATACTGTGAGGCCGCTGGCTTAATCATTACACAGAATGGAGTTCTTTTCAGATAAGACCGGAGCGGGTGCGTAAAGGAGGCCCCTGTCCGACGTGGTGAGTAGGGGCCCCTCTGTGTACTCTCCTGTCCTGCTGACTGTACGGGTCTGTGGGGGGTGCAGATTCAGAGCATCACAGACGAGTCCCGTAGCTCCATCAAGAGGAAGAACCAGGCAGGAAGAAGCACTTCCAGTAACCACCTGCAGGTCCCGCAGCCAGAGCACTGCCCCCAAAAGAATGAGGTAGAACAGTGTGCCCTAACAACGTGTTCCCCAGCCCCAGCCCATGGCTTCAAACACTGACAGAGCCACAGTCATTACGCTCCCGAGCTTTCAGCACAGCATATCTGATCTGCATTATACTCAGCTTAAGAAGCTGATCCCAGTCCTCAGTATACAGTCCGATGCAGTCTTAGGTGTTGTTTTAGGCAACCTAAATTAACTGCTGTATAGCTGCTCTGAAGACTGTATCCAGGCCTCATTAGTTCTGTTACTTTGTTAACAAGGCTGTGACTCTGCGAGTGTCATCATCCCCCCCCCCCACCGCTCAACCACTGCCGTCCTACCCCCTGAGTTTGGAGCCTGACTCCCTCCCACCCTGATGCTCCTCTCCCCAGCTGTTCATAGCATGGATCACATCAATCATTTCCTGTGGTTTTAGCATGGCACCCAGTGCAGTTTTCTGTTACTGATGTTGTGTTACTCAGAAGGTTGTAAAGTTGTCGAAGGTGGAGGTTAGCTTGAAGTGTGTTGTTTCACGTCTGTGTTTTGTTTTGAAGGTATGTGCATTTTATCAGCATATTTATGATATCGTTCATTCAATTTCAAATGCACACGTGTTGAATAAATACTGTACAGTTTGTACCACATGTTTACATTGAGTTTCAAGTATTGAGAAAGGTCATAACTCTTGGAGGAAAATTGGTTAGCCATTTGCAGAAGGTTTAATACTCCTTATACCATCATCTTGCACAGTAGAGAATATTTTCTAAACACGCAGTTGCTAGCCTGTATTATCATTTAAATGACTTTGTAATAAATGTAAGGTTGACAGTATATAGCACTATAAATTCACAAAATATTTAGCAACATTGTACACAGTAGACTCTATTGTACTCTGTTTTCGGTTTTGTGCTGAATACTATTTAGAGAGCTGACTGTTAGGTAAGTGCCTGAATGAAAAATGATTTTATCTCGTGTATATCCCATTGGTATATCCCATCCTCGTGTGACATCCCATTGGTGATGAATGTAGCGAAGGGTGGTTTGGCGGATAAAGGGAATCTCACACTGCCCAAAAAGGCAAATATTCATACTTATCTTCAACTTGATCATTTTTGCAGTAGTGCTCATGTTGGTATTAAAATGAAGCTGAAAAATTGCAAAGAGACAAAATGTGTTACCTTTTAAAAATGGGGCGATTAACATACAGTCTATATTAGTCATTTACAATGCTGCTAAGCACAAGGGCTGTATATTTGGTTTAATGCTTTTTCTGCATAAAAACTCACTTGTTGTGCTTTTCTTAAAAACCTGCTGCTAGTAGAGTTCTGCTTGTAAAAGTTGTGCTGTCCTACATGGATTCCCTCACTGTGTTTCATTGTGAGACGGGTGTGACAGCACACACACACACACACGCACACACACACACACACACTGCAGAGCACTCCTGTTTGCACCTCTCTGACAGCCGCTGTCTCCCCCCCTGGCCAGGCCCAGCTGATCCATGACAGGAACACGGCGTCCCATGCCACCCTCAACGACAAGGCCAACTCCGCCCCCAGTCGCGTCCACATGACCTGGACCAAAGAGAAGTTCATCACTGAGAGGAACCGCAACCGCGAGGCCAACATAGGCGTGCGGGACCTCTTCAACATGAAACCGTAAGGGCACAATCTGTGTGTGATAAATATCTCAGTTGTATGCCGCTCATATTTAAGCATCTGTATTGTAGCATAATAAAATACAGATATTATTTTAGGGTAAATATTACTTTTTCATAAGGGCAAAGGCTGTTTAATGCATATACTTATAGTCCCTCAGTGCCGGTCAGAGACTCCCCACTAGGCAACGGACTGTTTCTCTGATGTCATCATGCTGGATCTCTCATTGACCCAGCCCTTTACTCGAGATTGCAGTACACTCTCTGGTGTAGTAAATTAAGTAGCATAATAAAGTGGGTTCACCAGCAAATCAACACAACGGGCACAGTTTTTCCACCTGCAGGAGTCTGTTTGCCACAGAGATGTGGCGCTTCACTAAGGGTGTGGCTATTAATTCTTTAGTTCTAAAGCCTACTGCAGTAAAGTTTAACCAGTAAGATTAAGAACTCAGCAGCATGATTGTTTCATATCCTCTCTAGTATATAGTATTTTAGCAATATACTATGCCAAAAGAAGACTATTGTCCTGGTGGTAATACTGTATGGTGGGAAGAATGCACGGTCTGATGAGACTGACTGGGTGCGATGATGTCATGTTGTGGTGCTGGGGAGCGTGTGTGTAACCATAAGCCTTTTAAAACCCGTCAGAGGAAACGTCTAAGCCTGTGTGTGTCTTGTTTTGTTTCCCTTCCAGAGAGTGGGAGAGTCTGTAAGTCAAATTTTTCATTGCCTGCCATATGTCTTTGTGCGTGTCTGATGGTGTCCTTTCTTTAAGTTCAGCTCCGCTCTCATGAGCACCCATTTCACTGCGACAGAGCCTCTGTGCGTGTGTGTGTGTGCGCGTGTGTGTGTGTGTGTGTGCGTGTTTGTGTTTGTTTGTGTGGGGGAAATTCTCTCTATACATCTCCAGCGCAAATGCAGCATGTCCCCCCGTTTGCAGGGACTTTCCAGTTTGATCTGCATGTTATAATATTATTTATTTACATTTTTGGCATGCATTATGCAAACTAACTTGTGTTACACATGCTTTAAGACTGCATACTTGCTCAGTTTTTGTGAAGTTAGTCATTGCTTTTGTAAGTATGACATCATAAAGGGAAATACTAATTACTATTTGGATGGAAAGTGCAAGTTGTAAAGTGCACTGCGCTCTCCTGCTGTCTGAAGATTGCAAACATCCTTAGCAATTCAGCATTTAAGAAGTCCCGAGTGACTCTGTCAGCAAGGTGTTCCCATTGAGGGCAGGCTGAGGTGTACAGCCCGGGTTTTGAAACCGGCAGTGCTGTTTGCTGATAAAGACCAGGAATCCACAGCAGCAGAACAAATTAGTTTCCTTCCGCCGAGGATAAGGGGTAGGTAGATCAGCCAGGGTTTCCTCACCTCACGTCTCTCAGGCACCCTGTAATTCGTCAGGTGCTTGCGAGTTGCACGGATGACATCACTGGAGTAACAACTTTCCTCCAGTGGGTGCTGTAGAGCACTGTGTGACATGTAGTGCCAAAAACGGTGTCGAAGGATTGCATTCGCCTTGCCTCAGAGTGTATCAGTGACCTCGGAGGTTATCGCAGTGAGACAATGCTCAATTACTAATTCTGAAATAGGGTTGCATAAAGGGAGAAAAGCGTTTTAAAAGGGGAAGTATTAACACACTGCAGGGCATGTCCTAAAAGCCCTGAGGGCAGTGCTCACTTCTGCAGAAAAGAAGTCTGCACAAAATTACATTTATTCATATCTAATGGTTTTGTTTGACTAAGGACACTGGGATCTCATTACTGTAGTACTATAAGTGTCCATTCGTGTAGTTTGCGACAAAAATTATCCCATCCTCCTCACCTTCTAGGGACAAGCTAATGTACAAGGTGTTGATACTTCACAGCATTATTACATTATATTGTCATTAAACCTGCTGAAAGTAATATATTGTAGTCCACATATAAGAATCAAATCTGGACTGTTTGATTCTCAGATTCTTAAAGTGGAGTTCCAAATGAAGGGAGAAAATGGATGTTTGTGTTTTAAACATTTAACTCTTAATCAAGGAATGTCCTTTGTTCTTTGAATATGAAACAAAGGGTATTTGAATTGTTCTTTATTTTTGTACAGTCCGTTATAAAATAAAATTAAAACATAATTTACAGTGCACTCTGCTTTTAAGAACCACATCTATCCAAGGATGATTGATTCTGATGAGTAACTGAGTTTTAAATGAATGAGTAAAATGGACATTGACATTTTGAACGTTATTCTCTTCATCCGTAGGTAGCTACTTCAAACATATAAAAATAATATCAAATTAAATAATGTGACAATAATATCGTTTGAATGTCACTGTGTGAAACACTGGTGCAGTGCATGCTACAGTGCCATAGCACAGTGACTTTTGCTGGTCTTCATGCCAAGCTAAAGCCCATCTCTCCTCTGAACTTTGCTGCAGGTTTGACTGGCACAATAACCACTGCACTGTGCTATGACTGTACAGTCATAAGTGTTGCGTTTTGTGTAACCTACAGGCTATATGTGTTGTTTACGCATGCTGGGGTATGGGGGAGGGCTTTCATTTTGTCATTAGCTCAGTAATTATCTAATATCAAGTATAATTTATAACATTTAATTCTTTAATGTGAGAACACTCTCATCAGTGTGTTTTAGAACAGTGCCTGGTTGTCCCAGGAAGCATTAATTTCACACTTGATTGGATAATCTGCCTTGCGCAAACACCTGTGTGCGCAAGGCAGCCAAAGGCAAACATTTATTATCATTTATTATATTAGGAAATCAGTATGCAAGTCGGTCCTCTCTTTGTAAGCCAGTGTGTGACTTGTGTTCACTTGCTAGCAGCTCCTGTTAACAGTCTCCATTGTTGACGCATTGATCAGTCCTGTTTAGAAGATAGGAGAGAAGGTGGTGTATCCAGGGTCATTAAGGGGCTCACCAGGGCACAAACCTCTGCAATTGTCAGGGTCCAGCTTGTGTCTGACTGATCTGGGTACAGTCCCCTGAAAAGACGCCTCTTGTCTGGTTTGTTGAAGGAACCAGTCCAACGTGCGAAGGATGCACACCGCAGTAAAGCTGAACCAGGCCGTGGTGAGCAAGTCGCAGGGAGCTCAGCTGGTGCTGCTCAACATGCCTGGACCTCCTAAAAACAGGGAGGGCGACGAGAACTGTATCCTTTACAGTTATTTTACAGTTATTGCATTTGTTTCAGTGTGTTTCAGTGTGAGAGTGCATGCTTCACATGCTTAAGCAACACCGGATATCTCCCATTATGCTACTAAGCCTAGCTTGAATCCTGGGTGTCCCTTGTCACGTGATGAGCGTTTCCCCTCGTCATGTGACTCGTTCCCCTCCTTGACCGTGGCCTCCTTAGACATGGAGTTCCTGGAGGTTCTGATGGAGGGGCTGGAGCGCGTGCTGTTAGTGCGAGGGGGAGGCCGGGAGGTCATCACCATCTACTCGTAACGGCGCGAGGGGGTCGAGACCATGGAGCGGCACCACAGGACCAGTCCCTGCAGGGCGGGGATGAGAGAGCTGTCACCTTTACCGCAGGGCGTGGCACACCCACATTTCATCTCAGCGTCTCTAACATTTTACTGCTCTTCTGTTTTTAAACACACATTTAAAAATGCCTGGCATTGCTATGTAAACAAGTAGAGCAAAGGACAGCGCAAGTACTAAAGTGTTCTCTGTTGTTCCTGTAGTTTTCTTTGTTCAATTTTAGTTTCTTTTTAAGTGACAAAAAACTGGATATGAAACAGATATGTTTGGCTATCTTTTTCAGTGAGCCTGTGGTCTGTTTTAGCTGGATTCTCACCAAATAGCACCTTTGAGTGCGTTGCTCCTGTTAGACTGTGGAATACTGTATGGGGGGTGGGGGGGGGGGGGGTCATGTTTTTTGTATATGCAAAACGCTCATAAGTAAGGGTAGAAAGTAGTGCTGGATGTTTCATATTACCCATGCTTCTGTTTTTAAAGAATATATGCCTGTATATCTTTGTGGAAGCTTGTACCAAAATGAAGTGCTTGACTAGTACGGTAGGATATGGGCCAGCATTACAGTATGGTAACCAGGGCAGTTCTAAGCCTAAAGGAGGAAGTAGCCATTCTGTTCCTGGCTCTCAGTGAGGGGTCGAGTCAGGAGCACTGTTTTTTGCACACCTCACTTGTGCGTTTTTCAGTTTCATTACACACCTGAGTATCTCTTCAGAATGCTCAGAATAAACTCATTTCACCCTGGAAAACCACATTTCCAGATACAAGTGGCTGAGAAATTTCATAATGGAGTTACTAGTCTTCACTGTAGAACGCAGCCATGAAAACTGTGCAGATACGGCAATATTTGTAAAACAGAAACTCAGTTTTGTTTAAAAACTCATCTCACACATGGGAACGTAAGTCATCTGTGTCTGCGTCTGCATATTGGAAACGGAGGTGTGCAACTCCTCTGGGACACGCATAAGCAAAGTATGTGCACGTGTGTCTCAAGTCTGAATTGGCCCCTTAGTGACCAAAGGACAGCCCAGAATTATAGTGGTTCTTAGAGAGCCAGCGAAAGGGAGAGCAATGTGCTGGTTGTAGTTCCTTTAAATATTTCCATTCCAAAGAGGTGTCACTCAGGCACAACTGTGGAAATGTGGGGCAAATATGGCTGTGTAGTAAACCACCATCTCAGACGAGTCGCAACGTCCTTCCAGTCCTCAGAACCAAATGACCACACAGGTCATTTACATATCCAAATCACTACATACAGGGGACCCTGCATTTAAATTATTGGGAAAGGGATATGTTGTCTTTGTGCTTATTGTTGTATAGAGGAGTGCAGTAAGTGTGTTATTTCTTTGTTGTTGACAAAGCAAGAGCAAGCAATACAGGATACTGTGTGCTCGTCTTTCAAACGGACATATCGCCAAGGGAGCTGACCGCTGGTGCAGCTTTGAGGACCGTCATCAAGCCAAGGCCCTGCTAACAGACATTGCTGTAGGAATAAGCCAGAGTCAGGATGCTCAGCTGAGGAGTATGTTCTCAGGAAGTTGTTAGTGACAGCCATAATACTAGATGCAGGTATGTGATGGGGGGGGAAAGCAGGAGTATTTTTATTAAAGATCAATGCAAGTGTGTATTCCTTTACCTTCAGCAATGGTGAATGTACCCTTTTTAAACTCTGTGGAAGAATCCTACCAAGGGATATGCGTGAGGAGAACTGCTCATGTTTTCTGCCTGTCTAAGCAAATCTCTGCCTTCAGAATCTGATCGAAAGTATGTACACAATGGTAAATATCTGGTTCAGTTACGCCCTCGAAACATGATTGGTTGTAAGTGGGGAAGGAGTGGCTACAGAGCAAATGCATGGAGACCTTTATTTCGCCCACATAGATTAATAACGTCAGCAGCATAGCCATATAAAAGGAAAGACGATGTCTGTCCTGAGCTAAAAGCCAGCAGTCAGTTTTTTTTTTTTTAAATCTTGCTCTAATTCTGATTACATGGAAATGTCCATTCAAACATGAACATTTCAGGTCTGCCACTGTTCACAGAATTTCAGGTTTGTCTCATAATTTAGTTTTTACGCGCAAACATCACCTTTGACTTGCGTTGTTATGACGCTCAGAAATGTATTTGCTATGATGTGTAAACTGGCCTGGCATTTCAGTAGAAGTATTTGCTTATTTGCAACTGCAGACACACCTAGTGACTGAGTGATAGAAATCATAGGAACTCCCCATGTGAGCTTTATTCCTAGAATCCTGTGGGGCAGGCACAGTGTGAAACCATGTTCAGGGTATATGTCGGTGCTGCCTCTTCTAACCTGAAGCCCAGTTTTATCAGCTACATGGGCAGAGGTGGTCCCAGATAGAATACACACATACAATAATATACTCATAAGCTGTTTTTACATAGCATTTTGCTGCTTTTGACCTCGTCCAGTCTTTGGTATGTGAGCCTTACAGAGCTACCAGTAGAAAGCATAGACACTTGGCCCATTGCTGTTCTGTTGTAAGAGATACTGTGTACTGCTGAAAACAGTCTTTATTTTAAATGTATTATACTGTACAGTTTTCTTTGTTGTTTATTCGTTTTGACGTTTCTAATTGTGCATCTTTTGCATAGGTACAAATGTGCCAAAAGAGAAGCTTCTAACCAAAACATGCTTTGTCCTTAGAATTTTAGAGAGAGTCACATTTTGTTTCCCCCACAACACTGCAAGTGTATGTGTATGTTGTGTATGTAATGAGTAAATCTCAACTGAATTACTCATATAGTTACAAGCAATCTTTGCCTAACTGCTCTCCTGCCTCCAGCATAGTAAGGCTGCACCACTGGTTCTCCTTGTACTGCAGTTATTGGGTTAGTTTATTTATGGCTGACATATTGAATGTAGAGGTGTCTGCATATCATCAGTGAGCATAGTGGTTATTTAATGGAATTACAGGGGCTTATTCCGACTCCAGAGCGCCAAGTGGCTTTTTTCATACCTCATACATTTTTCATTTTTCAAACATAACTTGCGCACACAAGTATCTATTAAAATGGGTTGAATTCTGACTGCTAGCAAAGCAGTCCAAGACACTTCCCAACTGTTCAGGAGAAACTGTGGCAGCTGTGTCATGGCCTTGTCTAAAGTTAGTTAAACTTCTTTGCTGTCAAAACGGAGGCAGTACCCCTTGCAAAGAAGACAGTGTGTTTCAAAAAATAATTTCCTTTTTATATGTTAGCTAGCTAGTTTTTTGACCAGTTGTTAATTTCAGAGAAAACTGGAGTTGTCCACCCCACGGACTATAGTTGCCACCGATAAAGGAAAGATTTGTAGTACAGGACACATGGCAATTTACTCCTAAAGAACACCACATGTCTGGGGACATTATTGTGGTTATTTGTACATGTGGGCGCACATATGACAAGTGTGCACGTTAGTGTAGCTAAATAGTTTATTACACTAGTTTAGTTATTGAACATTCATGAGTGTGTGGGGTGTATACCAGTTAATCTGCCATCTCTGCCCCTCTGTTTCAGACCTCAGGGAGAATATCATGTCACGTTTATAGAATGCAGTTGCTTAACATCATATGGACAAATGTGCACAGACTATCAAATGGGGGGAATTCTGATACGAAATTCGATGTGAGTCAAATAGAAACTCAGTTCTCTATTTTCACAATGTTGTTGCACATGATTGCTACTGTGTCACATTGTTTATTCCACCTTTTTGTGGGTGAAAGGGTTGTGGAGAAAACCGATTTAAGTGTCATGTCAAAATGAGTGAGCTTGGAAATCTTGGAAATGAATGAGTTACACCCTCATTGGGCAAAACACTTGGTGTGTGAATCTTTTGGGAAGCAGTTAAGTAGGGCTCACACTAGCGCATCTCAAGACTGAATCAGCTCCATGGTGTAGCAGACAAGGCCTGTCACAGTCAGCTCAGCAATTCAGCCATACATTTCAGTGGTTACAAACACACACACATAAAACATTCTGTTTCTTTTATAATTTCTTAGCTGTGTACTATTTTGTATGAGTGTCTTAAGTCTTTGCATTTATTTCTATGTACTGTGTGTTGTAAAGAAGAGTGTGACTGCTCTTGGTCTAGTGCTGACAAAATAAAGCTGTATTTCTGTCAGCCTTCAGAGCGTCTGTTTCAGTTCTTTGAGTTCTTGCATCTTGAAGTCATAGTTATGTTTTGTGAAGGGACAGTCATTAACCTCCCTATATAACAGAAAAAATAGGCTCACAGCCAGCACAGACTCAGTTGTTGAGATTTTAAAGGTACACTGGGTTGTTACATGAGAAATGAATTCATAGGCTAACTGAGTGCTCCAAACAGCTGTTTAAAGCATTCTAAAACAGAAACTTCTGAATCGTCTAGTTACTAAACAGACGATTCAGAAATATTAAGTACTTCTATAGCAGTGTATAACAACACTAATGTAATTTGGTCAGTCTTTTTGCATTGTGAAGTGGAGTTGCAAAACTTTAATTTTAACATTACCAGTAGTCTTTCAAAAGCAAGTGGTAGATTCAGAATCTAGATAGCTATGTTTTATGTCAAGTTTGGTTGTTAATTGTTTGATTTTGAGGATAAACTATGTTTTGAAATTGGTCTGTGAGATTAAAATTAGCTAATGTTAGCAACTAATGTGAAGTAGCAGCTAGTTAGATATCAAACCTAGCTTAGCTAACTAGCTTGGCTTGTTCGCCATTCAAGAAGCAAGGCAGCTTGATTGGCTAAAACATATCTCAGAAATGTAGCTACTAGCTTCTTAGCTATCATTAAGGCTTGTAGACCAATATATATGTTCAAAGTTATGTCTAGCTATGTGTGTCACACCAAGCTAATTTTGCTGAGTTGGGTTGGTACCTACCATAGTGGCATATTTCACCTTCCTGCTTACTATATGAAATATATATATATTTAGATACCTATTAAGATTACTTATTTGAGTCCACATCTGATCGTGTGGCATTTCTGGATTTTTAACCCAGAAATAATGGTAATATGTGTATATTGGTTGGCTTTCGCGGTCCTGATTTCAATAAATTGTCCAATTCAAACAAACTGCAGTGGGGTTTTTAGTAATACAGCAGGATTTACAGCTACCTTAAGCATTTCCAATTTCAGTGGGTATTAAAGTTGAAGGCGCTCTTACTGAAAGTGAATATATGATGCTTTTCTTTGTTCTTCCTGCAAAGGTTGATCAAGCTTTCTATGCACACGTCCACAAATTGAGATGCTTTGCCAGAGAGTATCAGGGTTTCACAGTCTCCGCTTCTAAAGCTCTTCTAAAAGTTGTATATTCTTTGTAATTATTTTGGTTTATTCCTGATATTTGCATTGTATGACCTATTTTACCTCTTTTATTTGTTTTATTTCCATTGCTCAACGTACTTGTTTGTGTTTAAAGTTAACTTTATTTTATATGTGTTTATTTTTTATTATTGTCACCTTTTTAGTTTCTGGAAATTTTTATCTGGAAAGCACTTTGAATGCCTGTATGAGAACTACTGTATAAATAAAGTTTGTTATTATCATCATCATCATCATCATCCTCACCAACTCCATCATCATTTTGTCAAACTGGCATTTCATAGTCTTCACCTTTAAGGAGTTGAAAGTGACAATAATCACTGAACCAGGTATTTGTTTTAGTCACTTAATTCTGTTAGTGTACTTGTTCCTCCCAGCGAACAGAACAAAATCAATACAGGGAACACAGTGGCTTGCAATGTAATGTGCAATCTCAGCTGTGAGTGCTTCAGATGGTAATGAACTGGAAATGAACTGTCTGAGGCTGTGCAAGCCGCTAATTTCCACTGTGGCATAGCTGCCACAGTTAATAATTAGGGTGTGTAGCAGTTAGTAATCCATGTTAATATGTGGGTGTGCAGGCACTCTAGGCCAAGCTTTCTAAAGGCTTGAGGGGTGCTAGCCTGCCTGGCCAGGGAAAGAGATAGTGGGCTGACTGTGTTTCTGAGCAGCAGGAAGGAAATGAGGAATTGCTATTTTTCTCCCCAATGCCAGAGAGGCTGATGTCTCTGTCCAGATCATTCTGTGTCCTCAGTCATGGAGCTGCTCCTTGTTTTTATGGCTGGCCTGATGGGTAAATATCACACTCTTCGAGTTTGCAATCAGCATCGTTAGCTTTTGCACAGAGATGAATGAAAAGTACATTCCCAAAAGGATGCTTCTGTTCAGAGTAGGATGGTGCCTGCCATTTCTAAATGCAACTCTATGCAGATTTTGCATGGAGAGAAATAGAGTAAATGATGTAGAGTTACAGACATGAATGCTTGAAATGATTGTTTCTCAAGTTATTGTTGATGAACTAATGATGTGCTTCTCATCGAGAGCATATGTACTCTTTTAATTCGATAGAAACCAGAGAGAGAAAGTCCATAATGTGATTGTGTACTGAACATGTATAGTTCATTTACTTACCAGCTATTGCAGTCAGTTATATTAAACAGCTGATACAGTGAATACTAGCCATTGGAAGCTCTTCTCCAAGAATTTCATCTTTTACTATACATATGATCATTATTGCTGTATGAAATTCAAGAGAGAGGTTTTTGCTTGGTCTGAATTAAGTGGGGCAGTCAGTGTTCATTCCAGGTGCTAACACACCTTAACAGGTGAGCTGGGCACAACTTTCTTAGCCGTCATCTTAATCCGACCAAAAGATGAAACCAAACTCACCAAGGGTGAATAATTGTCTAGAGTCAGTTGATCCATTAACCCTCACACTTTCTCTCATTTTTCTCTTTACATCCAGTCAATTTACAACAAATAATTTCAGTTCATTATTAGAAGGTTAGGTGATTGTATTTGAGACCTGTGAGCACAGGATAGATGGAAATAACATATTGCAAGTTTCAATTAACTGAACTCCTGAGCAACCATGCTGTTAAAAAAAGTGAAAAAATTTTTAGCTGTGATCATTTTTGTGGGAGAATTGTCCTCGATGTCTTACCCTTGTCCCTCCTCAGTCAGCCTGTCCCAGGTGGTGAGAGGTCCCGGTGAGGTGAGCGGGTGGGTGGGGCACGCCGTGACCGTCCCGTGCAGGTACGAGCGGTCCTACAGGGACTATGTGAAGTACTGGTGCAGGGGCGGGGTGCGGCGTACCTGCAGGCCGGTCGCCATGACGGATGGTACGGTAACGGATCGCAGGGTGTCCGTGTGGGACGACCGCTCTGAGGGTGTGTTCTACGTCACCATGATCGCGCTCACGGCGGAGGACGAGGGCTGGTACCAGTGCGCCATCTCCAGATCTGTGTTCCGCGCAGACGACACTGACTCTGTCTACCTCAAAGTGAAGGAGGGTAAGGAGATGCTTCATCACTATTCACTGTCACATGTTTCATCATTATTCTCCCTTGTATCTACCTGATCTGTCCTATCTATCTGTTCTAATTTGGGGCGGCAATGTAGCATAGTGGTTAAGGTGAAGGACTTGTAACCGAAAGGTTGTCAGTTCAGTTCACCATGGGGGCACTGCTGCTGTACCCTTGGGCAAGGTACTTAACCCACAGTTGCCTCAGTAGATATCCAGATGTATAAAAGAAAAGACCTGTAATCTGCATAAAAGCATCTGCTAAATGCCAATAATGTAATGTAATGTTCTGATATGAAGGATGATCATGGCAACAACACCCCTGCCCCAGGTTATCCAGGTCGTACATATAAAACATCTATGAATGACAAAAGGAACTCATGTGAACATTGATAAATATTTTTACTAATGAGCTATTGGTGTTACAGTAGTTACACCACCGAGAGGTGAAACCACAAACACAGCTGCAGTTACAACAGAGGTTACACAGACATCGCCCTTGAGCTGGCACAGCACAGGAGAGCCCGGGTGAGATTCAAGTCCTCTGCATCGTCATCATTCCTTTGTGTTAGTCTTTAGGCCCCCAGCCCGGACTCACACATTTCTGAATAGGAAGTGGGCATGGGGTAGCACCGGAGTGCAGCAATAGTGCCACTCTGAGATGTGGTCTGTTTGCTGTATGATACTGGTGCCAAGACTGTCCTCATTAACAAGCTTGCCAGTTTTTATAAGAATCAATCATTCAAGCTAATCTTGCTTCTTCACTGTCTAAGGAGGTAGCATTACCTTTTTGCATGCCACCTGAAATTTTAATTATGGGCTGGGCTATGCTTAATCATTTGGAAATTAGTTTTTAGTTTAAACCAGTTGTTTATTCAATATAGCTGATAGGAAGGCTCTCAGGGAATGGTTTTGGGTTCCCCTCAGGTACTGATAACATAAGGGTCCCTGTTTGGTTGGATAACACAGTTACCTTTGGGCCCAGATCTAGTATGTTTTAGTTCGAGAACTGAAAGCTCATACCTCCCGCCTCACGGTGTCATGTCCCCCGCCAGCATGCGTGTGTGGTCGGCTCTGCGGTGGCTGCTCCTAGCTGCGCTGGTGGCCTCGGCCGGAACGGTCTCCTGGTGGACAAGAGGCTCACGCCACGGCGTATCGCCCAGGGCCTCTCACCCCCTCGCACCCGAGTTCCAGTCCTGCTTGCACAAGGGGTCACCATCATCATCATCATCATCATCAACCACGTCATGTGTCAGCTCCCATCCACAGACCAGCAAGCAGCTTGCACCAGTCTAGGGCTGACCACTGCCTCACCCCATTTCTGATTACGTCATCAAACCACTATGCCACTTCTCTGGTGTGACATCAACTGACTGTGGATTATGGCAGCACATAGATAATGTTGGATCCCCCTGTATCAAGGCTGCTTCTAAGCATATGCATGATGTCAGAATGTTCTGTTCTTTTATGAAGTGTCCAGTAACATGATATTGCAATTCATAGTTTAAGGATATCCTGGAAAAAATGTGGTCACTCACACAGTCATATTCTGGAATATTGAGGTTTTGTTTGGAAAATTACGCATCTTGATTGCTTTTATGTTAGCAATACTTATTGTGTTTTGCCATAAATTTGACACAGCTGTGTCCTATTATGTCAAGTCAAGTGAACCTTGATGTAGTGTACAAACACTGATGTATGACTGCTTATACAGATATGGGCATATTTGATATTTATATGGAAAAATTGTTTTATTATATGAGTGGTGAAAGTAGTGGAGCACTGCATTTGTAAGCATAAGCATGGCACTTAACACGAAACTTAAATCATCTCTGCAAATATACCCAGATGTACAAATGGAAAATATCTGACAACGTAAAGCTATGTAAATCTACTAAATTTTAACAAATTAATAAATTATGACATTCAGAATGTTATAATTACCGTTAAGTAATTCATTGCAAATTTCACACAACTAGCAGCAGCTGTTGATCTATAATTATAAGCAGAGCTGCCTGTTGAAGGCTAATGTGAAAGTTACAAGGCGTTATTCTGACTTTACGCTTCTTGCAGCTGACCAGAGACCCCCGATTGTTCCGCCACTGCACGCCTTATCTCCTGCCAGCACATGCTTAGCCCCTGCCAGTCTGCCAGCATTTACCAGAAAAGGAAGAGCAGCCAATGAGTTTCAGTGAAACATGGAGCACAAAAGCAGGCCAACAAAAAAACTGTGTTATTAATAATGTAGTAACTGATAAACTGTTCATTGCATAAGCTCTGTACAAATTGTCCAAAAAAAAACCCCAGGTCCACAATATAATCACCATCTATTTCGGTATCCCACCATAACAGTTGTTGTTAGCAGATTAAACTGCTTATTTTGTTTTATGTTTGTTTTTGTTTTTTTTCTTCTTAAAATCAAAATCTTATTGGATGTGCAGAGGAAGGTAGCGTTTTAAGTCATTCCAAATATTTCCATTAGGGGGAGCAAAATCCCACATGTGTGTCAATGACCTCCTAGGCAAATGCAAATGCAAAAGTTTTTGATTGTGCAAACGCTTTTAAATTGATGTGTTTTAAAAAATTTGGAACTTTTTTACTGTACAATAGAACACTTGTCAGCCAATCAAAAGTTCCCCATTTTCCATACATAGAAATGTCCTCTATATACATTCTGGAAGCAGCTCCCACTCAGATGAACCCCTAATTTTGCTAGCTGGCATAATAGATAAAGTTAAATTAGCACTTGTGTACGTTGAACTAATAAAAGTGGAATAACTACACTGAAAGTTAAGACTGACTCAATCCTCATGGCATGTGTTTTAAGTATCCCAAACACTAGTATTCTAAATGGCCTTGCATCTCCATAGCAATTATAGCTATGACCTCAAATGCACCAAACAGTATTGTCTGAGATAATTACGAGACTGCTTTCAAGAGGAGCCAGCTCCACGACTCCAGCAGCAGTGACCACTGAAGACATTTTTTCCGGCCAAGAGATGACAGGATGTTTTATGTGCCCCGGGCCTTAGGTTAGCTGCTTGTGTTAGCCTTCCTCTTCATCCCACTCAATGATGAAAGCACACTCACGTTCTCATGCCATTTCCTTTTCCTGATTTTTGGTTACTGTGGTGACGTCATGGGTCTTTGTGTACCAAATGATATCAGCATCATTTTTCCTCTAAATAAAATTCGTAACTGATTTCTAAAATTCACAGAAGAGTGGAGAAAAAATATTTTTATATTACTGTCAATCTCTTTTCTCTGAAGGGGGTATGTTTAAGACTTACAAACTCGTAAATATTAAACATGTTTCCCATATATTATTCCAGTTTATTATATAATATAATGCACGCAGATGTAGTACTGCATACAATATTATGCAGATTTTCATTATAATATTAGTGTGTATTGTCATACAGGTCTGTACTCAAGTGTTTTGGGGTGATGTCTTGTCATTTGAAATGGATTTTGTTTTCGAGTGAAAGCAAAATGTTAATCATATCAGGTGTTTGATGCAGTTCCTGCCATTAACCTGCATTAACCTACATTTCCACCTGGGACATGAATTTCATCTGTTGCGTTTCTGGACTAAGCAGTCTTATCAATCTTGCAGTAAAGGGGTGGATTTCAAGATGTAATCCCAAATACAGAGACGTCTGTAAAAAAAAATGTAAAAATGAATGGCCAGTAACAGCTTAAGAGCGTTTTTTTATGTGCAGTACCTCACAGTTTTCAGGCTTGCCTACCCATGCATCTCTTATAATGGGCCATACAAAGTTGCACACTCTAAATAAATTCCAATGACACATACTACAACTAAACTGGCACCTGCTGGTCTAGCCCTATTCCCCAAACTGCAGCCATAGCAATATGGCATTGTGGGTCCAAAAAGCACTGCTACCCCTAGGCTAACACTGGAAAACTGCTTTTACAAGGTAAGCAAAGGTCTAATTAAAATGCTCAACCCACCTTGATGAATATCATGGGCACTAGAACATATTCATTAGTTTTGATATTTCTGGGACAACATGATAATAATAATATACTTTCCTACTGTTAGGGGACAACTGTGTCACCTGTCCTGCTGTGCCCTCTGCAATAAGCATTGCATCATTTATGGTAGCATTCATACAATGGCTCTGGTGTGATCTTAAGTATGTGTGGCTGAAATTAGTGGCTTATGTGAGTAATGCATAACGCCAGTATGGTAGCAGGTATCAGAGCAGTTTCAGTGGTGACGTCACTCCCTAAGACTTGGTTAGCCAATGGAGACTGGTTAGCCAGTGTTGTTGCCAATAAAGCTATGGGAAAACTGCCTTAAGTTCAAGTGGTAACAACGTAGGCCATTACGCTTTAGCTGTGCAACAAGAACAGGGCTTTGGATCTTACTCGTGGAGGTGCTGACATATCTTTCACATTTGTTACATATGGAAAAATGCTAACATGCTAAACACATTTATGTGAATGTGGATTTTTAGCAAAAAGAAATGTTACAGTTCCTTTTGGAAACTGGATGATTTCAGGGTAGCTGCCGCTGTTGTTTCAGTTACAGTGACTGTGACTATTCAATGGATGATTGACATGTTGCTCACCCTTTTCAAATATAATAGAGTTAAAATGTAATGCATTGCAATAAAACAGATACATTTTGGATTTGCTAGCTAGATATGCATTGCATTTATATAAAATTTGCTACCTGTGCTCATGGAAGGGTATCGTGGAAATAATTGACACTTCCTCATTTTGGGCATAATGTCTTCATTTTCTGCAAACATGTGGGAACTTGGGCAACCCATGTCTGAATTTGTGTAGTGGTAACAGAGCTGTGGAAATCCTTTGGGAAGAACTACAAACAAACTACATTTTATGCACACATGTATCAAGTCAGAACCAGTGCCTTATGGTGT
The DNA here is from genome assembly GCF_013368585.1 of Megalops cyprinoides. Taxonomy (NCBI): domain Eukaryota; kingdom Metazoa; phylum Chordata; class Actinopteri; order Elopiformes; family Megalopidae; genus Megalops; species Megalops cyprinoides. The sequence goes on from NC_050606.1 coordinate 18,317,394, forward strand.
GAAGTTGCTGTATGTTTACACTAAAAAGCATTTAAAAGCATGTTGCTCAGTTCATTGATAATTCACAGCTGATATATTTTTTTTCAGCTGGGACCAAAAGAAAGCATTTATTGATGTTTTTCATTCACTGTAGAGGTTCTAAGACACACAGAACCTGCATGTAGCTGTGTCTGTAGGGAAGCTCCAACATGCATCTGTGTAAGCATTCCAACGGGCTCCTGCCCAGTGGGAGCTCAGACCACTGACAGGCCTGGGCCTTATATGGGGTCTCAGCTCAATGACATCACTCTCTCCCAGCATGCAGTGGGGTCGCACTGTTGCTCTGTCAGCTGTGACTTATGAATCCCCTCAGCTAGCTGCCTTTGCTTCATTTCATTAAGCTTCCTCTAAGGACTCAGTGGGAGAGCAGTTAAGGTAGACCTTGCATAAAGTGTATCAGTAGCCCATAGCGTTGTGTGGAACATGATATATCTCAGATATGGCTCACAGCACTTCAAGGTCCATGTGTTAAGGGTTAGGTGTGGAGTTTAGGAGCAAAGGTGGGTCACGGTTGTAGAAGGCAGCATGGGGACCTTGTCACACTGTTTGCCCTTAGAATGGGGTGTTTACAGTTGTAATGTATATTCATTGTAAATTTGACATTATTCACAAGTAACTTCTCCACAACTGCATATCTAAATTGTTAGTGTGTACACCAAGAGTAAACCAAATCTTACACAATTCAACTGAAGGTCAGAGGTTTTTCTCATTGATTTGCTATGAACCATGTCATGTTTTTCTGTCAGGCCAAAGCCATCTAAATGTGAGCTGGAGACTGACTTGAGCCTCATCCCTCTCTGAGCTGGGTCATGTCTCTGTTGCCTTGGCCATCCCCTCAGCAACACCAGTATGCATATCAAATAGGCCTTCGTGTGTGCTTTAATTTTCATTTTAAAACAATAAATTTACTTTTTAAAGCTGACATTTTTGACATGTTTACCATTTATACCAAAACACTGAGAGATTCATCTCTGTTCCAGAATTAATTTCCCAGAAATGTCTGCCCAGCTTTACTAATGAAAGCTGTGGATGTCTTATGGTCATGTCTTGTAATGAAGACAAGTGGTTCTGATGGATTTCCATGAAAATAATATTTTTCAGCCACCAGGCTCACGGAAGGGGTATGTGGTTTTTTCCAGAATGAAATAAACATTTTCAAGTATTTTTTCAAGTCTGCAACTATGTACTTTCTACTTTAAGAGATCCATGCCTGCTAAGGAATACAAAAGCTAAAATTTGCATAGTGGGGTATACAGAAAAACCATTCAGTGCTCTTACGTCTGAATCAGCTCCACAGAGAATAGTGTTTCACAGAGCTCCTCAGGGACTCATGGAAAAGTGTCATTGTCCAGTATAACTAATAAATGTCACTTTTTTGTCATATTACAGTTGATTAAATCAAGCTCACAGACAGATATGTTTACAGCCTGAGTGAACAGTGGCATCATTAGGTCCGATTATACTCAGGGCTATTTTAAACCTAGCCCCGAGTATTTTCGCCCTGAAAAAGGAGGTGTTTGTAGACAGACTGTGTAACAGAGTGGAACTTGACTTGCAGCATCTGAAGGTGTGATAATATTTATTTATTATAAAGGTAGATATAACCTCCCCAACCTACTGATGCTGATCTCCCTTCAAAAAAAAAAAAAAAAAAAAAAGATAAGCCCCAGGCAGACTTGACCTGATCTTTTCAATAGATAGAAACGCCCCTGAGTAGGGCATTCCTTATCAGCAGGGTCTTTCTGAACATGAACTCCTGCTGATTTACATGAGGCATTCAGCAAGAAGAAACTAATGTGGAAAAAATCAAACGCACATACTTTTCTCTTTCTTCCACCAAGGGGTGTAACTGTCATTGTTCGACGGAAAAAATGTACTTTGCTATTTTTTTCAGTACATGGAACCTAGAAAACAACCTTTTGGGACATGGTTTCAGAGACCATTTGTGAGATTTTACTCAGAAAAGCACCTTTTAAAAAGGTCAGTTTCTTCCTTAAACCTTAATTTACATATCATTCTTCAACAAATCTTTCACATTTTTCGGCGGAGTGTTTGGATTCACACACCCTGCTGAAGTGGACTGCGTTACATCTCCACAGTAAAGCCATACCAACCGCAGACTGAAATATTGCGAGGTCCTGACGGCCGCGGTGGTCTGTTATGACGTTTCTGCCGTATGTTTTCTTCAACTAAATCTCCTTACTGTGGGGAGTGAGGGACGCATGGCTGCTCTATAAATGTGAGGTCTGTCCTCATCTCAGCCTCCCAGGCCTCAGGAAGGAAACTGCAGTCAGTGGGAACTGGATCAGAAAAACCGCAGCTGGTATCTGTAGATACACACCAGAGAGCCTGCATAGTTACACAGTGGAACCGTTGGTATGTTCAGTATAGAAAATATAGCAGATAAATAACACATACAGTTCATTTATTAAATAGGTCGAAAAAGCTGCATGTACCATTGCTCATATACCAAAGTGGTGTAATGTGAATTCTTCAATCTATGCTTTTTGACTAAGCATTGTCTGACACGCAGCTGACATTTCTTCTATTCTGTTCCTGACTGGACGCTTAGGGCTACTATGGGGACTTAAATGATGTCACTTTACATTACTTGCTGTTTTTATTACAAGGTCAAAGCTCTGATGACTGATACTTGTACCTGTTGATCTCGTCTATGTACCTGCATCTATTTGTCTGATGTCTCTCTTTGCTGCTGCAAGACTTTTGTTCACATCATTACCTTTTGTTAACTGAGAAGCAGTTCATTATATATCTGGATAAATAAGTTTGACCATAAGACCTTTGACCAACAGATATTGCCTATTTTGCCATTTTCTGTGACTGTACATAAAAATATACTTTATATACTAGAGTTTTGCTGTTTTTCGTTGCTCTTCACTCCCTGCCTGTGTTCTATAGTTTCCACCTGGTGAATCATCCTCTAGTATCAGAGGAGTCACTCATGTGTCCAAGGACACACAGGGGACCCCAGAGGACCAAACAACTCAAGATTCCATCACCCAACAGGGACAAGGCATCACTCGGACAAAGTTAGAGGTCACAGGCCATGTCTCTTCAGGTACTTAGGTATTTAGTTGACAAGAGCTGTTGGAATATATAAAAAATCCCTACGCACAGTACATCTCTGTTCAACATTCATGCTGAGGTCATTTTAATATTAAGAGGTTGGAAAAGGCTGACAGAGCAGTATATAACTGTACTCAAAGGTTGTGCTGGAGTTGAGTATGATTTAAAAGGTGAAACATTTACTAAAGAGGCAAAAGGTTTTCATTAAACCAAACAAGAATGCGATATTTTCAGCTTCTCTCAGAGGTACAGACTGATCTTTTTCACACTGCACAGTTCATATTTCTATAGATCCTTAATGGGGACTTTATACAGGTACTACTTGAAGGCTAAGGAAAGAGATGGGTTGTGTGCATTCTTGTGCAGGTATAGCTATGGAGTGTATTGGTGTGCAAATGCAGCTATTTTTCTTTCAAATTATTAGTTTAGCATGGTCTGTTTACTGTAAACCTTGAACATGCATTAATGAAGAAAAACTTGCATTTTACTTCAAGCACATGTTTGCTTTGCTGCTTTAACTGCCTTTTTCTGAAGCCTCTGTTTCAGACACAGATCCTTATAAACCCTACGTGAACAATAGTGTTGAGCAGAGAAACCTCATGTACAACCCGAGTGAGGTGCTGATAGTGGCAGGTGGTGATTTCAAAAACAATAAGCCAACTGAACTGAAGGCTAGCCATCATACACTCTTCGGGTGAGCAATACATATTTACATTTAATTAGTTAGCAGACACTCTTATCCAGAGGGACATACATTGGTTACAATTCTTACATGTTATCCGTTTATACAGCTGGGTATTTACTGAAGCAATTGTGGGTCCAGTACCTTGCCCAAGATTTGACTGACAATGAGACCTACTCCTTACCACTATACCACACTGCTGCTTATTTAGCCTTCAGTTCAGGTGATCTAAGACAGATTTTGAGATTAGTACTGTGAGATTAAGCACATTTGTAAGGAGTAGAACAACAGGATAACATCAGTTGCCACTGTACCAGCAGTGTGACGGCACCATTACATGACTCCTGTTTTAAGTGAGAACAATTAGCCAGCTTCTTCACAACTGAAAATAGAATGACCTCTCCCACAAGGGTGCCTGTCCTCTTCCATACATGGGTAGAGCAATGTCTAAGGGACTGAGACACGTTTGAATGTAATCAGATTCCACTTTATTATATTGCCTTTGTACTTCTCCTTTGCAATGTGTGCTGGGTTAAGTTATACAAACTAAGTATAATAAAATGCGAATGGTACATTTGCATCTGAATATATACATTGTGTTCAGCCATTTTCCATTATCCTTGTCGCGTGCCTCACTTACAGAGACAAGGTTTGTAGCACTTGTTGTAAATGAAGTAGAAAACAAAATTACCAGAGTCACTAGTCCTGAGAGATGAATTATCCCTGAATAGACGTCTGTTTGCACTCTTCCATTCTAGTTCAAGAAATTTCACATTCTGAGAAGTAAAACAGGGCCCTCAACACTAATATGCTTCAAAACGGCAGTAAATCGAATTGAAATAATTTGGGCAATTTGTATCACATGGACTGTGAAGTCAAATGGCCTTGTTATTTGCCTTAGCCTACCCCTGGGCTGATGCTGTGGCGTCCCACAGAATTGCATTCCTCACAAGTCACACCGCCAAGTCCCCACAGTATCAATGCTGAGCCTGTTTAGTGGAGACATTTGCAAGCACACGAGCCATTACTTTAGTCAAAAAAGAACATTTTGAGCTTCTGTTCTGTCTAAACACAATGCAGATGGTCCTTCACCTTGAGGATAAAATTGATTCCGGTGTTTTTTAGATTGTCAATTCAAAGCTTTCCTGTTGTGAAATTAACAATGAGTGAAATTGGCCATTGCTCAAACCACTGGCCAAAGATTTAGTAATAATGCGGGGGTCACTGAAATCAATTAAAAAAATAATGTTCAGCAAGAACATTCAGTTGTGACTCAGACTTAAAATTAATAAATTGTTATATCCAGCTTATATTGAGGAGGCAAAAGTACACATTTCCATCCTGACTTCATAACAGATAAAGTTCATTACACCATATACACCCACGCTACAAGTGTAAATGTTCAATATCTACTGTACTTTGAAGGTGCTATACGTTTACACAGTATAGCTTTTCCAAAGTGGTTTAAATTAAACTTTCAGCTAGGCCTAAAGGAAGTAGCCATTAAAAAGTTAATAGCCCACACATACTTCCTGCCTAACTTGCTTGGCATTCAGAAATGTTTACATTAGCAAAATGGAGTAACACATCATTGGAGAATTGAATTTATCATTTCTGCTACAAGGTTAATTTGACAATGGAAAGTGTTTTTATGCCTGTGTTGGAGGAAGAAGGAAAAGCCAGAATTTATGTATCCTCCACTAATGTTGATGTCCTAAATAATGTTAGGCTGGTGTACCCAGTCTAGCTTTTGTGAAGCCACACGTATATTCAGCTGCATCCTTTAGGACAGTGGGGGTTCCAGGATCAGTTTATTCGTTAATAGGCAAACTTTTACCTTTCTGCAGGGCCTCCCGTGATGTCTACATCAGTACGTTTGCCTCAACCCCACCCAGGACAGTCCACTGCCAAGACCTGGCACAGGAATATGTGAAAAAGCAATCTGCTCCATTTTGGTTTGCTTCAAAAAAGGTGCAGACACCCTCTTGGCTGAGCTAATGTAATTGCTTTTCTTAGAAGGAAAATGTGACATGACAACGGTTATGAATAACAGTCAAATGTTTGCTGCATGAGCTGGTCCTACACCAGTGTCTTACATTCTTATTAACTGAAATCAAATAAGGGCTAAATATGAATAGAAATATGCATTAACAAATAAAAAATCATATTCAGTAACTTTTCAGTAACTGGTTAGAATGTAACCAGGTCACAATTAGGGTTGATATCAGTATAAAAACTCAAATGGTAAATGGCAGCCAGGTCTTTCCTCCTGCTTCATCTGATTCCAGAAAGATGAAATCCACTTGAGATATCACTACATGTTGTTGTCTTCTACCTGTTATTTCAAAATATATCAGAGTGTTGAATAGTGGTCTGTTATTCCTGAGATACTCCGTCAGTACTGTAAGTGTCTGCATAAATCTGCCTGGAAAGGCCTCAGGTGATGAAAAGACTTACAACCCAGCCGACAGTGTAAACCACACCTGAAGAAGACAGGAGGCAGCTGTTTACTGATCAAAGCTGCAAAACGCTGACAGGACATTGATAGTTTACTGTTGCAGGCTTTACTTATAGGCTGTGATTAATTCCTTACAAAGCAAGGCATCGAACACAATCTTTGAACTTTCAACTGCAGAAATACCACCAGGCCAAGCTTCTGTTTAATCTATTTAAGGACATTGAACTTGTTCAACAGATTTTACGCCAAACACCTTTAATCATGTAACTGTCTGCTTACCGTTACATGTCTTTTGATTAGGTCAGAGAGGGCCCAGTCTGAGCAGACTTGCAACAATGTAGTTTTTTTTTAACAGTTATGCTGGTACTGTAACAGTACCAGAAGGACAGACACATTAATCAAGCTGAAATAAACAGTGTAAATTCAGTAAATTCATTCAGGGAGCTCCTTTAAAGGGAAAAGGTAGAAAAGATCATAAAGCAGCAGATGTTATATTTAGTTTAATTACTGAAGCTCGTGTCCTGCCTCATCCACTCTATATGTCTCTCCCCTACTTGCAGGTCCCTGTGCTGAGCAGTATTCCAGAGGCTTCTGCAAGGCTTTGGCCCTCTTCCTGGTTGGATCCAGGGTTCCGCTGTCCTTGTCATATGGTCAGGAACAACCCTTTCTCCTCCAGAGGGTCCAAAGGGGGACTTCTCACTGCCATACTATGTTGTAGATGTTAAGCACAATGCCTTAAGTAGGTGTGTGTGTGTGTGTGTGTGTGTGTGTGTGTGTGTGTGTGTGTGTGTGTGTGTGTGTGTGTGTGTGTGTGAATGTGTGTGTGTTCGCATGTGTCTATGTTTGTGCATGTTTGTGCATGTATGTATTAGTGTGTGAATGTGCATGTGTGTGTTTGCATGTGTATATGCGTGTGACTGAATGTGTGCGCATACATCTGTATATGCATATGTTTGTGTGTGTACTGTATTAGTGTGTGTGTATGTGTGTGTGTGTGCCTGTGTGTCTGTGAGCATGTTTCTGTGCAAGAGTATGGTATATTTTAATATGTTTGTGTTTGTTTTGTGTTTACTTGTGTCAAACACTGACCTGATTTACAGGCTTAGGGGCATATGTGTGTGATACACGCCTTCGATCTCCACCAGGGGACCTAACAGGCACACATCCCTACTCTAGGCTGGAGCTATCCTCATGGTGGGCTGAACATGAGACTGTATGCCTGTATAATTCTGCAATAGTGCAGGTGTGTGTTATGTGTGTATACGAGCTTTCACAATGGTGGAAGAAAAGACTGATGATTGTGTCATGAGTTCACAGTTCTGGTCTAACCAACTCAGCACTGGGTTCATAATTCAGTACATATGAACAGATTCTTCATTAGTTAGCTAGTTGAGTTGCAAGCATTATAGTAGCTGTCAAACACAGTTTCAAGCACATTTTTCAGCCCCTAACAAACTGGACTGATATATGCTATTCAGTTGAATACACATAACAGCATTCATGGTAAGCCTAAAAAAACACTGTACAGTGTGTTTTTTTCCATTAAAAGAACTCACACCTTCAGTTTTTTCTACTGCAGATAAAGTGCAAATGTCTCAATTACTTAGAGACTTTGCTTTATTATGTTACACAGGGAGAAAAATCACCATAAAGTTTCATTTATAGAAATATGACCTCATAGGTTCCACAACACTGTTTTCTTTCATGTCTGTGCTAGGGGAAAAAAGTTTCAGGGCATGCATTAACATCTCTGTAACACTTCAGCACTGTAAAGTTCTTCTTTAATGGCATCAGAGGGTCATTAAATAGTTCACACAATGGCCATCAGTGTAAGGTACACACAAGGCGCATGGATATCTAAGGACAACTGAGTGGCATCCATTAATACAGCTGTGACTTTACGGCTCGTAACTGTACGTAGTTTGTGGTATACGGTGGCATTTGGGAACCCCTCCCCTTTTTTCTCAGAAATGGAACCCACATCTGTAGGGATTCAGTTAAAATAAACACACACCATGTTTGGCTGCCTGGACTTACAGTATAATTCCATTATGTTCAGAATCCTGTGTTTGACGGAGCTGTTGGCTGTCGCTTAACCCCAGAAGAGAAATAAAATTGGGTTCAAATGGGAAGGTCTAGACCCTTCCTCTGAGGTACGGTTTTAGCTCTTGGGGGTCTCAGGGTACAGAAATGGAACCTACACCACACAACGGCAGGGCATCCCATTGCCCCTTAAAACTTGCATGTACATTTCACAGTTCCATTGCTGGGTTTCCATTGATGGAATCTGGCTGAGGCAAAAACCATTTTCCTTCTCACGCTAAATTTGGAAAATGCAACTGTGCTTACATAGAGCAGCCAATGTGTGTCAGGGACCGGATAGAGCCTCATTGTACAATTAGCCAAATGACTTTAACATCGGAATGTGATTTGGATTTTAAAATGTGTGGCTCTTACTTGTGAGGAGTATAAGGCCTGGTTGTTATCTTCAACTGAGGTGGTGGAGTTGGATTCACAGTCAGGATGTAGGGGGTATGTTTCGGTCGCTGTGTTTTGACAAAGGAAAAATGTGCAGTTCAATTAGAGGGGCTACACTCAGTGTACGTCAAAGACATGCAAGTCCCAAGTGAGTCTCAGGTCCTAACTTAACAGTCAAGCCCTGCGTCAAATGGTCAAGTCTAAAGCAAAGGAAAGTTCCAACCTGCAACAGTCAAGTCAAGTCAAGTCACAGTTTGCCAGAATCAAAACTCAAGCCTCAAGTCTTAATGCAGTGGTCACACTCATTTGTATCATAGTTTGAACTTAGACTTGCCTAACCAACAGACAGAGACCACAAATCCTATTAGGCAAAGTGCAGAGAGTGCCAGAGTGCCATAACTGATATTTCCAAAATTAAAACTACTCATGTGTTAAACAATCATGTCTTAACAAGAAATAGAAGTTATTCAATATGACTCCTAATGTAGTACCAGAAACTATAGCAACTGGCTTGTGCTTTTGTCTATTCTTTGTAAAAGGAAAGTTTTTTTTATTGTGATTTTAATGGCTTTAAATTATTAGTCAGAGTTCTCTCTCCACTGATCAATGTTTGCTCCTCTGTTCTGGTCTCAAAGCACTATAGGAGCTTCAGATCTTTCAGCACTCCATTATGTAAGCAGGGAGGGATAAGGAAACAACCATCAAAGGCTAGATTTTCTTTGCTTTGAAGGCTAAAACATTTTCATGTTTGATTTGACTTTACGCTCACAAGATTATTATTTTGCATTTTTGATTTGACAGAGAACTAACTGTGAGCAAATTTCTTGTTCTGTAAGGCCTTAATAGTGTCTCTTCAGCTATGAATTATCTGGTGGCAAAATGTTTTTTATCTAATTTAGATAGCATTTGTCATACCCTGACAGATTGTCTATAAGGTTAAGTTAAGAGCAAGTAAAAGAATCAGTTAGTGTAGAATGTATGAAGTTGTCCCTATTATCATGGATGTCAAAGCTCTATTTGTCACTCTTAAATCACCATTACCTCAGCTGTTGAAATACAGAATCTCAGAATTTATTACTTTAGAAAAATGAGTCCGCTTTTTTCCAATGTATCTTCAATCAATGGAGGCATTGTAGAGGCTGAGGCCTTCTCAGCCACATAGATGGAGATGTGTAAAGGTAAGTCCATTGGCTTGTACCTCCTCCATAGACTGCAGGGTTTTTTCTTAGTAGAGCTATCACTCTCTTAAAAGCAATACAGGGTCTTTCCTCCTGGTCAGACCAATATCCTTCACTCTCTCTCTCCCAACGAGTGAATCTTGGGACCTGGGACCCACAGAGTGTAGGATTTAAACTTTTTACATTGCATTACCTTACACTGCCCTATTGTTCTATATTGGCAACAATTAGATTCATAGTGTAGGCAGCAGGAAACTCCTGCACTCAGTGAACTCTCGGCTGTGTTTCAGAGATGGCATGGCTTGGGTTGGGCTAGGGTCAGTTAGCAGAGTGTTTTTATTGTTGTTTAAAGAGGAGGGAGATGAGGACATGAGGACATTAATGTTTTAATCAAGTTCAATCGCACACCCATCCCCTCCACTCTCTCTTCACATTAACCAAACACAGCCAGATTGTTGTCTCAGCGAGCCCATACACTATCATGAAGATCCACTGACCTAATAGGATTGGCTGTTCTTGTTCTGTTTTTACATTGTGCAGGCACTTTACAGACCCTCTTATCTTGAATGATTCATACAGGATGCAATTTTGCATACTAGTAATCCATAGAGCCAGATATTTACTGAGAGAATTCCAGCTGAGCGCCTTGCTGAATGGCACAGTTCTTGTTCCCCTTACAGAAATCAAACCTTCAACCCTCTGATTATGATTTCTAATTCTTCACTATGACATCATAGTCCATTTTTTTACCAAATACAGAGTTAACCAGTCAGTGAAATGACAAATCTTCCTGTTAACCAGACAATGACTCGGCGTGGTGGAAGAGTGTATTCTACCACATGAGAGTCTCACAAAGTTTACAATAGTTGCTGTTGATGTGGAACATAAAAGGAAGCTGGACCTCTGATGTCGGACACTGTTTCAGCAAGGTGTATTCAGTGTTATATGAGCCTCAACGTACTTCAATGAACCTACTTTCAAGTTAAGATGAAAAACTTATTTGAGCAGATGTAAAATGGAACTACTAACCTTGCTCAGATAGATCTCTACACCTTGAGTCCAAGCTTTCTGTACATGTTATTGAGATCATGAATATCATGATACCATGAATGACTATGACATCATAGACTGAAACTGGGGTGAAGATTCACTCTAACTCCACTGCATTCTGCCCTTAACTTTGATTGCAGAACTTCAAGAGTTTTTAAAATTCTTTAACAACATATTTCATTACATTCAGTGATCACCACACAAGATGACAAGTATTGGAAAAAAAATTGTACCTGCTTAAATTCGTTAAAAGTGTTCCCATACCAACCTGCAGGCCTTAATGAGGTGCTTGAACTGACAGGCCTCTGAATAGCAGCATCGCTAGGTCCTGCAGATTCTGGCACAATCTGTCACAAAGCCCACAGTTCATTATCTCCTTGGTTTGGGATATGCTCAATTTAAAGGAAATTTAAGGAACTGGGTGTTAAATGCACACTTTGAGATGAAAGCTCCATTACAGTAAAACGATTAATTATCATTTTATGTGGGTTGCCCTCTGATTAGTCCGATTTCATTGTTCAATATTTGGTGTTTGTTAAAAAAGAATTTTCTGTAATGGTGTGATGGTCAGCTGGAAATACCTTTTAATGAGGATACATTTAATAAATTTGACTGTTTAATCCTGATGCACAATATCCAGCTTCAGACCTCATGAAACCCACACACATGCAAAAAAAAAAAAAACACACAGATACATGTCAGTACAATGCATCTCAGATGATTATTTCACCTTTCATGCCTTGTCTACAGTTAACGCCATCCTAATTTCATCCTGCCCAGGGGGCTGTTGTGCACCTGCATACAAAGGAATTGGGGAGCACTTCTGAAGACTGAATGATTGATTGTTGCCAAAGGTGATCCCCTCAGCAGACAATGTACTGCCTACAAGCAGAAACATACACTCGGTTTCATGATTGTGGATCACAGTGCAAGTGAACTAAGTAATAAATATCAAAACATTGGAAATAGCTACCTGTTGTCAGCTGTCTGGGCACTGGTCCATGGGTAAGTTTCCTTAGGGCATCAACATAGGCTGTTTCCAAAGATGGACATTCCTCCAAATGTACCTTTTTGTAATGCAGACCAAACTATCCATTTCCTCTTTTTGCAGTTCATGTTTGTTTGCAGAAATAAGTCTGTTCTTCCATTTACTGATTAATACATTGCCCACATTTACAAAAATGTTTAACAATAATTAGAGCTGAGGTATATAATGCGACATTGAACTGAGATTAATGGGCACAATATTATCCCAATAATCAACAATTTGAAGTTAATGATGCGTTTGATTTTTTTTTTTATTAAATTGCTTTGTCACTAATGCAATGTAGCATGCAACGTAGCATTCCAAAGTATTCATCTAGAAATTATATTAAATGTGGATTTTTAACAAAATTTAAGCGTATTCTCTGTTACATGCCCGAAAGAGGCACTTAATAATCCCATCTGTAATCGAATGAGAGACTGGCATTGGGCTGCACTTCTAGGGGTTGGGATATAAAGCGAGGAGAGGTTAAAAAGTTTACACCGATGGTTTGTTGGAGGAGTCGAGTTTCACTGAGAGCCAGTTGAATCACTGAAGGACTAAAGCCGCCTTTGTTAAATTCGGAACTGAACGAGCGAGAGGGTGAGGAAAGCGAGGGGGAGACCGTAAGGGCCGCTTGAGAGAGGGACAGACAGGCAGCATCTCTCAGCACAAGCACGGGAATTACCACCAGTAATCGAAGATGAATTACCGGTTAGTACGTTAATTTAAAACTCTAATCACTTCAAATTAGGTTCTTACGGTGGAGAGTTTTCTGATCTTTTTCACCCTGTCCTCTCACCTTCAGCCTCTCCCGGCGGCCTCCCGGTAACGTTGTACACCTTGCTCTGTGGTTGTTCCATTTAACTGCTGCGGCTCAACTTATGGAAGGCAAGTCAAGCTGTTTATATGTTGGTTTACTTGTACTTCAAGGCGATGAATTGGCTTGTGTGTAGCAGGCATATGCAGACATTTGTGCATAATTTACAGTGCGCGGAATGGAAATGCAAGAAGTATTAAATATGAATGTATGAATTATTAAATATGAATATTAAGTTGAATGCTTGCGGTTGTGACTGCTGGCGTGTCTCAACGGAAACTCAGGAGTGTGCACAAAATGATTGCTTCTTCGGTAGTTTCTATTAATCAGAATATAAATTGATTGTACTTATATTTATGTGTTCAAACGTAAGTTTAAACTTATATCCTTGGACTTGTAAGTGAATGGTCCATTTGCGTGAGCGGTCTATGACACATAAAATATGAATTCCAGAAACTGATATTGTGTTGTAGACTAGAATGAAATTAAGTTAACGAGCCACGCCTCAACTGACTCGTTTCCAGTTTGTAGGTTTTAAAATGATTTAAAAGCTATCATCAGAGATGCATATTCTCAGAAGCGCGACTGCCAAATGCCATTCCGCAGCGCGTCTTTTTTGTGGCGGTCTCTTTGCCAAGTAACCAGGCGCAATACAAACTCGACAACACAACGCTCCAGATAAACCACCTGTTTTCTCGTGCATTCCTTCTCATTTCTCTTTATTGTGTAAATGTAACAGGAGGGAAAATGGTCTTGGGTGACACTAATATTACATACATAACCAAGATCACATCTTCTATATAGAGGGCTATAGAGAGGGTCTGCCAGTCATCTTCAGACAGACAACCCCCCAGAAAACTGCAATAATATGAAATTTTGCAACAGCAAATAAATGAATGGTCATGCCACATCACCAGTCTCCTAGCCCATACGGAATCCCTCAGCGTTCATTTATTTTATCTCACTTGAATGTTCCACTTTTGTCTTTGTGCCAGGCCCGGTCCCTTCCCAACCACTGTAGAAGGTGTAGCCTCAACCCTGATCGCCTCCTGGCTAATTACTCAGTTGATCAATATACTGCATCCTGTTGACACATTCTTATGCCTCCTGACACCACACTCAGTTACTCAACCAATCTCTCAACCAAGTCTGGATTCTTACCACTTTTTCCTACCTAATTAGGATTATTTCGAACTTCAGTATAATATCAGTTAAGTTTCATGATATCTGATATCTTTTCAATACCACACTGCAAAAAAAGGAAAGAAAAACCTGGACACGCAATTTTGCATATTGCATTGATGAAGATAAACAATAAACAATATTGTCTGTCGCTGAAACAGTGTGGGTGTAGTAAATGAAATTTGGATGGAACAAATATAAAGTGTCCATATTTCAGTAACGATTCAGGTTAATTACTGTTGATCATATTTAGCAGAAGAAAAAGTATCAGTTTAGGTTTGGACTGGGGTTGGGAATTCTGATCCAAGATCAGCGCTAAAAGTTTTGTTGCATGGTGTCTTTGCACAGACATAAAGGGGAGCTTTTTTGTTAGTGTCTGACTTGTGTCTCACAGGAAGGCAAAGATGTCATTTTCATCACACAAACAGGCAGGTCCAGTACTTTCACTATTTCAGGAGCTCAGCACTGCTTTGAAACAGTTTTTTTTCTACAGGGTAATAGTATGTCCTCTATCCGATGGCTGGAGCCTGCTCCAACAGCTCCCACTATTTTGCCCTTTTCTTCCCTTAGACCTCTCCCGTGTTCTCCTCCCATGACAAGGTCAGCTCACTGATAAGCAGCTGGGTTTGATCATCATATCTGGATGCAGATTGGTCCTCGATATATGCTGAGGGAATTTCTAAGTGTTATTCAGATTAACCTTCAGTCTCAAATCTTTCACAGTATCCATCACCTTGTCATCCTCTCCCCTCCTTCCTCCCCCATCACTCTCCCCCTCCCCCCTGAAAAATAATCCATTGCATTTTCCCTCTCCTTCTCTCTTTATCCCTGGAATATTTCTCAGATAAACTGTGAAGGACGAATGTTTCCTGATGCAAATGCTGGCACAAACCAGTCACCCTTTTATGTTGATTAGGTTAAGATGGAATTTGTATAGTCAACGGGCCTGTGTGTCTCTCCAAAAGATGCCAATCATGTGGCAGTAATTCACAGCTGTTAAATTTTACACTTATAATCCAACAGCAAGGGATTGTGTAAAGCCAAAGAGGGTGTGTGTGCTTTTTGTAGTAGTGATGTAGGGATGCAAAGATGAATTTGCAGAAGAGTTGCAGAACGGAGCTAGAAGCTGTGAGATTTGACAATGCTTGTAATAGTGGCAATGGTGAGATTGGTCACTTGTATTACATTACATTACATTATTGTCATTTAGCATATGCTCTCACCCAGAGCGACTTACATAGGTTACAATCTTATCCATTCATACGGCTGGATATTTACTGAGGCAATTGTGAGTTAAGTACCTTGCCCAAGGATACAACAGCATTGCCACGGTGGGACTTTGAACCAGCAACCTTTCGGTTACACTGGTAATAGAACTGATGCAGTTCTGCAGGTGGCTCCATAGCCCTGTTTGAGATCTTCATGTCTTATTATTAGTCTGACAGGTGTATCCCCGAGAAGTACGGTGGTGTCGCATAGGATTCTCTGATGAACTTTTCGGGGATGGGCTGAGGGAACAGAGGATGGCAGGCAACTTAGAGCAAGTCTTTAATGTGGTATACTGTGTGGCATTCACTTTGTGCAGGTATTTCAGTGATAGTTTTGAGGTTCTCGTGTACCCGGTTGAACTGAGCAATGCAAGTGATCCATAAACCAGGCTGGCATTAACTTAGAGAGTATCTGCAGAATATGTGGTGACCTTGCTCTTATAGGGTTGTGATACACTCTACTCTGTGGCCTCCCACTGCATCCTGGACACGTAATCTAGAAGTAGAAACCAACTAAATGAAGCACAGAAATGATGCTGTGCTTTTGGTGTGAATCTTTACTCACCCCAGCTGATATTTGCATGTGCAAAGTTACCCAAGGGCTGGAATAGTGATTAGGGACTTAGTGTTGAAACCACAGGACTTCAGATGTGAATCCTTATGTGGTCTATATACATCTCTGAAATTGTGTTTACAGCCATTAAAGGGGGTGCTTTTGTGCAGCTAATGAGGCTGAACCATCTATGTAAATTCTGGGTATTTGGTGAGTTTTATGTAACATGACTGTTTGAGTGTGAAAACTGGACTTTCCTTGCTAGCAGAGGAACTATTTTTGAAACACTTGCTTAACAGGGTAGGGTGAATGTCATTGTTTCTTTCTGTGAAACTTGTGGAGTCATTCAGTAAAGTTATTCAAAAGTAGACAATCAATTTTTTGGATTACCATTTCATTCGTACCTTTTGGCACCATGCATGCCGCAAAGTGTGAATATAATGGTCAAACACTGAAATTGGTACACATGGATTGCATATATTGAAGTAGCAATTTGTTACATTTTGGATTACATTTTTTACTATGCATTGGCATAAAATGCTTTTTCATTTATTCACAACTTTCTCCATTTCCTTACCATTTGAACTCTCAGTCTCACATCACCCTGATTCTTAAAGCTTTCCATTAAATTGCATGCAGAGCCAGAACTGAATGCAAAATTCTCCTACCTGTCTGTAAAGCCATGTTCGGTCATGCCTGCTTACCTGTCTGACCTCGACTGAACCCCTTAGGTCCGTTAACTGTGGCCTCCTCTACACCCCATCATCACATCGCCCGTGGTGACCAGGGCTGTCCCATGACCCTGGAATGTCCTCCCCCCTCCTGTCCGTTCTTCTCCCTCCTATGACACATTCACACCTTGTCTCAAAGCTCATCTCTTCAGGTTTTCCTCTGAATAATCACCCTATTCTATTCCAGCACCTCCTGTTTCTTCCTGTCACCCATTGTTCTATTAGTCTGTGTGTCTCCTTTTTCCTTGTTTATTCTGTATAGCGTCTTTGAGCTCATGATAAGCAGAATGTGAGTGTAATTTATTGTTCTTGTCATTATTATCAGAGTGGAGTTTTCACTCAAAATTGCAAAGCTTTGTCACAACAAGCATGTTACAGTTATATGTGTGGCTGCTATTTTATGTACATTCTGTATTGGAGAGTATGATGTACAATTTGTGTGCTTCAGCTTGTTCAATACATCTATTTAGTTGAAAGTGGAAATGAAGCTTATATTTTCTAACATATGCAGCACAGGGGCTCCTACTGTTTTGAGTGGGTGTTGCTTTTACACAAAAGTGTTTGTGGTCTAAATAGGTGGTGTTTGCCTTGCATTGAGGAAACAATGACTGCCAATTGATCGAAGTAACAATAATAGGCAGTCTCTTCCTCCTGCGGAACTGTGATAAATATCATGGACTCCCTAATGACACAGCTGTCCTCCAAACAGAGTTATAACAAGTTCCCTTGGATAGTCTCAAGTCTATTAAATGTACAGTGTCTTGGAAATCAGATACAAAATCATTAGAGTCAATAATTGCATGGTTTAAAACAAACACTGGGAATATCCAGGGACTTGATGTTTAGATTGAAGTGTACAGATCCTGACTTTTCTCATTTGGAAATTGTTAAAGTGTTTTTCAGGAAACATGGAGCTGTGAAGATGTACCATTGATGCATGTAACAAAAAGCTGCATGTTACATGATAACATGAGAACACCATAGTGGCAACCAGTTTTATTTTTCATTCAGAAATGACTGCTTATTCCATTCTCCCTCATCAACTTTGAAATGTGTTGTCCATTTCCCTCATTGACATATAACTAGCCCTTTATTGGGCTCCTCCCTGAAGGAGCCGTGCTCCAACACTCCAAGAAATGCATAGACACATTTGGCAGTTTGTGGGCGCATGGCACCATGTAAACACATTTGCCAATTTGTAGGCACATGGAAGTGTGAACACATTTACCAGTTTGTGGGCACATGGCGGTGTTTCAATGCGTCCGTCAGTTAGCGGGCACATCACAGTGTGTAAAACGTTTTGTCAACTTGTTTGTGCATGGCAGAATGGGTGGCAGAACACTGTGGGTGAAGAGATCAAGTTCCCTGACTTAGAGGAGGTTCTAACATTTCCAGTATTTTGCTTTCCCAAAAAGGGGATATACAACATATTACGTATAATATACTTACTATGATGTATGATATAATATACCTTACTGTTATATATTACAACATATGTAATACAAAATACTGTGGAGCTCCTACGTACCATATGCAAAAATATGCTACATATATTTCACAATATTCCAGCGTTTTACACAGGAGGAATCAATTGGGTATCCCTTCAACCATAAACATTATGAGGGAGAAAAAGCACACAGTGAGACAGTTAGACTGGCAGTTGAGGGCACTCTTGTGCCCTGTCATTTCATCTCTAACCTATGGGCATGTATTTACAGTCAGGCTAGTAGTACTGGATCACTGCAGAGTCATTCATTCACTGTAGATGATTCATTTCATGTATATACCTGAAACCATAATTGGGGGTTTAGGCTCTGAAAGCATGTTTTAGCAGAGTACAATGCGATATATGACAGTCTGACAGTATACTGTAATTTAAGTAAATGAAGTACATGCAGGTAATATCCTGTCCAGGATTTTTTAAGTTGAGTGAAAATCAAGTCAAGCTCAAATGTGAACGCATTGTGTAATGCACCGTTCTCTTTTCTTGCAGATATTTTGTACATTCTTTCATCTTTTACTGGCAGGGTGATAGCTTTGGGCAGGTTTTTTTTCCCCATCTAGTTTTAATTTGTGTTTGTTTGTGAGGTGGAGAGTTAACAGAATCGTGTTTCTTCCCTTCCTGAGTCCTGCTTTCAGCCCCTGCATGACCTCTGACCCCTTAACCAAGCAGTGACTCATTTAGGCTATGAGCCGTGTGATACAGGCACTCATACAGGGAAAAACAGGCTGTACGCGTCACCGGTTTGCAAGAGAAACAGCCTGTCATTTAAATGTATATGAATAAGTGTATATTGAAATGAACGTTAATCTCTTTCAGAAAGTCAGAGGAGGTTTAAACTGAGCTTTGAACTGAAAAACTGGAAGTGAAGGTGTGTAGCTGGTTGTATCAGGGACACATCAGTCAACCATACAGCATCAGCTTATCATTGATCTGTGTGTTGAATCAAACAATTTTCCAGGGTTTTATCAGAGAATTGCCTAGGGTGCCATTTAGGTCAGTAGGTCCTCTTGTGTCTTTTGTGCATTGCATCCACTCTGCTGTTGGATGTAGCCATAGTTTTCCCAGAGGCCCATGTTGTGTTGAGTAGATTTCAAATATATAGGTCACGAATTGTGCTGCAGTTCATGTCTATCAATTATGGCTAACAGCATCTGGCAAGCATTTGCATTTGCAATATCGGCTGCCAAAAAGGTGATGATATGCACATATGAAAAGAATCAACACAGCAATATGTGCTGAAGTTCAGTACTTACGCTTAGGGACTAAGTATCATATTGGTAAATTCCCCCTCACCTCCATAACAATGATACTGTTATTCACACTGTCTGAAATTCTAGCTAGAACTGGACTTGCTACTGACTGTCCGTTTTTGGGAGGAGATATTAAGTGTATGGTGTGAAATGTTTGAAAGGTGGGAGCGGATGGGCTGGCCTGGAGGTCAGTGGTTTCAGTGACCCGGTCAGAGCTGGGTGGAAGTGGACGGCCGGAGTCGGCTGGTGGAATGTGAGGTTGACCTTAAGTAGTGGGGCGAGGGCTGCTGTGGGTTCCACACTTCAGACTCATGAGTGAGCCTGTCAAAATCCGCTACCGCTACAGTGTGGAACTGAACGCCCAGTGACGATGTCAGCAAACTGTCTGTGAAGTTTATAAAGTTTGTAATTTAATATAGAACTACAAAGACCCATGGTGATTTTTTTATTTGTTATTGTGTTGTGTTTCTGTAGTTTGCTCATGTAATCCTTCATGTTACTACCTTCTGTAGGTGTATACCCACTCTTTTGTGATGAGTGGTGTCAATCTGTGGGCCTGTTAGAGGGTTGTATGTTCCTATAGGCCCGTTTGGAAGAGATACAAAGTCTGCATACTATCTGCTTTTATGCAATTGGCTGGGAGGTGTGGGGGTGGGCCTTGCTGTAGCCTGTTGCTGCGCCTCCTTTCCCATCACAGAACAACACCCTCCCCTGCAATCTACAGGGCATTCCATTTAGTTACCCCATGAGCTGATTTTGTTTCAGGGATGCTATACACACGAACTTTCTTTTTACTCAAACAGTTGGAGACATGGAGGCTTTGCAGTGCTTAAAAAGGTTATCTTGCAACCAGGGGGTGCATTTTCAGTTGCCAGGCACAGGTTTGCTGTTATAGTCTTGATCAAGGGTACATAACTTCATAAATGCACAAATGTGAGCTAAATAAATCATCCTAGATAGGGACAACTGCTAAATAAGTTAATATAAATTTTATCAGGAAAACGATGACACATTTTTGGAAGAACACGCAGTTTTTAGATCTTTTTTTCACAGTGCAGTCGAATTTAGATCCTGTTTTCTGTCTGTGTTGTTGTGTTACTTTCAGTTGGGAAGTTGCAGAATTAGAGGCTACAGAGCCAGCTCATGGTCTTCAGTTTATTTTAACACAGAGCCCTCAATTCAGTCTAACCCCAAAACACTGTGGGGAGAATCACAAAAGGATCGCGTGGCTGTAGTGTCTGTAAAACTATGGCAAGAGCCAGAAAAAATATGTGCTGTTTACAAACCACATGCAGAGGGCGTAAAGCATGCTTAACTGAGCTGCCAAAGAAGAAGCAAAGTAGTCTGGTAGTCTTGAATAATTGCTTTCTGTCATTTGTGTGCATTTTGGAATTAAAATGATAAATCTGTAAACAAATGAACCTCATTACACAGTGTGTCCAATTATTCACAAAGGTCATTGCTAATCAGTGATCAATGGCTAAAAATCATAAATTGCTTCATTTCAAGAATTTCTCTAAGCTGGTGGTGTGCAAACTTGCCAATGGCCATGGTAGCTGCCACTATAGCAGGTCAAAGACATCACTGGCATCTAAGGCTTATTACAGGGTATTCCACACAAGGGTATCCCTCTTCTGCTTAAGGGAGACACAAATAATTTGTCAGTACAGGCTGAGAGGTCAGACATTAGGACAATTGTACCGCAGTTGAGTTTTCATGTCTCTCAGGGCTCTGGAGGGTCTTTCTGAAGCTTGCTTGCTGTCTGTTTACAGAGATAGATGCTAATGCAAAGCAAATTGACAGAAGTATTGCAGGAAACAGCAGCAGTGTCCCGTCTGGGAGCTGAACCCACAGATTATAGCCAACGTTCCTTACCCACTGCACCATACTGCTGTCCCATTACGGTGCACTGAGACTGCTGGTGCTCCCAAAGGAATGCATGGGCAGCGGCCTTAAGGCCTTTTCACTATGGGAACCGGAGGGTGGTTTGAAACATTCCACACTGGCCAAGTGTGGTGCATGTCGGAAAGGCAGATGGTTTTTGTTCTTGGTCGCTAGCTGTTTTCACACATCTGCAAACTGGACTTTTCCAGCATGGTGGTCTTTAGCAACATTAAATTTAGTTGTGCACTATGCGTCTCAGTCTCTTCGAGGCAGCTTTAAATGTCTACATCTCTGACTAATTCAGTGCAAAAATAAGCCTGAATGAGTTGAGCAACAAAATTGTTTAAACCTACTTCAAAGCACTTCCTTTTGAGATGGATTGATGTGAGGGTGAATATATTTTTGACAAGGTCTTGCTGCCATTTCCCTATAAAAAGACAGGAAGAAACAACAACCCATGTAAAACATGACAAAAGAAATCAACTCCCCTATATCAATAGAGCAAGAAAAAGTTGTTTTTGTTTGTCCCATGATGAAGAGCACTGCTGAAGATGATTTGGACAGATTTATTGGTTGGGTGATTAATTGGTTTATTGGCTGATAAGTTTAGCCTGTGCTTGGCACTGTAAGTTTTCTTTAAAAAAAGTCAACTTATAAAACCACATCAGCATTTCTGTCAATATTTCTGGGCCTGTACCTCCATTAAAGAGGGGTGGAGCGAATGGATGGACTGGAATTAAAGGTTACATTAGAGGCCAACTGTCCATAGAGTGAACACTTTTAATAATGCTGTTTCCTGTATGCATAGTTCAGAGTGTATCCTGTAGCTGTAGCACATATACCAAAAGAAAAGTCCACTGGTTCTGCATGTATAAAGAAACATTATAATTTTGGGGCTTAGAAGTAGTGTGTGAATTTCATTTGAAAATTAGCAAGCCATTCTTAGACCCTTTCCAGTTATAGAGAATTAAATTTTACAGCTTTTAGTAGACCCAAGACAGCTAAACATTCTTTTTTAAATCAGATTTTATTGTGTAGTTGAAGTTTCCCTGAATAAGCAATGGATAAAATTCTGAAAAGGAAATAAATGTATTTATACATGATTTGTTCTGTTGTCCAACTTTTGCCATTTTTGCAGAAAAAAACCTCTTCCCAGAATGTCTCTGGAGGACATTCTACAGTTCTGGGAGGGCCCACAGCTTCACAGTTGGTATTCATACCCCCAGTCTTATAAATGGACAATGTGTGATCTGTTCTCCTCGCTAATGTTGTTAGAGTAGCGAGCGTTGCCCCAAAACACATGCCCTCCAGCATTTTACCCCAGGTGACAGAGTCTGGAAACTCCAGGAGAAAAAGGGTTGACATTGCACCCCCAAAACAGGCCGAGGTTATCCCCTCTGTCATCTGATGAAACTTCTCCGCCTCTTTCAGACATTGTACACTTAACAAAGAAAGAGTCTGTGAATCCACCAGTCAAGCTTGTAAAAAGGAGGTCAGACAGGAGCTAGCATCTGTCTCATTGACCCAAAACACTGAGTTATTCAGGCCTCCAATTATACTCTACGTGCAGCATGGAGTGGAAAATCCACGTCACTTATGGTGCCGCTGGTCTGCTCTTCTGAGGGTCTCCTTCTCTGAGGGGCTGGGGGGCACGTGCTGATCCCAGGACAATATGAGGCAATGGAAATTGTTCCTTTACATGCTGTGTATTACAGAGGCTGATTGATCACGTCACTTGCAGGGAATCAATGTACTGTACTGTTCTAAGCTAGTTCATCCCCTTCCTGTTTCATATTGCTAATAATGAGTGTTTTCATTTGGTGGATTTATTGAATGTCAGCTAAATGCAACCCCCACATACTGTAGGATGGTGTAATGCAGGATCGTAATATGATGGATCATTAAAATGGATCATTCTTCTGTTCTAGTGCCATATATCTAAATAATGAAAACTACATTCCTCATGTACATCATGAACATTTTACAGTTTCATTCATTATTGTAACTAAGAAAACTCAGGAAACAACTAGAGGTGAAACCAGCAGCAAAGACTGACCAGCTGAGGCAGAATATGCAGTTTTGGAATACTCTTCCTGTGTCAGTAGTAGGGTGGATAGATGCTTTTAAAATGCTGTCTCTCCCTTGGTGTCTATATCTGTTTTAAATTATGTCATGGTTTGTCCTTCTAGGCTTTATATCAAAAAATATATGCTTTAGTTAGGCCATTCATTTGGAAATCTGAATCAACCAGGATATCAAAGGATACAAAGGATTATCAAGATATCAAAACACCTCAGTAAGCTTAAAATGGAATTTTAACAATAACAGAGCAGCATATGTAAAAGTTCTTGCTAATTGGAGAGGCAGCTCATCTGATAACATTGGGTGCTCTGAATGGTAATTAATAAGAACAAGAACATCCCTCCTCACATAGCTTTTTAATAAATAACTGAATAAAAATATGGAGGTCAATTAAAAAGCTATTTGAATGCCCTTAATGTATGTGGCCAGTCCAATTTGTCCAGCCACAGCTGATGCTACTCTCCTGAGATGGAGAGAGGTAGCGATATCATCTTTAAGAGACCTGTAGTTTGCTGAAAAAATTTCTGAGTTTCGATAGCAACAAGGAAAGAAGACATCCCAAGGTCCTGCTTTTCAAACTTGTTAACATCATTCAGTCCTTGCTGAGATAAATAAATCACTCTGAGATACCACTGGTTACTATAGTAGGGGTTTGCACTTTTTACAAACTTCTGTTAGAGCAGGTCAATAGCAGCACTGAAGTAATTAATTCAAATCATGTCAATGTAATTTTGTGAACACCTAAATACATTTGGACAAATCTGGAAAGAAAATATTAGGTTGCAATGCTGTCACAGTCTTCACGGTTGGGAAGGACACCTTATTGCATTTAAGTGGCCATGTGATGTACAGTAATGCTATTTTAAGTGAATCTCTCTCTGGATCGTTGGTTCTTTAGTGAACAGTTTGCTAATTGCTCATCTCTACATTTCATCCCAATTGCTTTCAATTTAAAGTAAATTTTGTCAGGCTGTTTAAGTCAGACTGTTTCTACACTGTTGGGCCCAGTCCAGCTGGTAGGTATGCCAGGTCTCTGCAAGTCACTAACACCCTTGCATGTGAGGAGCCAAGACTCCTTCAGTCTAGACCATGATTAGATGCATTGGCTGGTTGCTTGCCTGGCTGGAAGAAGACCTTTGAGATGTTGTGGCCTTCCACAACCGGAGACCGAGTAGCAGGGGTGTGGGTGTGCACACTCTCTTTGCAAGGAGAGTTTTGTGAGATGCATGACCTATTGGCACTACAACAACAGGGAAGAGTAGAACAGTGTGGACGGTTTTATGCAAGGCTGTAATTACAAACTCTAGGTCAAGAATGTAAAGTACTGTACCGTTTCTTCTGTATGGCTGATACAATGTCCTTCTTTTGCATTAATATTGCGCCCGTATTAAGTATTACTCATTGTATTACATTATATTATTGGCATTTAGCAGATGCTCCCATCCAGAGTAACCTACACGTTACAATTTTTACATGTTATCCACTTATACAGCTGGATATTTATTGAGGCAGCTCTGAGTTAAGTACCTTAACTAGGGGTACTACAGCAGTGCCCCAGCATGGAATTGAACCGGCAACCTTTCGGTTACAAGCCCTGCTCCTTACCGCTATGCTACACTGCTGCCCCATTACACATACATGTGTAATGTGTGTTGCTGATGTCACTCAGTTTGCCGTCCAATAAACACAAATATAACCCTGAGTCATTTAAGGACATTTTAGGTCCAGGGACAGAGAGGTCTCAGCAAACACAGAAGGTCAAACCCTTCCTGCTCTGAACGTGCTCCCCCACCCTCTCGTGAAAGCGCCCACGTGAAAATGCGCTAGAAAAAGAGGCCGGAGCAAAGAAAACGCAGGGCAGACAGAGGCTGCATTGAGAATAGAGGAGGAAAAGTAAACTCCCTCAGAATATACTGACAACCAGAATGTGAGCTGGGACAATAGTCTGCCTCACAGCGAGGAACAGTGGAGTAGTGTCTTTCAGCTGCTCCCAGACCCCGTGTGTATGTCCGTGTGTTTACTTATGCGTGCTTTAGGGTGTGTGTGTGTGTGTGTGTGTGTGTGTGTGTGTGTGTGTGTGTGTGTCTGCCTGTCTGTCTGTGTGTGCATGCATGTGCAAGTAGAGGTACAGAGAGTCACTTCTCACTGTCCACATTGTCCACATGGATACTTACTTCTACTTTAAAATCGTCATTAACGGAGTGTCATTGTCCTCCTCATCACCATTGCATGTCACAAATACAAGACATCTCACAAGATCAAGATCATCTCAACAGACAAGGGAAGCCAAGTATACTACCATGCATCAGTCACTAGATCACAGAACCCAAAACACATTGCAATACTAGAATCCCCATGGATACACGCTGAAATGCTACACGCTTAGTAAAACACCCATAGATACTCACTCTAATGCTACACTGTTACCAGAACACCCATCGATACACGCTGTAATGCTACACTCGTACTAAAACACTCATAGTTGGTGCCAAGTCCACAGCTTTTCCCTTCAAGCGATTATCCTATATCGGTATGCTGTCCACAAATGAATAGATGTTTCTGACCAAATATTTTCTGTACTGGTTCATTATTCTGAAAGATTTGTTCATTTGAGCCTCTACTAGTCAGGCAGCCCCAAATGTTCTGAGCAACCATCACCTCAGCCTATAGAAAAATTAGGGATAGAAGAAAATATTACATTGGGGCGCTGTGCTATCCAGGCAGTGAATCAAAACTAGACGCTGAAGCTAACCATCCCCCAAGCAATGAAGGAATTGAATTTCAGCGCACTTCAGGATAAAGTACACTGATCTGTAAAATTCCTACACTCTCCTCAGTTTATCCTGTCAGAACCTGACTTTGTGAGCTTGTTCAGTTCATTATGTATGTGTGGTTCCTTCTCCAACCACAGGGTGACTCTCTGGTGACACAAATCTAACACTGCAGCAACATTTCAGCATTCAGCTAAAACTGATACCGTATATTGTAGCCGATTATTAACTACTAGTGAAGATTTTGTAGCTATATGTAAAAACTATGTGTAAACATTTCACTGAGAAAAAAATAGTTTTTTTTTTATTTTTTAGTTATAAATTCATTGTTGAAATACAAGATACAGTATAACAATTTCATAGTACCCTCTGGTCAGAGGAGGAAATGGTGGAATGGTCCATAACACTATGGGGGCATGTTATTTGTGACCCCCAAAGTGAGGGATTGAAAAAGGGTCAATTTTGAATCACGTGGTGTGTTCTTTTAAAGAAAACTTCATTTGTAACTCTGAGACGGAGCTTTTTCTTACTGTATTCACATGTATGAAGTCATCTTGTTCCTTTCATTCTGAGCTGTTAGGACAACACTGTCTGCCACCAGCTTTTCCTGGTCTATACTGCAGCTGCAGGTCATATTTCTGTAACTTCAGGAGTGACCTCTGAAGTCATAGTGGAATATTGGCTAGCCCCTTCTTTGCAATAATCACCACTGTTTTGTGATCGGTTTCTGCCAATACTGGCCTGCTGTATATGTTGACATGAAATATCCCACACCAGTACACCAGTGGTAATGAATCTTTCTCTGTCTGCATAATTGCATCCTGGAGTTGTCTGTGCTCTAGAATACCATGCTACTGTAGTAATGCTGAATTCTAATAGTCAACTACTAATAGAACTGGCCTGGATTCCCTATAATTCCACCCTCTAGACCCCTGTCAGAGAGGGTGGCTAGCTGCTTCAGTTAAATCTCCCCCACCTGAATCAAAAATCTTGAAGGCATGACCGCACTCTGAACACTGTTTAGCTGTTGAATGAATACACTACTGTGCTGGGGTTTTTTTCCCCTCAAACGCGTGGTGTGACGTTTAGAGTTTTGCGGTCGTGAGGTCGATCTCAGTGAATACACAGAATTGTACCTAGCCTGTGCCTTTGACATTTTGTCATTTTGCCAAAATGTAATGTGATTTCATCCTGTTGGAAGGACCGGTGAAATGTTTATGAGAGCTCGATTATGAGGAGTATGGTTTGCTGGTAGACTTCATATTCACGCCAAACCGTTTAATTCCCCAAGCAGTGTATTCTGCCTCAAGAACCCCTGGACTATTTTGAATGATATGGAATGCACCGCTGGATGCTTTGTGGGGGTAAATGGAGGGAGTGTCCCCAGTCTGTGGACTGAGGGATTCCTGCAGCAGTCTGGATGATAGTGCTTGCAATGTCAGATGGTTTGGGTTTTGGCCAGAATATTGACTTTGCACCCTGAAGCAATGCAAAAGCAGCTGCATAATTAGGATCTTGTACAGGCTAACTTTACTGTTTGAGATGGTTTGCAACTCAGGATGTATTGTACTTTTATAGGTTCATCAGATGGATTAATCAAATAAAGCATGGCGTTAAATTTACTGACAAACCAAAGAAGTTGTTACATATTCGAGTCATTGCTTTACGCTAGAATATTGAGCTGGTCCCCGTGTTCCCAGGTTTGAGTCTGAGCTGTGTCATTCACCAGCAAAGCCAGGTGTCTGGAGTGGTGGAGAATAATTGCTTCCTTCCTTTGGGGTAATGAGGGTTTCGTTGGCCAATGTCTGCCCACCAACACCAGACCTCTGACTCCTCTCCGGCTGTGTCACTCATGCCTGAGCCTATCTGTAGTTCGTATTTAAATGCTGGCTTTTGCCACTTGATGGCGCCTGGAGACCACTTTGTCTAAGCACTGTTCAGCCATGCTGAGCCTGGGTTCTGCTGACAACCTTAGCCTGACAAGCACATTATATAGTGTACATGTGTGATATGGCTGGATCCACCCAGGACATAGTTAATTACTGGGCTAACTGAGGGCCTTCATCTGAACCTGATATGAGATCCACACATGGCCCCTACATTGTTCGCATCTTTCCTAAAATTTTGAAACAAACCGTGTTGAGTGTTACTTTTTCAGTACAAGCTAGGTCTTATAAATATTGAAATTAATTTCATTGAACTTGCAGAACTTTTGTTGAGAAAAAAATCTTGACAGCGACAGGTGACAGAGATAAATGAAAGCTGAGGCTAAGGAGGGAACAGGGACAGAGGCTGGTGTCAGAGGGGATGGAGACAGAGGCTGGTGACATTCCCATTTTGCGATTCTTAATTTATCTATGTGGATCTAATTCCATGAATTATAAGTGGAATTTCTACGTTTTAGCACGTCTTGATATTGTGTTGGAACGGTACAATCTCTCTGTCGGGTACATAGTGCTGCGCGTGCATGTTGGGCCGGGTGTACACTTGTGGTCTCAGCCCTGTGCTTGGCAGTGGTGTTTGTTTGTGTGGGGATGGTGGTGTCCTTGCTTGGGTAACATTTTATAAGATTTAGTTGGATGCACTTTGTGCTTGACTTTGAGTGTTACTCCAGTTAAGAGATGCTAGACGTCAGATGTAAATGTTAATCTGCATTGTATGAGTCCAGCTTGTGAGGAGTCCTTTTCCTACAGCTAGTGACACTTTGACTCATAGGACCTGTTTATGGTTCTGTTTACAGGTTCTGTTTATGCCTGGCACTCTCTTTTCTGTTTACAGTATATGCCTCATGTTGTCCTACCTTTTTATAGTATATGCCTCATAAGTTTCATTTTAAAAATAGTTAAGCTTTTTCTATCAATAGATCCTTTACGTAAAGTGTGACTGAACTAACATTTGTGACACAGTAAAATGCACGCATACATCATCATTGGCAATGTGCCTGTGTTTGTGATGTGACCAAGGGACACCACTTTTGATCTTGAGCTGTTTGTATTTCCAAACGGCCCTTAAAATGGAAGGATAATCCACTTGGTCCATACATTTGACAAGGTCAATGCAACATTGACTGGTCTTCAAAAAACTGGCAGCCGTAAATAAGTAAGTAAGTAATATGTTTGCGAGTGTGAATTGAGCCGTGACTGTAGTGAGAAATTGTGGGAGCGGCTCATTGGTAATGGTTTACTCAGGAACAGACTGTGGTCAGGTGTTGGGCTCCTGCGAAATGTGTCCCAGGCTTGGTCAGGGAGAAGGCCTCTGACCTCCGAGTGAAATACCATTACCGGCCAAACTGAGCTCCGCCCCCCCTAACTGCACTAAATCCCTCACCTGGTCCACTTAACCTTTTCCCCCTGTGAGATCACCTGACCCTTCTGCTCTCTGCCTCCCCTCTGACTCTGTGCTTAAAGCCAGTAAGGAGCGTGGCCATCAGAGCAAAACCGTTTACTCCCATTTCTGTGGTGTGAAGTGGCTTGATGTGCTAGTACACTCCCCGGAGAAGACGGCAGGCTATTGCAAGGCCATTACCCACAATCCATCTCCTTTAATGCCGAGTGACAGGTACAGAGGTCAGGGGTCGTCGTTTTTAAAGCCTTCGTTGCGACTCGGCTGGGGGGAGTCACGGTCTTGGGGGGTAATTTATGGCGCTGAATGAGGCCTAGAGGTTAGGCAGAACCCTTGTGCACAGAAAACGTGCATGCCAATGTGTGTGAAAAGAGAGGTGCCACGGAAGATTAACTTCTCCTTCTACCCCCGCGCATTGACTAAGCCTGCAATGCTGCTGTGGAGATGGCTGCAATGACTAAAGGTGCCCTCAGAATTCAGACTTAGTATACTGCTATATTATTATTATATATTATTGCTATTGCTGCTATTAATAATACTACTAATAGTAATAGCACTAATAATACTAATAGCAAAAGTATTAATAATATTAATATCTTTATTTCTAATTTAGTTCAAAAGTGACACCCCTTTCATACATGGCTGTAACACAAAGTCCTTTACAGAAGTATAAGTAAAAAAAAATTCACAGAAAATGAAAGAATCATAGGAAAGAGGTAAGACGTATACATGCTCCCCCTTACTACTGCTTAATACTCCCCCTGCAATCAAACTAACCAAAATCAAAAAGAAACGGAACGAGTCAAAGCAGAGCTCAACAGAAGGCTGTCCTAAAACAGTGTGTTTTGACACGTGATTTAAAACCTGGAACTGAGGGGGAGAGTATTTTGGGAGTGCATTCCAGAGTTTGGGGACATAAAAAACCAAGAGAAGTTTGTCCCGTGTTCTTAAAACAAAACTTCTGGGACAAGGAGTCCAGTGGTGGATGACCTGAGTGCCCTCTCTGGTTTTTATGGTATGAGCTTTGTGTGTGTGTGTGTGTCTATGTGTATGTGTGTGTGTGTGTGTGTGTGTGTGTGTGTGTGTGTGTGCGTGTGCTGTTATTATTATATGAATATTGTGACTGTAGTAGTACCTATCTGTATGTATCTATCCTCCCCTATCTGTTTAACAAATCATAATTTTTCATGTAATCATCCCCTGTTAGGTGTATGATATTATGGTATTATTTCTGATTCTGTCTGCATTGAAAATACCTTTCATCTGTTTGTGTGCCGCATTTACGCCAATCCATACCTCCATACGAAAGGTCACACCCCAGCAATATTTTGGTTTGCATCTTGTTTTGGATTATTGTATTGTGGTTTTGTGTCCTGTACAAGCCTCTGTAGTTATGCAGCTCAATTGATATCACAACATGTGGGTTACACCAAAAGCTCACTTGAGGAAATGTTCAAAAGGTTTAACATTCACCAGCTCACAATATTTGAGTTGCTTGTTCTAATGAGAAAAACGAGCATGTTTGTGGACATCTCGGGCACACACCGTTTACTTGTCCTGAGAACTTATTAATTTCTCTGACATCACTGCTAGGATATGTCCCTTTGCTCTAACTGTGTCCTCATAAGATCAACGTCTCAATCAAGAATGAGGGAGAGGAGCGGAGGAACGGTCAAGACAACATATGGGCCAGTTAATGTCAGGATGTCTGTCGTGTTGAACTCTCTCATTGGCTAGTGGTCTGGTAAACAAAGCCTGTGGTTGGCTCAAACCAGGACACCTGTCTTTCTTAAGATGTGTAATTTCCATCATAAAAGGCTTTGGGTGCGGGGGGGGGCACATTTACTTACCAAACCCTTTTGGATGGGAGCCCTTTTGAAGTCCGCCAGCGCTTTAGCTGCCTGTTAAACGCCTCAGCCCGCGTGGGGCTGGAGCTATGGGACAGGGCGCGGGGGGCCATTAATCACGGGGTGCGCAGGGTGAGCGGGACGAGGGGGGGAGCGGCGTGAGGGGGCAGTGCGGGGCGTGAGGCGCGCGGGAGAGGGAGCAGCCAGCGCAGTCTGCTTCCTGCGTGAGGAGCGTGAGGAGCATGAGGATGGGGAAGGCAGCCGCGCGCCCGTGTCTGCTGCCGGTGCTACTGCTGGTTCTGCTGTTTGTCGGACCCACGTGGGCGCAGTGGTGGTGGCCGTGGGGAGGCTCCAGGGCCAGGCCGACCGCCGCCGCCAAAACCACCATCGCTGCTCCACGGACGACGACTATGGCAGGGTCCCCGACCTCATCTCCACCGCACATCACCCCTCGCCCTGCTGAGGGGGGAGACAGCAAGTCCAAGGCTAAGAAAAGGCCACTCAAAATGTGGAAGAACGGTGAGTTACTGGGCTTTCTGAGGGGAAGGCTACATGACTACCATACATCTCTACCTTCAAAGTCACTGTAGTGTAGGGAAGCTGGTTTATGCATTCCTGGCTTTTCACGAGGGTTATGTCAAAGGTTATGTCAAATTCTACCACCTGTAGAATACAGAATCAATGACCAGCACATTGTTTGTCATTGAATGGATTTTTGAATAGCAAAAAAGTACATGTAGAGCAATGATGAGATTTGATTACTTTTTGCATCCCATCGGATCATAATTCTCACTTGGTAGCTGACTGATTAAGCACGGAAAAAGAATTGCGTTCCTGAAGAACCTGCATTGGTAATTGATTTGTACAGTGGTGATTGCATACTGCTGAAGAGTGATGGGTCTTTTGGCATGAATGATCCACAGTCCACCTGACTGACTGGCTTGGCCATTGTGGTTTAAATTGGTCGAGGCCAAAAGGTCATGGAATGCGGCAGAGCTTGGTGGCATCTGCCATCTCCTTCCAGGAACCTCTGGCACACGATATTGGAATAACACAGTTAGGGGATGAAATTTCCTGGAACACTAGGGAAGGGGGACACACAGCAGGGATGTGGCTTTTGGGTATCCCAGCTGACTGGGGCTGGGTCCCACGCCCCCCACGTTTTATTGCATCGGTGCATGACTGAAATCTCTGCACAGCGGGGGAAGCTCACAGTGACAAACGGGAGGCTTCAGCCGAGGAATTTGCAAGGAGAGCCGGGAGTGTTTTGCCAGTGAGCCTCAATGAATCACAGTTTCGGTACTGTCCTTTGCTAGATTGATGCCGCCTAGCTGTACTTCTTTCTCTCTTAAAGGAGCATTTTGTTAGTGCGGAATGTGAGGGAAAGTATGCTGTAACTGCTTTGACCATAGCCATTAATCAAACTCTGCTCAAATGTCAACAAGCATCTTTCATTAAAATTGATCACATGGGTCAATGAATTCTGTACTATGGTTACACCTCAACAAGTCAAGAAGTCCCAAACTCCTGCTTTGGGAGCTTTAATGTAGGTTAAAGGGAACAAAGTTTACTGTATTTTTCATGTTTGCTTTGAGAGACGTCATTTGCTTTAACTCTCTGGGTCTTGTGCCTTGTTTGACTTGACTAAACCAGGCTGGGGATGAGTTTCTGAGCCTCTCTGTTTGTTCACTGTTATTGCTGGGGCTCCCTGCCTCTTATATAGTGGGTAGAGTGTGGGAACATTGCTGCTGCATGATAAGGAAAAGCCGCACGGGACCCTGGGAAATGTGAAGACAATGGAGCGTAGAGACAGGGGGTCAGGATGATTGACAGCGAGGAGACAGCAGTGGCAGTATGTGACAGGGTTTTAATAGCATCCCTTAGCGCAGAGTCTGCCTGTTACTGTGTCTCATTCACTGACAAGCTAAACCCAGTCAAAATCTGAGTCTGGTCCCACATTAGATTTACCCTTTAAGAGTAACCTCATGATTCAAGCCCTCAACCTAAAACTTCAAATACATGTTAGAAGCTATATCTTTACCTGATACGGGTCCAAGAACATACAAGTTATGGAAGTAGTAACTTCTTTATATAAATATAACAGCACACATATATTTTCCCGATCAAGTCTTGAATGATCACGTGGCATGGTGTGCAGATCACCTCTATGTGACACAGGTGTGCAGGTGGACTTCTTGTTGCAGTCTGTCGAGCCAAGTAAACAAATATTCTTCGAGGGCGGTCCATACTGTGGAGGGGTTTCCATGCGGTTTTGTTGTCACGGGCCTGGAACATCTGTGTGGTGAGCCAGCTGTTGGATTTACTGTGAACTGTAAATGAGCCTGCCAGTCAGATACCAATTTGGAAGAGCATCTAGACAGCGCTTGTATGTGTTTTCAAATGTTGACAAGATATTTGTGTAATCCCAGTAGTACTTCATGCATTTGTAGCATTACTTGCAGAATCCTCTCAATGACTCAATGAATGTGTTCACAATACAGTATTGCTGACTCCAGCACGGAGTAAGGTTTAATCCTGCTATATAGTTATATGTGGGTTAAACTGTGAGCTGTGTGTTACTTCTACTCTGTCACTTCTTACAGAGTTTTACTACTAAACTCCATCTTACAGAGTAGGGCTACTCAACTGAGTAGGGTTATTCAGTTGTATGAAGTTAGTATGGATCCTCATCTCCATCTTACAGGGAAGGGCTACTCTATCTTACAGAGTAGGGATATTCAACTGTACATAGTATGGCTACTTGATTTCATCTTACAGAGGACAGCTACCCAAATCTGTCTTATGAAGTAGGGTTTCTGCTCTACTGAATAGGACTACTCAAGTCCAAGAATGCCACAATCCAGCTACTTTTTTCAGCTCTCTGTAAACTGCTGCCATTCTTGGAATTGGGAAAGGAGGCTAAACTGGTTTAGTCAAGACTAATCAAAACATACTGAGTGTGTCTAAACAAATGCCTGTAGACATCCGACCCTCCAGGACCCAGGGCTGAGTCAGTTGTAGAGAATGGGGGTCGTTTAATCCGTGCCTTCATTCGGAGAGCAGCTAAAAATACAGCCCTCGTCCAAAATCATAACTGTGGGAGTGCTGCGGGATGTTTGATCTTGGAGCACCCCCCACCCCCCACCCCCTTGTGCTGAATGTCATAGACAGGATTTACACACGTGAGCTCAGCGTTGTCCAGTAGCCGGTACTAACAGGAACCTGATGTCTGTGGTTTCCTGTGGTACCAGGCTGCTGAGACAGACAGGTGCTCTGTGGGTGGGACCGTGATTGATGAGGAGCGTGTGGAGAGGGGCGGAGAAGGATGAGAGCCGATTCGGGGAGAACAGCAGGGCGCCTCATGTGTTCAAAGGCCCTACCGCTAAATCATTTGCGTTTTTCCACCTAGATAATTTGATAAATTAAAGGCCACATTAAATTTTGTCTAGAGCAGAAGCTCACTGAAACGCACAGTAATGACCAGCAGCAAAGGGAGGTCAACTGAGGGGTTTAATTGGGAATATACAGAGGTGAAGTGGGTAAAGATAGTGGTTATGGAGAACATTCTATAAAACTGTGGAGGTGAGTACTGTGTATGAGGCAATTTTGTGTATCAGGTACATGAATTGTGTGTGAAGGAGAGGAATTTTGTGTATAAGGTACATGAATTATGTGTGAAGGGGAGGAATTTTGCGTATAAGATACATGAGGTGTATATCAAGGAGAGGAATTGCGTATGTAAGTTACATGATTTGTGTGTGAAGGAGATTAGTTGCAGGTGTGAAGGTGATGAATTGCATGTGTGAATGAGAGAGGTTGTGTGTATGAGGCAGGCGAGTTGTGTGTGAAAGAGAGGAATTGTGTGTGTAAGTTACATGAGTTGTGTGTGAAGGAGAGGATGAGCTGCATGTATGAAGGAAATGAGTTTCCTGTATGAAGGATATACAGTAAATACTAATTGTAATTATTTTTCTGCCTTTCAGAGCGAGGATCCAAAGACCACCTGGACCTAACAGAGTTAATCGGAGTTCCTCTCCCTCCGTCAGTCTCCTTCATCACGGGTTATGAAGGCTTCCCTGCCTACAGCTTTGGGCCCAATGCCAACATCGGCCGGCTGACTAAGACATTCGTGCCAGACCCCTTTTTCCGCGACTTTGCCATCATCGCCACCGTCAAGCCCACTGCGAAAGGCGGGGTGCTGTTCGCCATCACTGACGCCTTCCAGAAGGTGGTGTACCTGGGCCTGACGCTGAGCGCGGTGGAGGACCAGACCCAAAAGATCACGCTGCTCTACGGCGAGCCGGGGTCCTCGACGGAGGAGGCATCCTTCAAGGTGCCCGACATGGCGGACAGGTGGAGCCGCTTCACGCTGACGCTGCAGGAGGAGGAGGTGCGGCTCTACATGGACTGCGAGGAGTACCACACCGCCGCCATCCGCCGCAGCGCGCCACGACTGCGCTTTGAGTCCGGCTCTGGCATCTTCGTGGGGAACGCCGGGGCCACCGGCATGGAGAAGTTTGTGGTGAGTGGGAGGTTTCACCCAAGGCTGTGTGTGTGTGTGTGTCTATATCTATGTGCTTACAGATACATGGTGATGTGTTGGCCTGGTTTGGTTTAGCAGGAGAGCTGAAGCATTTACTTTATATAGAAGGATTCCTCCTTTGTATTATTAGCTGTTGTGTACTGAAATATTGACACCCAAAGGCAGCTCGGACAGATTTCTCCAGGATCAGGACCAGGAAACACTTTTTCCTCATTCGTACTACATTTTTCACATGTGGTTGATACAGTCTGACTACTATCAGGCACGCTGCTCTGGGTTTGGAGCCACATTCGTTTTAATGGCGCTTTGAAGAAGTGTAGATAATTTGGTCATCACATTTTGTTGAGAATGCTTATCAACAGTGTGACATCCTGCTTTGAAATGAAGTCATAACACAGGCTCAGCACTGCTCTTCAGTCATTAAGCAACAGAGTGAGGCTGAGACTATGAATAGCAGGCTATGACTGTGTATAGTGAATATATGTAGATTTGCAAAGGGAATGTTTCATCTCTCTGAAACTTGTACTACAAATATTCTTTCCTTAATCACTCTCTCATCAGTTAAAACAAGCTTGTTGATTCATCGATATTGGCCTAACC
This sequence comes from Megalops cyprinoides, assembly GCF_013368585.1. Taxonomy (NCBI): domain Eukaryota; kingdom Metazoa; phylum Chordata; class Actinopteri; order Elopiformes; family Megalopidae; genus Megalops; species Megalops cyprinoides. The sequence goes on from NC_050606.1 coordinate 18,353,767, forward strand.
AAAAACATCTGGATGGCAATTATGCATAAGAGATCAGAGGGACTGGCAGCTTGGGTTACTAGTCAGGGGTCAAAGGTCACAGTGAGCTATGTTGCTCCAGCTCCCTCACATTCCCTTACATAATAAATAACTCCTCAGGTCTATTCCTCAATTCCTCTGTGAAATGATGTAAGGAGATGAGGGAAAGATGCAAGGAGAAAAGAGGGAGATACAGAATGCGGAGAGGGAAACAGAGGGTTCCTTTTTCAAGTAAGCGTTGTCAATTCCGAATGATGTTGCTCATTTGGCATTCCCTTTGTGCAGGCCAAGTACTACGGTCTAGGTTCCAGACTAGCCATGTTATTTGCAGACAATGACCAGGAATCCACTGCAGCTGAGCATATTGGCTTTGTTCCCCTACAGATAGGGGATGGGTAGGTTGGTTAGGGCTTCCTCATCTTAGCACTCTCAGGAACCCTGCCAGCTGCCAGGTGCCTGCAAGCTGGCCACTGATGTCTTTAGAATAGCACTTACCCTCCATTGTAGTGCATAGTGTGAATTGTGTTGCGAAAAGTATCTTTCGACAGGTTGAGTCAGTGTTCCTGCATGAGTGCAGGGATTGTTGCAGTGAGACAAGCCTAGCGTGCTGTTGATGTTTCATAAAACAGGGTAGCATAAATGAGTAAAAAGAATAATCATGTATTCCTTACATTGTGGCATTCATATGTGGGTGAATATGAATGATTATTTTTCATAAGGGAGGAGCTCTGTGTCCCCCCGTCTGAATTCTGTACATCCTCAGATGTCCCTCCTCATACGAATGTTTCCCAGTGTCACCTAATTGGAGAAAGAGAGGGTGAACCTAGATCACATTGTGCGTTGCTAATTCCCAGCACACTGCTTCAGTGTTGCCTCAGTCTTTGGTGTTTGCTAGTTTTTCAGTGGTCTTAGTGTTGTGTGGTTAGGCACATCTGGAACACATTAGTGTGGCATGTAGAGTAGGAAGCTGCTCAACAGCACAGAGGGAAACTCGCGCGCTCAGAATGAGTCACTTGTGTTTCAATTTGTCACGTTCAAGGCAAGGATTGAAAACCACGGTTGTAACATGCTGACACATGACTCTTTAGTACAACCTGCAAAGTCTGTTCATTGTAGCTAATCGCAAGTCACTTTTTGCAGAAAAGAGATGACTGTCATCTTGGTGGTGCAGGGAAGCTAGATAGCTAGGTACGTTTGTGTTTAATGGTAATAATACCGCTGTGTAAGTCACTCTGGACAAGAGCATCTGCCAAATGACAATGATGTAATATAAGGCTTCAAAAACATTTCTATAGAATATTCATTATTATTTCTTGTGAAACAACAACACTGCCATGTATGTGATCTCATGCCAGGTACTGTAGTAAGGCTAAAAATTAGGTACTCACTCTAGTTAGATATACTAGGTGCATAGCATCCAACTCTCAGGTCACTTGGAGGGTTACTTGGTTTTGTAAATGGCTTTTAAAATAGCTTATTACAGATCACCAGTGCCATTCAGCATCTCTGACATTCTGTGTTCTTATTGGTCACCTCTTTTACTCAGGCTGCACTGGCTCATTGGCCAGCCAATGGCATGTGAGGTCAGACTGATGTGTGGAAGTAGTAAGCCTTGTTGTGGAATCAGAGCTATATGGTGAACAGGAACAGGTTTTCTTCTCAGGGCAAAGGGAACACAAGGGGATGAAGGTCATCTTATCTACCTCCTTGCTGTAGCTCGGTTGTATCTTTGTCATTTAGACTGCACTGCCTCAGTGTCAGGGCAGCTATACCAGGGGCATTTAGACTGCACTGCCTCAGTGTGAAGCCGGCTATACCTGAGGCATTTAGACTGCACTGCCTAAGTGTGAAGCCACCTATACCTGAGGCATTTAGACTGCACTGCTTCAGTGTTAAGCCACCTGAGGCATATAGACTGCACTGTCTCAGTGTGAAGCCACCTATACCTGAGGCATTTAGACTGCACTGCCTCAGTGTGCAGCCGGCTATACCTGAGGCATTTAGACTGCACTGCTTCAGTGTTAAGCCACCTGAGGCATATAGACTGCACTGTCTCAGTGTGAAGCCACCTATACCTGAGGCATATAGACTGCACTGTCTCAGTGTGAAGCCACCTATACCTGAGGCATTTAGACTGCACTGCCTCAGTGTGCAGCTGGCTATACCTGAAGCATTTAGACTGCACTGCCTCAGTGTGAAGCCGGCTATACCTGAGGCATTTAGACTGCACTGCCTCAGTGTGCAGCCGGCTATACCTGAAGCATTTAGACTGCACTGCCTCAGTGTGAAGCCGGCTATACCTGAGGCATTTAGACTGCACTGTCTCAGTGTTAGGCCAGTTATACCTGAGGCATTTAGACTGTACTGCCTCAGTGTTAGGCCAGCTATACCTGAGGCAAGCCAAAGACATTTCTACTGGAAGATTTACCTGGACTAAAGGTATACTGGCTCATTCCATATATGACTGCAGGTTCATCCTAAACCCAGGCATTATTACCCTGTGTGGGGTACCATAGCCAGTCTTTTTCAGTGTTTGTTGCTAGCAGGTCACATGGACATGTTGACATGCAGTTTGATAGTAATGTTGTACGCTGCATGTAATCATCATCATTCGCTATGATCTTTGTGTTGTGGGCCTTCCAAGAGAAGACACAACCAGGGCATATTCATCAGGGATTCTTCTTTCATAGGAAAGTGATAAAATGTGCCAATGGACTTTTATTTGTGGGTATATGCAGTACCAAAAAGTGTCTTCATTTAAAGAATGAGGGATTATGATATGCATGTGTTCACAGTCTGTTCTGTCTCATGGGCAACAGTGTGCACTGCACTGTAGTAAAACCTCTTTTCCCTCCTCACCTCTCTCTCTGTCATTCTCTCTTTCTGTCTCTCTCTTTCTTTCTGTCCCTCTCTCTCTCTTTCTCTCCCCACAGGGTGCCATACAGCAGCTGGTGATAAAGCCTGACCCCAGAGCAGCAGAGGAGCAGTGTGAAGAGGATGACCCCTACGTGAGTGCTCCCGAACGGACACCGAGAGAAACACTCCGCTGACCTTCAGTGTGCACAGTGCTCCCTCTAGTGGTTTCATGGAAGCAGTGCGTTGAGTTCTGGCCTGCGGTGATAGATTGCATTCAGAAGGACTGCCAGTAATTTATGCACAGCTTCACTTTTTGATTTATTACCAATAATCATTTACTCATCAACATTTTACAAGATGTAAAGCTTCTATTGTAGAAGTATTCATGCCCACTTGGCTTGGCAGGTTTTTGGGTTGGATTGTGTATATGGATCCAGCAGCCTTTGTTAAAACGGAGGAAGTCATGCTTTTGTTTACCGGGACAAACACCTAGCCAAAAGCCTGGTTTCTTCTGCCAAATAAATCCCTATGCCAAATAAATGTACTCTTTATGTTTTCTGAAATCAGATTTATTCATTGTTAATATGACTTTGTCCTGTGCAATGCTATTAAGATTAAAGTATAGCTATTTTTATTTTTATACAGTGTGGTAATCATCCAATGACAATGAAATTTAACTGGATGAACAGAAAGAAATGTGTGTGTGTGTGTGTGTGTGTACATGCATGTGTATATACTTGCACGTGTGTGTGCACGTGTGTGTGGGTAAGGGGCAAGCGCTCTGGGACTGAGGGATGTGTGTTGTGTCTGTGTTGTGCCTCAGGCTTCAGGAGACAGCAGCGGGGAGGACACCCTGGATGACAGGGAAACTGTGGAGGAGACGAAGAAGGCCATGCTGGAGAGAGAGCGGGTGAGCCTGCTGGGGTGGTCCTATGGGTACGAGGGAACACCCCACTCCTTTTTTTTAATGCTTTAGCTGTTCAACATAAATGTCAGAAAACAAAGCATATGTTGAATTACAACTGGTTAAATATTCTGTGGAATCTGGGCTCTCTGATTCAGAAATCGAGTAACTCGGCAGGTATCATCATATAGTCTGGTATATAAGAAGCATGCGTGCATTGGCTACTCCTCCTCTGTGTGGTCTCTTCTAGAAGCTCAGGCCCCTATGTGTGTCTCACGCTGGCAGGCTGTGGGCTCAATATCCAATCATAGCAGTGGTGCCTACTGTGCTCAGTGCTGAAAGAGTGTGATTGTGGGTAATGGCTCTGTAATTTGTTGGTGTCCTGTCCAGGAAATGTACCTGTCCAACAGGCTGCTTCACTGCACAGAATTACTCAGGAATGCCACCCAAGTTCTGACCCAGCTGGAGCTGACAAAATAGATGGATGGTCCCAATTCATACTTTTATACCAGGTTTTTCATGTAAAAATGACTAGTGTGAAACAACATTTTGAACCTCACATATTTGGGAGTGGAAAAGGCCAATACTACTAACAGCTGGCTTTTTAAAAAGTTCAGCTTATATTGATTACTTTAGTTGTCAATTAATTACATTAGTTGCCATTACAGAGGTAGCATTCTATCTTTTGCCATCTTTTAGAAAACTCTTCAAACATGGTGTCCTTTTGGGTTCTTACTAACACTTGTTTATGAGGCACTGTTTGTCATCATATTGATGTTGAGAAATCTCTCCTATAATATCTCCTATATCAAAGCATTTTTCATAAGTATAGTTTCATAGATACAGTGTTTATCTCTCAGAGACATTTCTAGACTGTCATTTATGGAAAAGCTAGGTGGGGAAAACTCAGCCACCTTTCTGTGTCACAGGAGAAGGCCCTGATTAGGATCTTAGGTTCTGGTCCTTGTTTTAGGCTGACCATTTCTGGTCTCTGATTTTAAGTGCCCTTTAATTACTGAGGAAACATTGCCAATCCTCCTCAAACAAGAAAAAATCAAAGATGCTGATTTATGGTCTTTATTGCGGTAACTCCCATGCCTCATAAAAACCTGAGTAGTGTACAGTACATGTTTGACTCAAAGTGACATCATTTCATTAAGAAATGCTAACCCTGTCACTAGCTGACAGTGACCGGGAGCTCACAGGCGGAACACATTGGCTTCACGTGGTCCACGTGCCAAAGCTGCATACAAAATGTCTTCCTCCGACTCATCTCTGTGCTAGCTTAGCTTGTGGACCGCAGTGTGAAAAGAAGCAGCGGCTGACATCACATGTCTCGGAGGAGGGCACGTGCTTGTCCACGCTCTCCCGGATTGACAGTGGGTATTGTACAACGGGACCGAACATCGATGATGACAAATTGGACATTCCAGAATTCAGGGAATTGGCCATTCCAAATTGGGGAGAAAATGGAAAATGAAAAAAATAAATGGTAACCCTTCCTAGTGGTGTAATCAGTTGCTGAAAATCAAGCTGTTGCTCTATGTACACGTGAACTGTTGTAACACACAGCACTAGTTCCCATCACTTACATGCCATGTAGTAGTATGAGTTGCCTTCTCTACATCCATCACCTACTGTTCCCAAGGTGTTTGTCTGTGAGTTAGTTATTATTCCTGCGGCAGGGCTGTGATTGGGCAATCCCTTTAAAGCAAGTGTCCTCCACTTCCCAGCTATTTTCATATGACTATCCAGCTGTATAATGCACTGGATATGGTGGTACTCTTTTTTAACTTAACACCACCTTACATTTGGGTGGAGATGTGTGATTAGGGCCCCCTCCACCACCCTCCCTGGTGGTCTCCACCTCTCCCCTGTGCCTCGCCCTCTCCACCTGCCCCTGTAAGCAGGGCCTGTTGAAGACAGCAGTGGCTGTGCATTCAGATCAGACTTATAGCATCTCCTCTGCCAGTGCTTCTTGCTTAAAGCCCAGACCACACACCCACTTGGAGCCAAAACCAGCCTGATTCCTGCAGGAGGCTCTAGCCAACACAAACCACCCTCCAAACAGGGTCACAGCAGGGCACAACACAAGGGCTCACTCTCCCGGAGTGCCACACTGCCCCCTGCTGGAGACCACAGGAAAGTGACATTGGACCACCACACTGGCATGTACCTGTATCAGAACTGAATTTCAGTCTTAGCATTGTGAACCTTTGATTACATTGGTTTGTGGGTGTTTTTGAGAAGAGTTTCACTTCTGCAAGAAATGTTGATCTCACTCAGATGATCACGTGACCTGTGGTCACCCACCCCCAGGTGGAGGACCCGCTCAGCGTGCCGGTGAGAGCCCCACCCACAGAGGTATCCCACGGAGAGGAAGCGGACGAGTACTCAGGGCTCCTGACATCCACCCAGGAAGCCCAGGTTCTGCTGACTGCAGAGAGAGGTGAGGGCAGCTAAGGCCTGGGATAACCACACCTGCCGAAACTCAGATTTAACCAACTATATTTACACTGTTACACTTAGATGTGAATCCCATACATGGAGTGGCTTTAATCGTAAACCACATCATATGTGTGCTTTGCCCATTAAAATAAACATTTTATATTTTCTAGATGAATTTTACAGCTGAATGCCCTGTTTGTTGGGGTCTGTTTTGCCATATTGGGGTTCATTCCTTTTGGAATCTTTGATCCCTTTTCTTTCAGTTTGTAACCCTTGATAATCAATAAAACCTTTTGCAGTTTTTGTCTCTTCCTTTCATGCGCTCCCATTGCACTTTTTTTTTTTTTTGAGATGACCAATCAGGATGTAGTATGCCCTGAACATCATATGTTAACATAAAATTAATTTCTCTTGCCAGGGCTATTGCTATCTTTTCCCTTGTTTTAAACAGGATGTTTAGTATGTAAAATAGTAAAGTTGATGAAGTAAGATGATTAAGTAAGATGAATAATAATATAATAATGTTATGTCTCTCATTACTGATTGGTCCCCTCTGCAGCAACAAGCCAAAAGGAGGCCCTGGGAGAGGAACCTGAGAGCGTAAGTAAACCCAGCCTCTGAGACAGGGACAGGCCGCACTCTGGGCTCAGTATGTGTCTAGTCTCTGAACTTATATCGTGTTTGTGTGTGTGTGTGTATGTGTGTGTGTGTCCTTTTGTATCTGTAGCTTTTGGGTTTGGAATGGGACTAGGAACAAATGTTGCAAGTAACACTGTATAGAATAGTCCAAATGTATATTTGAATTTCCTCTGAAAGTGACTCCTGTTGGGAATCGGATAGATCTGTTAGATGCAGCAATCAAGATACCAAGCATACCAAGTCCTACTGTATCAGTTTTATTTCCATACACATTGGAGGGCAGTGCACCACAGTACATGCAGATACAATCTCCACATTATGCAGGAATTTCTGCGCAGAATCTTTAGATAAACATGTCCTTCAAGGCAAGATTGCGTAACACAGAGGCATCTATACATGGGCTCCCCAGTTATGGTCACTTTGAGGCCGGGATCCCCCTATCCTTGGGAACCCGAGGCCAGACACCAGGACAATCACGCTTGTGACCCCAAGCCTACAGGTCACATGGTGTGGAGCTGGCATTCTTCAACTGCCCACTTCTGTTCTCAGCCTTGGATGCCATGGGGCTGGACACTTTGAGCTGCTGTTACTGTAGAAACAGGGACAGGCAAAAGGGTACCAGGGCGTGCCAACAAGAAAAATGTAGACAGCAAGGATACAGACATACCAGGATGCTCATGCATTGCTCTCTACATCTAGTACCATACCGCAAATGTATTACTCCTTTCAATATGTTAACTGGCTTTATTGCATTATCAGTGAAAAGTTATTACATTATGATGAGCTATTACATTATCTAGTGCTTATTACATTATTGCCAAGGCTCATTTGCAGATATCCAGCAAGTCATTAGCTTTACTGTTCGCTACATAATTCTGCACAAATAATGAAATCAGTTTGCTCACATTGTTCATGTTTGTAAATCACATAAAGGACTGTAGCCTGCTAGACATGGCTGTAATGCTGGTGAAGGTGTTGCCTGTACTCCGATGGCATCAACTGAAATTCCCTAGTATTTATAACACGTGACAGTGACAGATTTATGCAAACGTAATTGCAAATATACATTGTAATTGCAAAAAAAGGCCTCCATGAAGTATATGCAATAGGTCCAGGCTGCTCATTTGTATTTAGATCAGAGGTACTTAAGTTAAATTATCAGACCCTAGTGGATGCAGTAGGCTGCCTTGGCTATAGAGGCCCTTTGCAGATTTTTATTTTCGGGAGTCTGGGCCATGTGGATATTGCAAGTCAGACAAAAGTAAAAGGCTAGACAGCTTCAAAGTTCTGTTCTTTCTCAGCATGTTGGTTTGGATAAGATAATTATTCATGCACCCCTGAATACAGGGAAGTTTGCATTGTTTGTGTAAAATAAGTACAGGTATCTATATATAGGGTCTGATTATGTTTGAAAGCAAAAGCTATCTGAAGATCCAAACATCCCTTCTGATGTAAAAAAGAGTTCTTTTCTGTGCAGCGTTTCATTGTATTATAACGCGTGTGTCTCTGTGCGTGTGTGCACATTTAGGCATCTTCTCACTTTGGACAGAAAGGGGAGAGAGGGGATCCAGGGCTCCCTGGTCCTCCAGGCCCTCGTGGTCCCCCTGGCTCCTCTGGAGATGAGCATGTAGGCATGGGTGAGCCTGGCCCCAGAGGCCCCCAGGGGCCGACAGGGCCCCCTGGATCTCCAGGAAACCCGGGGAGAGATGGCCAGCCGGTGAGTGATCTTCTCACAGTAAATTCCTCTCCAAAACTTTCTGCTGCGAATGGCACACTCCCTTCTTTTCAGCATGTCTGGCATTTTGAGGTTGATATTTACAGGAACCTCTACTTTTGGATGCATTTATGCAGCCCTGGAGAAATGAGCATTTTTCTCATTCATTTAGTTAGCGGCGTGCTAAAAGTAAGGACTCCACTAAGTGCTGAAAATACAGCAATCAAGACACCCCCTGAAGCAGTAGTCCAAACATGCTCTTAATCTTCTTATGCATAAATCTGTCTCAGCACAAGGAAGAACTATTTTAATACCTTGTGATTAAAAAAGAGGTGCTTCTTTTGAATCTGTAATAAGTTAATCTTATTCATTTGCTCTCTCCTATCAGCCCATCTCTACTGCTGGTTTTTTGGTAATAAATCATTGCTTGTGAAATATTGAGCGTTATTTGTCATGCGAAATAGTGAACAGTAAACAGTGAAGCTTTTTCAATGAGGCACCTCACAATTATCAGTCAGTTCTTCTGGTAATTGATACTCCGTTTTCTCTGAGCCAGAAAAAAAAACCTTTAATACCGTTATAAAGTGGTTATAAACTTTAAGTGCTGTTTATTCATGCCTTCATGTTAACATGGAACTAAGGGGTATAAACACATAGTTTACTGTGAAACAATCATGTAACATTCACATCTAATTAGAGCTTGCTTTCATGTTAATTCCCTAAACTATCAACTGAGGGGTGCTTTTGGATTGAGTCAAGAACGAGTAAAAATATCTTCTTTATCCTGCAGGGAATCCGGGGTGAAGATGGTGATCCAGTAAGTGTTGCTTTTTTGAAATGCAATGATACGAAATAACATCCGAAGTATTCATACACATTTATATGCAAGGGGTGGGGTTTTTTGTTAAAGAAGCTGTTGCTATAGTGTACCGTGTCACTGATATCACTGTTCATGCTGGCTGTGTGCTGGATGCCTGAGTCTGATCTGTGCCTTTATTTCTTCATAGGGACCGCCTGGGTTTCCAGGACTGGCGGGAGAATCAGGAGCAAAGGGAGAAAAGGTTCACATACAGCATCACTTCAAAGGCCGGGGTCATGTGACCAGGCTGAGCTCAGGGAGCAGACTCCATGACCATGTGTTTTCAGTCACTTACTCGTATGAACCAATTAAAGGACTTCTCTCTCTCATTCTGGAGTTCATGAAGCCTCACTTTCTGATATGTAGTATTCAAGGCTGAGTCAGAATGAAAACTATAAACCACGACAACTATAAGCCTTGACGATAACAATCTATCGTGTGTTAAGAGTAATATCAGGGAATGCGTTATCCTTTGGATTGCTCTGATTGGTTAGATTTGTTTCGCTTTTGGAGCACTGAATTGTAAAATCACTCTAATAGGAGCCCAATTATTGTGATGTTGTGACCACCGCCTTTTTATTTTGTCAAGTTTGTCAGATTATTTAAAATATCATTATAGTTTTGTCATCCTTAGTGGTTACAGTGTGACCAGGCTATAGCAGTATAGTGTTTGTGTTTGTATGTGTTCATGTATGCATGTGCGTGTGCATGTGTACCTGTGCGTGAGCGTCTGTACGTGCCTGTGTGTGTATGCGTATGCCCATGTCAAAATATGACAGGAAAAAATCCTGGTTCATTTAATACAAGGCAAAACTCTTCTGTTCAGCATCTAGTCATTTTTATTCAAATGACCAGAAGAAACAAATGCTGTAGCTACAGAATTACCTTCAGGAGAGGCAAACAAGCCTCTGTCCTTCAGAAAAAGAGAGAAGAGCTGTTATGATTGTGAGCAATGCAGGCATGTGATGTAGTGGTTAAGTAACTGGACTTTTAACCTGAGGCAGTATGTTTGAATTCTTGACGCAGTGCGAAGTCTGAATAGGTGAATATCCAGCAGTGAAAGATACTATTTTGACCATAACCCACATAGTAGTTTATTGCCCAAAATAAAATGTCTGCTGAGAAATGATAAATATGATGAGGTATCTATAGTAACTGGCCGCTCTTCCCACAGGGTGACCCTGGGGTTGGTCTCCCCGGCCCTCCGGGACCCCCTGGACCACCTGGCCCGGGTGGCTCGGCCAGGTTTCGGGTATGTATTTCTCTGCTGTGTGCCATACACTCTCTTTCCAAGAGCACAGAGGGACCCTGCTCTGAACACTCAAGCTGTTCGCTGAGTCATACCACTCAGACTGGAAACCGGCCATGTCATTAGCCAGCAGTGACTGGGTCCCGCTGCAGTGGAGCGCATTGGCTTCATTCCCCTGGTGATAGGGGTGGCTAGGTCAGCCAGGTTTACCGTGTCACACCGCTGTCAGCACCCTGCAGCTTGTGGAGTGTGGGAGAGCTGCCTGCATGATGTTAGCAGAGTAGCACTCATTCTCTGTGCAATCAGACCTCTGCAGCTAATCCAGAGTGCAGCTGCACAGCTTGTCTACAATCTCCCGTTTGTACTTGTACTCCTCTCCTCACCTCGCTTCACTGGCTTCCTGTCATCGCTCGCATCAAGTTCAAAGCCTTGGTGCTGGCATACAGGACAGTGAATGGGACAGCCCCCTCATACTTACAACCGCTCTTCAAACCCTATCTTCCATCAACATCGCTATTCTCTGCAACTACAGGGCAGCTGACAGTCCCGACCCGACTGGGTTTCTCTTTCCAGACACGATCCCTGTCTGTATTGGTCCCTCATTGGTAGAATGAACTCCCCATGGAGGTTAGGACAGCGGAATCACTGGCCATCTTCCAACGTAGACTGAAAACCCACCTGTTCAGACTGCATCTCGGTCCCACTTCAATCCCCGCCCCCTAACACCTGCTACCTCTAGTATTTTATTTTATGTATAGTATTGTGATGTGTTTTGATTCTGTGTTCTAGGGACTGTTGTATTGTAGTATACTTGGCTTCTGTCAGATTGCACAAGTATTGCACAACCTGCTTGAATAGTGTTGTGCTCATACTCACTGGTCTGGGAGTGTTGTTAGCTTGGTCTGACACTGTTGCTTGTTTAATTTTGAATGGATACACTTATGTTCTACTGTGCTGGAAGTCACTCTGGATAAGAGCGTCTGCTAAATGCATATAATGTAATGTAATGTAATGCAATGAGTTTCCACTTCACTGTAGTGGTCTGCTAAAAAGTGTAACAAAAGCCGTGTTGTTTGTTTTAGGGGGGTGTGGGCGCTTACGGCTCAGGGTTTGACGACTTTGACAGCGACGCTGAGCTCATCCGTGTGAGTCACGCCCTGTTACTGTAACGGCTGAATATCACGCCTTCATCTGCTAGTGGCCACTACGTGGAGCTTTTTCATATCTGTTATAGTACTCACTGTTGACACTGGGCATGTAATATACTGTGTGTTCATTTAAAATCAGATCAGATATAATCAGTTATTCTTAGCTTCATTACTGACTGATTTATTTGTGCCATTGATTAAGTTATTTAGTCATGTGTTTTGCTCTTGTTAATTTTGTGTGTTACGGAAGTATTAGGTTACCAAAAATTATATACAAAAGCTCACCACAGAGCTATTGTTTTTTGTCATGCTGGTTTTGTAACAAACAAACTCTGCTTCTGTAGGGTCCCCCTGGTCCTCCAGGCCCCCCAGGAGAGCCCGGTCCTCCTGGTCCAAGTGGGCCATTTGGGCCCCCAGACAGTCTGCTCCCGGGCCCCCCGGGCCCACCTGGCATCCCAGGGAGGGATGGGAAGGATGGCTTCATAGGTAGACCTGGGCTGCCGGTGTGTATTCCTGACCCCTGATCATTGTTCATTACGTCATTGGCAGTGTTTTACAGGGAGATAGTCATTCAGTCGACAGTGCAGAGGACAGGCTGCATTACTCTAGAGAATTGTGAGCATGAAAACTTATCTTTAAACAACTAATTCGTTCTAAGAGTAACAGCTGAAATTCCCTATTAAAAATATTGTTGATAAACAAAGCAATTAAAAGTATATCATAGTCTGGTGATGATTGTAACATGAAATCAAGTCACTGTAGTAGATAGTAAATAGCAGTAAAGAGTGGAGTAAATAGAGGAAGTGAGGTCACTGTAGAAACACATCTCTATGACATGGAGAAAGTGGCGGGAAGCGATATCACCAGAGAATTACTTGTGTATGACATTTGAGAAGGTGAGAGGAAGTGATGTCACTATATATTTGTATGCCAGGGAGAGTTGACAGGAAGTGAGGTCATTATAGGAGCACATGTGTGTGACATGGAGAAAGTGACAGAAAGTGATGTCACTGTAGAAGCGTATACGAAATATGTATGACATGAACAAAGTATGAAGAAGTGAAGTAGATGGGAATACTGTCCTATAGGAGCTCCACCATAAGCCCTGTTAAACTGTGCAAGCCTGGGCTGTTCAGCTCTGGCTCTGGCTGACCACAGTGTCTGCAGGCTGATTCTGCAGATGGATAAGCATTATTGTCCAGTTAGATTTAGTCAGGTGAGTGAATGAAGCAATGCCTGCTGCACTGTGGGCCTATGGGCCTGAAGCTAAGAGCTGTAGACAGAATGTCTGACTGCTCTGACTGTGTTTGACCCACTTCACCGGCCTTTGTTACAGGTGTTTGAGGAGTGGTTTAGTGGTTCTGGTTCTGAATCTGGGTTTGCGTCTGGAGAGGTATTGCCGTGGTTCATTCGGGTGTTTGAACCAGCGGGCTTAAAAGGCAGTATTTTCTCTCCAACCCTCTCGTCACCACCACCAAGCTCCCATGTTTCGTTCTTAATCTGTGGCAGACACTCAAATCTTCCAGCGCTACTAATGCAACATGGCTTGTGTGTGTGTGTGTGTGTGTGTGTGTGTGTGTGTGTGGGAGCATGTGTGTTTTTGTGTCTGAGAATATATTGTGCATGTGTGTGTGGGAGCATGTTTGTTTAAATGTGTGTGTGTGTGTGTGTGTTTTCATGTGTATGTATGTGCCCTGCAAAGGAAACAGAGCAAAAACATGTTTCACTCTGAGCTCTGCTCTGCATGTACTCCCCAGCTGCACACACAGTTTTGACATCTTCTCAAAGTCAGGTCAGGTCCCAGCTGCAGAGAGAGAGCTTTCGGATCTCTTTCCCTTGTATTGCATCATGGCACTTTCTGTCTAGATAAAATAGCTAATATGATTAGCTAGCGAGATGTCAGCAGACAGTGCTCTTCAGCATATACCTTAAAACCTAAAAACTACTGGTTATGGTTAGATGGTTACACACCTGTGTTATTACGGTCTCTGACCTCATATCTCACATATTTCATATTTATCAGGCAGTCATCTGTTTACCCAGCTCTCTCACAATACATGATTTCATACAGCCTGACTTGAGCTGCATGCTTTCTTTTTGTGAAACATGGTTAATGAGTTGGAGAAAATCTGCCTTTTACTGAAAGACAATTGGAAGCTGATACTAACTGCCTTTATCTACCTCATCGTTAGTCTAAAGCTTCCCCTCAGTGCTTTTTCTTTTAAAATGTGAAAGCGACACACATATGCTTGCTTGCAAACCTTACTCTTTTGTTTATTCTCTGTGTTAAAATGTGTGATAATGGAAGAAATAAGGAAGATGTGTTAATGGTTCCACAGTGGTATCTTTAAAGGTGTTTAATATTAATGTAAATAGTAATAAGCTCCCAATCAGACAGTTGTAAATGGTTAGTATTTGCTGAATAACAGCATTATTATATCTACTGATCAAGTAAACACATCTTTCTTGTGTACTCACTGAGCAGACAGACATTACAGTTCAGCCTATTCTGTATTAATACCAACCAAACTATGTTGAAGTGTAAATTAAGGTGCAAAAGCTGAAAGTGACAGGTAAAACAAATGAACAGCATAGGCCTTAACACTTTGTTTCCCATTATGGTACCATGTAGCTACTGTTCATTGTACTTCAAGCAACATGTACTCACCACCGGGCAGGTGGCTGAGAATTCAGACGTTCTCTCAAAGCAGCCCAGTATACCCACTCTTAGCCAAAATTTCCACCAAGTGCTTAAAATAACCCCATTTATAGTTTTAAATGCAGAAATCCTATTGCTTTCTGATTTAATTTTAATTCTGTTTCCAAGGTAGACCCATTTAATTTTATAACCTTGTGCTCAAGGGTGACTAAACAAGATGGCAGCATACAGTTGATCACATTCTAGACACATATTGGACTCATTCAAGGAAATAACTGCATTATATAATTTATATACTATTATCTTATTGATAAATGTAATAAAGAGTACTAACTACTACAGAAATGTGATAGCGTTGAACTTTAAATTCCTGTAGAATAAGATGGAAGGAATGTATTTATCATCAGATTTCAAAGTATATTTAATACATGTCTAAATTTATCAGTTATATGTACATTTTAGAATATAAATGGGAACATGAATGTAATTTTGGAATATATTCCACAACATTTGCATAACATTGCATATTTGAGGATGTAGCTATTCGAGATCTGCTATATTGACATCTGCTACATTTTCACATATCGCTAAAACTGTATTTGATGTAATTTGGATAATGAGAATAATAATTATTATGTTAGCATATAGTTGTTTTATTAAGGGATGACAGTGATTTGTAAGCATGTTCTTGTTTGTGGCTGGCGCAGGGTTCTGCTGGTCGGGATGGTGGTATTGGACCTCGGGGACCAAAAGGAGATATGGTAAGATGGGTGTGGGTTCTGTGGGGTGGGAAATATGTCATGGGAGCAAAACAAAAGGTTTTTCTCATTCTGTGCTCTATAATACACTACAGAACACACTGATGTGCATTGCCTGGTTCAAATGTTGTTCTGAGAATTTATTCATTTTAATCTTTAATTTCTCTTAAAATAGGGTGACCCAGGCCCAATGGGACCACCTGGACCAAAGGTATTTTTTTCTCTGAACATGTGGCTAGAACACATTGCAAATGAGGGCTCACAATTTCCCCTGTCCTTACTACCCTGAGTCAGCTACCTGTGTCCGTCAGAGTGCATTCTAAGGTTCTTGCTTTCTCGTCTGTAAAGCATGGTTAACCATAAGGAGTGCAGAAGCAATATTTTTGCTTTTACACCCCAAAGCTGTGCAGCACTCTACCACAATATGTTAGAGAGTCATCAGCGGACAAATTTAAAATACAGCTGAGAATGTATTTGTTTGGGATGGTTTGTAACTGGTACATTTATTTTTTTATGGATTTATAATAATTTTCCTGTATTTCTCTCTTTTTTAAGCATAGCTTTTATCTTTCTCGTAATTGATTTATCCCCTTTTATGACTGTTATGTTTTTACTCATTTCATTTTTCTTTTGTAAATGTGAAGCACTTGGCAAACCACTGTATGAAAGATTCTATATAAATAACATCATCATTATTACTAATACAGTGTTGACTCCAAAACAGGATGCAAGTCTGCAGCCGCAGGTCCTGCACCAAACAGAGTCAACTTGATTTGTCTTGCATCATTTCAAGTCTGGTTAAATCTCTGTTGTTAGTATAGATTTCCTTATGCGGTTAGTATCTGTTGTTCTTATAGATTTCTTTAAGCATTGACTCCTTTCTCTGTTGTCCTCTCACAGGGTGCCCCAGGCAGTCCGGGACCCATAGGACCAATGGGGCGTATCGGGCAAAGAGGGATCCCTGGCCCCCAGGGGCCTCCAGGTCCTCCTGGGCCCCCAGGAAGGGGTTTCAGCATTGACATGGAGGTACGATTTTGTTTCCTATTGTTCCAGTGTTAGTGTGTTCTGACACACTATGTGCTCCGTTCATTGACTCTTTTTTAAGGTACTGTGCTGTGTTTACCCTGTGGTAAGGTGCTGTGCTGTGTTGATTCTTGCAGGACATGGAGGGGTCTGGGAGACAGGTCATATTTGGAGCAGGGGGATCAATAGGACCCCCGGTGAGAGAAAAGTGTCCACTGTGTCTGAGAAGACATGTCCAACAGCTACCTCAAATCTAACACCTGCCCAACACTTGTCTAACACTTTTATAACACTTGCCTAACACTTGTCAAACACCTGTCTAACACTTGTCTAAGATCAGTCTAACACCTGCCTAACACTTGTCGAACACTCATCTAACACTTGTATAACACCTGCCTACCATCTGCCAAACACCAGTCAAATATCAGTATAACACCTACCTAACATTTTTCTAACACCTGTGTAACACTTGTCTTACACCTGTCTAAAACCTGTCTGCATGTCACAGGCCTTAACAGGCCAGCAATGGTAACCTCCAGTGGGGAGTCATGGCACAGTCTGCTGAGAAATACTAGTCTGTCAGATAAATTTAAACAAAACAAAGCCTTCCAAAAGGCTAAACGTAAAGCAGCAACCAAGATTAACACTTAAGGAGCGATGGGTCTTCTTCCGAGAAACT
Organism: Megalops cyprinoides; assembly: GCF_013368585.1. Taxonomy (NCBI): domain Eukaryota; kingdom Metazoa; phylum Chordata; class Actinopteri; order Elopiformes; family Megalopidae; genus Megalops; species Megalops cyprinoides. Next base: position 18,370,721 of record NC_050606.1, read on the forward strand.
CTGAAAACTCTGGAAACTTCCCAGCTATCCAATGCTTCTGTTAATGTTTTTTTATCCTTAATATAATTTGAGAGGCAGAAGGCGAATGGTGTCAATTCCATGAACAGGATTGCATAAAGGAAGAAATGCATAAATTAAAGTAAAACAGTTTTCCTTGTAGCTGATTTCCTTGAGGACAGCTGTTTGTGACCCAACAGAGAAGCCCAATAAGGACTTGTTTAAGAGTCATTCACAGCCCTTAGGAATACCTTGCCTGGGAATACCTAATAACCTTGGACCCCCACAAGAGAGACTCCCAAGTTTCTGACAGACTGGTGGAGATTAGCAGTGCTACTGGGAGCAGAGCATCCCTGAGTCTCTGATCTCAGCACTGACCCCTCTCAAATGCCTTTTGTTTTCTTTTGCAGGGTCCTCCAGGCCCTCCTGGCCCCCCAGGACCGAAGGTAGGTAAGCTGACCTCCAGGCAGTGGAGGGGTATTGTTGGTATGGTAAATCCATTTGCAAGAATGGCTGAGTCACTGTACTGAAGTCAGCATGTCTCTGCAGGGCCGAGATGGGGTAGACGGGACGCCTGGCGGTGCTCTGAAGGTTTGTCTCCTGCTCCCTGTCTCCCTCTTTCTCCCTTTTGCTCTGTCAGTCTTTCTCTCTCTCTCTCTCTCTCTCTCTCACACACACACACTCCCTCTCTCATGTTTGCTCCAGTTCCAATCTTGTTAAGATGAATGACAATGTGATTCTCATTACCCGAATAATTCCTCTCAATTCCCCCTAGATAATTCCTCCTCAGCAATACTGAATAAATACCCAGGGTAGTGCATAATGATTTTATAACTGTAACTCTTTCCTCATTGTTGCTGAGGCTTTGGTTATCATTAATGATAATTAGAGTAAGTCATTACACCATGTTATGCAAATTTGATGGCGAGGGGACTGTAGGCATTTTTTTTGCTAACAACTGCTTGTCTGCTCTCATGCTGTATTTGAAGACATATTTTGGTTGATTTCATATAAACTGATAAAATGTCAGATGAATATAGAGATTCATAGCTAGTGAGAATATAATACATAGCATGTCAACAGCATGCTCGTTGAATAGTATCCGTTTCATTTATTATGATGAACTGTACCTATATGGTGTATGTATTCCCAGCTGTGCCCCCCTCCGACCTCTCTCCTTAAAGGCTTATCTCTCTGTGTCTTATTTCCGCTGTCTCACTGCCTTTTTCTCCAGGGAGAGCCCGGTGCTCCAGGGAGAGATGGAAATCCTGGACTGCCAGGATTACCAGGAGCTCAGGTCAGTGCGTCTCATAACACTCAATATGTAAGGTGTCACATCAGCTTAAGCTAATGCCATCAATTATGTCTAGTGAACCGTGCTCAAGTTCAGTCTGACTCAGATGTGACATGTCCTAATGTCACTCCTTAAACAGTCATTCTGTAATAGGTCACTAAACTGCTGGTTGAAAATGACTGTTATGTTTGTATTAAACATAGCAGTAATAGAAATGATAGCGCTGTAAATAATAAATGCTAGTGCTGTAAATGGGACGCTGTACATGTTTTTTGCTGTAAAAGGTAGATAATGTAGTACTGCCAAATTGAAAAGTTGCACAGATGCAAAATTGCATTTCGACGTACTGGCAGTCTCAGTATAGTGACGTGTGGTGTTGAACTGTCTGAGCTTCTCGCTGTAGTCACGCTTGCTCTTTTTTTCCCTGTAGGGGTTAAGGGGAGAGAAAGGCAGTGCTGGACCGAAGGTAACCTCCTTCAGCTCTGTCTGTTCTGGTCACTGGTCTTGTGTTGTTCCCGCTGTGTTCTCAGTGATGCTTGTGATGTGTGACGTAGGGGGAGCGCGGACTGGATGGACTCAGCATCACTGGGCCCCCAGGGCCGCCTGGACCCCCAGGCCCGATAATTAACCTGCAGGACGTAAGTAGAAGAAATGGGACACAAATAAACATTAGAGGGCAGCAGGGCCTGTTCCCTGAGAAATAACAAAAGAGTTGAGTGGAAGACGGGAGGCATGAGTGATGAACAGGAGAGATGAGTGAGGAACAGGAAGGATGAATGATGTCACTCTGCCCTTAGGGCACCTGGGAGGTTCTGTGGTAGTTGACTTCACAATAATTTTTGCCATGTATTTTGCCGGTTGCAATTAATTTGAACTGTCCTGGAAGAATATGCATTACATTATATTGTATTACATTACTGGCATTTAGCAGACGCTTTTATCCAGAGTGACTGGCATTGGTTACTGTTTTTTTTAATGTTATACATTCATACAGCTGGATATTTACTGAAATTGTGGGTTAAGTACCTTGCCCAAGAGTATAGCCTCAGTGCCCCAGCAGAGAATTGAACTGACAACCTCTCAGCTACAAGTTCTGCTCCTTAACAACTATGGTGCTCTGCAGCCCGGTTCATATATTCCTAAATTAAACCCATAGACAGTGCTCAGTCAGACATACCAAGTACACATATCTAGACAAGCCAATGAAAGGTACGTCAGTGCTTGCAATTTCCCCAAGCTTTTTTGTGTCATAAAAAGACCTTGGGACTGTTTATTGTCCATTTGTTACTGCTGTTATATCACAGTCTGCAGTAAAGCTGAAAGGTGAGGGCCTGGTGTGTGCTGAGGTTTGTGCATTTAAGCGTTCATCTAAATGATAGCTTGTTTTGAAATAAAAATGCAAATGAGTAGTATTCCACACACGCATCCATGACCATTCCTGTTGCAGTAAGATAGAGTAAGCAGACATTTTGGTACAATTGCTTTTTTAAAAGATAGCGGCTTGTGCGACATGTTTTGCCCAAACACAGGCAGCTTAGCCTGACGGTCATGGTGCAATAATGGACCTGTCGTCCCACAGCTGTACCTCAATGGCACGCAAGACCTCTTCAACTTCAGCGAGATTCAAGGCCCGTCTGGTCCTAAGGTGAGCCAGCGGTTCTCGTCTTGGGGGGTCTTGTTGGGGTATGATACATGTGCGGCTTGTGCTACCAGCATGGACGTGACAGTGTGAACTAACGCGTTGGTTTGAGTTGGAGCATGCCATTTTCAGACAGAACCATGGCCAACTTTGAAAGCAATTTATTCCCACTTGCATGTTGCTCAGCTGAAGTGCCTCATTATGCTGAACTACAGTGAGGACAGGTCCTTCTGCAGAACTGTGTTAGAACAACATTTTTAGCAGAATTGTGTATTTGGGATTGGCAATAGCAATGTTGGTCATTGAGCTGCTTACACTGACATCGATAATTACTGATTACCGATATTGATTATGATCCTGAACATTTTGATTGTTTTGTCGAAGCAGCAGGTGCATAAACAAGGATCATCCATTAATATTTACCATAAACTGATAAAATGGGTTAAAGTTATATGTCACTCTCTGATCTGTTATTATCAGAACTGATAACCTTTTGTCATTAAAAAAATATATGAGGTACAAAAAAAGCTGCAAAAAAAACATTGCAAGTCTAACGGGAAGTTGTCTGCCTTCTTTGTCAAGAGCTCACAGGCTCACAATGGGTCTGAAACAGATGCCAAGCTCACCAGTTATACCAGGTTTCATTGCACCTGGTATTACACTTTTCACTTTCTTGAGAACTTGTGTCCTTTCTCAAAGTCTCAATAACATTTACGGTAATGCAGAATACAGGATGCAAGGTAGAAGGTAGCCTGCTGTTCGTGCTGTTGAAGACATTTTGTGAGAGCTCTCCTTTCACATTCATTTCAGTTGGTCAGCCATTTTTATCATCATGCCATCAGCACACTAGGGCGTCTCCAGCAACTGCTTTAAAGACAAAGAAAAATAGAATTGTCACAGCAGTGTCAAAAGCTGCACAATGACAATTGTATTGGCTCAGCATCAGTCTATTCTGAGCTGTTATTTTGCATTTGGCTAAGGCTGTCTAGTTATAGAAAAAAAGTTTGTGTGCCATTTTACTTTCCTCTGTCTGATAATAAAACAGGATGTCAGCTGATGTCAAGAAGTCAAAACAAGACACTCAAAACAAATAGACCTCAATAATGCATTTTCTTCCATATGTCTAAAATGTAGAAATTACAACAACATTTACTTTGTGGTCTCTCTTCTGCGCTAAGAGCAGGTCTGATAATTGCTGAACTGTGCCTATGTTGGTGGATCAAGAGAGAGATATACTTGTAGTCTTCTAGTATCCTGTGTGAAAAGTTTTGAAGAGGCAATGTTGACTTGCCCTTAGCCAAACCAGCAGACCACACTGTATCTGCAGATGAAAGCTCGTCCTTGATCTTGGTACACAGTATCAGAAAATAAATCCTTATTCAGATCTATGGCCATATTTACGGCTTCTCTTTTCCCTGATGGACTCTGATGCCCTGTCATTTATGCTGATGTTCATATCAGTGCATTTGTATCCGCACGTCTGAAGTTATACATAATTGCTGCCCATTGATGCTAGGACATTCTCTCATAAGAGCGGAGGATTCCTGGAAATTTTTGCTAGTTTTTAGGTACACAACCACCAGGCCGGAACTGCACTACTTGTATGCTGATTTTCCTGTTTGCTTAGGGCCAAAAGGGATCAAGGGGTAACCTCGGACTGCCTGGTATCCAGGGGCTTCCAGGGCTGAAGGTAAGAAACAGAGAACGGGAGAGAGGAAGAGGTGTACAAAGGAAGAGCCACTAGAGTCAGTGGTGTGTAGTGCACTCAGTAAATGCTCCGGGCCCTCTCTGGGCCTACTCTGAGCTCTGAAAGTTGTTTTCTTTCTTTTGTGCGAGGTTACTTGTGAGAGGTCCAGCTATAACCCCTTTAAAACAGGCAGGCAAAAGCACTTGATATAATAAGTAACAAAAGGGTGTTTGTCCTGTTGGATTCATTACAGGTATTCAGCAGACACTCTTATCCAGAGCAACTTACATCGGTTACAGTTTTTGTGTGCTATCCATTTATACAGCTGGATATTTACTGAGGCAATTGTGGATTACGTACCTTGCCCAAGGGTACAGCAGCAGTGCCCCAGCAAGTAATTGAACCAGCAACCTTTTGATTACCTGTCCTGCTCCTTAACCACTATTCTACATTGCCACCCATTGGATTTATGTCTACTCAGACGTGTGTGCAATAATCTGAGTCATCATGTGATGGAACATGTCAGTGCCATTTTTCATACACCATTAAATGGTAGTTGAGTGGTAAAATAGAGGAGAAATATTTTGGAATAGTCCCAGAGTCCTTTAAGCCTAAAACTAATGGACAGATTGAATCAGGCTGTTTTAGCATAAGGTTGTGAGATACAGTATATCTAATGAAAGTGTGGATCTGGTCTTGACTTGTGGAACGGCCTGAATGAGACTGAGATCTAGATTTGAAGTATCCTCTAAAAAAAAATGTATATATTAAGAATATTTATTAGCATTTTTACATATTTTATATATTTAACTTATGTTTTATAGTATTTTATAGCATTTTTACATAAATTTGTAGAAAAATTGTATACATCACAATGTATTGCCACAAAATATTTGATATTGCTAATCTTGGGCTGAACAACATGTTTTTCAATATATGGTAATATATTCCATTTTTGTATAGGATAAAAATGCGACTTAACCCTCTGTAAGGGTGGGCATTGGTTGTTTTATACATGTGCTGTGCATTTTAACATGTGTGTGTGTGTCTATCTACAGGGTGAGAAAGGAGAGCCGGGAATCGCCATCGCTGCCGACAGCTCCTCACTCCTGGGAGGGCCACAGGGGCCCAAAGGAATCAAGGTCACTGTCCTCCCCTCGCTTTGGTTCAAAGGTCATGCGAATGATTTCCGGGGTGTTCACTTCCTGTTTGTGTGTTGTGCAGGGTGACCGTGGCATCCCTGGAGAAGCTGGAGCTATGGTGAGATCACGTTCTGCTTCCCCTCCAATCAGGTCCCTTAACAAACACCCTCTGTTCCTCTGGAAATGGCTTCATTTTCATTAGTTTTCATGTTGCTCATAATGTTGTTAACAGAGGTGGACACCCCAGCTTCAGAAAGTAAAAGTCCTGCCACGTATTTGTTCTAGCCATTCACTAGACAAGGTGATTTCACTAATTAGCTCCTCTCCCTGGCTGAAGAGTTGTGCTAATTAAATTCAGCTGGTGTAATGAATGGCTAGAAATATGTGGCAGGACTTTTACTTTCTGAAGCTGGGGTTTCCACCTCTGGTTGTTAAACACCTGCTGCTGAAAACATCCTCTGAGGGAGGGGAGCATGGTATATGGCTTGCTCAGGAGAGATTTTCCCTTTTACAGGGACCAATCGGGCCACCTGGACCTAAAGGAGAATTTGGCTTCCCCGGTCGCCCAGTAAGTTCTCATTTCTCATCTCGTTCCTGATCCCTAGACCAGCTGAAATGGGAGTAACTTTGACTGTCTTTGTTGATCGATGATTTGATTTTAATTAATCATCTTGGTCCGGAGTGACTTTCATCATCATCATTATTTAAGGCATGGAGCATTTAGCTGGATGCTGTAGGTAATGGAAGGAAGGGATAGTGGATAAGCATGTTGTGCTGCAGGTCAGGCTGGGGTCTCTAGAACTAAAGGACTGGAGATTTGAATCTTGAATGGAACGCTGTTGTATCATCTTGCTTTGAGATAATTTACTTCATAATAATTTCAAGGGAATGATACACCAGAACAAATTTTTTGTCATGTTTGAAGACATAACAAAAGTAGTAGTGGACTGGAGTATTCATTTTAGCAGTTGTTATTTTAATTGTACTTGGGGTGTCAGTTTCTTCAATACGTCGCTTCATCCATTAAATGAGCGGCCATTTTGTAATTTTATGTGGGTTGACGTTGTTGGATTGCTTTGTTCAAACTGGATCATTTGAATGAAAGCAGTAAACTTCCCTGGTGGCTAATGATGAAAACATGCCAAAAAAAAACTCACCATAATCTGTTGTTGTGGAAGGGAGTATTCCAAGCAACGATATTCTGTCAAATCAATCCTATATGTCATAGTGTTTCTCTTCCTCCCTACTGTATAGTGTTCATGCAGTCATTGCATGCTGATTGCAGAGCACAGATTTCCTCTTGCGAGTATTAAGGTGAACACCGGAGTGGAGGAATAGTCAGTTATAGGGGAACAGCATTTATTTTGCCTGTATTCAACTTCATGTCATTGCTCTGCTTCCAGGATGCTACACATGCGCAGCCTTTAATTTTAACCTTTTAATTATGTGATTTGCCCCACTTTAGGGTCGTCCAGGAATGCTGGGAAAGAAGGGGGAGAAAGGAGATTCTGCTAGTTCGCCAGTGAGTTTAATCTGCATATGACATATTTATTTGTAAATTCATATTTTTTTGTATATGTATTTCATACACATTTGTACAGTTCCTCTATTATCTGTGATTAGTTCCTCTGTGAACTATTAATCGTCATATTTTTAGACAGATGCATTTTATGGACAGCGTGTGAAAAGCCAGCTGTGCTTACTTGTGCACTCACAGATGAATACCCATATTATGGCGACACTGGATTCAACACTGGCCTGTGAAAACTGTGCTCTGATAAAGCAGCTTTTCTCATAATGAACTTAAACCTGTTGCCTTTGACCACAGCACACTGTTAGGAGCGTTCTCCACAAAACCAAATCTAGCTTAAAGCTGGTAAAATGTTTATGTTTATTTGTGTCTTGCTTTAGTTTTACCACCACAGTGATAATAATTTTTAACTAGCAACCACTCTTTCTGTTTACTGGCTAAAGTATACTCTTCATGGTCTTAAAAACAGGTTAAATACAATAACGTGAATCAATTTTTGCAAGCCTTAAGAAGGGTTACGGGGGTGGGCCTGTGTATGAAATTAACTTTGCTCGGCATACAGTACGTTAGCCTTGCAATGATAATGCTGATCTGTTTGTCTGTGATTTAGCTATATTGTGTTGTTTAGGGTGGAAGCTATTTCAGTGTGCGTTGTTCCTTTCCTTGATGCGACGGACAGGAGAATGTTCTCCAGCACTAATACAGTTACTGGGGTATTGGCTATAGCAGCTGTGCATGTCTCAGGTTAAACTCACTAACATTAGAGTCGGAGGGTTTAATGTACCTCACTTACTAATTAAGTGCCAGGCCATTCAACTGAAGTGTTAAAATATGCAGTTTTACCAATCACCAGGAAGGGTTTGAACAATGCTAATGCCTCTAGATTTTTTCTTTTTCAGTTTTCCATTTTAAGATACATACTGATATTAAAATAACACATTGATCACATCTATGTGCCATTCCTCTTACTAAGCATGTTCATTATTGCATACATGTAGGACCGAAATAGCCAGAGCAACCAGGATTAGACTGTCAGTTACCAGGCTAATGTAGAAGACACCTACTAATCTATGTACTAATCTACGTGTTTTAACAGGGTCTCCCTGGCCCTCCTGGCCCCCCTGGCCCTCCGGGACCTCCAGGACCTCCCATAAACATCAACGGAGTAAGTCTCCACCCCCAGGAACCTCTCCCATTTTTTCTGTCCTCACTTTTTTTTTTGTCAGTTTGTCTCTTTTTTTTCTAAAGTGGCCTCTGTTCACTGAACTGTTCTCCTCTAACTTTTAAAGACAGTCTTTCCGGTCCCTCCCAGACCACACTGCAAAACACCAGTAAGTGGCCTCTGACATTTGACAGGCGGGTGTCTGGGCATGACCTGTGGGCATGTACCCCTGACACACCTCCCTTCCCTTCCCTTCCTGTCTTGCTGCCCACTCCTTTTTGTCTGTCCTCTCATCTGTCTCCACCTCTGTGGTACACAGTTCTGCATAAAGCTGGCATAGCATTTTGTACAGCTACATGGCTATTTAGAAAACATAGAGGGCCTTATTCCTTCTACAGTTACATATTATATATTATTAATGATGAATGGAGAACTCTCAGGTGTTTTTTATGTAAAACTACACACCCTCCAGGCCTTTTTTTTAACAAAACACGTTTCTAAGCCACCAAAGTGTATGAGACCCAGACTGGAGTGATTTTTAGAATTTCAACTCGCACCAGAAACCGTGTGGAATAATCTGAGCACAGAGCCTGCTTCATGCTGATGTGGTAAAAGTGTCGGATTCGAATGTGCCTGCTGCTCGATGTGCCTTGGCAGTAAGTGTGACTCCCCCCTTTCAGCATGTTGCATGGGGGGGAGGTGGATGGGGGCTAGAGTGGGGGGAACATCGGGAGCTGGTGTTCCGTTGGACTGTGCTGCGTGGAGGAGACTAACAGCAGCAAAGCAAGGTGATCCCCAAAAACCAGTTTGGCAAAGATGTGGCTTTTTACTTATTTTTTAAGAAGGTAATATAGCAGTCATTTATTTAAAGAATTACCTGCCTCATAATCATAACAATGATAATACTGTGCCATACAGTATCTTCCTTCCCACTGGCCTCTGGTACAATTACAGACATAGTTGAGGAGGCCTATAATTATTATAAGAGAATATATATTATAATATAATATTGTAATATTAAAATAATAATAATATTATAATATTATAATGCAGAGAAAAGGCCCCTCAACCCAGCAATGCTCGTCATTTGGTCTGTATCACGTGACACACACGCTGTACTCATTTTGAATTTGAAGTTAGATCTTTTTCAAATATGGTAGATATTCTAAATGTTTTTGGAGGGCCACCTTGATGTAACATGAATTTTAATTCCATATGCCTGCTTACTGTGTGATGTGTATGTGATTTAATGTGGTTGTATATTCGTATTTGTTATAGTCTGCTTTGTGGACTGCTCTGGGTACATTGTCTCACTAACAAAGGCAGCCCCCTGTCTTGTCCATGTTGCTGCCAAATTAAATGCAATCCTGATTGCATTATACACACCATTAATAAATGGACGTGGCTGGAAGTGCTAATTTATGCATTTTAGCCTGAGGAGTTGAATGTTGTCCTCTTAATACTCCGTAGACTATAAATAATTTGTTTGCAATTTCTCTGCAGAACTTTAAATCCGTTTTTCAAAGAACTGACTTCTTTTTTTCAGACAGTAACATCTTTTGGGATCATTTTTGGATATTCTTTACACACATTTAGCCCTGCTGTTTTGACAGAATTTGTCATCACTGTGCAACAGATCTGTCTTTCTCTTAATTTGTCTTATCTAGGTGAACGCTAACAGGGAATCAAAGCAAGGTGAGTTCAAAAGCATCAGATACTCCTGTCACTGAGATTCTGTGGTATTGTCTGTTAATTCTACAGCACTAAAGTCACTTACCACAGTTCACCACAGGAAGTCTTGATTGCACTTTAAAGACATTGTTTGATGGAAAATACTGCATCATGGGAAGTGTTATCATTTGTATTGAGCAAGGATCGATCTGCATTCTGTAGATTCATTTCACTGAGTGCTTTTGTCCTCAGTAAAGGAGTATTTTAATGTTTAGTCAATGTAGAACACAGTCACTCCATTCAGCTTCCATAGAGCACAATATAATACTTGCTTTAATGTGCTAACATCTCGGAACTATGGGGAGAAGCTAAAGTGGTTGATGGGCTGAATGGAATGGGTACAGGTCTGGCTGGAAAAAGGCCAAAGACCAGTGATGGATTCTTAGAGTCTTTTCATTGAACTGAATTGTTTCATTCAGTTCAACATGATGATTTGGTTCACTGACTCGCTGATTCTTTCTGTTTCAGACCCACAAAGTCACAAACTATAGGCACTGACCAAATTATTGTACTCTGTAATGATTTTGTAGTTTTGTACAGGCTGGTGTAGTTGTTGCTCAAAACATTAGGAGATGGTCAAAAGGGGTGTCTTCTCCACCATGACCCTCTAGGACCAGAGCTGATCTGCAAGAAGAGTCTAAGAGAATGAGGCTCAGGTGTCTGTGATAAACTCAGAGCTTGATAATCTGTCCATGATTCACTTCCTCTTTCAGGAGGAAGCTGGAGAGGATGTGTGGGACCCAAAGGAGAGAAGGGAGACCCGGGAACACCAGGTACCTTAACCTGTACTGCACTTTGCATCACACTTCATTACTCCTACAGTCAGCAATGCACCAACATGTGGCAATACTTGTGTTTGCAGTGTGTTGATATGAAGAGATGTGGTTGTAGTGATTCACTCTGAATAAGTGTATTTGCTGTGGTTGTGGATTTTTTTGCTTTAGTGTGAATAGTTGCACTTGTAGTGGTTGTAGCGTTGTGTGAATAGGTGCGTTTGTACTGCTTTAGTGTGAATGTGTGTTCGAAGTGGTTGTAGTGTTGTAATGTGAATATGTGTATTTGAAGCGGTTGTAGTGTGCCGTGTGAATGGGTGTGTTTGAAGTGTTTCAAAGCGAATATGTGTGTGGTGATTTTAGATTAATACGTGAGTTTGTGGGTGCTTTTAGGGTTTAGGATTGCTGTGATGGGCTTCTAATTCAGAAAGTGACAGATAAAACATGTTTTCTTTCCACAGGCCCTGAGGGTACCGAAGAATTTGTGGTAAGTGCATGCGCAGCTTTATCCTGGAGAAATAATGTCCTGTACTGCACTGGGGAAGAATACTCAACTCAAGAATACTACTCCGTATTCATGAGGTTGTGTTTGAGTTTGCCTACCATCACTCAGTCTATGGCACTGGCACGTTCATAACAGCAGGTGGCGCTGTATGACCCTCCCCCATTAAGACTACTGCTTTCTGGATTGTTCCATGTACAAGGGGAGGAATAAGTGAAACTTATCAAAAATAATTATCTCATAGTTCTTTGCAATTGAGGAGAAAGTGCATATCTGTTTCCATTTAATTTGTCTTGCAGTACCAGAGAGCTTTTCTTTTATTGGCAGCCATGACATGTTATATCAGCCTTTCTAAAAGGCCAGTCTGTGATCAGTGAGCCAGCACTTGCAGTGAAAAGATAGTTGGCCAGGCTGTAATCTAATTTCCTTTGTTCCCAATATTCCAAATAAGAGTTTTTTTTAGTTTGCTTTATAATTTGGTTTATTCTGATTTGTGTGGGATTTTTAGCAGAGCTGGTTAATTGGCTAGGTGCATATTAGTTATCTGGTTAGAAAGCTTCCGGACTACTTGACTGATGGAATTTATGGGGTATAGTTTTTGTAGAATGTCTTAGAGACTAGATTTTAGGTGCATGCAGAATTTGGGAATGGTGCCCTGCTGTACACACATGATCTTTCTCTGACATTCTCTCTCTTTCTTCCACTGTGTCCTCTTTCTCTTTGTCTCTCTTTCTTCGTGTCTCTCTCTCTCTCCTTTTTCCCTCTCTCTCTATCTCTCCCTCCCTCCCTCTCTCAGGGGGGTAGAGGGACTAAAGGAGAAAGGGGAGAGAAGGGAGAGAAGGGCGATGCCGGTTTGCCAGGGCCACCTGGCCCCCCTGGGAAGGCAGGCCTGGTGGTGAGTCACATTCACAGAAAGGTTTTGAAATGAAATGTTTGGCAAAGCTTCATTCAGGGATTATTGAGGTTGAGCTCTCAGAGGGAACAACAGTTAGAAGATAACCAGCCATTTATGTTTATAAATAGACTCTTCTATTCTGAAAAGATAACTCTCATCCACAGCTGGACATGGCTCTTAATAGCATGATTTTAAAATAATCATGCAGCCATTGTACAAGACCAGCTAATTAGACAAATGTCTTGGGCACTGCTTAAATACCACACATCCAATCAATCAAGCATTCAGATTTTATTTTTATAGCACATTTTCACAACTTAAATGATCCATAAGGAAAAATACCACATCAATACATAGCAGTATTTGGCCTTCTATCAGATTGGTAGAGGATTTGAATGGAGAGACTTGGCTGTTTCAGGGGCCCAAAGGTGAATCCATCGTCGGACCCCAGGGTGAGCCTGGGACACCGGGCCGACCTGGACCCCCGGGTTTGGGCAGACCAGGACAGCGAGGCCCACCCGGACCTCAAGGACCCCCCGGGCCACCCTCACTCTACGGCTCAGGTTAGAAACCATATGGCTCCATTGATTCCATCCTAAACTGCAGTTCCCTGCAGCTGTTTAACTTGGCATCAGAATCTCAGCTGTGCTGTTAGGGAACACATTATTAGTCACTTCACTGTGATCTGACAACATAGAGTTTAATAATGACCTCTGGCAACAGTCTGAATGGAGATGCTGTAGTTTAAGCACTGTAGTGTAGACATTATAGTGCTGATGCTTCAGTTGTCCAGATACTGTAGTTTAAATTGTGTAGTTTAAGAACTGTAGTTTAGATCCTGTAGTCTAGATGCTTTAGTGTAGGCACTGTAGTTGCTTAGATGCTGTGTTGTGTAGTCCTGTAGTATAAACACTGTATTTTAGATGCTGTGGTTGTGTAGTGCTGTAGTTTAAGTACCGTATTTTGCATCCTGTAGTCCAGATGCTTTGGTGTGGACTCTGTAGTTGTTTAGATGCTGTTGTTCAGTGTGATCTTTCTCTCAGACTGCTGTTGTTGTTGTTTCACACAGCCGTCGCCCTCCCCGGACCCCCTGGCCCCCCTGGAATGCCTGGTGTTCCTGGCCACGGAAACCCAGTGAGTGGAACACTAGAGAACACCTGAGCAGCAAGAACCACTAGATACATCCCTCAGACATAAGCCCTCACATATGGGTGATCATTGTATGACTAGCATTTACCGTCACACGTAACGTAGACATTATCAGTGTTAAACCTTCTGGGAAATGCTTCTCTATTCTTAACCCCCAAAAGGTTCTTACCTCATGGCTTTATCTCTGTATCTAAGGCCTGTGGAGATGGTTTTACTTCATGCAGGTCATTGTGCGCCCTTCCTCTATGTCCCCCATCCCCCCCCCCCCCCCCACAGGTCACTACATATAAAAGCGTGGAGACTCTGCTGAGGGAGACGCAGCACGCGGCGGAGGGCACCATGGCCTACGTCTCCGACCGGAGCGAGCTCTACATCCGAGTGCGAGAGGGCTGGAGGAGGGTGCAGGTGGGGTGACGATCCCTCACCAGTATTACCGTTTAGACTTAACAGAGATCAGTCCTCAATCGGAAACAGACCCCTGAGTCCGGTTGGGTGAGAGTTTGACGGCAGATTGTGCCGGCCCACGGATATTTGAACGTGTTCTCCAAAATCTGGCTCTGATAACTTGATAACCACAATAATTTATTCCGTCTGAGATGTCATCCAAATGACAAATCTCAGGTGGATATCACCCTATATATTTGGGAGCAATTCCGTTGCAATTCATTTCATTCAAGAATACAATTCATGAGGAACTGAAGAATTTAGTTGAATTTTAGTTCATTCCCTGACTTGACTGGATTGAAATGGAATTCACTCCAAGTCTCCCCTATACTATAGCCTTGGTTGCCATGGGGCTGGGCACTCTCAGCTGCTGTAGAAACAGGGACAGGCAGAAGAGTACAAAAGCATACCAGCAGCAAAGATTTCGACAGCAAGGATACAGACATACCAGGATTGAAACACACTGCTACCCCATCTAATACCACGGCACAGATGTATTGGTCCTTTCAGTATTTTGGCCACTGCATAGGTGTGTAAAGACACACATCTAATTAATTGCTTCAGCCAATGAAGCCAGGGGAGTGAAACTAGCACCCACATGGGCATTCAGACACTGTTAGATCGCAACCTGATTCACGATGGGATTGGTTTAGTGTCAGGCATCGGCTCATGCTGTGATGTCCCTCTCTGTCCAATCAGCTTGGAGAGCTGGTCCCCATCCCAGCGGACAGCCCGTCTGCCTCTGCCTCCCAGGTATTGGGCAGCCCAGAGGAGCACTCCAGCCTCTCCACACACAGTCAGGTACAGACTCCCAAAAAAGCCACAAACACACAGTCAGGCTCAGACTCCCAGAAAACCACAAACACACAGTCAGGTACAGACTTCCAAAAAGTCCAATAAGTACATACATAAGTGGCAGTGTCCCCAAACTGACAGCCATTAGAGTAATAATCCACATACAACTTTTAAAGGATTTCCCCATGCTCTCTTGCACCTGTTAATGCCACTGCTAGTTTAAAACTTGCATATATAGTGAAGCTCGGTTGGATTAGCAACTTCGCGAGTGACCACTACATAAAGTCATGTCTGTTACATTCTGTCTTTGCAGAGTAAGAACAAGAGTGAGCATATTTCCCTTAGTTTGGGAGTTGGGCCTGTAAACCCAGCAAGATTAGCATGTTGGTACTGTCCTGAGGGCATGGGTTTAGGGAATCAGAACTCACAGTAGACTTGCATTTGTTTTCTTTACAGTACAGTGCATTTGTCAAAGTAAAGCATTGATTTTTCTGCTTGAATCAAATCCTCCATCTCATACTAGTGAAAAAATACTTGTGATTTATACTTGCACGTGTAATCTAATTGAACGCGTGCGTGCCCATTAAATGTCACGGGGAAATTGTTCAAATACTGAAATGGCTTCCACTGCGGCAGTTGGATTGTAGTCCATATTGCACTGTTGAATCAGCGTGTCTGGGCATTCTGCTCTGTTTGTGTAATGCTTAAATCCGTCCCGCTGTAGGCTCTTCAGAGCCTCCCGCCAGGTCAGAGTGCCCTCCCACCTACAGCCCATTCATATGCAGGGGTGAGTACCACTCAGGATGCTGCTCCGCTCACTGGAAGTGTCCTCTCTGGTGCAGCACTCGCCCGCTTTCCACTACATCGTAATGAATTATGGAAAGCGCGTCATTTCACCTCAGCGAGTTTTATCCGTCTGGCTCCGTCCCCAGCCCAGAGCTGAGTAGGAGCAGAAATTCAATTTCGCTGCGGTGGAGTGCTCCTCTTTTAGGCTAAATTACTACCTTGGCATTTTCTATGTAGAGGCTCTGGAAAAGTGAAGGTTTGGGAGCCAAATGGCTTGGATGTAGAGCTATGTGAGAGTGGCTTCATGCTTCTTCATGTTAAATTGTTTTGTTTCCCTTTAATTAAAATTTGAGAGGCATTGCAAAAAGGCTTGTTTACATCAGAAGTGAAAGTGTGGTATGTACAGTAGTAGTCAAACGTTTGGGCACACCTACTCATAGAAAGGTTTTTCTTTATTTTTACTCTCTTCCACATTTTAGAATAATAGTAAACTATGAAATAACACACGTGGCATTATGCAGTGACCAAAAACGTGGTAGTAAACAAAAAATGTTTTTTAAAATCAAAAAAATTTGAAAGAAATTCATACATAGGCATCAACTCCACTATTTATATTTGTCTAAGAAACAAATTTAAGGCATTTAAGCATGAGTCTTTAGATAAAAATGTCTTTTGAATGCATTTGAATGCATGTTTCTGATTATCATATATGTTTCTAAACTTTTGACTGGTACTGTGTGTTGGCTTGGTCATGTGATTGATTGGTGGGTGAAAGGTCAGGAACAGTGGGGGGTGGCTGGGGATAGAGTTGAGGAACAGTGGATGGTGTCTGAATCAGTGACCCCTGCTCTCTAGCTCCACCTGGTGGCCCTGAATTCACCGTTTTCAGGCAACATGAGGGGAATCCGGGGGGCAGACTTCCTTTGCTACCAGCAGGCCCGCGCCGTGGGGCTGGTGACCACGTACAGGGCCTTCCTGTCCTCACACCTACAGGACCTGGCCACCGTAGTGAAGAAGAGCAACCACTTCAGCATGCCCATCGTCAACCTCAAGGTAAGACTGTAATAAAACCACTCCAACATGACCATGGTCAACGTTAAGGTAAGACCGTAATAAAATCACTCCAACATGCCCATGGGCAGCATCAAGGTCAGACTGTAATAAAATCACTCCAACATGTTCATGGTCAACCTCAAGGTAAGACCATAATAAAACCACTCCAACATGACCATGGTCAACCCTAGGATAAGACCACATGAAAACCACTTCAACGTACCTATGGTCAACATTAGGAAAAGACTGTATGATAACCGCTTCAACAGGCCTATGATCAACAGTAGGATAAGACCGTATGAAAACAACTTCAACATGTTCATGGTTAACCCCTGGATAGGGCCGTATGTAAACCACTTCAACAGTGCATATCATCAGTGAAAACAGGCCTAAAAAAATATGAATATGTCCATCAGCAGCCTCAGGTTGAGACCATATAAAAGCTCCTCTCCTTCTGAAAAGTCAGTAGAACAAACAATATGCATAAAATATGAGAAGAGAAAAAGTGAAACTATGTAGAAATAAAATATGTGGCCACTTGTGCAAAACTGATGGAAAAATATGACAATTGAGATAAATGCTAACTGGTGTTGCATGATGTAGCAGGTTCACAGATTTTGTTTCTAATGCATTTTTCATGAGAGAATCCGTTTTTTACAGATCAATTTAACTTTAAAGGTTTAGAAACAAAGAACTGCCCAAAAGAGTAAAATTCCTGTGCTGCATACAAACATGAACAGAATACATATAAAGCAAAGAAATGTCAGAGAGGTGGATTTAAATCCAATCTTATATTTGAATACATGATTAAATTCAAATTTTAAGCTGTCAATATATTAGCTACTTATCTTGTTCCTCAACTCGGTTTCACAGACAAATAAATGTTGGGGTGGGAGAGGCTTGGGCCATTATGCATACGGTGGTTTTGTTCATGCGCCTCATGTTTCTCACTCATCCCTTCTGTTTCTCACTCATCCCTTACATTCTGCGCTCACCCCTCCTCCTGTCCTGTACTCATCCCCACACCCTCAGGGAGAAGTGCTCTTCAACAACTGGATGTCCATCTTCGCTGGAAACGGGGGCATATTCGATCCCCTGATCCCCATCTACTCCTTTGATGGGCGGAATGTGATGGTGGATCCATCCTGGTGAGTGGGCGGTGGGGAGGAGGAGGCAGGGCCGGCACTATGGGGGTGCTTAGGGGTGCATTGCACCCCCAGATGGACCTTAGTGCACCACCAGTTGTCTCTTTATATCCCAATGTCTACATAGTATTTATTACGTTTTTTTAAGATGACGTTTTGTGCCCCCTGTGGATTGCAATTGCACCCCTCTGTATTTTTTCCTGGCCTGGGGAGGGGGGTTGGATGGGGCAGGGCATGCTGGTGAAGGTGAAAGAGGGTGTCAGCTTAGAGTGTGTGCGGTGTGTTTAAATTCAGTCTGCGCTCCCCCAATATCCTATCACTTGCCTATCGCTACCCAGAGAGTCCCCTTGGTTTGATGTATTAGTATATTAGTCCAAAACAAGGGAAATGTCAAAATAAACGACGTCATTTATCACCAGTGTATGAATGCTTCGTATGTAGCTCCCTCAGGCTGAGACAGCAAAGCCTCGCTGTGGACGTGTCGGTGCAGTAACGGTAAACCGTGTCGCCACAGGCCTCAGAAGATGGTGTGGCACGGCTCCAGCGCCGCGGGCGTCCGCATGACGTCCAGCTACTGCGAGGCGTGGCGGGCGGGCGACATGGCGGTGACGGGCCAGGCCTCCCACCTGCAGAGCGGTCGGCTGCTGGGTCAGCACCCCCGCAGCTGCTCCAACCACTTCATCGTGCTGTGCATCGAGAACAGCTACGCGTCTGACCCGCGGAGGAACTGACCCCCCCCCGCCCCGCCCCCCGGCTCCCCGCCCCACGAGCATACCGCCATAGCAACACGCCCCATCCCTCACACGGTGTCCCCTTTCCTCCCTGTTTGATTTTTGTGACGTTTATTCCAGTTTTAGCTTTGAAAGGTTGTAAATATGTAAATTGCTTTATGACATCATCGACCCTGACTGTCCGGTTGACTGAAAGAATGCCAAAGAAACGATACCTCAGCCAAGAGTACCGCGATTCTCAGCCCAAAGGCAACCACACCACTCTGTTCTTCAAGTTAATCGTCCAATCAGGCTTCTGCTCCAATCATGCTCCAATCTAGTTGGATTGGAATCAGAGGCTGATTGGAGCAGGAGCCTAATTACACTGCCCAATCTGGATTCTGCTCAAATCACGCACCTATCCAACCATCCTTGTTCTGTGACATGGAGACAGAAGTGTAGAAGGAAGTCCATTCTTTGTACTTTATTGCTAGAGATCGATTGGTCATTTACAGGCGGTATATTCATATAAATTTTCAACTTGACATGCAACAGAAGTATGCAGCAAAAAGAAAACTTTCACTGCTGAAAGTAAACCATTAGACACATGCTCCATAGTGCAGTAAGGGAATTTAAGTGTTGAAGTCATTTAGATGCACTGCATTGTAAATTAGTGCTGATTAGTGTTCCATGCCCATTAAGGTTTCACGACTGTAAAGATTCGCAAGAGTTTCTTTTACTATTTTAATCTTAGTATTTAAATTCTGTGTTTTTATTTATACTGAAACAGCACATAATCTTGATTAATATTGAGACATATAGATTCACTATGTAATGAGTTTAATATAGATACAGTTGTTCAAAGTGGCTCTCTCTCTTCTGAAATTATATTTTTGTATGACATTTTTTGGTTGTGTTAGATGAACAATTCACCAGTATTTGAAATTTTGGATAACAGGTGCCAGGTTTGTTTTGGACTGTACAAATGATGACTGTAAATGTGTTTTTAAAGAAATTCATTTTGAAAGTATTTTGAATACAGTATTTTAATTCTAACAATGCAAATAATGACATATTTTGAGGTCATGAAAAGAAGTGTTGCTACTTAAATTTTTTTACTTTTTAAGATTTAACCATTATCAAGAGAAAATATAATGTCTGTACACATTAACTGGTGTTTATTGAATAAATGTTGTTTTGTAAATAGCTGGCTCCATTGTTTTTATAGTAAATGATTAATACTGCAGTTGTGATTATGAGTACCCCTAGCATCTAGAACTACCACTATGTATACTACTAAGGAGAACTGAACATTTTGTAAACCAAAAACACACACAGGAAAGATGTCTGGTGTTCTTGGACCTGCTCCAGAGCTAGGCAAAATACCTCATTCTTTGTTAAGATTATTACTGTCAGTACTCAAGCACAAACACACAGTCACCACATGAATAACAGTTTATACAGGAAATGTTTCGGTCCAGAAACTGATGCACATAGGTCTACAGTTCCTGACTTTGCAGGAGTGATTTCTTGGTGTACCACATTGATAAGATGAAAGATGTGCTCCCAGGGTGTTACGTGCAGTGTCTGGTGATTAAACCATGTGTAACATCACTCTGCCAAGGTGGCGCTGGCTGGCCTGTTCTCTCCAGTTCTCTGGTGCCTGCCACTCTTTTCCAGAATGCCTCTGGACGCTGATATTTTAGCATTTCCTGTTCTGTCTCTGTTTCGTCCTCCCTCTCAGAGATGGCCTTTAGTGTCATACAGAAGGTATCTTCTTCTTTTATTGAGGTATTATCTGTATGCATCTCCATGTCCATGCCAGTGGTCGGCTCTTTTGTAACGGGCCTTGTGCAAAGGCATGCTTTAATTTCACTCTCTCCTCTTCAGCTGGAACCAAAGCATAACAGGACTCCAGCCTGGCACTGTATCGCAAACAGCCTGATTCAGTCATGCACTTTAGTGTAACACTCTTTAAATGGTATTTTTACAAAGACATTTTGTTGATAAAAGATTTGTGTGTTTGTGCGTGTGTGGCAGAGCTTAAAAACGAGTAGCTCATGTGAGTCCTGCGTAAAGCCTGTGGGGTAGCGGGTAGCAGGTAGCCGAGCAGTTACAGCGGTTACGTCACTCCTTGAGAGACTTGGTTAACTAGTGTTGTTTGCGATAGGCTAGGGGCAAATTGCCTTTTGCTCAACTGGTAACGACGCTGGCCGTAGGGGTTGGAACCTCAGTTCGAAACTCACTTGCTCGCTGACCCATATAACGTCTAATATGAGACACATGTGTCTCTGCTATTCCGTGTGCCCATGTGTGTATGCCTGCTTGTACATGGGTGTTCCTGTGTGTGTACATGCAGGCGTGTCTGTGTGTGTGTGTGTATTTATGGGGTGCCTTCAGGAATCCCATTCCTTTGTGTTGGCTCACTGGGGAAACGTACAGTACAGCGTTAGGCCTGCTCTGAGCTGGTGGCTGTGAACTACCCTGGATGCTGCCATGCCGTAGTCTGAGTCTAGTTGGATTGAGTTTTAAGGCTCTATCCACTGTCCCCTACTCTCCACTGAGGGTTGCCAACTTGTCCCGCTGCCTAGAGAGCGGACCCGTCACAAACATCTCACAGCCTCCGCGCAACTCCTTCACAGCTATCTCAAAACCACTTCTCCCTTTATGTCTCCCCACAGCTGCCTTGTAACACTCCCACCACCCTCTCACAACCACACAGTCACAGACGTTCTGCCAACATTCTCCACACACTCACTTGGCTGTCACAACCTCCGTACTACCTTGTCACAACCTATTCTCAGCTCCTTCACTCGACTACGAGCTACAGAAAAAACCAAATACAGGAGGAGGGCTACTGAA
The DNA here is from genome assembly GCF_013368585.1 of Megalops cyprinoides. Classification (NCBI taxonomy): domain Eukaryota; kingdom Metazoa; phylum Chordata; class Actinopteri; order Elopiformes; family Megalopidae; genus Megalops; species Megalops cyprinoides. Next base: position 18,392,018 of record NC_050606.1, read on the forward strand.
GCAGACCTCTCAGGATATTGTGTAGCTACACATTTTTGTTTTAAGTACACAAAGTTGTTGAGCCTAAACACTGATGACGTATGACCACAAGGGGAGTTCTATACCAAACTGACAGTTATACAGAGGCATTGTAGTGAAGAAAAGCCCTGGAACTGGCAACATTGCATTCCAATTCACAATAAGACAACATGTGTATTAATGTACTGAGTTATCTCTATGTGTAGTGTGTGTGTGAGTGTGCATGTATACACATGTTAACTATGTCCACCATGCAGGGTTTGGGTGTAGGTGTGCTTGATGTTTGTGTGCTTTATGTGTGTGTGTGCATGCCCATGTGTGTGCATGTACATGTGTGTGAGTGTGTTAAGGAGAGATCAGTGAACCCGCTGTACGACTGTGGGAACCTGTTGTTGGTAACTGTGTGCAGGAATGTTGCAGGGCCTATGGAACAAAGCAGGTGACGATCTTCACCAAGGTAAACACACTCTCCCCCTGGAACCTATTAGTGCGGCTTCTCTTGGTGCCACTGAAATGAAAAGCCTCTCTCCTGCACAAGTCTCTTCATGCCACTCACGTAGTACAGACTATTCCAACCACCCCTTTCAGAGTTTATACATTATCCTTTCTCAGCAGGTTTTAGGCGAAAATGCAACTGCTGTTTCCAAGCAATAAACCAGACAGCAATTTACAGGCACATTTTCCTGAATTGGACTCGTGGGTAAACGGTTGTCTGGCGTCGTTCCATTTTATGAACGCAATGACTCCAAATGACCACTAGAGGGTAGTATGATTTCATAGCGCTTTAAAGACGGGTACTCAGTGTTCCAGCAGATAAATTTGGAGAAAGTATATTTAGGGTGTCGTTTCATCACTCACTGCTTTGGAAGTATCAGGAATCCAGAATCCAAATAGGCCTCATGGCATTGTCACGTTAATTGGTTTAGCAGTCCTGCCTTGTTTTTGAAGATGTGCCCTTCGAGAGCAAATATGGGTCCATTTTCATTGAGTGCATATAGCTGGTTAGTGTGTTCCAGTTAGCTTCCACCTCCTCACAGAATACCAATAATCATTGTTACAGAGATATCACAGACAACGGAAAGCCAGTAATGATTTTTTAATGCTTTATCAGATTCCCAAATGAAATCCAGAGCCGAAAATAAGAGATGAGCTTAGGAGTTAAGACTGTGAACCCTCCAGCACATTCTCTAAGGCCTTGTTATTCAGTACACTGCTCCAAGCTTTACTGCAAAAATATGATGTGATCACCGTGATCAAATGGGAAGTCTAGTATTATGACAGACATGATAGCAGTGTAGCATAGCAGTAAGGGCTCTTAACTGAAAGGTTGCTGGTTCGATCCCCTGCCAGAGAACTGCTGGTGTACCCTTGGGCAAGGTATTTAACCCACCATTGCCTCAGTAAATGTCCAGCTGTATAAATGGATTACATGTAAAAACTGTAACCTGTGTAGGTTGTTCTGGATAAGCACATCTGCCAAATGACAGTCACATAACATAACACACACACACACACAAACACACGCTCATGTAATGAACATCTCAGAAAGTGAAAGGGGTTGATGCTGTTTCTTTATTGAACATTAATGTGTTTTTTGCTGAAATAGACAATAACTATGTTGATTGTTATGATAGAGACTATATGGGTATTTATGACAATATGTCTGGCTGATCTAATATGTCTATATAATTATAAGAAGACTTCTATGTTTTTTTTAAGAATCTAATCAGTCTGCATTCTATGGGGATATCCCAGCCGTCTGTAGTTTCTATGGACTTTTATCCAAAAGTATAAATGCTATTTTAAATTGAACTAGTCTTGCACAATGACAATTATGACAAGTGTTACTCCAGATTTTACAGTAATTTAATGTGCCTTGTTGCATTTGGTTCTTCATGTCTACGCTTCCCAAAGCACATTTATTTTGAATCAGACGGTATAACTACGTGAACTTGCGTCACAGTTACTGACTCTGAGGACTTTGCCTTCTATGCGACCTTGTTTTATCTTTTACTTTCAAAATGACTTCCTTTTATTAAATGCGCACAAAGCTGAAATGTGCACCCTGAAGCATTGAGTTAAACTTCTATTGCTTTAATGTGTTTGAGTACAAATACCAAATCTTGCAAACGTGTTAAAAGGTTAAGAGAATGTATTTTTTTACTATTTTATGAGGAGTAAAAGCCCAAGTGTGAAAAAGACAGTTTTATTCCTCCATAAGCACCCATTGCTCCACTGTGGCTGGAGAGGATGCTCCTGTTGTCTGTTCTGCTCACTTCATGAGCGCAGCTCTCTCTAAGATAGATTTTTCTCTCATAAGCCGTCCTTTTCTCCCGGGCCTGGGGGTACATGGTGAATTGTGAATGAAAGTAGACAACTTGTGTCTGTCTGGAACAAAGAAATGGGACAGATACAAGGCACGTGCATTTAGTTATACACTTATTGTTGCATATACACCGATATACAGTATATGCACTGATATACATTGATCAATCAATCGTATATTGTTTGTATTTATATAGTATTATAGAGTGTCTTTTCACCAACCAAGGTGAATGTAGAATACATACCTTGTAGCCTTTTTTTTGGTGTGTGTGTGTGTGTGTGTGCGTGTGTGTTGGGAGAGGGTACTTAGATGAACTGTGATATTATCAGATGGCAAAATGGAAAAACTGGGATTCTTGCTATTATTAGTGGTACCATGGCACCATGGGGTCTTTACTTAGCACAATGAGTCAGGACCTGTCTCTATAAGACTCAGGAAGACTGCATGCATATTAACTCATAAACTTGAGCCGCCCACATAGGAGAACTGCAGAGATTCCCTAGAAGGGCGGAATGTCTGTTTACCAATGTACGTGGTGTCTGATCTGATGCCTGAGTCAGCTTTGTCTCCACAACGCACTGTCTTGTGAAAAGGTGTAATGAAAAGCATGTGACGTCAACGTTGCTTGTAATCGGTCTACTTACACTTAAAATGAAAATACAAAACTGAATGTCTACTTGACAGATATTGAATTTTGTCTTATTTTGTAGCCTTGCACAATTACCAATAAGGTGCTGAACACTTTCTCTCTTTAAAAATAATTTCTTTTTTTTTTAGGTAGACATGGGGTGCATTTGTTAGATGCACCCTATAGATTAAGGAACATAGAGTACCAGTCAAAGGTTTGGACACACTTTATTAAGATAACGAGAAACATGCAAAACATGTTGATCTAAAAACTTAAATTCTTGAAATTTGTTTGTTTAACAAATGTATGAATTTCTTTCCAAAAAAATGTTAATTTGAAAAAATATTTTTGGACTACTTTGAAGAATCTAAAAGATAGTTTTGTTTGTTTTTTGGTCACTGCAAAATTCCATTTGTATTATTTCATAGTTTTGATGTCTTTATAATTAGAAAAACTCTTTGAGTAGGTGGGTCCAAACTTTTGACTGGTACTGTACAATAACTAACTGGTGTGATCAGTTCATTCAGGCAGCCATAACATGTGCTCATTGGTCATTTGTACGATACACGTGTATATAAATAACATCACATAATAAATCCCTTGTCAAATGGTGTTCTACAAGGACAGATCTCATGTGTTCTGCAGTATGTGTGATTTGTGTATCTGAGAGAATGGCAAAGGCAGCAGACACAAGACCCCAGCCCACCAGAGGGATGAGGCCCCAGCCAATCCCCAGGCCTCTCTTAGATGTTATGGAGCTGACAGGCAAAGGGTGAGTTCGCAGCTTAAGGCTTCTGGTTTATGTTAGCTTTTCAGAAGACCCGGAATCAACCCATAAATCAACTCACTGAAATCCCACGTTATGATGAAAACATCCTGAAAACAATGGTCTTGGCCAGGCGGTTGTTCCAGCTGTGTGTGTCTGCGGTTGTCATCAGCGACTGACAACCATCAGCGCAGAGGCAGGAGTAATGTTTTATGGTCAATGGTCTGGACCCCTCAGGCTAGTGTCCAAACCAGTCAGTTGCTAACGGTCCAGACAAGTTAGTTGGCTGGCAAGTTAGTGGCCCAGACAAGTTATCCAGCAGTTCAGAACACAAAATGGCTCTCCACGCTTTCCTAGTGTTGAGTCAGTTCTGTCATTAATTTGCTCTCCTGTGTCTTGCAAGCATTTCAACATTTTTCATTCTCGCCACGTACAAAATGTTCACGGTGTGATCCTATATGACACATGAGTGGGAAACAAGGGAAGGATTTACCCTTCTGTTAATACAACCAGTTTATCTCTGAAAATGCAACAACCAGTTTGCTAGTGAATAGCCATAGTATTTGTTTTTATTCTAATATGTTATTTTTTGAAGCTTTGTGGTTGTGGGGGGGGGGGGGGGGGGCATATAGCCTCAATTATCCATCTCACAGTAACATTTACTATGACTGAAGTGATAGTTAGTTAGCTTGCTTTGTTTAATAAGCTCACAGAAGTACTTAATGCTTTTGCAATCTAAATGTTAAATATGCCTGCTAGACAATGCATAATCCCACAATACCATAAGAGAACTGATAAAGTTGTCATAGAACAGTAGTACCAGAGGCTATCTCTGACCACTTTAGTCTGACACTGATCCAAACAGCTGACTCATCCAGACAACTATCTTGAGTGGTCTGGATCACAGATCACAAAACAATATAACCTCTTTCATCAGTGGTGAGGTGTTTAAACCAGTTCCTTTGAGGGATGCTACGGCACACAATTGCCTTCAGAAAATTCCGTGGCATTAAATTTTAAATTGTCCGTTTCGTATAAAGAGCTCAAAAATACCCTGAAATTTCACAGCTCTGCCCCTTCCCTGCCCCACCGGGTGATCTGTAAGGAAAATCTGACCCAAATGCAGCACAGACCACAGGGACAACTAATTTCACAGACACCTTCACGGAGCATATAACTATAACAAGCACAGCACATCCAGTACTACACAGTATGATGTAGACGACAAAATATGCCAAACTGTACACCTGGGATAGGCGATTCCTGCTACGGAGGACCAGAATCCAGACTTCACTGCCGGCATTCAATTAGAGACTGACAGGTATGTCTGGTGAGCTGACTTCCCATTGAAGCGATGCCTTCAATTATACAATAAAAAGGTGAGACAAATTCAAAGGCAGCAGACACCCCACTGTTCAGCATTGACAGTCTAATGCGGTCTCTGGTTAAAAGTCTTGGTTAGACAGCCCCAGCGCTCTGTGCTTGGCTGAAAAAGACATGCTGTTGCATCAGAGATCTTCAGACGGAAAAAGAGAACAGGGCTGGAGATCACATGCTGGCTGGGGTGGAAAGTCATATGCAGGAGAGAGAGGAAGTCGCCGAAGACCGTGCGCCTCAAACTGAAGCCTTGATCTTGGGGGGGGGAGTTATCCAATTGCATTGATCCTTCCAGAGAAGCACCCAGATGTACATGTGACCAATGATATGATTGCCTTGTTGACCTTTTCAGCTTTTCCTTTTTTTTTTAAAAGTACTTGCCATATCTCAAACGCATGTTCATTACCTGTCAGCTAATACCGTTTTGAGAGAATCCCTTGTGACTCACCTCGTATTAGGTGTGTTTGGTGTCATTTTTCTGTTTTCTTCAGAATCACAGCAAAAAAGAAAGGAACCATTATTCATATGTAATTACAGTGTACATATTTCATAAGTAATGCGTAATGAGTATAAATCTACATTTATATGTGCATATTAAATAGCTTTGAAGTTAACCTAAACAGCTCTGCTTCAGTGTTGCAGTGTAATCCCAATGTTCTTCTGAAGAGAGCTTATTCCTGTTACAGCTTGCTTACCATTTATTCAGAAACAAGCCACTGTTAGAGGGTCGTGTTGTGACCACAGCAAAAATTCCTCTGTACAGTCAGCAATGAGCAGTGAAGCAGATCCATCCAAAAGGAAACTATTAGGAATGAGGTACTGTATGGGCAATACAGAGCTGTGTAGGTACTGGTGTGTCATGTGAGTATTTATGAATAAAAGCTCCTCAATCAGTACAATAATGAGCTTAGCTAACTTTCATTCTGACAATAGAAGGATTTCATCTTATCAATCTGGCTTTAGACACAGCCAGGACAAAGGAGGGCAGAAGCACAGAAGGCTCTTGTGGTCATCGGAACACGACAAGCTCTGATGACAGACTCCAAAAGGCCAAGCTCCACAAGGAGACCACAGAGGCTCAAATCAGGGAGGTTATTTTTTGCAACCCACTGCATTTGAACTATTAGTGGATCTCTTGAGGAGGGGGTGATGATTATATCAAGTACTTCAGTTACATTAGTACCATTAGTCTCGATGCATTTCAAAAAAATAGTTGTACGCCCCCTTAATTACGCTTACTACTGTGATCCCTTGGATTGCCTGGGGTTTGATTTTCCTGTGCATCTCCGCTCTATTGATAGTGGTGGGATCATTAGTCTGAATAAGAACATAGCTTCCTCTATCACAAAGAAGCTAGATGCAGGGAGACCAATATGACGCAAGAGGGACCACATACATTGAGTTCTGGTAAGTAGTAAAGAGTATGAATAATGCAGCCCCTGTGGCAATGCACATAGTTGTGTTGCCTTATAGAAATGCTGATCTAGCTTATTCATATTTGTACTATATAGAAAACTGAAGTGCACTTATGAGCTTTTTATTACCCACAGGAAACCCATTTGAATTCAATCATCAAAATCACCCAATACTTTCATGGTTTTTTAATATGGGGTATTACTGTCTAGCAAACTCTCTTTCCTTCCCTTTGTAAATTGACATAAGTTGTTAGATGGCCATTTTAGGACACAGCATTGCAGTGCATGTGAACTGATCAAAAATGTTTAAAAATGCCTGAACAAAAGGGGACCAATCAATATAGTGAAACAGAAAGAATGGAACTGGATACTCTGCACTAAGCATGAATATAGATGGCTTTTATGAGACTGAGTTATAAATTACTTGCATCATTTATCTATTATTGTGCCCATTCTGTATCATTCCAATATACATTAACACAAAAGAAAAACAGGAGGGTCAGCTATTTGAGTGATAATCCACCAGTGAAGTATGTGGAGCAAACCTGACCATTCAAAGCCTGAGTTCTAATTTGCCCTGTCAGGACTACACACCCACTGCCCAAATGCAGCCTCTGCCTGGGGCCTGTCTGTACCCACCTGCATATGGAAAGAATAAACCCGCACCAGGAACAGGATGACGGGAGAGGGGCAGAAAGCAGCACGAATCAGCCCGCTGAAATCCCAGTTGTGCTGTCAGGAGCAGTCAACAAACAGCACCCACCTGTCTGCTGACCGCTCAGGTCCACAGTTCCCTGAACGATTGAGCAAACAGCGTTGTGAAACCTGCACGCAGCGCCGATTTCCGCATCTACTCCCCCTTTTCGGGGGCGGTAGGGGGTTTCCATCGCACGCACAAACCCATGCAAAGATCAACAGGGCCCCCCCAGGACTGAGATCACACAATGCCACTGCGTGCTGTGTGGGGGATTTAGGCGGACGGAGCAGGAACAGACACTCTCTGCCTCTGTGAGTCAGCGACATGGGCAATTTATGTACAGACTTATACACATTGCTCATTTGCTTGGCAGACCTGCGTAGCATACATTTTACAAATTCTTCAAACTCATATTTACAGAAGCAATTTGGGCTGAACGCCTCGCTCGAGGATACAATCACAATCACGCCTTGGATTGTCAGTACTTGATTAGCACACTTCGTACTTTGTTTTGTTCTCCACCATCTTTTACTTTAACATACTCAGTGATATCTAGGATTATAAAGCAAATGTGTCTTGCATATGGTTTTTTATGCTTCTCATTTTCAGAAAATGTTTTTCTGTTAATCAGACAATTGCCTCTTCATGCGTAAAACTGTGAATGCTTTAACTTACTGTGATGATGTTCATTTTAGAAAAGACTGTCAGGATGGTTTAGCTGTATTGTGTTGGCATCCATGTGATGAAAGGATATTTTAGAATCATTTTTCATTTTTCTAATCATCAGATTATTTTCATCCGGACACCCACATATATTTTTTTTTCTGGTGATGGTCATAGTTTACGTTTGGGTGCAACTAAAATGAAAAGGAATTGGGATTCCAACGAGGTCAGGAGTCAACTGTCAAAACCCCCTTGTCCCCCCCACCACACACTCACACACACACACACACACACACACACACACACATTCTACCTGAATACATACAGGCCAGCATTTGGAATTTGACTATATTTGTCTCCTGTTTAACCAAAGGGAAGTTGTGTGGCAAAACATTGCTCATTGACAAACATGTGGTGAGGAGCCAATTTACAGTGCCATAGGAATTTACCATGGGAATTTAACCAGCTGCACATTCCCTCAGCAACGGTAATTCCACACATTTGCTCAGATGGTCTACTAAATCTAGTAAATATAATAACCCTGCAAGTTGTGCTTGAGCATGGGACACATAAACTTCAAAATATTTCAATTAAAGTCTGTTCAGCTGTGGATTTTCACATGCCAGCATCCTGTTTTTTTTCATGGGTCATTTGAACGTATCCTTTACCATATAGAGTCAAAAAATCAATTGCGTAGTACTGGTATTAGTTGGATTGTTCTGAACAAATGTATATTGTATATCTCATTACTCTTTCCATCCGATAATCTGGAAAGAGGACCCAAAATCGCATTTAATAAAGAAGCTTACACACATGTAGTTCACACAGACTGTCTTTCCTTGTTCTTATGTATTCCTTTAGATTCTCCTAATTAAATAATTACAATTCAAAAGTATGAATTGGGCATCTTTTGCAAAAGTAGATTACGGTTGTGGTGCTGGGGGCTGCTAAGCTACTTAAGCAGTTAAGATGCTTGTTTCAAGTGCAGCTGCAAATAAACTCCTCAGGAGAGAACTTGCAGGTTAATTGCATTTAACTTGGAGATCTCCAGGTATCAGTTGTTGTCATGGAAATAGAATCCCACAGCAATTTCCCCTTGCCATTTTATTTATTTATTTATTGTAGCAGAAATAGATCCTGCCTCAGGTTCTCGAGGTGTGAAAGACAGCAGAGAAATTAATGGTGATGGGTGTCATTTTACATGTTCTTGCTTGTAGTATGGTACTTAAAATGGGCCTGTACCAATCTTTTTGGCATGCAAGGATTTGTTCTGCTCACCCGAGCAATTGGACAGAAAATAAAAAATAATTTTGCACACAAAATTAGCTAAAGCACTTACATTTTTGCTATTTTTTTTCCTCCTGACTGTCAGCACTTCGGCCTGAGCTGCTTGGTTTCTCCCTGTCTGTCTGTGTGGGTGTGTCTCATGTTTTTATTTACAGGTCCTTGTGTTTCCTTGTCCCACCTGCCTCTCCGCCCTCCTATTACTCCGTCAGGCCCGTCACCTGAAGCTTGTTCTTCACACCAGTCTCGTGCTCTCATCACCTGCCTGCCTACATATACAACGCTGTTTTCTTTGCTCTTTGCCTGATTGTCTATCAGTGTTGTAGCTGTTTCATTCCCACCTTTTGCTAGTGAGATTGCTCTGTTCCTGCTTGTTGCTGACTCTGCCTGTCCTGGATTACTCTTCTGCTTGCTGTTTTGGATGTTGTCTGTTTTGCACTGGATTTTTGCCCACTGATCTGGACTGTTTTTCTGACTTCGATTTTGCTCGTGATTTTCGGACTTGTCATTAAAGAATAGCCTTTTCGTACTGCCCGTATTTTCTGCCCCTGGGTCCTTTCCCCGCAAACCCTGACACTGAAGTAAAGGGAAAATGTTTGTTTCTTTATGTTACCCTCAAAATAATTTTCTATATTTTATTTAAATAGTTGTCATTTTATTAGATTGAGGAAATATATCCATTAATGTTCAACAAAGTTGACACCCTTTCCATGGGCCCAGTACCCTAACTTAGGCCTGTCTGCTGTTTGGTCATTGTAGGTTAACTGTGGGCATTGAAGTGCACTTGTGCTAGCTCCAAAGGGGCCAGAAATCAGACTCTCACAATCGCCACTAGGTTCTGTTAGGGCCCCTAGGTTAGGGCGTAGCTTCCGATTGCCCACTATGGATCCACAGTGGGATCGCTTGTGGGCTAGCTCTGGGCCACATTGCCCACAGAAAAAAAAACCTGCAGCAGGCCTGTACTAGCACGTTTTTGTTTTTTTATAACCTGTCACAGCATGGGAAGCCTGTCTAATCTTTATGTCAAAATATAACAGTAAACTGTTCGTTCTGTGTTAATCGTGGATTAGTCATTAAATTTAGAAAAGGCTGCCTTTTAAAGGGTTAATAACTACAAATTTTCAGACTGGAGTCGTAGCGCTGCTTACCACTGCTCGTGTATCGTCGGAGTTGGGGGGTTCGGTGTGGGCGGGGCATGACTGGGGGTTCCCAGCCAATCAGATTTTAGTCTTTTTTTTCTTAAGCGAAGACTAGAGAAGTTGTCCGCTCAGACAGCTTTGCCGACTAGCTTGTCTGGAGTGAAGTCTGATACACAATGGACGCAAGTCCTCGTTGTTTAGTGCTCTTAGTCCTGCTCTTTGGGATGGGATTTCGCGAAACCCAAGGTAAGCGAATGGGACGATGCTGAAAACGAGGCTAAAGTTTAATATCCAATAGGTTCTCGTCTGTCTGTTGCGGTCCTTTTACCCAAGAATTGCCTTGCCCAAAAGACAGTTTTCAAAGATGGCGCAGGTCAGCGAGAGCCGCGCTGTCAGGAATGTTTATTGTTGGCTAAAGGGAATCGGCAGCTATCCCGATTTTGGGAAGAAAGGGGGGATGAAAAGTCATTTGGACCCAGCCCTCTAGCTCACAGTTCTACACTTGCAGTCAAGCAGGATGCACGCTGCCTTAGCTAATTCAGTTGCAGCCCGCTGTGCTTGTGAGTGACTAGTGATTAATTGATATCCCCCAAAGCAGTAGTACAAAACGTTCAGCTGGTATGCTATGAAGTTTTGTCTGATGATTGCTGATGGTCTTAATGGGTTCTCCAGGTAGCTAGTTCGGTCGCTGGCTAAATACATCTACATCACTGGACACTGACTCCAAAGGCACGCAGAAATTGGACTGCAGTGACTGAACCCAGCATATTTCTGCCGTGGGAAGTGTTTAGCTAAGTGCTACCAAACGTTTGCTGGCTGTAACAGAAGTTTAAAAGCTAACGTTAGCGTGTGCCTGAACGTGCGAGCTAACGTTATCTAGCTATTCCATATTCGGAACGATTTGTTAGGTCATCTGCCGTTAGTTAACCAGTCTGGTCATCTTGGCTTTTGGTAATTAGCAGATAATTTGTTGAGTGAGTTAATCCACGTTTGCCAACTTGGATCACTAAGTTACCTGTTTTGATTTTGTTAGCTAGCGAGCTAACATCGATCACAGACTTCATGAGCTGGCCGACCGAGACGTAGCGTTGAAATTACTGCAGTTTTTTTTTTTTTTTCAAAAACAACAAAAATTGTGAAGACCAACATAAATCGCTACAAAGAAACCCCATAATACAGTTAGCCTGTCGTTACCTAGTTATAGGTAGTTAGGCTGCGTGCAACACAGTGTTTAATTTATCTAAACAAATGTTGAATGTTGTTAAACGAACGCATTCGCTCGCCAGGATAACTGTGCAGCAGACTGGTGTGAAAATTACACGGTTTTCAAAGTTAATATGGCTACCCATCGGTGGATCACTAATAACTTTTCATCTTTAATAGTGATTTCCAAAATCTGATAACTAGTTTAGCTAGCTAATTTGTCATTCTCGGGGTCTTTCTTCTCTAACTAAAATGCTTGTTGGTACATGTGGGGGAAAAAATTCAGCCATTTACTAAGCTAAACGAGTGATCTAAATCATTTTAACTGTGGAGCAGGTAGTCGCCTATCCCTTGCTCTGGGTCATAAAGAATATAGGTAGTTTGTCTAGGTACCGTTAGTTTTGCGTTTCGAGTCAAGTTGCTAGACTGTTAGCCAGTTACCGAGCGGGGGACGTCCATTTTACACAATACCGAGGCGAGTTGAAACAAAAGCACTGGGTTGTAAATTGAAAGCAATGCAAATGCCTCATTTTGCACAAGTGAAAGGGAATTAAAGTAGCACACGAAGTTTGTCAACGTGTGCAAGCAACAAAATTGTTGTAGGTAAACGGAGTATGGGTGAAGTAATGACCCTAATCGATTTGGTAGCGTTAGCAGGCAAGCTGAGGAATTTCACTACAGTACTTATTTAACGTTAGCTATCTTGTCAGTTTTGCAGACGTTCTTCGTTTCTGTGGCTTGGATGGACGAAAACTGCAAAGTTAGCCGTAATTAGTCCGGAAGGTAGGACGCTAATATTAGCCAGCCTGCCTGGCGATTGCAAGTTAACGGTTTGGTCGATAAAGACGTGATCGTGTGGATAAAAGAAATGATACGGATGCGTGCTGTCACTTGGTGAATTCAAAGTGCAGCGGTATGTTGACTTCTCTATGCGGGAGTCGTTCCTGTTTTGATTCGCTAACAGGATTTACACGCACAGCCGGCTTGCAGCTGAAATGAAACAAACAAAAAAATCATTTGCATCACAATGTAGTGAAGTCAATATCCAGGACGGGTGTACAGATGTCTAGAGAGGACGGCAGCCAAAAGGCCAACAGACGTTGGACCCAGATTTGGGAAATTGTATCTCACGCTTATTTTAAAGCACAAAGAGTCCCGTACGCAGTGACGCGTTGCAAGCAACCCTTTCGGCTGTGTTGGTAGATAGAGCTGAAATCTTACCGTCTCCCCCCCATCCTCATTTTTCCTTTAAAATCATAACTACAAATGTTCTAAGAAAGAACACAACAGATTGCGGAAAAGCAAGCAGTATGTATGTGTAGGCTCGTGTACGCCTGCCAGCTAATTTCATTTTACACGGTGACATGGATAAAACATTAAGATTACATTACGCATTCTGAATACGCATGAATTGCATGGATGCTATGAACTGCCAAAGCATGTGGAAGACAAACATAACAGGTGTTTCACCTGTTTTACCTCAGAGGAATGGCGGTATGCACAGGATTTATGTTTAAATACTCAGTGTACACATAACCTAGCAGTGACTTTAACTCTTAAGATGATTGCAGCTACTAAACTCTCCATGCCCCTTCTCTGTAACTGCTGTATGCTGACCATCAAAGCAACCGTTACAAGTTCCCTACAGTAGGAACTGAGGTTAGCAGTGCCTCTCCTTTGCATTTGGGGTTAGCGTCGGTCAGGTGGTGTTGGGAGACCAGAAAGAGAGTAAAGGCTAATGACTTAGTGGCCACATTTTCGGCCAGATGTCTGACATTTACAATGACGTCTTTTTCTCTGAAAAGGTCATACACCGTTGGTTTAGGCCCGTTTGCGGCTATAAACGGGTAATTTCCGATGGTGAATGTTGAAAAACTTTTTCAAATGGTGGCAGACAAACCAGCACATAGAAATCCTTTTGGTAAGCGTTTAATTGAGGAAGTCAGAAAATACCTGTTAACACACTCAATTAAAAGATTACAGCGATTCTGGAAGCAGATCATTTGGAGACAAGCTTATAAAACACTGCGGGGAGCGCAGAGGCACTGGGGGTGGGGGAGCATGCGCAGTTGTCTGGCCTAATCAATACGACCGTGAAATGCCTCGCGGAGAAGTCTCCCTCGGGGATGCGCGAGGGGACAGCCAGTCGCTCTGCACGTGTCACTGGCAGCCTGTGTCTTCCGCAGCGTCGTAGTCTCTCTTCGACCCCCTTCTGTGCAGGGTCACTGAACCTTTCCGTTCAAATCTAAATCGCACAGTCCCTCGTTTCTCTGATTAAGTAATGGCATTCTCTCGCTTTTGCCAGGACCCCTAAAACGATGCCTGGTGTATGTGTGAATTTACGTTTATTATTTTATTTAATAGTTGAATGAATCTCTTGGCTCTTGGGATGAATTGGAACGCGTTTTCCGCCCCCTCATTTTTTTTTGGCCGTACTCCGCTTTTCCTAGAGAGATGATTCACTTATCTGAGATTACACCATTTTTCCCCCCTCAAACATGAATTGCAGGCTGCATAGCATAAGATGAAAAATACAAGCTGAGTCCACATGCTCTACAGCCAAAATTGTACTTCATAACTACTGTACTGAATGCAGCCAAGGGCCAGTGAACAGTACTATATCTTCCAAAGACTGCAGCCATAATGCATTATTTGCTGTCCTGTCAATCATTTGTGCTCCCTCATTTGCTGCTGTGAACCTCTGAAAGTGTACAAAAGGATGTCTCTTTCAGGCTGATTCACTGAATGGTTATTAATAAGCAGTAAATGGCTTTAAAAGCCAAAGGTGATGGTGTTAACACAAGCTTGTATCTGGAGTATTGTAAAATGTCCTCCTCTTGGATTTGAATAAGCTTGACCTGTGCAAGCAGCTGATTCTATGAAAGACCCCTGAGCAAGATGTCCAGTGGCATTACTGTCGTGGCTAGTCGACAGGGGTCATTTCCCCAATAAAGCAGTGTGCAGTCAAAGAGCCCTTTAATGATCTGTGTAGCACCTCTGTGCCATTTTACATTAGCATTTGTATATCAAGACGCATTTTCACACCCACCGTTTTGTGTTAAAGGCTCTTCTGTAAGTGTGTGGTAGGCATAAAAACATGTAGGATAATTACAAATTCAAGTAGCTTTGTCTTTATGTAGCAGGGATAAAGTTGAGTTCAGATAGCTGTGCAGAGGGTAACATTGACTATAATGGAGTGGGTGTATATATTTTCAGATCTATGTAGTCTCTCCTTGGTATGTTAGGCCTTGGGAAAGACAGTTAAACTACACTCTCTCCCATAATGGCACATTAACTCTGACACTGCTCTTCAGAGACTACAGTTAGGCCTGGAGGCCGAGGGCAGTTCAGGACGCCTGTATGCAGCAGTAGACCTTGGCCACATTCACCATTCATGCATGCAAATGGTTTTGTGTGTAGTGTGCGTACGGTCAGCCTGATGAATTATTTGTAACTTGCTGATTTGTTCGTTGGAATTTTCAGTACAGGCACAGTTTACGACTTTTCCAGACTACATGTACCATATAGACAAGCATACATGTTTGAGCAAGGTCTGGCGAAATATAAAAATTGTATGTGAACAAAATGACCTTTGACATTCAACATTGGTCCTTTGACATTGGTCTGATGACACATCAGTCACTATAATTTAGACTCGCATAGAATTAATTGAGTCCTTGAGTCAAGATGTGACTTGTATGTAACTGTGCACATTTTCACCCCTGGTTTAGATCTGTAATATACTTTTTATACCTTTTGAATTAAAATTTCATTGTTAGACAAGACAGCACAAGGCTTTTTGCTCCAATTTTTTTTTTATTCAGACATTGAGTCCTGTCAAAGTTATGCTTATTTCCACCAGTGATTTACTGATGTACCGAGTCTTTTGTTGCTCTCACTATGAAATATAACTTCTTATCTTACACCCACCTGTGTTTGTCTCTGAATCGGAGAAAGTATTGTCCCCCCTTTCCCATTTTCCCCAGGTGCAGCATTTTGGCTGCATCTGCAACTCGGAAGTGTGATTATAGGATTGTTGGGGTATTTACTTAGGCTAATTACACATAACATGCACAAGCATCTAATTTAATTCATTATAATTCAGTTTAATGTCATCATAAGAATGAGAGTAAGGATATTTGACTGTTTCTGCAGTCTGATGTGGTTTTTTGTACCAGCTTATCCCAAGATGACAATGCTTTTTTTCCCAACAGATATTTTGACAAATGAGGCCTGTTGCATTCTGTGTAGTTTCAGAGAACAGTAAATCCTTTTGAGATACAGAACATCACAGCAAAACCCTGCAGTGGTGGAATCAATGAAGGCCAACAGCATAGCATTACCGAGTCAGACTTGATACTTGTTTGCCCTTTTCCCTGATATATTCCTGGTCATTCCTTGGGTGACACACATGTACCATAGCACAGCATTCACTTTGGTATAAAGGTCACCTAGGCTGGTTTCTAAGGTGAACAGTGTCTCTGACAGTTATAGTTCAACATGGATATCCAACAACATTTTTAAAAATATCTTAAAACACATAACTGTCTTTTGCCAGTTGATGTAAAAAATAACCGCTAATGAAACTGATAAGCTGGAAATATTAGTTACGCAGCATGTCAGCGTCTCACATGGCTTTAGATTCTGTATGTAGACATAACTTTGACTAATTTTATAATATGGTATAATTCATATGCGTCAGACATAAAATGTGTAAATGTCAACAAAACAATTTTTTTCCTATACCTCAGCTGGTGTCATTTGAGCACAGTGAAGCCATGGAAAAGTGCACAGTTATAGTGAACAGCCACAGCCTCTGTGTGATACCTGTTCTTGTCCTCAGTGTTTCAGGCCTTGCACACAGGCAATACGAACACATGCAAGCTCATCCGCTGGCCTACACGTGTAACTTTCTAAACAGTGGAAGCACCGAGACGACTGCCAAACTCAGCAGTTTGTGTGTCATCTAAAAGAAAAAAAACATGTGCCTGATACTCATGGAGAAGCAGGGTTCTTGGAATAAATTTCTAATGGTTTCTAATAGTGTTTGTATTTGTAATGCTTCTTATTATTTTTTTAGCTTGTTTGTACAATAGTGTTGTGTATATTTTGGGTCTCAACTTGAAGAGCAAAAACTGGAATCCTCGATTCTTACATCGGATTCTGTTGCTGGAATTTAGAACTGAAGGTTTTATTGTGCGGTAGTACACCAACATAATTATAAAAATACATGGAAACAGTGTTCCTAGATATATAATTGTTTTCTTGTGTATTTTGAGCAGTTCATTATAGTTGGCATCTTAAAAAATGTAAGACGTTAAGCGGAATGAATGGCTGCAGTTAAGTGTCTACATAGCATGAGAAGAATGTAAGCTGTTGTGAAAGAAATGTTATATTTGAGAAAGAGGATTCGTTCTGAAAAATTACTGTGAATGAATGGCACCAGTGACAGACGAGTTCTGTGCGTCTACAGAAAATTACAGTTCGCCCAGAGGCCCTGTAATGATGGCTCTGGTTAATTTTAGTCTGAGTTGTTTGGAAGGCTGTGGCATTCTCAGAGAGAGGGAGAGAGAGAGAGAGAGGGAGAGGGAGAGGAGGAGGGAGGGCTTGGATTGTGAGGCCTACACAAGTCTGAACTTGTACCGTCATCTTGGAAACGCCACCGATTCAGGTGTTACTCATCTGGGCTTCAGCTGTTTCGTTAAAGTCACTTCGGGTAGTGTGGTGGCATGACGAAAGGGAGTACACTGCATGGCCTATTTATCCTGGTGCCTTCTAAGGGTCATTGACTCTGAGTACTCTGCACTGAACGTTTTCTCTTGGGTGTATTTTCAGGTGTCTGTCTACTCTTCTCAGGAAACGTTTACTTCAAGTTCCAGCCGGATATTTGTGTGAAGCAGTAATTAGAAGCCATGCTTCATTCAGAAGGAGGTCGGCTGAGGTAGCGCAGTTATTAGCGAATTCACTGCTTTCATAAAACAAATGTAAAGTGGTTGGTTTATTATGCTGTCTCAACCGTGAGAGCAGTATTCAGTAAACCTTAAAACCAATCAGGCATTTAAAAAACATACAGGCAATTTCAACTGGGTAATTGATTGTAGCAATTTGGAAATGTTGTGAAATGTTTTTAAACGGCCTAGGTTAGGTTAGTTTTTTATTAAGTGAAGTTAAGAACTGTTTGTGCATTCTTGTGAAAACGTAGCTGCTTTCGGTTACACTCGTTTTGGCCTCTTGCAGCCAGCCGTCATGCCTTACATCAAGCATCTGGTCTGTATTCCATCCTGAGAAGTTCTGAAATATCTGCTGTGGATGTGGTGGCCAGTTCTGTATGTGACAGTGACACAGGCTTTGTCTTGTCATGGCAGAATCGTTGGTTGGGCCTGTAGAAGGCATATCATCCTTATCTGCACTAGTTGCAAAAAAGGAAAAGAATTTCTGGTGATTTTTGTGGACATAATACTGAAACCATGGAAACCAAACGGTCTCTGATGATTGATTTCAGGTCTGACTATCAATATAATGCAAATATCCTCATAATGTTGTGTCCATGCATATGTTAATGGACACGATGGTTAACAACAGTCTTTTTTTTTTTTTTTTTAGCAGAAAAATGTCAGTGCAGGTCCTTACTGAATTAGCTGTGTGATGTTTTTTCAACGCTTCATTAAAAAAAAAAAATCATGGAAAAACAATTTTCATTTGCTGAGGAATTGTGGAGTGATATCAAGAAAGCATAGGAAGAATGGCACTTATTGTTTATGGCTGTCAGTTTTTATTTGGTAGCTTCTTCCTTCACCACACATGAAATGCCAAGGTCTTTGCATCCCCATGAAGATATGCAACAACTAAAGTCTCCCCTTTCTTTATTTCCACTTTCAGAATATTTATTCAAAAGATCCTTTTGTCTGTTGAAAAGCAGGCCAGCATGAATAGCTGCTGGCCATGAAATTTTCTATTCATTTTAACCATTACTAAAATACAGTATGATTGTTTTACTTCAAGATCATATTTAATGTCTGACTAATTCGTTTGTGTCTGAAGAAAAAGCTAGCCCATAAAGATGTTAGTGTTAACTATCTGAGGTTGACAAAAGCTAAGCTAAAAGTCGACTGTCTCAACCTGGGAAAAGCTAAGCTAGAGAGAGCTAATGCTAACTATCTCATTGTGTGAACAGGCCAGTGGGGGTCTTGTTTTGCTGTAGACTGCCTGGCCGCGTCACACGAGCGACATGCTCGACCCTCATTGGCTGAGACCCTCTGCTCGAATTTTCCCGGCCACTCAGAGCGAGAGTGTTAGCGTGGAATCCGAAATAGAAAAGGCCGTGTTTTTAGCCTTTTTTTCGCCTGCTGGAATGTCCCCCTGGAAGGCGGCTTGGCACCGCGCGGAGGGCGACGAGTGGGCGGGTTTGTTGTGGAGCGGGAGCCTCACGCCGGATGCACCACTTGTGCTGAGCATGACTCACTGGGGAAACCGCGTTTTTTTTTTTTTTTTTTTTTTTTGGAGTTGACTGGTTGCTCTCTGCGGTTGGCAGCCGAGGAAGTCTCGCTCTCCTGAACGCTGGGATGTTGGCTCTGTGCAGCGGTTCTAGAATTAGGCCTCCAGATTTTATCCCTCATGTTCCTCGGTAAATCATGCTTCAAAATGACTCTTCAGCTATCGGTGTGCTTGGCGTACAGCCTGGCCTAGGGAAACTTGTGTTGCTCACATTTTGAAAACGCGTAATTTATTCACCTGGGTAATTAAAAAAAAATGCTTTTATGCCTTTTTCCCCTTATGCAACCCTGTTTTGAAATCGCCAATTGTGTGCTGGGCTTGCTTTACTGGAACAACCCTTTCACTTGCACAGGTGCAAGTCCTCATTGGAGGGCAGGTGCTATTCTGCTGACGTCATCCGAGCAACTCTCAGGCGCCTGGCAGTTCGTGGGACGCCAGGGAGCGGTGAGATGAGCAACCCTCTCCAAAAAACTCTGTATCCCCAGTGGGGGGGCGGTGCCAGCTGAAGGCACGGCTGGGGTCGAATCTTAACCACTGAGCTCCTCGCAAGCTTACAGAGGCCTTTTAACAGCAGGGCCCCAAAGGGGGGGTTAGAACCTATGGCCGGCAGCAAATCAAGGCGCCTGCGCTTTTGTTTGTTGGGTAGCTTTGTGTAGTAGTGAAGCACTATGAGAAACTATAGCTGTGTGGGTGTGTGTGGGTGTGTGGGATTGGGAGTGGCCCTTAGTGTGTGTGTGTTTAAGCCTTATTTAATGGGTCTGCGTACGGGAGCCGGCATGTGCCTCAGGGTTTAATGTGATAAACCCCTGCAGTAGCGGGTATTAGCGCTTTCGCTCCATTCCGGCGCTGGATGGCGGGTCCCAGTGCGCGCCTGTGCGGGGATGTTTGTCTGCAGCGCCGGCCGCAGTCATGGTGTCAGCGCTCCAGAGGAATTCCTGTCCCTTTGTCTCATCACCTCTCCTTTGAAGGCAGTCCAGAGCGCTCGCGCGTTAATTTGTTAAAGGTTCCAGCAGCCTCATTACTGGGGCTGAGCTGCTCCCCGGGCAGGGGGCGGGTGTGGGTTCCGGGGGGTGGGGGGGGGGGGGGGGGGGGGGATGACAGGAGCAGTTGCTGAGGGTGTGCTGGAGAGGGAGCTTCCCGCAGGCCGACTCTAGAATGGCTCAGACACAAGGCCAGCGGTACAGAGGTATACGGAAGAGGAGGCTGAAACAAACCTGTGTGTGTGTATATGAAGGTTGTATGTGTATATTTGTGGGTTGTTTGTGTTCCAGTGTGTATGTATATGTGTGTATGTGTGTGTTTAATGTGTGTGGTTATTTGCCTTCCCCCTTACCTCTGCACTTGTTGGCACCTCACCCAGCTGCATTAATTACTTCAGTCTCCTAGCAACCACAGTCCCTGCACCTCGCTGACTCCTCCTGTATCGTTACCTTAAAATCACAGCATGGAGCAGGACACGGGCAGCACGAGGCATGCACAAACATGTATGTACTCAGGCACAGGGTTACTATCTCTCTGGCACACACACACACACATACACATTCTCTGTCTTGGTCTCTCTCACATATACACACATATAAGCAGTCTCTTTGACATTAGGCCTGTGCGATATAGCCCTCGCGATATATCGCACAGCAGTTTTTAGCGCAATAACAGCTATCCCCGGTGTGTGGCATTAGGTTTCTTCCCGTATTTTTTTCCGTTTACCCATACCTGATGCAGGAGCAAACCTTCAGTTTTCCCAGTCCATGTGAAATGCTTCCAGGGCAGAAGAATATCACCTGTATCTCTATGTTGGTTAAATTACCTATTAGCTTTGAAAAACACCTAGCATATGTTTTCACTCTTCATCTTTGTAGCCATGTGTTCCTATCTACGACATGGAAGCAGCATAGTGCTGTTGCTGTGATATCAACATAGATACAAGAGATCAATAGATAGAAGTGGCGTTTTTTACCCTGGAAGCATTTCACATGGCCTCGGAAAATTGGAGGTGTGCTCCCACATCAGGTACGACTAAAGGGAAAAAATACAGGAAGAAACTGTTAGGAGACAGTTTTGTGGAATGGCATGGCGTTTGTTCCGGAGACACGCGATGTGTATTCGAATACAAACACTGGAGACAAGCGATGTGTATTTGAATACAAAGCGATGTGGCTACATCCGACCGGAGCCAAATGGCGCCTCTTGTGAACCCTATGGAGCCAATTAGGTTACAGGGCTCAGGAAATACCCAATTAGAGAGGGAGCTGTTTAGCTATGCACAGCTCCGCAAGACCAATCAGAAACAGCACCCCTGCTGGTTATCATAGCTCATATGCAAATGTGACTGCTATTAACTGTATAAAAAATGAACTGAATTCTATACCTGTTGAACCTCTGCTCAATGCTGATGTTCCCACGGCCGGCTGTGCTAATAAACTTCCTGTCTTTTGCTACGAACATCGAATCCGCTTCTTGTCGTAACGAAACATTTTTTGGTGTTCCGGACTTTTACTAACAAAACCTAACACCACATACTGGGCATAGCTGTTATTGCGCTAAAAATAGCTATGCGATATATCGCGACGGCTATATCGCACAGCCCTGTTTGAGACATGCACGCACATTGGCGCATTCTTTCCCTCACACACACACACACACACACACACACACACACACACACACACACACACATTCTCTTTCTGACACACACTCTCTCCTCCTCCACCTCTGTTGTGCGACACTGATCTCCCTCCAGGGACCTGTGGTGTGGTGCCCCCAGCCCGCTGCTTCACCCTTCTCAGTGGTACGCAGCTGCTGTCTGAGGATGAGGAGGAGGGTTGCCAGAAGCATTAGGCCGAGGGGAGGAAGGGGGAGGGAGTGTAAGTGAGGATGCTGTGACTGCGAGAAGCAGGGCAAAAACACCAGCAAGGAAGAGGAGGGACCGACCCTTTGCTGTGCAAATTAGAACCTCTACGCCTTTGTCCACAGGCTTCAGCTGTGGTCCACCACCTTCTGATTTTCGATCAGTACTAGTTGAGGTTTGGGGCTGCTCCTTTGACTGCTCAATTGGAAGCCTTTCTGTCCTGCTGAACGGGGGGGCCACTGAATCACCTCTGCCTCTGACACAACCTAATATCATTCTGTCTCTCTGGAGCGTTGGAGAATTGCAGGCTTTGTGATGCTGAAAATTCCATGATACATGAACTGACATTAAGCACAGCATTGCTCTGCAGGGTGGTTAGTGCTTTCTGAGAGGGCTGTACTCACTCACAACTACACAGTAGGTGCCCCATGGGTTAAAGATCTCCGGCCCCACGCTGGAAATCCGGCATGCAGAGATTTTAGATCAGGCAGTGAATTATTGCTATTGTATACCAGACCGGAACACAATTCTATTAAAAAGTATCAATGACGTGGTGTTTTTTCGGATGAGTTATAACCAAGCCTGTTTAGGTGATGTACTGGCATGAGAGCCCTGTTCTTATCCAATCGGCAACTAGTTTCAATTTTCCGTGAGGCGGTGCCAGGAAGTATTTGCAGGGACTGTATTTGATTACTGCACATCAGGCTAGCATGCATTGAAATAGATGGAGCATAGAAGCAAAACTTGTGAAGGTTGGCGCAGACACAAGCACAGTAGAACGGGAGGTGAAAAATAAATGGTGATAGGCTTGGTTAGATGAAAACGGTAATGACAGACAAATGTTTGGCTTAGCACTTTTAATTTGAGCACTGTAATATAAAATTGTAGTAAATTAATTCAATTTCTTTTGTTTTACAGTTTTGAATTAAAGCTGTTGTGGTAACGCTAAATTTACGTGTGTCCTAATTCAGGCTCAGAAAATTTTGTTGCTTTAAGCCCTGGTGCCCCGGTCTTAAAACTTCTGAGTTTTGACACCGTGTACCATCTTCACTCTGTGCTGTGTTGTGGCAGATAATTGATCGTTGTAGTAGTAGTGGTGTTGCCAGTTTTGTAAGTGCATTTTTATATAATAGCAGGTTTTTGTCCAAGTTGTCATGTAGTCACACAGCTGTTCGATTTCAAGTACTGTAGCTCTGAACAACAAACTCTCCAGGAATACCCCCCTGCAGTACAGGTATGCTTGTATTACTGGGCTTAACAGCAAGCCACTGCTTAATTATTTACTATGAACAAATGCAGATAATATAAGGGACTTCCCCATGCACACAAAATTGACTGGCAGTCATTCTCTTTAGTTGTCAGGTAAAACAGTTAAGCAAGTATGATCGCAGTGGTTTAACATTGACTATCCTCACATGTTAACATGCACATTCTATTATTTTTCCTTAATGCCCCCCACTGCCAACCTCGTCAAAAGTCTGCTTTCTTTTTAATTTTGTCCAAAAAGTACATTCTGTTGTAGCTGCTCCACCCCTCCCCCACCAGAGGTCCAGTCGATTTCCTTCTACCTCATTTCCTTCCCCTCTCTATTGCGATATATACATGTATCTGCACAGATCTGTACTGCCAACAAGTTATAGACAAGTTGCTGAGACAGTTGGCTCATTCCTGTCTCATATGCTGCTGTATTTCTTTCATCTAGTTGCTGTTAGTATTGTACATTTTTGGCAAAATTCCACTGCCCCAAGGTGTTCCGGCAAACAGAGGGTTAAAGGTAATGTGACCAAGTCCTAATTGGCCAGTGCGTGGTCACAAGTGTGTTACACCAACAGCTCATTAAACAGCGTTACTTGGCCCACTTGCTTCGAATGCCTTGTTCGGCAGACCTGACCTGGCCTGGCATGACCACGGTGCCCTGCACTGGAGACTTGTGTACATCATTGAAATCAGGTTGAATGCCCCTAACCAACTTCAGCCTAAAATAATCTATAATTTGACTCACGCAAATTATTTTTAAGTGTCTTCATGGCAATTGCCGCTGTGTATAAGTGCTTGCCAGTTCACATTAGTTTTCGTGACGTGTCTGGTTCTTCGTGATTCAGTCTTTTAGAATCACCACAAAAAACTGCTTTCTGCAACAAAAAAAAAAAAATTTAAATTACCCAGTTACCCACACATCATCTTTCTTCTCTACCTCTCAGTAGAGTGGCAAAAATAGAATGGCCATTCAGATAATGGATGTCAAAATGACATTGCATTGCATTTTGGTGACGTGACCTCAGACAAATTGGGCAAGTGCTATTCTAAAGCAAGCCTACCCAGAACTTCATACATTCTTTCATGCACCTTCGTCCTGTGTGTGTTCCACTCACTGTCTGAAGAAAAGCACTTTAAATCCTGAAGTGGTACCTTTGAAGAGTCAGGAAAATGGCAGCAGTAGCTGCTTGAACGGTGATGTATTTCAGTGAGCTCTGTCAATACAAGGAACGAGAAGTACACTAGGAGGAAGACAACCATTACTTGAGATGTTTTTAGGATGTGATGTCTTTTGCTGCTAAGATAGTGTAACGGGAGAACAGTGGCAGTATGTTCGCAGGGTTTTCAGTCTGTAAACGGTGAGTCTGAAAGTCACGACAGGGATTAGGTATATTCATACATGTAATTAGCAGGTTGGCTAGCGCGCTCTCTGAAGGTGTGACTGTTATACTGCTCACTTGGCAGGTTCTCTCCATTGACATGCGTGTCGGTGATTAAGAGCTCCAGGTCACATGGGCACAGCCGCACGACTGAACACCAGCACGATGCAGAGAGAACAGATCTTCGCAGACTCTGTACAGCTTCTCCCTCCTTCTCAAGTGCAAGTGCAGTACACCAAGAGGTCGAGACCCCAGGCAGCTTATTCTGTCAATCGAAATTAACAGGACAGGCGTCCCATAACTTTCAAACATGGTCAGCGGTGTTGAAATGTGAATTCCCATAATCCCACATGGCTGCTGACGCCAACCAACTCAGTGGCCGGCACTCATTGGCTACAATGAACGGATGTGGGTATTGGCTAAGTAGAAACCAATAGTGAGAAGTGTTATTCAGGGCCTGGAGCGACTGATGTAATCTGACAAAGCAAATAAAAATGAAGAAGTAAGAAGAAAAAGGTAATGATGATAACAAGGAAGAAACTGGAAAAAGTTCAAGTTTCAGTTTATTTATTTATTTTTTTTTGTTTTTTTTTTTCTGAGGCCTTCTGGGATTATTCTGTATGTTCAAATGAGGAACCTGAATGACACAGATGTCAGTGTTTGTTACAAGTCTGACCTCAGGGTTAATGTGGTTATTTCTGTAGGAAATCCCATTTATTGACACTATAATGTGATAGGACAAATAAAATGCAGAAGAGAACAAAGATGATGATTGTAATAAGGAGGAAAAAGTAGGGGGGAAAAGTCCAAGTTTGGGAGTTTTTGTGTGGCCCTCTGAGATTGTATTCAAATTATGTATGTTCAAATGAAGGACTTCGATGGAACCGGCTTTAATGTTTGTAATGAGTCTGACCTCAGGGTCATTGTGGCTATTTGTGTAGGGAATCCTAAAAAGAAGCAAAACATATTGCTTTTAATATTTTACAGGCCTGTCTGGTATACAAATGCTTGTGACAGCAGTGTATGCTTTCAAGTTAAAAATAACATTCCTGCCCGTAGTGCTGTCATATCTCCTCATGTCACTAAATGTCCTTGGAAGAGAGGGAAAGTAAAGATTTTATACATACACAAAAGGTCAAGTATATATATCTCAAAGATGAAGTACACTTGAGTTCATAAACTCAAAGTTCATAAGCAGCCCACGTAACTGAAAAAATGTAAGTAAAGCTTTTCCTTTGAGGAATGTTTTTTCTTTCCCTGTTGAAAGTTGTCAGAAATAACCCTGAGAGGAGCATATTAGGTGTACCTTTCTCTTACGTTTTCAGGGTATTATATGAACACGTATGTGTCCTTCATAGCCGTGGCAGGGCCCTTTCACAGGCCATTACTGTTGTGACAGGACTGCCACAGCGGGAGGCTAACGGTGGGGCCGGAGGCTGCTTTAATTAACATGCTCGGCGTTCAGAAATGCGCCTCCTGCTCGTCGTCAGCGGCCTGGGTTTCTGCGGCGTGCCTCCTCTGGGAGTTTGGGAGTTTGTTTGTGCGCCTCCCGCGCGCGGCAGAGAACCTTTGAGTCACGTTGGCGGCGTTCGCGGCGGAGACGGGCGGGAGAACATTTCCTCTTTTCTACTCGGACAGCTTGTCGTTAAAAGTGCGCGCTGCTTTTCACTGTGCGGTTCGGGGCTGTTTACTGTTTTTGTTGGGTGCATAAATTTCGGCAGTGCGCTCCGCTTATGAGAAATATTGATAAAAGAATCATAAGAGTCATTCTGACACTTTAAATACCCCATTGTATGAATCAAGCAGTCTGTTTGTGAGAAGCATTTTAAGCTCACTCACACATGATAATACACTCGATGCATTTCAACAGCGCGTAAGTTAAAAAGGCATTCAGAATTTGAATAACAACATTAATTAAGCCTGGTG
Organism: Megalops cyprinoides; assembly: GCF_013368585.1. Classification (NCBI taxonomy): domain Eukaryota; kingdom Metazoa; phylum Chordata; class Actinopteri; order Elopiformes; family Megalopidae; genus Megalops; species Megalops cyprinoides. The sequence continues at coordinate 18,418,438 of NC_050606.1, forward strand.
ATCATTTAAAAAGTACGTCTGAAATGAATTTTGCTTGATAAGTTTCTTGTAGGAGTTGCGTTTTTCTCTGTCTTATCACGTAGGAACACAAGTGCAATTCTTCTCAGCGGATAGATGTGCGCATTGTCCTTGGAGACAGTTCCATCATGTTGATTTTCTGTAGCTGAAAGCTGGGCTTTTTCCACACTATTCTGCTTGGCCAGCCAGCGCATGCTTAGCATCTTGTAGGCTTTTTTTGCACAGTGTCTTTTTGCACTGGCATGGTTCCTGGTTGCACTGACTATTAATAATATGCCACCCGTAATGGGCAATTTTATGGATTTCCCCTGCAAGACTGTAGCAAGGTACAGGGGCTGGCTTGTGCAGATTCTGTTGGTAACTCTGGGACTTTGTGCTGCGCCAGTACAATGCCCCCCCCATTACTGTACCACTGTCCAACAGCCTGTGGCTGGCCAGCACAGGTTCATTCAATTACTGCATTAGAGGTCCCCAAGCAGGGGCTCCCAAGGTCCAAACTCAGTTGTCATCGATTCCTGGAACCTGAACCACCGACTCTAGTTTTCTCTGTGACCGGCTATTGATTTAAATTCTTGCGTCTTTTTATTTGGAGCTCCTCATCGCAGCTACGGCCGCGGAGGGGTAGCCTGACGAGCTCGTCCGTCAGTTCGTGGGAATGCCCCACCGCAGTGCGCCAGTCCTCACGGCTGGCATCGGGCGCTTTGTTAGACGGCTTCTTCCCAGAATGCCGTCTCAGTTTACTGGGTCCTGACAGTAAAAGGTAGACATCGGTTTTAAGTTTTTTTTTTTTTTTTTTTTTTTTTTTATCCATTGTGGTGCTGTTGCGAAATGCACAAGGTGAATCACACAGTCGCAGAGACAGACCATGAATGTTGTTTTGGTAACTGAGATGCAGCTTGCATTGTCAGGTCAGGAAGCGGCATGAGAGAATGGCGTGAGAATGTGAGCGCATGAGTTTACTGGCGAGAACAGACTGTGGAGGCCAGCTACGCTCATCGTTTTGTCTGGAGCCAAGGCTGTCTAGACCCTCCAAGACCCTTACTTCTGCTGTTAATTCTGATTCCATTTATGTAGAAGTTTCTGAGTGAAGAAATACTTTGTCATGTAGGTGCAAAATGAACTCATTTCCATGAATTTCCTCATGTTCTGCTGACAGAACTTGGCTTGAAATAGCTTCTCTGTTCCACTTCATTCCTTTGAAAAATGTAAAAAACTTAACTCGCTGAAATCCATCTCATTCTGCTAAGACTCCTTCAGAGATTAATTCAGAGTTGTGGGTAAACAATGGCATACGATTTAAAATGGAGGACGACAATTTTGAATGGAATCAATCTTCAGTTGTTTACTGGCCAATTAGGCCATTTCCCCTTCTCTCAGACTTTAGTCAGCCAATCAAAAATCAGTGTAGCCTTCCAATGACAGTACTCACACAGTAGCTGTATCAGTGCAGTGTTAGTCTCCCAATTCAGGTGAGCCTCAATTAGCACACCAGATGTACTCTTAGTTGTCTATGGGAGCACAGCTCTATAAACCTCTTACAAAAGTCCTTTGCAGTGTACATTGGCTGTAATAAACAACAAGCGAAGCACCCCCCTCCAAATGTCAAGTTGCTGCCACAAAAGGAAAATTGGACAAAGCAGGAAAACGGCTACGTCACAGGAAGGGCAGTATCAGGGACAAACATTATTAGGAAATTCATAACAATGATTCAGAATTGACGCCTGACGTAAGACGGTGCAAGGCAGAGCTGGCAGCTGTTGGGGACATGTCTGAGCGGTCCCAAGGTGTGCTCGATGGAGCCAGTGACAAATGGAGTGACGCCTGTCACCCTCAGAGCGGCGGCTGATGAAGGGGACGGGGCACGTGGGTTTGAGTCTGCCGTGGGCGCACGGTGACGTCTGCAAGCCACCTGTTGCAGGCGAATGGGCTCATTCCCTCGTTCTGTCTCCCTCGTGTCCAGATACAATGACAATAGCTACGGTAGATACAGTGTCCTGGCTCTGCACAATGGCCGGTGACACTGACCTTGCCTCACGGCCAGGGCTTGTCTCGCAGCTTTGTTTAGAGCAAAGGACTTCAACACGCATTGTGTAGCAGTCCCTGCAGTCTCAAACAGTGCTTTTGCATCATCACTAGGGTTGGGTATCGTTTGGGTTTTTTCCAACACCGGTGCTAAAGCGATACTTTTAAAACGGTACTGGTGCCTGAACCAATACTTAAAAAAGGGCACAAAACAATGGTCAACGACATTAAAGAACAGCTTTTTTTATTGCTAAGGCAAATTTGAACTTGAAATTGAACAATATATTACGTGTTAACAGTTTAAAGCATACTTATATATTAATATAAATAAATAAATACAAAACATTTAACAAATGTTAGCATTGTTTTCACTCTTCATCTTTGTAGCCATGTGTTTCTATCTACGACATGGACGCAGCATAGTGCTATTGCTGTGATATCAACATTGAATAGATACGAGTGGCGTTTTCTTTCCCCGGAAGCATTTCACATGGCCTCGGAAAACTGGTGAAAACTGTGCTCCCACATCAGGTACGACTAAAGGGGAAAAAATACGGGAAGAAGCCTAACGCCACATACCGGGGATAGCTGTTATTGCGCTATAAATGGCTATTTGATGTATCGTGACGGCTATAACGCCCAGCCCTAGCGCCGTTCAGGCACCGAAATGAGGGACCGAAATCTGCGTTGCGATTCGATCCGGTAGATACTGGTTGTATAGGAACGGCACCAGGTTTCGGTACTCAACCCTAATCATCACATACAGGAAATCTGAATCTCACATTGCCTTGCAGGTTCACGGGAACCGAGATGCATTTCTCTGTGCGGTAGTGATCCTCTCTGCCTGGACTGGCACACTGTACTGATCAAACCGTGTAGATTTCTCGGGTTGCTTTGATGTGAGCACTGGTTTGATCTCTGAGGGACGGGGAGTTGGTTTGCTGCTATTATGAGACTTTGTTGTCAATCGGCCCATGTTGTCCCTGTGCTGTACTTGAACCCACACGGTTGATTGTGTATCCGTGGTCATCATAATGTAGTGGATAGAGCTGGATACAGTATTCAAAATGTGCTCTGAGAAAGACATTGTATGACAGTATATAACCTCCTTTAGTCGTGCCATTTCTGCTTCTGTCATTTCAGCACAATGTGTAGGTACAGATAGACTTGGGTCAACCATTACACCAAAGTCATTTTCATACTGCACTTATTCTAATTTAATTCCTCCTATAGAATAATCCTACTTCACATTGTTATTGCCCACATGCAGAGCTTTACATAAGGTGGTGTTAATTTTCATTTGCGAGGTGACAGCCTAGATGTGGGTTCTGTTTAATTCTGTTGGATAACTTGAGTAGCGTCCTGACTTCTCCCTGTACCTTTGAGGGTAGTGTGACCGGCAAATTGAACAGGTTTTGCGTCGAATGTCTTTATCAGTGTCGTTTTGAAATGAGGAACGGCAGAGGTCCCACAAGCGATGTCTGTGGGAGTCCACTTCCCACAACCCCCCTGCTCAGTCAAAACCGCTGTCATTGTTATTTATTAGGCTTACATAATCTCCCCTAGTATGTATCAGGCGAGCTTATGTACATGAGCGAGGCCCTTCTTAATGTTTCTTCTGTTGAAAGATAGAGGCACCCCTTGCTTCAGGGCAGATAGCGGGAATATTTTATGAACGCTGAATGCATGGCTTGTAGCCTGTAATCCTGTTTTTTACAGCAGAATTACACCAGGATTTCCAGCGTTCTGTCCCACATACAGGCCTGCATAATCACTGGCAGCCGTCCTCTTCTGTTTGACTTGACTCATTAAATTAGTGCTCAGGCCCCAGCTCCTTCAGCTTCTGCTGAGGTGCACCATGGGAACATTTGGAGAAGAGGCTTCTTTTGAAAATGATATTTGCAGAGGAATTAGAAGGTTTTGCGGAGAGAGAGGCTTTGTGTAATGTAGCTTGTTACCCTGTCTGTGTCTGTTTCTGTAGTGCGTGTGTGTGCGTGTGCGTGTGTGGGTGGATTTGCTATTGCAGATTGGTCGTGGAGATTTCGAGGCAAGGTCTCAGATTAAGGGGTATTAACAGAATAAAACTGGCGACTGATTTGTAGTGGTACGTCAGCAGAAATTCTGGTCATTTGAACTCTTGGTGAATGCTGATCAGTTGCTATTGATGTTTTGAATGGCGTTACTAGTTTAAGTCCACCGATCCTTTTTGCTGTACATTGTGTTGTTGAGTTTCTGGGGTTTCCTCAGCTGTCTGACTGCAGCGTTTCCCACAGGTCTGAAATATACTTGTGGTGGTAGCCGGCGGAAAGTGCCGGCATTACCTGCCGGCACAAAAATGGTCTACTGCATGTGACAGACAACAAATACGTGTGACCTTTAACACAATATTTTGATTTATTGAATATTTCTATTAATTACACATAATATATTTCACAGATACGCTAAATGCTAACGTTGGCCAAGTTACCGGTGGTGCTGTGCGTCTGTCTTCCTTATGCCGTATTATCTTAAAATATTTTTGAATACTCATATCTGCAGAATAAATGCACGAAAAATTAGTAGTCTATCCTTAGCTAAAGTTAGTCTGTGTCTTTCTACCTGCCATAGGCGGAAGAGAAAACAAATTATAATCTTTCTTATATTTAGCCAGGCTACCTTTGCTGCATGTTGCGCAATGGTCAAGTTACGTGTGCTGAATACACTGTAGAGTCTTGATACCAACGCAGCATAGTTGCCGCTTTCTTCCAGAGAAGTCGAAGCTACTACCAAAGTCAGAGAACAATTACACAATAAGGAGAAAAGGAGTTGCTTTACCTGGTCCGTGCTTGTACAATATCCACCGTGTCCGCGTCTTCTAACGTAAAACCAGAGAACGTTTCTCTCTGTGTTTCTCTGTAGAACATGTACGATTGTCAGTAAACCCTCCTCATGTTAGCAGAACGAACAGGTATGGGAGGGGTAGAGTGAGGGGAGATTGATTAACTAATGGACAATCGCGGATGGCATGGATGACAGATAAAAAAATAAAAATAAAAAACGCTAAAATGGGTCGCCAAATATACTTTGGTGGCTGTTAATATACCTGGGCGGCCCGCCCAAGTAAAGTGTATGTGTGGGGAAACACTGGACTGTTTGACTCCTCTGGTATTGGGGTCTGAATCTGTTCTCTATGGCAGTGAGACTCCTCTAATGTTGGTGTTTGACTCTCTGCTGGTTAGACTTCTGAGATTCTGGTGTTTGACTCAGTGCTTCCTTTGCCAGTGACACCCCTGTGGTGCTGATATTTGACTCTGTTCTCTCTCCCTGAGACATCTCTGAGGCTTTAGCAGACCTCTCAGTATGCTGAAGCTGTGTTACAATGGATCCGGTTTGGGGCCACAGTTGTCTGAGCCTGAGTTTGGGGCAGCAGGGTAGCATAGTGGTTAAGGAGCAGGACTTGTAACTGAAAGGTTGCCGGTTTGATTCCCCAGCGGGTCACTGCTGCTGTACCCTTGGGCAATGTAGTTAACCCACAATTGATTCAGTAAATATTTAGCTGTATAAATGGATAACATTGTGAAAACCTGTAATTGATGTAATTTGCTCTGGTTAAGAGCTAGATGCTAATAAATGGCAATGTTATTATATAATGTAATGTAATGAGCCATTTCACACCTGCTCTCCTCGGCTGGTCAGTAAACACCCACCTCTTTCCTCAGGGAATATAACATGCCCACTAAGCAGAATTGTTTCTGCCATAATTCATTGCTAATAGCTATGATTATAACACTGCATTTCCATTCCGAGGATCACACTGATGGGTTCGGGGCAGGTCAGTGGCCACCGATGGATTATTTTCCTGGCGGGGTAGAAATTGCCAATGACATTGCAGTAATCACAACCAATTTGGATCACGGGGGAAAGCAGTTGAGTAGCACAAGAGGCTGTGTAAAAAGCAGCATTCGCCGTGCTGGGGGTGTGATGGTATGTGTTTTTAACCCGGGGAAAATGGCCTGTCGGTGCGGAATGTAATCAGTACTGTTCATTTCTACAGGAACGTCCATGGTGTTCCTTTCTGTGGGCCCCCGATTGCCCCTGATTCACGCAAAACTGGATTTTTCAGTCATTTGTTTTCAAACAGCAAGTGGTCCATTTTGTCTCTTCTCGCACTTTTCCTGTTTGTTTCAATGACTACAAAACAAAGTATCCTCTTAAGAGTTAAGGACCATTCTTTTGAACATATGCACTTGGCTTTCCAAATTTTTGTCTTTCCATTCACAATAGAAATGAGCTGGTTTAGAATGTATATTTTTGTGTGCCAGTTGCAAGTCCAGTGTACATTGTGCTTCATTTGATGTAAAAGTCAATGTCATATTTTTGGAAGCTCACTCTTAGGAAGTAGGCCAGTTAGAGTTCTTCAACAGACTATAACCCCACCCCCAAACACACTCCCCACCCCCCTTTGTGCATGCTGGTAAAAGATGTGGGAGGTCTGAGGCTGACACTGAGAGAGTTGGTAGGGAGCACACTCCATTCATTATCCTTGTATTCTTTCATAATCCACTGCAACACCTTCCGGTCAACGTGCTATTCAGAACAACAGCACGGAACAGTCAACAGGATTGCAGGTTCCAGTCCCGCTAGAATGCAGCGGGAGTCCACCCAGCTTGAACTTGAAGTGCTTTAGTAGACACTCGGTGAACGCATTGGCCTCTGTTGCCGAGGAGGCCCACACGTATGACCGCAGTCTGAATTTACACCTGTGTACGGACTGAAAATAAGTCTGGACATAGCTGCATGCAGCAGGGGTCATGTCTGTTCATGGAAACAAACAAGTAACAGTAACTTACTGGAAGGTGCTTGTTGCTAAGCTGCAGCTACCTTTTGCATTCACAGTTGAAACGAATGGATATGGAAAGGAGAAAGCCTATGCGCTGGTACTCTGTCTGTGGCTGGGTGTGCTATGTATTAGTGCGCATTACTCAAACCCCCCACCGTAGGGGTTGCTGTTTTGGTCAGAGCTATGATCGATGAGATTATACAAACGTGTAATCCAGGAGAAAGTGCATTGATAAATTCTATTTGAATCTTCTCCTTGAACCAAACCTCTCCGGTCACTGTAACTTTAACATCTCATGGATATTTTCACGCTTAAATCGTTAACCTGAAAATGTAAATACTCGGTGAAGTCTGTCACCGAAGATGTTGTGCTGTATTTTGTTCATTAGCAAATAAATTCTGACCGTGATCTGTAATTTCAGTTTGTGTTGCCATGGCAGTCTGAATTGCACCTGCTCTTGGTAAGAGAAAAGGACAGGCTTCCAGGTTGTGCAGTATGAATAGTATATATATATGACTGGCCTCTCATCTCTGTTGGATGTATTACTAAACCCGCCCTGTGCCAGTTGGTGAAGAACCCCAGGCTGTGTGTTCCCACTGTTCCATGTTCTGTGCTCTGTGTTTTGGGCTCCTGGCTCTGTGCTCTGTGCTCCCTGCTCTGTGTTTTGGGCTCTGTGTTGTCTGCTTTATTTTCCGTGTTTTGTGCCGTTTGTTTCTGGCCCCATCATACAGCGGCCCCTGTGCCGGCATATCATTGACGGCGTCAAGGCTCTGTGGAAAAGCAGTTAGAGAGGCGAGGGGGCGGAGTTACTGTAGAGGTCAGTTCAGTATTGAGCCGCAGTTCCGCCCGAGCCGCAAAGCCGTAGGGACGCTGACCTCGGTCACGTGACGACCCCCCCGCATGCTGTCACGGGGAGAGGGAGGCGAGCGCTGCACTCCTCCCCCCAGCTCAGCCGAGCCCATTTCGCCTCGCTGAGCTCCACGGGGCCTGTCCATCCCTGAACGGTGTCTGCCTGATCAGAGGACACCCAGGCCACAGCGCCGCTGTAAGTGTCATATAAATGACAGCTCCTGTTTCTGTCTGCTGCTGCCGCACATGTCCCCGGGCCTCACCAGTGCTGCGGGGTGGGGGGTTGTAGAAATTCACACACAAAGAATTGAAGATACAGTATAGAAAAACTGTATCCTTTTACATTGTTGCTCAGGTCCTGCGTCCTGGACCAGGAGCCAAGCTCTTTTGCCTTACCTGTCACAGCTATGGGCTGAGTCTGTGTCTCTTTGCTGCGGGGCTGGTTCGTGCTTGGGATCAGGAGATCCTTGTCGTCCTCGGAGGTGGTTGGGTTGCCTGGAAACGCATATATATATATAGTTTTTTGCCATGTTGTAGGGAATGCAGTCGTGGGTAAACTCCGGGACTGAGCGCCCCGTTCCGAAAGCGGTGCCAGCGGTGAAACGTGTTGTTGGGAGGGAGAGCGGCACAGGCTGCCGGTGTGTTAAATAGCCGCTGTGGCCTTGTGTGCGCTGTCCTTGTGGATGAAAATGGACCTGGGTGAACTGTTGTACTGTTGGCTTGTTAATACATTCCCAAGCGTGATTCAGCGGAGTGCGTCAGGCGAGGAGAGGGGGGGGGGGGGGGCTGCCTACCTCTGGCATTGAGAACTGGGGCGCAGACACACCTGGTCTAGCGTAGGTTTGAAAACGGTCCTCTCTGTGCTGTGACGAGAGCTCGGCAGTGTGGCGGTCCTTGTGGTTTAGCCTCGGGCCGATTCCCAACCAGATGTAATCTGGGCTTCCAAGCCGGGCTTCCAAATCGGAGACCGATGTGGTAGATGACGACATGGCCAACATATTGCGTGTGTTTTGGCTACAGTAATCCAAACCAGGTGGGATTCAGGGAGACAGGTGTGGGAACTGGATATGCCTCTGTCGGGGATCTGCTGCTAATGCTAATATCTGTGTTAGAAATGGATTTTCCTAATAAGCTAGCAAGTGAGACGAAGCATGTAAATGAACAGTACTGTGACACAGTCAAATGCACACCAGCAGACGTGTTCTAATCTGTGTGTCTGGCTGTTTTTTTTTTATGTACAAAGTGGAGGAAAACGAGATTAAATACATATAAGACACATACATATAAGATTGGTTTAGGTGAATATGGACCCTTCTGAATCAGACATTTGCAATAAGTAATGTGGAGGTGTGTAGAGAAAGTAGCCTAAACGGTTTGTTTTGAGCTGTAGCTGGTCAAGGCGGGTTTCTCCAAAACTACAGTATAAGCATAGTCCCAGTTTAGCATATCTTTTGTTGGCTAACTTAGTGGGTTTGTGCTCTTTCTATCTGGCAGTCTGGGAAAAGATGGAAAATTACTGTTTGTCCCTATTGGAGAATGCTGGGTAAAATAAAAGAATAGCATCTTAGAAATGAGAGTGTGTGTGTGTGTGTGTGTGTGTGTGTGTATATATATATATATATATGAGGCTATTGTCAATTATTGAGGCGAAACAAGAAATCTTGTCCTTGAAGAATGGTAATTGAAAATTCTGAAAAAGACTGAAGTGGAGGCATATGAACATTGCATGATTGTGAAATGAAAAGACAGTTGAAAATTTCAGCCCTTTGTATGATAAAATGTAGTGCTCACGTTAGGTATTCATAATTATCAAGATGTATTTTTAAATTGAAAAATGTGGTCTCATATAACAATATCAAAGTGGCAGTTGAAAAACGGGGAAGTTGCAAATACTTTCATGACTTCTAAATAAACTCCACAGATGTGGTTGTTTACTGCTAGGTTACTTGTTGAATGTGCTCGGCGTAATTAAGTCTTTTTTGATACTTCGAATGCAGCAACATTGGCGTTGCAAGTTGTCCAGAAAATGACCTCAAATCCCATTTGCTATTGAAATGATGATTTGTGTAACAAAATTCCCGCGGAAGTCCACATAGTTATTAGGGATGGGCACGAGTACTTGAGTATTGAGTGCTCGCCAGTGACGGCAACGATCGATCACGACAACACAATAAGTGCGTGAATAAACGTGTATCAAATATATTATAATATATATTTTTTTATCTTGCAACTTCATAAAATAAATTTTACACCGATCGAAGTCCAGTACCAAACAACACAACACAACATAAATCCTTCCAGAAATGGAGCCGTATCTTCATTAAAAAAAAAAAAAAAATTCATTTACAATTTTGTGATTGGTTACAGTGGCATTGGGGGCGGGAACTTACGGTCCACTGAGACTGATCAGACGACGATCATTTCAGACACTGTGGAGCAGGAGCCTCTTCTAGGACAAAGCTGGCTTCGAAAATGTGCAGTGATGGTTGGAAACACTTTGACAAAATTGAACAAAAGACAGTGCAGTGTGTTTTGTTGTACTCATTGTACTCTACTACTAGTACAATGCGCCATCACCTCGCATTTAAACACAAAATGTCGAGCGAAATCGAAGACGCTAGCCAGACACGAACAACGCCTTTCACTACAGTCAGACTTGCATGCGGTGCTAGCAGAGTTGAGAGAACAACACAGCTCATAGCGGAAATGTTAGCCGAAGATTTGCTGCCTCTAGGTTTTGTTGAGGGATAACGATTTAGAGAATTAATGAATTACCTTGAGCCCCAATATGACGTGACTTCTCGCAAGACAGCCACCTCAAGAATAGACGCTCTATACGAAAGGCTCTGTATGTGAAATTGATCAATGTGTTAACAGTGGAAGTTATGTTTACATGAAATTAATACCAGGGATGCAACGGCGTTTCACCTACATCGCTCCCCAGTGGTGGAACGAACGCCCTGTCCGCGCTACGGACAGCTCCATCACCCCATTCCTTCAGACGTGGTCTGACGTGGGTCAGTCCAGACTCTACCTGGACTGACCCATCACACAATCGCTGTGTTTACTGGTCATTACACTCGTTGTGAGATTAATCCCCCCCCCTCCAGAATACGAGTACTTGAGTACTTGCTCATTTTCTCTGTCGAGTACTTGAGCTGTCAATATGACCAAAATGCACATCCCTAGTAGTTATTTCCATCCCCGCAGAACAGTTTTGGCTTCAACAATGCCAGAAGTATAATTGTCAAGTGCTCAGAGCTAGCTATCAGCTCACTAAATAGAATGTCTGTGGCCTCTACTGCCCTGACTGTACCTGTACCCTGGGGGCCACAAGACTGGCGTGTAACTCAAATCCCAGGAAGGGGGCATTGGGTAATAATATAAATCTTTGAGTTCCTCTGAAGAGCGGCGTCCCGACATCCAAATTTAATTTTGAAGTGTTTAGCTGTAAGAGATGGTCCGCACTGTCTGTAGATATTTCCTCTGAGCTCTGAGTCACGGCTGGTGTGAATCATTGCAGACGGCGTCGATGCGTGAGCCGTGTAGGTTAAAGCATGTCTCCTGTTCCACCGCCTCTCCTTGCATGTTTCAGCCCCCCCCAATGCTGGCGCTTGTATCAGACTTACTGGGAAGGTCCCATGTGTCAGAACTGGTCCCTCCAGTCATCCTTGGTCCCAGACAATCCCTCCCGACTAAACACTCATCAGCTGCAAGCTGGCCAGCGCGCTGCAAAGCCTTTTGTACTCCTCTCCTCAGACGAAGAAAGCTGAGGTTCATTCCCCTCCCCCCACAGAGAAAGGATATCGCCCAACAGCGTACAAGAACACTACGGAGGAATAACTATGGAAATGCAGTACTTCTAGGAACCAGTTTAGGAAAGTTAACGAGCAGTGCTGTGGCTCATAGGTTGTGAGCTCCCGGCTGTGGTTAACGTTTAACCCCATCCTGCAGCCTAGGGACACGCCCATTCCAGAAACTAAGCTGCGTAGATTCAGCTAAAAATGAAGTTTCACGTGAGCTTTTTTCTGCAGAAGCTGCTATAGGTTACAGTACATTAATGTTGTTTAGCAGATGCTGTTATCCAGAACGGCTCACAGGTTGCAGTTTTTAATAGAGCAATCTGTTTACAGCTGGGTATTTACATTTACATTTACATTTATTTATTTAGCAGACGCTTTTATCCAAAGCGACGTACAAAAGTGCATACAGTAAGTATAGCGACAGTACGGGGACAGGATGTGTACGGTTCCACAATGAGACAGTTCTCAGCTGAGAGCAAGGTCTGTTTGAGGACGCAGTACTATCAGATTTGGACAACTACAGGGTATAGGGCAACTAATACGATACACCTTCAAACAGCAAGCTTCAACAACTTCAAACGCAATGAGCGTCAGGGTAAAGGCGGCAACAAGAAACAATTTAAAAAGCACAGCAATTTACGACAGCACTGATTTTGGGGGGGGGGGGGCAGCAATTGTGTGCTGGGTCAGTCCAGGTAGAGTCTGAAGAGGTGTGTCTTCAGGCCCCGTCTGGAGGAATGGGGTGAAGGAGCTGTCCGTAGCAGGACAGGGAGTTCATTCCACCACTGAGGCAGTTGTGAGTTAAGTACCTTGCCCAGTGCTACAGCAGCAGTGCCCCAGAGGGAGTCAAACCTGCTTCTTACCGTTGTGCTGCACTGTCCCCGCGCTCCAGGGTTCCTTGAATAGGTCAAACTTGGTGATTAATATTTCCTCTCAGTCGTGTTAGTGTATTTTTTTCATTAGTAACAGGCAGGATTTCTCCACAGCCTGTGTGTGTGGAGTTGTGTAGGGGGGTAAGGGGGGGGGTTTGGGTTGGCTGGGCTCCCCGTCCCGTCCCGTCCCGGCAGCGGTAGTTTTGCGTTCCTGGCTGCTCCCGCGACGGCGTCTGAGCTCACGTCTTCGCGGAGGAAATGAGAAATGGTTCCCGGAAAAACACCCCCGGTGCCGCGTTTGGCATCCCTGTGGAAAAAAAAAAAAATATAACAAAAACAAATTGGCGCCCGGGGCGGGCTGCCAAAATCGCGGCGAGACAGCTGTGTTCCGGCAGCCTTCCCGTGAGCCCTGAGGCTCCGCGGCGCAAAGACACCGAGTCGCCACGGCAACTGTCAGTAGCTGTGAAGGAGGAGCCTTCACCTGTTGCCAAAACGGCCACAAAATTAATTTGGTGTTAGTCATGTGTTGTACTGGTAGCTGTTTAAGGATCCTTTGTTTTCCAAAGGACAGTATTTGCCATGGACAGACCTCATACCGTTGGCTTCATTTTAAACTTCATTCTAAAAGGGTAATTGATTAAATGCTAATTGTAACTGTCGCTGGTTTTCTACAATGAAATAACACAGCAAGTGGGGAACAAGCCACCCGTGCCGATTGAAAGGCACATTAAATAGGTGTGTGGCTGGACAGCAGGAGGGCTTTTTCACACGGCAGTTGACTGTGCTGTGGCTGCTTCCTTTTGTTAGCTGGTTTTTAAAATAAGTTTTGGGAGGGTGGGAGGATATGGGTGGGGGGGGGCAGCGGCGGCCGTGCGCGTCTGTGAGTGAAGTGACGGCGCTCTCTGTGTCTCTCTCTCTCTCTCTCTCCTCCCACAGCCTTACAGTGTTACTGCCAGGTGTGTCCGAACTCCACCTGCAGCACGGACGGCCTCTGCTTCGTGTCCATCAGCAAGACGGGCAACAAGATCGCGGCGGAGAACCGCATGTGCCTGGACGAGGCGCGGCTCTACCCGCCCGACCGGCCCTTCGTCTGCGCGCCCTCCACCAAGGAGGACAGCGGCATCTACCCCATGTGCTGCAACACCGACTTCTGCAACAAGGACCCCGACCTGGACGCCTTCCCAGGTGACTTTCCCAGCCCCGCCACCGCCACTGCCAGTCACAGACACTGTCACTCCCACTGTAACTGCCACTGCCACTGCCAGCCACAGATAGTGTCATTCCCATTGTAACTGCCACTGTCATTCCCACTGTAACTACCACTGCCCGAGTCACGGTTGCTGTCAGTCCCACTGTAACTGCCACTGTCGCTGCCACAGTCACAGTCACAGTCGCTGTCACTCCCAGTGTCACTTAATGCTCCAGTCAAAATCGCTGTCATTCCCACTGTCGGTATCATTCTGACTGTGACTGCCACTCCTACTGTAACTGCCACTGTCGCTCCCACTGTAACTGCCACCGCCACTGCCAGCCACAGATACTGTCATTCCCACTGTAACTACTACTGCCACAGTCACAGTCACGGTCGCTGTCGCTGCCACTGTCAGTGTAATTCCGACTGTGACTGCCACTCCCACTCCCTCTGTCACTGCCACTGCCACTTATTGGAGCGAGCAGGGCTCCACAGCTCCTCTCTCTCCTCTGTCAGATCTATAAAGCAGCTCCTGCTGCCAGTTATTTTACGGAAAGGTTCGTTTGTTCTTGAGATAACGCGGGCTTTAAAAGTCCCTGAGTGTAGCTGAGGAAAGCTGAACTCTGGTTAACTTCTCTGGTTTCTTGTGGGAGCCCCCCGGGTTTGTTTGTAGGCCCAGGCACGCGCGTACTCTCACGCTCCTCACTCTCACCCTTGTTATCTTTTAAGTCGCAGTAGGAGCGGTAGCTCTCGTCGAAGGCAGCAGTTGAGTCGAGCGAAGCTGTCTGTTGCACCCCGCTGCCATCCAGAGCACTCGGGAAGCGGTTACCTCAGGTTGTATCCTGGGGTGGTGACGTTCGACATCGCCCCGGTTCCAGAGCTTGCGTAGTGTGTGAGGTCTGCGTCTGAGGACTCTGCCAGGAGAGATCGCGGTTATGTCATTCAGCCTACAGGCACTGCGCTCGCAGTTTTTCAGAAAGCAAGAGCTGCGTTCCAGGGTTGTTGTTTTTTTTTTCCCTAAGATAGTGCCAGGATGAATCATTCTTAGTGTCGCCCTGTGACCTGGCACCTCCCCTGGCTCCTCACACCCCGTGACGCTGGCTTCAGAGCTCCCTCGGCGTGCGCGCCGGACAGCGTGCCGTCCCACGGCGGGGGTCTCGCTAGGGCCACCGCGTCGTCAGCAGGACGCTCCTGTCACTGCCCCCCCGGGGGAGCGGTCGGTCACAAACGACCGCAGCCTCGCTCACAGGGGGCGCCGCTCCGCCTCCAGCAGATCACAGTCGGAGGCCGTGGAGCCGGTCCTGCGAGTGAGCGAGGCGGTGGCGGTTTTCTGTCGTGCTCGGCGCGGTATTTCCCCTCCGGTTTCCTCGCGCGTCTCGCGCTGTAGCACAACAGGAAGCGGTCGCTCGCGACTTCCCGCCAGACCGACCTGCCTGCTGTCGGAGAGCGGCTCGGCGGTTTGTTTACCGCCGTCTGATTGGTGGAAGCTGCTTTTGTAACGAGGGTGTTGTGAGAGCCCTTCTCGGCTGGCGGTGCGTAACAGGATTACATGCCATGGCGCCATTTAAACGCTCGTCTCGGAGAAACCTCCGGAAAGGCTTATGAACGTTAGTTTTCCTAAGCTCCACAATTTTGTTATCTGTCGTGCTCCTCAGCATGGTACAGACTTTGCTTGCTGGGGGCAGAAGGGTTTTCTCTTTCAGTGGAGGCGATGTGATTTACCCAAATTCGTGGCCACAGGCCTTCCTTATCGCAAGATAGCAAAGCCTAATCCACACTGTTAGCAGCAATCATTGCTAAGGGCAAAGCATTTTAAGTTACCAATGTGTAGGGGGCTAGAGAAATGAAAATTATAAAGAAGGTGGTCTCTTGAGTGATGTGTGATGCTATGGTACCATCATATGCTAACCCCATCACTAAGGATCCTACAGTACCATCATATGCTAATGCAGTCACATAGGAGTGATGTGCTATGCTATGGTACCACCGTACGCTAACCCCGTTGCTTAATAGTACGACGCACGTCACAGTGGTTCAGCCTGCCTCCTCTTCAGTGAGGGTCACCTGCCTTCTAAATGCATCCTCTCCTCGGCTTTCAAAACATCCCTTCGCTGCAGTCAGGAGTCAAACCCCGTGAGACGTTGAATGTCACTGGACATTTGTGTGACCCTCTGTCACTGCGAGGGCTGTCACTTCAGCGAGGGGATGTCAGCTACATGGATTGTGTTGTGTGTGAGGTTGAAGGGTGAGATGCTACCCTGCATGATGGAATCGCACTGTATATTTTTCCAGCAGAGGGCCCTGGTTATGGGTCTTTATATAACTCACACATCTGTTTACTACCGGATATCTTACTATTACACGTTTATGTGAGTGTAATATAATTTATATATATATTGTTTCCTGTCACCGCCTTTACCCTGACACTCATTGCGCTGTTTGAAGTTGTTGAAGTTTGCTGTTTGAAGGTGTATCGTGTTAGTTGCCCTATACGCTGTAGTTGTACAAATCTGCTGTGTCCTCAAACAGACCTTGCTCTCAGCTGAGAACTGTCTCATTGTGGAACCGTACACATCCTGTCCCCATACTGTTGTTATAGTTACTGTATACGCTTTTGTAAGTCGCTTTGGATAAAAGCGTCTGCTAAATAAATAAATGTAAATGTATATACAAATATAATTTGTATGTAAATTTAACGTTTATATTTACATATATGTTTATTTATTGAATATTTTACAGTTGCAGTGTTATACTTTGCTAAAGGGCACGAGGAACACTGAGTCGGGTTTCAAGCCTATAACCATCAGGCCAACATCCAGCTCATTTCCCATCATGCCAACGCCGGTGCAGCGCATGGTGTTAAAACCCCTCCCCGTTCTTTGAGCCTGCTCATCAGAAGCCTTGCGACTCGCCCCGCTTTAACGCAGCGTTGGTCAGTGTGCCCTGTGGTGACCCCCGGGGGGGGGGGGGGGGGGGGGGCTCGCCCAGACACCGTGTCACTCAGACGCCGCTAAAGGCGCTTTGTCTCCAGCTGCCGCGAGCGGCTGGCGCTGCAATCGGCGCGGTTTGGCGGCCTGCGGATCCGGGCAGACAGCTGCTTAAAAATGCCACCCCCACGCCGGAACTGTTACTTTCCAGCCTGTGAATTAGGCAGCAGTGTGGAGTGGTGGTAAGGAGCAGGGCTCGTAACCCGAAAGGTTTCCGGTTTCATCCCCTGCCGGGGCGCTTCCGCCGCACCTTTGGGCAAGGTACTTAACGTACTTATGTACAATTGCCTCAATAAATACCCAGTTAACTTACTGTAATTTATGTAAGTCTCTCTGGATTGAGCACCTGCTAATTGCCAATAGTGTAGTGTAATTATGCATAATGAAAAATCTCCTGCACCTGTGCTGTAGGAGTCACGCTGATGTGCAGAAATGCCACAAGCTTGCTGAGTAGTTCACCTGGGCGTTCGATCGTGCGGACGCTGGCCTCAAAGTCCATGCCGCGTTGAGCAACACGGCCGAATATCGGCAGTGCTGACGCAATGTTTTGTCAGCTAAGGGTTTGGCTGGTAGTCGGATGTAAAGCCTGTGCGTTGGAGGGGCTCCCGATTGGCTCAGCAGACAAAGCTCTCTTGAACGCAGGCTGAACTCCACAGCCTGGGTTTCAAAATGGCCTGAGCCCACCGCTGATGGGCCGGTTGGCCAGGGTTTCCCATGACTTGCAGCGTGAAAAGTCTATGTCGAGATGTGTAGGCATCTGAGAGCGCTCTCTGATATGGTTACGGGTGCTAGTGAAAGTCCGTGACTTTTTCTGAATTGTCTTATTTGCTGTGGGCTTCAAATATGTGTAATGGTTGCCCGCAGGCATGCTTGCTTTTGAGTGGAGTGGTTTTAAGGGTTGTAATAATCTCTTGTTAGATGGAATACAGACAACAGCTCTACTGTTCTACTGCGAAGGTGTGACAAGGTAGAGCAGTGTAGGGCGATGCTGATGTGAAACAGTTTAAGGACAGTTCACTGCTTCGGTGTTGTCAAGTTAACTCTTGACTAAAAATGTCTCTCTTCAGAAAAAAATCGATGGTGACCGTGAGCAAGTGTGCTGGCAGGAACAACTTTTGTCTGGCTTCATCGCTCTTGCATGATTGGAGAGGTGGTCGCGGTGAGACGAACATAGGAAATCGCAATCCCATACAGTTTGTAAAAAAGGGAAATGCCTAAAGTATGAAAAAATATTATGACAAATATATAATATGAATATATAATCTTTCCCTCTCTCCCTCTCTCTTTCCCTGTACCCGTCTTTCCCTCCCTCTCTCTCTCTCCCTCCCTGTATCCATCTTTCCCCCTCTCCCTCTCTCTTTCCCTGTACCCGTCTTTCCCTCCCTCTCTCTCTCTCCGTCCCTGTATCCCTCTTTCCCTCTCTTTCCCTCTCTTTCCTTGTACTCGTCTTTCCCTCCCTCCCTCTCTCCCTCCCTGTACCCGTCTTTCTCTCCCTCCTTCCCTCCCTCTTTCCCTCTCTCCCTCCCTCCCTCCCTCTCTGTACCTGTCTTTCCCTCCCTCCCTCCCTCCCTCCCTGTACCCGTCTTTCCCTCCCTCCCTCTCTCCCTCTCTGTACCTGTCTTTCCCTCTCCCTCCCTCTCTGTACCTGTCTTTCCCTCCCTCCCTCCCTCCCTGTACCTGTCTTTCCCTCTCCCTCCCTCTCTGTACCTGTCTTTCCCTCCCTCTCTTTCTCCCTGTATCCCCCCCCCTCAGTGCCCACCTCCCGGCCCACGTCCCTGGGCCCGGTGGCGCTGGCGGCGGTGATCGCCGGCCCCGTGTGCGTGCTCTGTTTCGTGCTGGTGCTGGTCTTCTACATCTGCCACAGCCGCCCGGTCATCCACCACCGCGTGCCCAACGAGGAGGACCCGTCCCTGGACCACCCCTTCCTGGCCGACGGCACCACCCTCAAGGACCTCATCTACGACCTGACCACCTCCGGCTCCGGCTCCGGTAAGCAGCCCTAGCCCTAACTAGGGCTGTCAAAGAATATTCCAAATTCGAATATAAATTCGAATTGTTGAAAGAAACAAGATATTCGAATGTTAAAATTAATAATCGCTTGTATAAATAAATATTATTTAGGAAAAAAAAAATTGCTACTGTGTAGCGAGCTCTCGCGTGGGCGTTAACCACTGCTGCTCTGCATGATGGACACAAGAGTCGATACACAGCACAGGTGAGCGTCATGGCGGAAAGAGAGATTTGCACACCAGGCAAACTTAAAAGCCCTTTTTGGAGGTACTTTGGATTTTGGTCTGTGGGCGGTTATTTAAAGTTTTTTTTTTTTTTTTTTTTTTTTTTGGTCGCAGTTTTTCAAATAGCATTCTTAACTTAAAGCACAAGAATGTAAGTAGGCCTATCAGTCTTTTCCGTTTCTAATAGCACTTCAGCGAATTGCATTAGCTAGCCTATGGATATGTTGTCACATTTCCTGGAATTGTGGACTTAAATTTTGTTTCAAGAATGCTTTTTTAAAAGCTCTGCAGGCCAGGAATGGGTTGATTATTTTGAGAAAATACTGTTGTTCAATCACAGCATCTGAGCTCACTCAGACTGATAGTCCGAAAGCACTATGCTCTAAAATCTTCGTCCCGTTCTACTGCAGCAATTTAATTAGGCATCTATTTTGTTTGTTTTTGTAATGTGTGGCGATAGCACAAGATATTCGAATGGTCTGAATTGTTGTGGTTTTTTTTTTTTTTAGAGGGAATATTCGAATGTCTTTTTTGGAAAATTTTGACAGCACTAGCCCTAACCTGATCATCCCGCCGAACTGCGCCTCTGTTACCGTTCAAACTGAACTCGCACAAGGAGATCGGATCAGCCTACGTCGAGACGTGCAGGCATCCGAGACCTCTCGGATATGGTTACGGGTGATAGTGGCAGTCTGTGATTTTTTTCTGAATTGTCTGTATTTGCTGCGGGCCTGAAAAATCCATAATGGTTGACCACAGGCATGCTCGCCTTTGAGTGGAGTGGCTTTAAGGGTTGTAATGATCTCTTGTTAGATGGAATACAAACGACGCAAGTTCTACTACAAAGGTCTGAGAAGGTAGAACAGCTCTGAGTTGTGGCGGGGTCAAGGGAGATGCTGATAAATGAATCATTTCACTGCTTCTGTCATTTAGTCACGTTATTAATGCTCGACTGTAAATGTCTCTCTCTGGAAAAGTGTGTTTGACAGCATGCTTTGCTTTTTACTGTTTTTGGATGAGCATTTGTACTGACAGATGTGTTTAAAAATATCACTTCCTGGGTTATTCCTGGACTGCCGTTTCTAGCCTATTGCATGAACAGTCTAGATTGGTGTTAATTGTGATGTTTGCACCTTTTAAGAAGATTACCAGTTTTCTGTAATTCCGCCCATCCGTATGTGTGGCACCATATGTGGTGTAGATATACGCCAGGCTACCTGCGTGCCAGTATTCCAGGTGGTTAGCGTATCAGTGCCGTTAACAATTCACTGCAAGGTTAACAGCACGCAGTGGAGTTTAGGCACAGGGTAGCAGAACATCAATATGAAAAGCTGCTCTTAAAAATATATTAAAAAAGAATGGGGCGGTAACACTTTTCTCAGTTCAATTTGCACATTTCACAGTTGGGGTGGTTATGAATGGGATGTGAGGTGAGGTTTTTTTTTTTATAAATTTGTTCAGGGGTCTAGAGAACACTGTAGGAGAATGAGTACCTGCCCCTGATGGTTTCCCAGGCCTGGCATTGAGAGACTCAAAGGGAAGAACCTCGTGCTGAGAGAGGCAGTCGTCACGTAGAGCACGCGGACACACGCGCGTTCACCACGCCGCGCGCGTTAGATCGGTACGCGGACACTCCCTTTAGCGTTTGATGGCCTAGATTGAGGAGCCGTATTGCACTGAGGAGCCTGTGCAGCCTCTAGTTCGGGGAGGTCACCCACAGTGATGCGGCGGGCGCTCGTGTGGGCCGATCCAGACAGCTCAGTGCTCGTTAATGCTTTCCCTCTGAGCTGCGTGTGCGGTGCAGACGGCGCAAGCGAATGAATCTTTAATGAGCTATTAGTTTCCCCAGACTGGAGCGAGAGATTTTTTTTTTTTTTTTCCAGCAGACTGAATGAGGGACCACAGAGGGAATGAGCGTGATTAGTGAGTGCTGACTGAATAAGCGAGTGATTTTTTTTTTTTTTTTTTTTTTTTTTTCCCGATGAGCAGACTGGGTGATCAGTGATCTCAGTGAGTGAGCGATTGTGGTTGAGCAGGCTTAGCGAGCTGGTGATCACTGATCTCAGAGCAAATGAGTGTGTGATCAGTGATCTCTGAGTGAGTGAGTGAATTTCATTCAGCAGACAAGAGTGAGTGATCAGTGATCGAGTGAGTGAGTGATCATTGATCTCAGAGCAAATGAGTGAGTGGTCAGTGATCTCAGAGCAAATGAGTGTGTGATCAGTGATCTCGGTGAGTGATTGTTTATTGATCTCAGAATGAATGAGAGTGATTTTTCGCTGATCAGGCCCCGCCTCCTCCCGCAGGTCTGCCCTTGCTGGTGCAGCGGACCATCGCCAGAACCATCATCCTGCAGGAGAGCATCGGGAAGGGCCGCTTCGGGGAGGTGTGGCGCGGCCGGTGGCGGGGCGAGGAGGTGGCCGTGAAGATCTTCTCCTCCCGCGAGGAGCGCTCCTGGTTCCGCGAGGCCGAGATCTACCAGACCGTCATGCTGCGGCACGAGAACATCCTGGGCTTCATCGCCGCCGACAACAAAGGTCAGAGCGCCGCCCTGCCATTGGAGGAGGCCTCCCAGTGACTCCGCCCCTCCTTAAGGCCTTCTGTTTTAACGGGCCTCAGTGTATACCTGGGCAGGTAACGACTTTTGACGGCTGTGCTCACAAGTGAAAATCTGTGGTTGTCTCAGGGTACAAGCCAGTGAAGGTGTGAAACCCCACCTCATATTACCCGTCTTACTTAAAGTTAAGTGAAGTACGCATTTATAATTGGAATGTCAGTTTGGCACATGATGTCATTTCCGTAAATGTCAGACTAAACCTCAGTGTGAGACTAAACACATGGAGCTGCCCCCACTGTAGTTCACTATGCCTACTGAAAACCTACCAAAAACCCACCAAAAATCCCTGCTGACTGAACCGTGGCCGAACCGATGTGTCGCCATCAAAGCAGGCGGGGAAAATGGCTTCCTACAGTCTGTCTGCAGGGATTTCGCTCTCCATCTCAGTTAGAAGGGAAGGCTGAAGGAGCGGCGGTCTCTGCCCATCGCACAGAGGCTTAAATGCAAACGGAAAGCTGCTTTTAGTATGTGCTACCTGTCTCCATCCCCGCGTGACCTCTGTGTGGAGTTTGACAGGGGAGTAATTGCCATTCCTTTCAGATCTCAGAAGCGTATTTGAGCGAAGCCTAAGGTGGTGCGAAAGCTCTGCTTTTAGAGGGCTCTCCTGTTCTTTTTAAACCGGGAGCAGGATGCCATTAGAAAAATCGACCGTGTTCAATATAAATTCTAAAACCTAGATGTAGCGCATTTTCAGTGCCACACAGGGGTCAGGATAGATCAAACATTAAGCATTTAGATTAAATAGATTAAATCATTAAGCATTTATGAATTCCCTTTGTGTGTGCCTCCAACATCCAAGTAAAGATTTTCTGATACAGATGCTTACAGAGCTGTTCTTGTGCATCTTACCTGACTATCTGTACATGTTTCATGCTGTCTGCCAGTGTGTAGCCAGTGGTAAGTGATGCAGTGTAATCACTGCTGCTCTGAGGTCAGTTGCGCTGGGATCCCATTGGTGAGGGCTGACTCGCTGTGTCCCCGCCTCCTCTGTCAGATAACGGCACGTGGACGCAGCTGTGGCTGGTGTCGGATTACCACGAGCACGGCTCGCTGTTCGACTACCTGAACCGGTACACGGTCACCGTGGAAGGGATGCTGAAGCTGTCCCTGTCCACGGCCAGCGGCCTGGCGCACCTGCACATGGAGATCGTGGGGACGCAAGGTGAGAGCTCAGCGGCCGGAGCATGCGCACGCACACACACGCACACACATCACATGTATATACCCACAACACATCTCACACACAACATATGCATACAGAAAACACACATCACATACATCACATACACACTCATCATATCTCACACATGGAACACACACACACACACACACACACAGCCAGCACACACAGCTTGAGACAGTCCCCTTCTTCTTGGCAGTATCTCTGAATAGAGCGAGTTCTGAAGTTGTGGGTTGTAATGACGGATAATAATGGATTCACTATTAATAATTCACTCGGTCTTCTTGCTGCCAGAGCTGTGTGTTTGGCCGTGTGTTCTAACCCTGTTTTAGTACACTAAGCTAACATGGCATAAAAATGCAGCTTGCATCTCCACAAAGTGCAGTGCAGGTCAAGCAGCCTGACGGTCTCTCTGCCTGCTGTTTCCTCTCTCTGTTTTCTTCCTTTCCCTCTCCCCCTCTCTCCCCCCCTCTCTCTCTCTCTCTCCCTCCCCTTCCTCTCCTCCCGGCCCCCCTCCCTGTTATCACCCCCGAACCCAGGCAAACCGGCCATCGCCCACCGCGACCTGAAGTCCAAGAACATCCTGGTGAAGAAGAACGGGACGTGCTGCATCGCCGACCTGGGGCTGGCCGTGCGCCACGACTCGGCCACCGACACCATCGACATCGCCCCCAACCACAGAGTGGGCACCAAGCGGTGAGGCGGCTCTCTCCTGACCTCTCGCGCTGACACGCATGCATTATTTAACACTCTTTTTTTCCCCTTTTCATCCAACCCTGTTTGTGATTCGGCAGCTGTATACTGAGCTGGTCTCTCCAGGGCAATGCAACCCTCTAATACGCTCGCACAGAGCCGACGGGCTGCGTTACACACTGCAGTTTGCATTACGGTGGAATCGTTTCCCCATTGGAAGACAGGTGCTACTCTGCTGAAGTCATCTGAGCAACTCTGAGGCACCTGACTAATTGCAAATTAGGGTTCCTGAGAGCGGTGATATCAACAACCCCTGCTGACATTCCATCCCCTTGGCCCTGGCAAAACAAAGGCAAATTTCTTCTACCACTGTGGGCTCCGAACCCGGGCCGTCGAGCTCAGCATGTGCTTAAAGCAAGCACTTTAACCATTGATGTTGATCATGTTTTATAGCAGGGATTTGGGAAAACCTAATAATTTATAGAATTGTAAAATATGAATATAATGTGTAAAAAGAGTCAAACGTTACCTGCTGTAAAACTTCATTCGGGGTGCATGTAGGCTGAGGTCACTGAGAACCAGGCATACTGTTGTACTGCAATCTTGAGTACAAGTGAGTGACTCGGGAGCCTCCACACATGTGAAAGCTTGTGGTGGAGCTAGTCGGAGGCAGAGTTAGTGTGCATATAGTAACAGGCCTGGCTCTCACCACAGTCACTTGCCAGTTGATACTGGCCCCATGGGTGCCTTACTGAGGAACAGCCTGGTGTGTGTGTGTGTGTGTGTGTGCGCGCACATGCACCTGTGTGTGTGTGTGTGTGTGCGCGCACATGCACCTGGGTGTGTGTGTGTGTGCGCGCACATGCACCTGGGTGCGTGTGTGTGTGTGTGCGCGTGTGCACGCCTGGGTCTGGGTGTGTGTGTGTGTGTGTGTGCGTGTGTGCACGCCTGGGTCTGGGTGTGTGAGTCTGGGTGTGTGAGTCTGGGTGTGTGAGTCTGGGTGTGTGAGTCTGGGTGGGTGTGTGTGTGTGTGTGTATCTGGGTCTGTGAGCACCTGGGTCTGTGAATTTAGGGGTGTGTACGAGTCTCAGTGTATGTGTGTATATGTGCACATAGGTGAGCGTGTGTGTATGTGTATGAGTCTTCAGGTGTGTGTGTGTGTGTGTGTATACGCATTTGTGTACCTGTTTGTCTATGTGGATGTGTGTGCAGGTGAGTGCGCGTGCATTTGTTTCCGCATATGTGTGTGCACGCCTGCACTGCAGGGATGTGCTGGAGCAAGTGTGTGTCTGCGTGCATGTTTGTGCGTGAGAGTGTGTGTTTGCCTGCCTGGGTATGAGTGTGTGCCTGCAGCAGGGTGTGTGTCTGTGCGTGCGTATCTGCGGGTGCTTTGTTCGGATGGCCGTTGTTGTTGTTGGCGATGCCCCTATTTGGAAATTGTGCTCCGCAGTGTCACAGCTTCCTCGGCGTATGAGGTCACGTTCGATTGCCGGGAGAGGGAATAACCCAGGAGCTGCGAGGGCGGGACTTGAGCGGCCCGGCTCCAGTCATCTCTGCAAAGGGGAATTACGGTGAAAAGATAAACATGTGTTCCGCCCGGCGCGTTATCGGGCTGGTCATGGCGCTGTGTTCCGGAGAACGAGTACAGCGCGCACTTGTCCCCGCGAGTGTGTGTGTGTGTGTGTGTGTGTGTGCGCGCACGTGCGTCAGTGCCAGTACTGTAAAGTCCCGAGCGCAGCTGGGGACCGCTCTGGCAGGAAGAGGGTGACGCTAACTCGGGGCAGCACATGCCAGAGTGAGCGCGAGGCAGTGCGCTGGCAGGTCTCAGCTGGCGTTGATGGCAGCGTCTGTCCCCGGGCGGGAGGGCAGGGGAGGGCAGGGGAGGGGGGGTTTGGCTCTGTACGCCGCCCTCCTGGGCTGCAGCACGTCAGCTTGACACCCCCCAGGTCCCCCTCAGCCTCTTTCCCGTCCACGGAGCCGAGACCCGCGTGTCCCCCAACCCCTGCCCCCACCTCGCCCCTCTCGATCGCTGTAAAGGATCTGACAGCTCACCGGGAAGAGCGTCGACCCCGTTAATAAGGCTCTGCCCGGATGTCACCGCACGAAGGGGGTCTCCTTTATTTAGCCCTTCCCCGAGCTTTGTCGCGGGCCCGCCCCGCGGCACCATGGGAGCCCGCGCGCCGCCCTGCGTGACTCACCCCTCCGGCCCGCACTCTGTCCGCCTGGCTGGCCGCTGGAATGCGCCGGGGCTAATCTGGCCCCGGGCACTGCCTCCTGTCTCTGTAGCATTGCGGGCAGGGGGGGAGATTAGCTGTGCTAACACCCTTCCTTCCTGTTCAAGAATTTACAGTAAAATAACAACAGGCCTGTCTCTCAGTTAGCCAGGCGCTGATCCCCTGTGACACAGGGAGCGGCCGGCAGAGAGCCCGGGGACGCGGCGGGGACAAATCCCTCCTCTGGCCGCTCGGTGAAGCTGCTCCAGACCCCCGCACTTTATATCTTGGACCGCTGCCTCTGCTAATGAAGGGATAAAAAGTTTTGACTTCAGTTTTAATTCATTGGCAAGACTGGTGTGTCTTTCAGGAGTGAGTATGTGTTCGGTTGTTTAGCGCTCACGGTATACTGCCTGATTTTAAAGAATATATACATCTCTCAGTAATACATTTTATGCATATATGTATATATGTATATGTATGCATGCACACACACACACACACACACACACACACATATATTATGTATATATTTATACATAAATGTAATAGGCGCTTTATCTTGCAGTCTCCACAGAAACACTTACGCATACAGAAATGGAAATTTATGCCCGCATAAGTGCTTATTGTATTTACGGTTGGTACTTACTGAAGTACTCTACTTCGCTGTAATTCAGCTGAAACACTTGGAAAACTGGTCTGTCATTAACATTATTATTATAAAAATGGAGTCAAACGGCATCAACCCATTTGTGCAACATTACCTCACATAACCTGAACACTGTTCTGAAGTAAGCCTACCGTGAGTTATGAAGGTCCAAGTTTGGGTGTATATTGCGTGGCTGTATGAGCTTGTATCCAAATTCTGTATGTTTAAATAGGGTTGAATGGCACAGAAGTGAATGTTTGTAATGAGGCACACCTGAGAGTCACTGGTTATGTCTGCAGGGCAACCCAAAAGGGGCCTAACTCTCAGAGCTGTATAGCTCATGGGTACGTCCTGCCAACCCGTAACTTGAAATGGCAGGTATGATATTCGGCAATGCCATCGCAGTCACGTGATTGGGAACCTTTAGCATTTGTCTCTGACCCGTTCCAGGCGGAGAACGGGTTCAGAGGGCAAGGAGTTAGTCTTGAGTGCAGGATGCGCCCCCACAGGGTTCAAATTAGGATCTGCTGAAAAAGACCAGGAGTGGAATGAATAGTGTAAGGAAAAACAAGGTTCAATTCCGATCTTCGCAGAAAAGACTTCTTTATTTACAGGAACGGCAGTTGTCAGAAATACGTGAAAACGCACTCTGGGTTCAGCGGAGTCGATCTGAACCCCGAGCACTCAGCGAAAGCATTCTTTATACTGATACAGAGCTTTGATCAGGATCGACAATAATTAGCATACAGGTGGTGAAATACAGGAGGTCTGGTAATTACATTATCTTCCCTAGCAAGAACAGTTCTCAATCACCCATCACCGGTTTCTTTAGGAGTACCAATTGCTACAATGGCCAGCTGCGGCCAAAGTGACAATTGAAGTCTGTGAGCAGAACTGTGGTTACAATAAGGCCATCTAGGCAAATGAATACAGGTATTAGCATACCTTAAGTGAGAGGATCTGTGCTATCTTGTGCTGCACTGAGTGAGTTAGTTTAGGGATCTGGACCAAAGTCTTACAATAGAGTCAGTGAGCGCTTGCGCCTATCCTCCAATCAGCTCCCGCTTTGCAAAATAGCCTCAGCTCTGTCCATATTTATTGGAGGATTGCATTCGTCTTGCTTCTGCATGACTACAGAGCTTGTTGCAATGAGACAAGCCTAAGGTACAACTGACAGTTCCAAGGGAAAAAGTGGTTTGAAATGTTCCATTTTAAACAGATACAGGCTTGTGCCAAGCTGTTTTTTTTTTTTTTCCTCTCTCTCTCATTGTACTCTTTGTCCCTTCATCAGGTACATGGCGCCAGAGGTCCTCGACGATTCTATAAACATGAAGCATTTTGAGTCCTTCAAGAGGGCGGATATCTACGCCATGGGCCTGGTGTTCTGGGAGATCGCACGCAGGTGTTCCATCGGAGGTAAGAGGCAGCCCATCTCGGCCCCACTCCGAATGTATGCTCTCCCCTGCATGCTTCTTTCCCTTCTAGAGACGAACACTTGTTTGGTCTTTCTAGTAGCAGAGGCCTGTTGTGCTCTGGTTTCTTGAGCTGACAGCCAATTATCTTCTCCTCTTCTCCGTCTGATTTGACTTGCAGTCCAAAAACACCGAAGTCTAATAACACTGAAATGTTCTGTTAAAAGTGGGGGGGGATAATCCATCCAATGTGTATTTCACTGCTTTCCTGTGCTAAACCACTTCCACAGCTTTAACGAATAAATTCTGTCTTAAATGCATAATAATAGTGAAATTGTATGATTATAATTGTATGAGTGTGCTGTCTGTATTTATTCATACCCCTGAAGAAGTAGGAAGAAAAAAACTGCTATGTAATAAAAAAGATAATAAATAAAAAACTCTAGCACAAGAAACCCTTGTCCACTGACATACAGTGGGGGGTGTTTATGGTTTGGGGTTGCTTTGCATCTCTGGTATTGTCTTCTGACATGTCACGCAAGTTGACAATTGACAAATATATTCCTCTTAGTCTGTGAGTATATAAAATTGTGTATTTCTGTAGGAGTTGTTGAATTTGTAGGGTAAAGGCAGCAACATTTTGGCCTGAAAACATCCCTCTACCAAGAAGCTCCATCTTTGCCGAAAGTGGACATTCCAACATGACGCTGATCTGAAGTATTCCTCCAAAGCTGCAATGAAATGGTTAATATTCATTGCAGATTTGGATGAATGATTAGATATCTGCCCACAAAGTTATTATTTTCAACAGATCATCTCCATCACCAGTCCAGTCCTCAGACCAATCAAACATTTGTAGTTTGGATTACAGAAAAGAGTTCAGAAATGAAAATCACAATATCTGAAGAACACAGAGAAATTCTGCCAGGAAGAATGAATGTACAGTAGAAACATTCTCTCCGTGTGTAGGTAAAATACCACAGGCCCTAAATTGACCTTTGAGGATTGCCACACACATTGTCCATTTTAACAAGTAGATTCTCCCAAAATGGCAAAAAATTGTGTCCCTGGCAGCTGGGATGTAAACCACCTTACCACTTTCCCAGAAAGTCCTACTCTGTTTTGAAGCCGATGAAATAAAGACTCATGATACACTGTGTCAAAAGCAGCGCTCAAGTCTAGCAGGATCAAAACACTGCCAGAATCTACATCTAATCACAGACTCTCTGACCACAGCTGAATATTTTTTCTTTGAGAAATTAAATTAACTTATTAAAAACATGTTTAAAACGTCTCTGAAACCTTGTACAGGAAGATCTGACACCAGTCCACAGTTACTTTGGATGCATGAGTCTTTAGTGAAATGAAAGTTTAGTTTCTTAATTAATAGCCTGACAACTCAGGAAACATCTCAGGGGAGAGTATAGCCACAGTATTACTAGATAGACGATTAAGAGCATCTTTTAAGGATTTGGTTGGAGAAGGATCTCATGGGCAGCTAGATGATTTCATCAGCAGAACGGTTTTAAGTAGCACCTGTGTTTCAGTGAGGTTAGTGGCACTCATTTCCACACTGCTGTATGCAGCTGCCATCACTGTCTGAATGTGTTTATATTAGATCTGATAGCAACAATTCTATGTGGAAGTACATGCCGAAAGCTTCACATCAAGAGGTGGAACATCAGTTGGATTTATCAAGTCGGTAGTAGGGTGGAAAAATCTAGAAGTATTTTGTTTGTCGTCAACACGCAACATTTCACAACAACCCTGTTTTTTTGTTTTTTTTTTTTTTCTTCAATGGAGCAACTGTGTCTTGTGCTCTCTGTGCACGACCATCAAAACATTCCACCAGGTCGTCAGCTGACGTGGAATAATATGTGAATCACAGTCTGCGCAGTCGTACCATGCGGCCGCCACGTTTTACATGGAGAGTAGACGTGCTTGAGTTCCTCTTAAACTGTCGCGTTGCATAAGAATCCACTGCGCTCACAGCACAGACTCATTGTTTATCTGTGTAGTCTGCATTCGTGCCCGGAAGCATGTTGGAGTGCTCGCGATCTCCGTTTTCGCTTGTTCCTTTTTACCGCTTTCAAGATTACGGCTGCCAAGGCGTTTTATTAAACGAACACGTTGATAATGTCGCGGCGTCCAAAGTAATTTGCATGCGTTCCCTTCTCTGTGTGTCAGATGCTCTCCTCCTCGGCTCTTTGGATCGTTGTACCGCAATTAATCTTCCGGTTAAAGCGCTTTACACTCAACAGAAACGCTGCTTAAGACGCTCTGCTCAGCATGTAAAGCTGAGATTCAGGGTGTAAGGCCCATTTCGCTGTGAGTGTACCAAAGTGTTCTCTCCTCCCAGGTATCCATGAAGACTACCAGCTGCCCTACTACGACCTGGTGCAGTCGGACCCCTCGGTGGAGGAGATGAGGAAGGTCGTCTGCGATCAGAAGCTGCGGCCGAACATTCCCAACAGGTGGCAGAGCTGTGAGGTATGTGTTCGCCAAAGTCCCGCCCCCATCTCATATTACCCCGTTTGACACGCCCATTTCGTTACATCATTTACTCCCTAACACAAGTGGGATACGTTCACGTTACATTACATTGTCATTTAGCAGACCCTCTTATCCAGAGCGACTTGTATGCATGTAAGTTATAGTTTTATCCATTTACACTGCTGGATATTTACTGAGGCAGTTGTGGGTTAATTGGGTTAAGTACATTGCCCAAGGGTACAACAGCAGTGCCCGTTTACTTGCAAAAGACCTGCCTCCATTACCTTATTCATTTCCTAACACACCTCTGTCACTTAAGTTTGTCTACGTTGAGGCGTTTGTGATAGCCATTTTTTCCATATGTGTGTCTACACCAGAATCGCAACACAGGATTCTGGGACAGGCCCATGTATTTGGGTTTGGCAGAAATACATTGACTCTGGCTGCTCTCATGTCAGAGCTTATCAAACCAGCTGGCACCGGGGAGATGGGTAGCGTTCGCACGAGCTGACATCACCCAGCATTGCGGTGGAAATGTGCAGATAGAAAAGCATAATTATGCACAGCTGTGTTGTCAAACACAGGCCGGCAGAAGCATATGCGTTATCCCGCGGACCAGTCCAGCTTAGTCACTCTCGTCACCAATCCCACAATTCCAACAGAACGGTTCGGTGGGAAGTGTTTGGTTTCCTGGGCCTTTCTGTTTCTCCACGAAGCCGCCAGATGCACTCTTCTCCCGGCTTGAATCAGGTTCCTTTTATCGCTCGGAAACAGCCAATTAGATTAGGCCCAATTTCCAGTCATCAGCCCCCTCTAATCTAATCTCCACCCATAATCTTCCTGTAGCTGTCAAGCTCTTTAAGTGGAAGACACTATTGATGGCATACTGTCTAAATATTAAACAGACATGTTTGGTGTTCCCTCCGGTTTTGCACTGTGGCTGGTCTTTCTCTGTTTTTCTGGAAAAAAGATGAAGGGCTAAATTAAATATAGAGGACCCGTCTGACCGTGACAAAGAAACACTTCATCCTAGATGTAGAGAAGAAATTTTATGTGACACAGTCAAGGCCAGTTGGCTGTCAGCAAACACCATCCTGTTTACATTAAATTATTGGAAATTAGCAGATGCTCTCATTCAGAGCAACAGTTTTTTACATGTTACCCGTTTATACAGCTGGATATTTAAGGAGGCAGTTGCCCAAGGCTATAACTGCTCTGACCACTATGCTACACTGCAAATGCCGACACATCCCTGGGCATCGCAGTAACGTCCGCACACCTTCAAACGCGCCTCGGCCTCACTGCTTCGATAGAGCAGGAATGGCGCAAATTTTGACAGGAAATGTCGATCAAAAGCTGTGCAATAAAGGCTGACCCCGGAGCGGCTCGGACGGGGCTGGCCCAATTCGCAGCGCATACATCTTTAATAACCTGAGAACTTTTCTCAATAACAGTCCGGAGGAACTTGTGCCGCTGTTTCCGCTGACACAGGTGAGAGCAGCGACGTGCCCGCGGGCGGCGAGGCGGCATTGTGGCGGGAATGAAAGGGCTGCAGACAGCTCGTGCTGGGGACCCGCTTTGAGACGCCGTCTAGTCAGGGACAGGCAGAGCTCTCAATTGGCAAGCGGCGATCTTTGTCCAGCTCCCAGCAGCCTGCAGCGTAGGGCTGGGTTATAAACAGCACTTCCAGACAGACCGGGAAAAGAAACGGGTCAGCAAAAGGAAACGTGGACTTTGCGTGGACGGAGGCGCTGTGATTGCCCCCTCGCCTGTCGAAACGCCATAACCTCTCCGATAACATTCTAACCCCAAAAAGCACTCGGGGCTTAGTTCTGAGTGGCAAATCTGAGCAAGTGTTATGTTACATTGCACGTTCGACGGTTGCTGACCGCAAGTGCATTGTGGCTGGATTGAACGGAAAACTCATTTTCTTTTGTTCCGAACTTTTACTGTCAGGCTTTCGAAGGTGCGCTTTCTGCCTTAGGCTCAATTTTTTTTTTGGTCTCTTTCAAGTCTTGTCTTGTCCAGGTCCAATAATTCTTTGGGTTTGATTTATGCTCGGACTTTTAAAAATGTTTACCCAAGAGAGGAACATTTGGACTTGCAAACAGAGCTACAGCGCACTCCACATAAAATAAATACTGATATAAGAATCTGCTACATATTGGGGCCGATCCAACTTTCGGATCAATTATTTACTTTAAAATGATGACTCAACTGGGGTATTAGTATGGATCTCGCACACAGGGAAGGACAGGGAAAGGTACAAACGGGGGGAAGAAATTCAGCTCTTGCGATAGGCTGGCCTGTCTGAGCCATGGTCCAACCACAGGCAAGTGAAAGTGACTAATGGAGGTGGTGAATGTAGCAGAGTGATGGAGAGGGCGAATATGACAGTGGCAGTGAATGCGAGAGTAACGGAGGTGGTAAATGTAAGAGAGTGACGGTGAATATGAATGTAACAGTGATACTGAATGTGCCAGGAGTGATAGAGGCGGTGAATATGACGGTGACCGTGTCTCCTGTTCCCTTTCTCCTCTCTGGTGACCAGGCCCTGCGTGTCATGGCTAAGATCATGCGCGAATGCTGGTACGCCAACGGCGCCGCCCGGCTCACCGCGCTCCGCATCAAGAAGTCCCTGTCCCAGCTCAGCCAGCAAGAGGGCATCAAGATGTAGGCCTCGCTGCGCTCTCCCTCCCTCTGTCCCCCTCCCTACACTCTCCCTGCCCCCCCCCCCCCCCCCCTCTCTGTCTTACTGTTATCTCTGCAGGCTCTTTCCTCTACTGTTTTTTGAAAAGCAGTACGGTGAAGGACGCGTCTGAGTGGCTGAAGAGACGGGTGTATTCTACCTCACTGAGGTATCTGCTGCTGGCAGTCACAGCGTGCCCATTCTGCGTTAGGAGGGTGGCGGCCAGTTGGACTCTCCCCATGCAGAGACGCTAGCCCTTGCCCCGCCCTCCGCACCCCACCCCACCCACACTGACCCCCCCCACCCCCACCCCCACCCCAACCCAGCCCCGCCCCTCACCCACCCCGCCCACGGAGTAACGGGACACTACGCGTGCCTGCACCTGGATAATCTTGTTCGTTCACAGGTGTTCCGCCGGCTGCTTCGGCGAGCCCTTGCTTTGAAAACCCCCCTGCATCTTCATTCAAAGAGACCCGGGGGGAGAGAACTGAAAACACACTAAAAGGAAAAAAAAAGAAAAAAGAAATTTGATCGTTTCTGGTCTTAAAATTATCTTAAAGTGAAGCGCACTCTGTGTGGTTTCACGTGCAGTAGGGGGTTGGTTCGATCAGAGCGAAATTTCGAAACAGTGTTAACGCATGGATGGAACAAAGTGTATTCTGTTGGTTTTTATTCTCGTTTGTTTATCGTTTTATTTTTGTCGGGTACTTAAGCATCAGCTTTTGTTTTTCTTTTGATGATGGCCTGTTTGTCAGGGGATTTTTATTCTCAGCGGGATGGGCCTTAGATTGCACCTTTTTTGTTTCCTTCTCTAATATTTTATTTTAGATGGATCTGTTGCTGATGATTTTTCTTATGATTTTGCTAACAAAATGTGGACATGACCTCATTCAGTCTTGGCAAACATGCTATGACATATGCAATATATCTATATATCTCTAGCTATTTGTATCTAAAAATGTATGTATATCTATATATGTATGTGCGTGTGTGTGTATACACATAGGGAGATATGTTTATAGATGCATACGTTCATGCATACATATGTAATTATATATACACCATAATTACTGCTGTGTTATTACAACATTGCCTTCCAAGCCAGGTTTTTTACCAGAAAGTGCCATTGCTCTGAATCAGTCCTTTTCGGAGGACCCTGTGTGTTTACATCGAGCATCACCACCGGAAAGCGTCTCTCTCTTCTCTGGACAGGATCCTGTGCGCGCGCACACACACACACACACACGCACACACACACACACACACGCACACACACACGCACACACGCTTGTATCAAAAACGGAACTACTAACCCCTCGCCTCCGCCCCCCCCGTTGCGGCCTCGGCGCCGGGACAGGGAGACGTCCCCGCTCCCTCTTCCTCTCCGATTTCTTCCTCTCCTCATCAGCATCTCGCCAAACTGGACCCAGGACCACCGCTTACATTCAGCAGTTCTCACCACTACGTGGGAAGGCCACCACGGAGCGCGGCCGTAAAGGAAAAACGCTAAAGAAGCATTAATGTAAACGTACATCGCCTTTGTTTATGCACATACGAATCAACATTAGTGTTTTAAAAAAAAAAAAAAAAAAAAAGCAGACATTTATTCAAATATAGCAAATGGATATTTACAAAAGCCATAGGTTTTTAAAAACATTTTGTGGCAACATTTTTTCTACGAGAATGTACATTGGAAAAAAAAAAATCGCTGTTACACGCTTTGTGGACTACTTCATATTTGATTTGAGCTAACCCTAAGGGACCAATGGAAGGCCACTGCATTTTTTTTTTTTTTTTCAATTTTTATTTGTAGAGAGAAACAGAAGATGATAAAATTAAAATAGCATTATTGTAGGCATGTACTAAGTGTCAGAGGGGAAAAAGTAGACCTAGCAGTAGATTTAATGTTTTATTTAACACCAGAATGCCATATTACCACACACATAAGCATGCACACGTTGGCCGATAGGTGATATCTGACTTTAAGTTTGTTCAGATTTATAGCTCTATGCTGCTAAATTTAATGAGTAACACATTTACAAATGCAAACTGGCTTTGTTGGTATGGGGTTGTTGTTCGATAAGAGAGCAAAACAAAACAAAAAAAAAAACAGGACCCTGAAATGGCCTTCTAGAGAGGGTTCTCTGCATTTTAAATCTGTTAAGCAATAAGTGCTCTTCTGCAAACCAAGGCCTGTTTAGATGTGTGGTAATACAGGCTCAACGAAACATCGATGGTGATTATTTATATGCATCTTTATGGACACTGTGCTGCTACACTCGCCCCTGCTTGTTCCCTGGCTTTAGGAGCAAAGGGGCGGGGGGGGGAGTATTACGGACTCTTGGCAGGCTTTCCTCACGCGCACGTTCTCCCGAAACGCCTGCCAGGCACGTGCCATTGCGCTCAGCGCCGCCCGAAAAAACCGCGGGGCGGTTCCGCTGTGACACTGGACTCTCTGAGACTGAACTGCAGCTTTCGCCTCCCAGGGTTATCAAACCAAATGTTTCACGTTCAGATGCATCTTTCAAGGAGGAAATCTGGAATACAATTATCCCCCCCCCCCACTCCCCCCAACCCCCCCTCCCCCCCACTACCCTCACCACACACCCTGCCTTGCACCATTCTGTCATATGTTTATGCTTCCTGTTCCAATGCTGATCGTCATGAATCTTGTAAACTCAGTCCAGTAAAACGGGATAATGTATAGCGGGATGTGGAAGTTTGCAGCGTCAGACCTGTGTTATATGACTGTTATTCATCATTGGTTTTGAGTGGATTCTGTCAGAAGATGAAGTGTATGTAACTCCCATCCCTCCCTGTGCTGAGAGATGGGGAATTTCGACACTGCTGCTATATAACACAAGGTGAACAAGAAAATGAATGTTTTGTGAGAGAAGGTGCCAGTAGCAAGGTCAGCCATGTTTTGTGGAATCGACGTTTATTAAATTTGCCGCGAAGCCACAGCCCCGGGCTTGGCCAGGACTCGTTCCCGTGCAGTGCGTCACTGTCTTAAATCACCAGCAGCCTTTTTTTTTTGTTTTCCAAATCAACATTAACCGAACGTAAATGTACACATCCAGGTATTCTCTGTGACATGCAGGTATCTATGGCCCCAGAGGCCGCACCAGCTACGACTCTAACAACCATATCCTCGCTCCTCTGGTTTTCACTAAAGGGACATTTTGATCCAGATCTCTGTTTTCTCCATGTGTCAGAGCAGTATCGTCACGGCTTTCGGAACTGAGAGCTAAGGCCTCTATCGATGTACCTTCTCTTCCGTCTGTCCTGGTGTTAGTGTTTTTTCAGCATCGCAGATTCTGTGCCATGTGGTTGTTTTTTTTTACTCGTTCAATGCACTGACGCAAAAAGGATACAGCCAACTGGAGAAATGCAGATTCGACAGGGGCAGCCACTCTTTTGTGAATGCCCAGTCCCCCCCCCCTTTTGCGACTCAAACCACCAGCTGCTGTAAAAGGAATGGACCCGTGGAGTTTGAAAACTCTGCAGCTTAATATTACAATACGCAGATCTTTCGGACGGTCAGACTAATGGAGTCATGTCAAGCCAGATTAGCAGGACTGGAAAAGGGCCAGGGATGTACTAGCAGCAACGTGACCCACGGATGATGGAATTAGGATGTTTATTACGCTCGTCTGAAACTGTACCGCACACCGCTGGCATGTCAGCTCGACCTCTGTCAGTTTGTCAAGAAGTTACCCAGCTGTTACAAGACCCAGACTAAATTTATTCAGGTAATGTTTCAGAATGTGCTTCGGCATATATCCCCTGCCTGTATTTTCACAGTATTTAGTTACCGGAGTATGGGTCTTTCCGTAAGTACATGCCCTTAATCACATCCTTTAATTACTCAACTGAATCAAAGACCGAGCGCCATTGAAAAGCTTTTAACCCTGAGTGATGGTGAAACTCGAGGTCCAGGATGGGAGGGGGGGAGGCCCTGATTTTCAAGCAAAAAAAGTGTACATTCTTCAAATTTAAAGCACTCAAACACGCCCAGGAAAAAGCTATTTCGAATCTTTCTGGGCGGCGGGATCACGGTTTAGTCGCAAAAGGGCGCGATACGCTTTAAAATCGGCCAAGGTGCTCCTTGTTTACCCCCGCGTGGCTGCTGTTGCGAGTCCGACCTGCGCAGGTAGAGGAAAAGCTTTATCATGTTGTTTTTTTAGTGCCTCGGTTTGACTCTTTCAGTTGATCTTTTCCGCCTGGAACGGTGCACCGCATGTGATATGAATTCCGATGTTCGCATTCACTTGTGTTTAGAAATAAGTTATGGAAAGCTTAAAATCAATTTAAAAAAGCAAACTGTAAAGAAAAAAAAGATGAAAAGTTATGAAAAAGAAAATGAAAAAAATATACCTCCTGAAGACCAATATGTTTTTACCTCAGTGTATATAATGGATTTCTTTATCCTCTTGGTTTTTTGTTTCTATTAAATACTAAATTGAAGAATACAGCTTTGTCAGTGGTACCCACATTGTATCGTGTTTGTACTGTGTCCAATTTGTAGCAATTAACTGTATTATTCCTCTTTTTACCATAATCTATATTTGACTGTTTTTTGTCATTGTTGATGTCTAAAGAATCTGTAAAGAATGTCAGTCATTTTTGATTCTTTTTTCCCCAGCAGTGCAGAAAATGCCTTGTACAGTATATTTTATTTCCGATTCTCGTGGTCAACCGGAGGACGGCGTGGAAAACGGGCATCACTTTGCTTCTACTTAAAACACCTGTTCGTTCTGATGCATTACGTATTGAATTTTATAGGATGTACATAAGGATGAATGATCAACATTGGACATTAGCGAGGAGTGACGCTCATGTTAAATTCTAACATAGTGTAGTAGAAGGGTACGTGAATAAAAAAAAAAAGTTTCCTTACTCTGTTTTCTGTTTCTTTGTGAAGTTACTTACCTTAAGTAATGTTCATGGTTTTGGTTTCACTCAAAATGTATCCTAGATAAATGGTTATTCCTAAAAAGACTTGTGATTTGAGGGCCCAGTGGGGGAAGGCACTTCCCTGGGTTCGAATCAGGTCATGTCAAATTGTGTTGGTTCCACCAGGGATAGGAGTGAGTGGGAAGCCTGGCTTGGGTTTCCTTGTTTCATCACTTTTCATCACCCTGCAATTCATCAGATGCTTGGACTACATTAACAGACTGGCGCCTATCCTCCAGTCGGCGCCCCCTTCTCTGTGGTGTACTATGTGACTTGTAGGGTGATAACTGGTTGTTGGCAGATTGATCTGCCCATATCATATATCTGTGTGGTTAAAATGTGTGAAGTCATAAATATTCGAAATTTACCTGTATATCATGGCAGCTACGATACACAACAACTGGCATTCTTTAAGTGGCGACCTGAAGTACTGCTACAGATATTTCAGGATGTTTTTTATACTAGTTGACCCCTACGTGTTTAAGATGTGTGACGTGTTTCGTTGCTTGTATCATCGGATGGCCTACTTTTCTTGCCGTTTGTTGGTGTGCTGTCTGCTTTATTGTGTCCTTAATTTTCCATGTTTGCGTACATCCCCATGGTAGCGCTGATTTACATTTACATTTATTAATTCGGCAGGCGCCGTTGTCCAGAGAAGCTCACAAGAATGGAAATTTCCATTTCATTTTGTCACACAACTGGGCCTTTGCTTTTGCCATTTTTGCGATTGGAAATGGCAATCTTTGCCATCTTTTTTTGTATGTTCTAATGAAGAAATTCAGGTTTTGCAAAACAAATTATATCTGTTGCTGTACAGTGTACGTGGCGGATATTGCACTCTTTCACTGAAATGAATTATTCTTAGTGTATTTTGTGCACATTTTTTGTCGTTTTGTTGACACTTCCCTTGAATCGGCACTTTATTGATTTGTGCCGACTCGCTCCTCAATAGTTCTTAATTGCATAGCTGGTCAGGTTCCTGCACCGATTACGTGACAATTACTGACATTAGTGTACCTACAGTGACACCATCAGGTTAACGTTGGAAATACAGGTTAAATGCCTTGCAGGTCACCCAGTCAGGAAGAACTCTCTACTTGTTCTCCTACAGACTAACTGCTTTGATAGTTGGTTCTCCGAACAGGTCCACTTGCCAGGTGAGGCAAGAACCGCCATTGAAGGAGGGGAACCCTCCTGCAAGGCCGCTTAGAGAGGGATGTAGATAATCAAAAATCTGCATGTAATGAGAACAGGGGGGATTTTATTTATTTTTGTCACCCATTATCCCTTTATACAGAATTAATTTTGTGATTGCCAGTGGTAATCCCTGCACTTGTGCAGAAGCACTGAAGCTAGACATTTTTTTTTGCACTACTAGTCCCACAGTTCACCACAGCAACATGGGCACCGGCTGGAGGAGGGGCGCTATCCCACTGATGTCAACGGAGACACTAGCAGCTGCCCAATGACCAACGAGTCTCAGGTGTCGGGAGCAGTGTGACGAGGGCACCCTGTATGATCGACCCTCCCCCATCCGAGGCAGAACAAAGCTCAGGAACTCAGGAAGCCATATAAATCCAAGTAAAGCAATGGGCTTATTATTTCCCTCATGCTGGGACATTGGGAGGCAAGGGGATGCTAACCACTATAATACAGTGTAATAACACAGCAGAGTCAGAAGAGGACTGTAAGCGGACCCTATGGGGCAAACACAGGGGCATGTGGTTACAACCACCACATGGAGGCACAGAGGCCAGAGCGCAGTCTGTGCCACAAGCCCTCTTACTGTACCCAACCAGTCAGTCAATCAATCAAAGCATTCAACAGCACTTAGAGCATTGCCTATGATAGAAACTATAAACCAGCTTTGAAGTGACCTAAAACATTGACAGAACTGATTTTTAGAGATGTCCAAGCCTTAATGAATGGGTAAATACACATGCCACCAGCTACAGTTTTCCCAAATAATTACTTGTAGCACAAAACTGTCAAATCCAGATCAGCGGTCAGGCGATAGCTGAGCTGTGCTGGCAGTGAAACCAGCTCGCACAGTAATCCAGCAGAATGACATCTGAAATGCACTGCCATAGCGAACCAACAGGAAATCGGCATCTGCATAAAGGGAGGTGACAGGAAAGCCCATGGGCCCAAGGACCTCCAGGACCCGCGCTGGGTGTTTACACCCCTACCCCCTGGCCTTGCTTCTGTTTTCGGCAAGCCTTAGGGCTGTGCATCTGCCCCATGGCCCGGGGCATCATGGGATACACACTCCACCACTTCTAAGAGCTTCCAGTGCTCAACGACACGAGGAAGGAGCTGGGACATTTGTTCATTCCTCACTTTTTTTTTCTTAACTCTTAACTCTTAGCTCAACTAATTTGTCACAGAACACTCGCCTTGATGCATTAAAAGTACGAAAAATGTACTCAGACCTCAGACAGTGAGGGTTTTCTGTAGCGGGGGTGGAGGAACAGTGGATGCAAACTGCTGATGCAAACTCCTGGAGGTTATTGCTGGAGAAACTTGGGTTAATAAGACTACTTTTATACTACAAAAAGCCAGGGACACGCTGCTGCACCTGCTCTCTGAAGGACAATACCTGCCATTCAGCAGTTACAATAAGCGCAAAAGCAACTGACATTGAATCATAAAAATGCGGTAAACAGCTCATTATGAGAGACCAGAAACAGGCTTCTATTCAGCACAAGCCTGCCCCTCTTCCTCCCCTCTTCCTTCAGTGTATGTGTGGAGGGTAATTTTTACAATTATGTTGTCACAAAGCAATGTATTAGAATTACGTTTCCCAAAGGTAATTTTAAAAGATGCAAAAAGCAGTATCAAATATAGGGGAATACCTACAAATATCAGATTAAACCTTTTAAGCATCTCTAGAGTATAGATGACAAAAAAGCATGTTCCACTACTTACACCTAGTGGCCATTCGGCAGAAGACTGTTAGACTTGCGACGTTTAAATGTAGTATGTTTATGCAGATCAAAGCCTAGTAAGCAGAGGGTATGATATTTGGATGTATTTATGGCAGGAAAAGCACA
This sequence comes from Megalops cyprinoides, assembly GCF_013368585.1. Lineage (NCBI taxonomy): Eukaryota > Metazoa > Chordata > Actinopteri > Elopiformes > Megalopidae > Megalops > Megalops cyprinoides. The sequence goes on from NC_050606.1 coordinate 18,459,189, forward strand.
TACTGTAAACACAGGAGAACATGCAGACTCTACACAGACAGAGCAGGACCTGAGGCCGTGAGGCGCTTTGGTGGTCGGTCCCTGCCAAATCAATGGTTAAAATGGTTCAGTTGTGCCATAAAGTCCATCCAAAATATTCCACTGGAATAGGAATTTTAGCAATTGACTGAACTTCGAGAAAATGTTTTGACGATATGGGTTAAGTGAGGATAAAACAGGAGAACGAGCACACCGTCGTTGCCTTTGAATTGTGAAATTTGATGCCCGCCCAGTGCTATTCATAATCTACCGGTTATAGTAATCAGAGACGATTATGGTTATGTCATTCAATCCTCCTTGATCATTCTTAGAGGTCACATTGGGGAGTTTTACCTCTTGTCACCTCTGTGACCCGGCTTCAACAGCATGGAGTTGTTTCCGTGTGACGTCAGAGGGGCGTGTCAGAGATAAACTGGCGCTTGCGCTGCCAGATTTGTACAAAACACGTTTGTGGGATTATATTGAGTAGTTTTTTTAGAGATAGGACACGTTCACGGGAGAGAGAGTCAGTATATATATTATATCTATATCATACAAACGGAGATTTATAAACCGCATAATTACCACATCTGGCAACGCTAAATTCATGTCACGTGACACAAGTTCAGCCTCGCTTTGAAACGCACGTGCGATGACATTGTAAAATATAATATTATTATTCGTTATGTGGATATTAAACCACGATCCTCTAAGGATTAAGCGCGTTTAACAATTTCTTTAAACTACCGCATGGTTGTGTTCTTTATGCGTACATCAGTTTAATTTATTTGAAACAATATGGCTGCGCCCATGGATGACAGTGGGCTTCAAAACAGAACAGCCAATCCGTTAATTTAATGCTATCTGTTTCTAACTATATCTATAACTATACTTATGTAGGTATATTTACGAGTATCAACTCGCTAGTGGGATAACGAATACCCCAAAGGCGTCCTATATTGAACCCCATAGCTTTTCATTGGTCTTGGTAAGTAGAGCAGCTACTCGGTCCTTTCGACTTTGTATCAGTCTACACCATCTGTATTCAGTGACAAGAGAAGAGTCGGCATGCTTTAGCTAGCCAGCTTGTCAGCTGACGTTACATGAATTGATTCCCTGTGGCCAGATCAGTGTGAAGTAAGCCTGGTCCTAGTGCGCTGCAGGCATGTACAGTTTTATTGCATGCGATCCCCTGTTTCACTGCACGTGTTTGTGCTGCGGATACTCTCAGCACGCCAGTCACCTGCATAAGATCACCAGCATAAATTCAGCGACCTTTCCCCAATAGATTAAAGTCAGAAACAGCTGAAATAAAGATCGGAGGGCTATGTTTAGTTTGGGAACAGCCTCTACCGGTTGCGGTCTCCACAAATGTAGTTAGTGTTAGCATTAGGGACGGCTAACCATAGCCAGAATACTGTAACCCTAGTCAGGGCAGGTAGTGAGTTACTGGCGTTGTGTTTGTACGCACTCCTTCATGAACACATCTTACTGTGGGATAGGAGAGGGATTACTGAGTGGGGGTTACCGTAATTTTTTGACATAAAGGTTACAATTGACACTGCTACACAGCCGAGGTAGATGGGATATTAAGTGGACTGTCGTGGTGGGTGGCAGTGTGCCACGGTGGTTGCGAGTATGTGAATAAGAGGATTGTGTGTTCAGGTCCTTTCTGTGGCACTGAATTGGAACTTAATGAGCCGATCACTGAGGGAATTGTGTTCGCCTGAGAATATGCAGCCTGTATGACACCCCGGGGTCACTGGGCTTTGGGGGTCTTTGGTTATGTTGTTATGCAGACCGCAGCGATGCCGGCATCCATACAAAGCCTTCAGCAGATGGCAATCTTCGTTACCGTGGTAACCGGAGGGGGTTGTTCCATGATGTATTACCTGATGCAGAGTAAGTCACCTTGATGCAATCAGCTCATTGTATTTGTAAAATGTAACATAAGCACGATGACGGCTATGACTTCAGAATAATATATTAACGCTCAGGTAAATTGATAAGTAGGAGTAATGTAATGGTAAAGCACTGTGGTCTCTACTCTAACAATGTTTCTAAAGCTGATAACACCATGAATCTTATATACATGGTGCTGTATGTGATTTTTATACCTGTTCTGTGAACTGCACAGAAGCAAGGTCATATTCTCTCGCCTAAGGCATGTAGAAGTGACCCAGATTGTGCTCCTTGTTTGGTCTGGAAGAGAACTTTGCCAGGTCTGAGCATTACCGTTCGGCTTTGGAGCACCTCAGTGGTCACTCCGGAGCAATGGAGAGCCTGGGAGCCCCGCCCCTCAAGGTCCATAACATCCACCTGACTGACAGATACAACCGCATGGACCAAAGCAGTGCTCAGGTCAGTTCACACTCAACCACATAGACTGTACCAGCACCCAGGTCAGTTAATACTCAACAGTGTGGACCACACCAGCACTCAGGTCGGTATTAAGGTCAGTTCAGCCTGAGCCACATGGACCCCAGCAGTATTAAGGTCAGCTCAGACTGAACCACATGGACCACAGCAGCATTAAGGTCAGTTCAGACTGAACCACATGGACCGCAGCAGCATTAAGGTCAGTTCAGCCTGAGCCACATGGACCGCAGCAGTGGGCAGACATTGAAGTTCATTTTTGTTAATATTTGTATGTCTCAATGCTGCAGCTTAAAATCCCAGTGACGGGAAGCAAGACTGGCGGCTATCTGTACACTTCCTCAAACAAAGATCATCTCATAAACAGGTGAGATATCTTCATTCTGCACATAGATACACACCTCTAGCAGATAAGAGAGCAAGGGGAAAGAAGAATTAATTTATTGATTTCCTGTCAGTGCACATTATCATTTGATAATTTAATATTATTCTGATGTTGAATTATTACTTGTTCTGGTTGATATGTAGGCTATATACCTTAGCAGTGTGAATATATGTTTGTTGTGCTGACAGCTGAAATTGAAAAAGAGGCAGAGTGGGGTTGGGATGGGGATGGGGGGGGGAGGATAGAAAGATGGGGAAAAAAACAGGAGAATGCTGTTATTCAGTGATGCTCTGCTCTGTGCTGGTGCTCTGTCGCCCCCAGGTGGTGTTTACAGGAAGTGATTCTTCAGCTGAAGGATGGCCAAAGGATTGATATTCTACGGTCTGGAACCAAGGCCCCAGACCACCCAGAAGAGCTAGATACAGGTGCTGGGTTCTAACCTGTCACCTCTGCAGCCCTGGGTGCCTGGCAGAAGACAATGAAGCGCTTAAGCTGCAGTCACACTGAAAGATAACTAAAAGCGTAATGATGAAGAGAGTCACTCAAGTTCAGATGACTGGATCTGGTCACATCACAGTCATAACTACACAAAGGACTATTATAAGAGAACTGCTGTTGGGATCGCGTGCAAGGCAGTTTTTTTTAAGTTGGCATTCTAGCAATAAAAACTTCAAGCACATAAGTGCTTAAATTGCTTATGCTTTAAAATAAAAGACTTAAGAGTGATGAGGCCATGAAATTACCTGGAGTAATTGATTGACATGTTGAAAGGGGGAAAAAGGTGTGATTCTGGTCCATTGTGGTTTGAAGTTTGTCTCCTCCATCATCATGGTGACTGACATTGCACTTCATTGGGATCTTTTGCCTCAGAGTGACATTAATTTCCTTCTTTGAACCTAAGGTGACCGCAGGTTCAGCACTCAAGACATGTATTTACAGAATTATGAACATCTTTTTCATGAAGGTTATGAAACAGCACACAGTGTACAGAGAGGAGCTAAGCACTACCAACCAAATACCAGAAGAGCATTGCTGATCTGGGGTGTGAAGGGAGAAAAGTGCAACTGTTTTGACACCAGCTGACACCGTTGGCTTAGCGGTACAATTCAGGGGTGTAATTAAGTAGTCAAGTCATCAAGTGTGGGCTGTTACAACCCTCAACCTGATTAAACATATCTGTGTAGTCTAGGCCAAGGTATCCTAAGAGCTATGCTTGCTGGGAAAAGGCCCACCTTACCTGTTTGTCATGTGTGAACACAAAATCCAAAAGGGAAGACAAATGGCAAATCTGCTGAGACAGAACACTTGAACAGGTGACTCACCAGTCTTACAGACTGGAATGCACTAACCTGGGCCAGCATGGTCTTCTCGACACACAGCCTTGGGCTGGTGTGGCTGCCTTTAGATTTTATTTCAAATTTACATGTTTTAACAAAAATAATGACAGTTGACATATGATCCAACAGCTTATCTAAGGGGTAAGAAGAGTTGTCTTTGCAATGATTTATAATAAGAGGCCAAGGCAAAATAAGTAGATGAGTTCAAGAACAGCGCGTGGCTAGGTTAAAAAGCCCCTCTTAAGCTCTAAACTGGTCTTGTCCCAAACCCTCTGTAATTCTTCTGAAAACAAAATTAACTAGAAAGTTCGAGGACAAACTTCAAGTTGGCTTGAAAAAGCCTAGCAGCTAGCAGTTACGAGCTTTGCTTGAGATACAGTCAGCTGCACATTCTAGAACATTCTGATTCTAAACGTTTTATCCATGTTAAACAATGGAACATTTTTGATGTAGAATCTTAAATATTTTAAAAATATACATTTTAGTAAGTACATATTTTAATAAGTTGCCTTTTTTAAAACCAGTTTATGAAACAGATGAAACACCAACAGCTTCTCTCTCCAGTTTTACTACCATTAGTATTTTTGATACAGTATGAGTTTGGGAAATGGTACTTCAGTATCTTAAAAATTCAGTGCATGGCTTTTGTGTAATTTAACAACCATGTTCCCCATGGACTTGCTTGCACATACCAAGAAAAACAACAACCAGTGGTGCTTAACAAAGTGATTGTTTATTGACATTCGTACAGTATAATTAAATCCAAAGAGCAGCCTGAGAATTGAGTAATCTGTCATTAAACCAAAGCTGGTACAACGTTCAATAATGAGTATGACCTGAACGAGAGACTTCAGTGGAGGAAAGGGTTAAAGAAGAAGGGAGACAGTGAGAAATGCTAGCAGGCTAATGTGAAGCCAACACCTGATAACACTAGCCAGTGCCAGATTCGATCAAAAAGAATTGCCATGTTTGTTAGCTTTGAATAACAAATTAAAGCAAGCGATGCTGTAGCAATTTATCAAATGTTTGGTGAAGCAACCCTTTGCGTTAACAATTAAAAATGTGTTGAATTGCTGAGAGGGTACAGGAAGTTAACAAAAAGGTAGCTCTAACACTGAAAAACTGAAAAAAGGAACACCTGCCAAAATGTGCATTCAAAGCTAAAGACAAATGGCAATGTGACCAGTTTTAATCCAGGCCTAATCCCTCTTTAATCGAGAGCAAAGAGTCCTGGGATGCAATAATTAAGGCTGACAGGAGGAGGAGATTGATCCCTCTGTTCAGCATCTGTCTCTTTCACATTCCCTCAGAGGCAGAATATTAATAGAGCATTATAATGTTTGTCTATTTTGTCAAAGTACAAAGGCCTCATATTCCCCTGGTTTTCCATTTTAGCCATTTTCCCAGTTTTTTAAGTATGCATAGCAAGGGACTAAATAAATATAAATGAATAAAAGCTTCTCCATTTGGGAATAAATACATAATTTCAATATTATTCAGATTTTATTAATTTTTATTAATCTCTGGTCTGCACTTATGTCAGTCACTGCATACCTGATCTTCACACTGCTTTCAAAGTATACACCTCTGAGAAGCAGTGTAGTATAAAGCAGTCTTTATGATAAATACACTTCAAATAATTAATGAGAAAAATATTGTTTGGAACCAGTTCTTTCAATGTTAAGGTCCAGTAGAATGCCTGGTGCCCTTACAATTTCTGTAATTGTTTATGTGATGGTAACCATCCAGCTCTGGGTCTTGGGCATAAGGCAAATTATTTGCAGGTCATGATGTACCATCATTAACAGAAAGGATGACTGCATTTCAACCACTGCAGGCTAACAGACATGAGAATGAACGAAAAAGAAGTTCATATCTATTCGTATAAGCGTAAATGGGGTAAGACACTAGACAGGACTAAAGATTGTCTCCCATAATGCACCTGTATAGTGTCAACATTTGTTTTTTTTTTAATATTACATTACCAATACCTTGTTTTAGAAGAACCTGACTTTTCTCCGGAGCAGAAAAAAAGCAAAGAATAATTCACAGGCACTCAGATGTGAGTAAAACTGCACTACAGGGTTTTTGGATACAGTGGTCACAGTAAAGTGTAATTCTGTGCATAAGACTAATGTGCAGGGTGGCTGTGGATGTCAGATTTATTAAGAAACCAGAGGGAGGTGGGTATCCATAATGCTGTAGTGCATATATAGAAAATATAGTTAAATGCACTGTGGTGAAGCTATCCTTGATATGGATTTACTGGTGATTCACTGGTTATTAGCATATAATGTAACATAGTTCAGCCCTGACCTGAATCTCTCTGAATCACACTGTGACTGTCATCATACCCGTAAAAATGATTTTTAATTTTTTATTTCATCTGGTCTGCTTGTTCAGTGTATTCCCGGTTGTTCCGGCAATATCTACTGCATTTTTAGCATAAGCACGCTGGAGTGACGCATGCATCTTCCTGTGAAGATAATTATGAAAAAAGAAACCTCTTCTGCTATGTATACTTTTGCAGAATGTATATTTTTATCTTTTTCACCCAGCTTTCGTAGTAACTAATTTAATGCATTTAAGATTGTCACCAATGTAACAACAACCACTGAACCGATGTGGGAGCGTGCAGTGAGGTGTGTGAAACACTCCCAAAAAACATGTGCAACAACCGGGAGAGGTTTGGACCTCCAGGAGTGAGATCCGGACCTCTGTCTTCATTGCACAGCTCACGCTAATCACCAGTGTTGTTACCAGCTGAGGTAAAGGCAATTTGCCACCAGGTCTATTGGCTATAACCGTAGCTAACTCTCAAGGAGCGACGTCACCTCTGAAATTGCTCTTCTACCTGCTACCCTGCTGACCTACACAGGACTCAGAAGTTACTGCTGTCAGCTCCGATACACACGAAGGCCTACTACAGCTATTTTACACACTACAGGTCCCACAGTGCACCAGGAGGCAAATGCTGCCAGAGGATATGCACACCCTCCTATCTATCTATCACCCTCCTATCTATCATACTATCCGAGTGGCTCGCTGGCACCCTTGTGAGTGCCAGGGTGGTGGAAGCTGAGCAAGGAGGGGACCCTGGCTGATCTACACACTCCTGCCTTTGGCAGAGAAAAACCAATTTCTTTTGCTAATGTGGGCTCCCGGTCATTGTCAGAAGATGATAGGGCTAAACCTGCTTGAAACAAGCGCTCTTACTGTCTGAATCACTCAGGAGGAAAGAATTCAGACGCCTCTTGATTTTTCAGTTTTATAAAATCAAACAATAAAATGGTCACGGATTATGTGTGTGTTAAGAAGAAGAAAAAAGGAAACCTTTCATGAACATGAAAATGTTCAGATTAGAAAAGAAAAATGATAGTTCACTGTAAATAGATATGGCCCATATTAAACTAATAGCAATACTTTGACATTTGTTCATACCACCTGGTTGAAGGCTGTAGTCCCTGATTGCTAAGGAGCAGGGCTACGCATTGCTGGTCTTGACAGACACAATCCAACAGCTTTCCCCACCCTCCCGAAACCACTAATGAATTCAGAGCTGTGAAGGAAACTACATCGCTTCAGTCAAGACATTGATTGATTAGTTGCAGGAGGTGTTTAACTGGTACAGAAGGCTGCAGACACTGCAACACTCCAGGACCGGGGTAGAGTAGCCCTGCTACAGAGCTTAATGGAAGGATGAAACTAAAAATGGACCTCTTCTTTCAGGTCTTGCCCTGACATACTGTATAAATTAACCATGGAATGCAGCTTTGCCAGTCCACACAATCCCATACTCTCTTCCTTTGTCTTTGCCTTGTGTGCTGTACCCTCATCTTGGAGCCCTCCTAGCATGACACTGCAGAAACCACATTCCGTGTAATCTCTTTCCTGTGCACTGCTCCGACTATTGTAAACACACCCACATAAATAAAGTGAAAACATATGTCAAAAATAAAAATCCTCCGTATACTGTATAAAAAATTATTAAAACACACATGCAAAATATGCTGTTTTCTTGTTCTGAAGTCACTGAACATTCTTCGGCGGCCACTGTGAATTCGGGTGCTGCTGTGACCAATGAGGGGCTCTCACAGGCGTTACTCCTAGAGAGATGACCAATAAAGGGACTTTCAATCGTTTCACTTCCTGTGATGACGTGATTCCTAAAGAGCAGCAGACTTGGGAGTCGGACAGGAGGTGCATTGCCTTGTGGGTAGTACAGAGTGGTGGAGGTCAAGGCGCTGCGTGCTGCAGGCAGTGGTAGGTAATATTGCATACATGTTGGTTTTGCAACCCCAGAGAACAAGATACATCAGATGAGTTACACAGTACATGCATAAGATTTGTTTTTAAATTACACCTCATATACAGATTGTAAAAAAAGAGGTACTGTCAGTTGAAAATTACTCTGTAAATAAAAAAAGGGAATTTGCTTCCAGCCACTGAACAGGACACAGAAAAGGTCTCCCAGCTTCATCTTCACTCCAGGCCAAAGGTGCTGGTCTCCTCCACAGCAATCAGCAGCTTCTCGTACAGCATAGTGTAGGATGGGTATGGAGGCAGGTCCAAACGATTGAAGCAGGTGTGCGCCCTGAAATAGACAAGCAATATTGCTGAAGCAATGTTTTATGCATTAGATATATTTTCTGCACAGAGAGAGTTGAGTCAGCATGAATCAGTCAGAATCAGCTATTCATTGCTTTTCAAATGCTGTCCCTTCTGAAGGAACGTATCTGAGCTAACCATCCAAAGAGACATTTCTGCTGCACAGACAGCTTACTGTGTTGGTAAGCTTCACAGTGTGTATGCTTAAATGTCACCACAAAGGATGTTCCTTCCAACATTAATGGAGCATAAAAATAATACCCAGGTCTTCCTGCTAATGGTGCAGAAAAAAATCCCACTGTTTTATTTCAGTAAGTAAGTGTTTTAATAAATAGAAAACAAGAAAGGACTCAAATCTGACCCCTTTCAGGACTCCACCAACAATTCTTGGTGAAGATGGTGCAGAATCAGCATTCAAAACTCAGAAATATCTGCTTGAAAAGTAAGAGATAAACATTTCAGAACTATGACCGACAGCAGAAATGAAACCTTCACCAATGTGTGCATTCATTAGAAGGTCTTCTATCACTTTCATAAAGGCTGTGTCTGTACTGTGGTTTAGGCATATAGGCAAATAGCAGAATGCTATTTTTACTTAAGCAGAATATTAACTGCTTGGAACCATCCTCTCTAAAATCATTGACCTTAATCTTCATCTGCCATTTATAAGTAGTTGTGTATAAAGGAGTTGGGGAATTTACCATTAGAGGAGGGATTTACAATACAATCGATTGTATCAAGCAAAACCCTGGAACTGCAACTGTTCTATGCAATTAAATAGAGAAACTGTTTTTTTGAAATTGCTCAAAAAGTCCTTGATAATGCTAAGGTATAGTTTATTTAGAACTTAGAAGCTTTCCATTTGTGTACAACCTTTCTACAGTCTTGCTTAATTTTAAGGACATCATGCTGAAAGAGAGCCTTCAGTAAATGTAATTAATGGAAGATCCCATCTTTTAATTACCAGTTCAAATGTACTAATAACAGGAATAGTTGTGATTTGAAACAGGATATTTGTAGTTGGCTGCATGATTGTGTGTTTTTCCAGGCATTACCTGGGCAGGGAGGTGGCTGGACATCGCTGGCTGTATGTGGGCATTACCTGGCCAGGGAGGTGATTAGAGGTGGCAGTATAAGGTTGTGTTACCTAGGCAGGGAGGTGATTGGGTATGGCAGTGTAAGGGGGTGTTACCTGGGCAGGGAGGTGATTGGGTATGGCAGTTAAGGGGATGTTACCTGGGTAGGGGAGTGACTGCTATAGCAGAGTAAGGGGGCATTACCTGGGCAGGGAGATAAGTGGGTATGATAATGTATGTGGGTGTTACCTGGTTAGAGAATTGATTTGGCATGGCAGTGTAAGGGAGCATTACCTGGGCAGGGAGATGACGGGGCGTGGAGGTGTAAGGGGGCATTAGCTCGGCAGGGAAGTAACTGGGCATGGCCAGGTGTATGTGGGTGTTACCTGGGCAGGGAGGTGATTAGGTATGGCAGTGTAAGGGGGTGTTACCTGGGCAGGAAGGTGATTGGGCATGGCCGGGTGTATGCGGGTGTTACCTGGGCAGGGAGGTGATTGGGCATGGCCGGGTGTATGCGGGTGTTACCTGGCAGGGAGGTGATTGGGCATGGCCGGGTGTATGCGGGTGTTACCTGGGCAGGGAGGTGATTAGGCATGGCCGGGTGTATGTTTGTATTACCTGGCAGGGAGGTGATTGGGCATGGCCGGGTGTATGTTTGTATTACCTGGCAGGGAGGTGATTGGGCATGGCCGGGTGTATGTTTGTATTACCTGGCAGGGAGGTGATTGGGCATGGCCGGGTGTATGCGGGTGTTACCTGGCAGGGAGGTGATTGGGCATGGCCGGGTGTATGTTTGTATTACCTGGGCAGGGAGGTGATCTTGCCCCACTTCTCGATGCAGAAGCGACGCAGGCCGTTGCTCCCGCGCAGGGCGGCGAAGCCCTCGTAGGGCACGCTGGAGGTGCCCGTCACGAACTGCAGCAGCCGCAGCCGCTGCTCGTTATTGAAGCGCTCCACTGCCCCCCAGAACCACCGGATCACGATGTGCCCATCATGGTAGCCTGTGACACCGGCCCGGGGACAGGGAGTGAGGAAAGAGGCAACCCTTAATGCTAATGTCAAAGGTCAAAGGTCAAAAACATGGTGGGGGTGGAGGGAGTGAGGTTTGGGGGGTAGATAATCGACAATCACCAGCCCTTTTTTTCCCATTGGCTGACCTCTTAATGGTGCAATAGAACAGATCTGACCTGTTGTCTATGCTCAAGAACCACAAAAGCGAACCAAAATGCTTTGCAAAGGGTTTGCTCCAAAGAGCAGTCCAAAACTGGAATCTATTGAGTATGTTTAAGGTGCTCTGGACTCCAGCTCCCATAAGCCTCTTTGTTCAATCTCAGAATGTTTTAGGCCATCAGACTGCACAGATTCACTGATATTCGTGAAGTGTATATTGGCTTGGCACAATGAAAGGGAATAACATATGGTTTTATGATCAGCAAATATGTGCAGAATAATATAGCATATGGGCCACAACAAGCATAGGATACGTAATGATAACTACATGAGCTTGAGCGGGAAAAGCCAACTGATGAGCTGAAAATGCAAAAATGCCTGGTTCTGCTATCTGAATCTGTGCAATGAAGCCAGAAAAGGCTGATTAGCCTTAAATCACACTGCTTTCTGTTTGTCCATAGACACCCCAGAATCCTCAGTCAACACAGCTGGACTCTTGGTGAGTCAGGTGCAATTAAACAGCTCCAATTTCACAGATAAATTGTCCAGTAATAACAGGTAATTACATCCTTAGCCATAATGTAAACTAAACAAGGCCTTTGGTGCTGGCACAGAGCTTCTCTCAAGAGCTTAATGATTTAGTGTCACGATATGTGCTCAATCACAGTGCCCTGCCACATCTATCTGTGAGGGTACAGTCAGGGTATTAAGGAATATATTTTTTCCAGTATGACACCCCATAACATTCTATCAAAGTATACATTTACCTCACAATGTTTCTTACAATATACTCATAAAATTACATACAGCACAATAAAGTCAGAATAAATGATAATTTCTTGACATATGGAGTATATTTACGCACACATTGAAAGCGTATTTTCTATATTTCAGCATTACGCAGCCCTGCGTATCCACAGGGCTCCCCTGTCCTGACTCACCTCCTCTGTATTCTGTGTTGTTCCTCCAGTCGTTGAGGTCTATCTCTACGGTTCCGGCGATCACCAGCTCCAGCTCTCTGGCATCAAACACCGAGACGAGGCGGGAATCCACCACCTGGGGGCGACAGAGGAGGGCGTTAGAGCGGCCGTGTCATGCGTACAGATGTGTCCTCGTTTTCACCTTTCGCCTCAAGAAAAACTTAAAACTCGTCTGTTCAAGCTGCATCTGTAGCCTACTTTCCCCCTATGTCTATCTATCCTATTGATTGCTATTTTCAAACAACAAAAAAACCCCACACTAGCCTAGTATCTTAATGGCCTCTAGTCATACCTTACCTTACAAGACCTTGTAAGCCACTCTGGGTAAGAGCATCTGATAATTGATGTGATGTAATGTAATGTAATGTAATGTAATCATTTTTTTATGTTTTACAGTAGTATTGTGTTATTTGTATTTGTAGTTTCAGTGAATCACGTTTTTATCTTTTTTTGTTCAATTTCACATTGCACTGAGCTAGTCATATCACGAACCGTCAAATGCATGATATGAAGAGGAAGGTGCTGATACAGAGGTCTAATTCGAGCACTGTTTGACCGCATTCTCATCAGTTCTGGGCAGGGGTTATACTGCTTTGCGCAGCGGGGCTCTCTCCGTACCTCGTAGAAGCCTCGCACCAGTGCCTCAGTCTGCTGCACCACGCCCCGCTCCACCCTCCACTTCACCATGCGCTCGATGTACTCCTTCTTGTTCTTCTCCGTCACCTGGATGTTAGCCCCGCCCGACTTCAGCTCCCTCTCCGTGACCTGGCACAGGAAGTGACATCAGGGAATGAAAAGGGCTCGCACACTGGCTCACAATGCAGCTGCTTGGAACTACAGCAGGAAGTAAATACCCTGTTGGAACTTCCAGGAAATGTATGGCATTTTCTTTCTGTTCAGCCTCAAGCATGTAGAATGTCCCTAATAAATATGAATGTAGTTTAACACCCTTGGGCCACCCACTCTGTGGGTGCTTAGTAGACCCAGCCAAATTCTGTTCATGGGTTTAATATTCAAGTGCTTATTGTTTTATTTTTACAGAGAACTGAAACTTACTAGATAATCCTGTTAAATAACAGCAGTAATGTCAAATACTCTTATTTTTTCAGAGAATGATACACATTGCCTTTTCACAAAACCTTAATGAATGTTTTCTCAGGGTGTAAATACATAGAAACTTGCATGAGCTTTTGTGCGATCATGTGGAAAACATGTAAACTACGAAACACTATGTGCTTGAAGCGTACCTGACCAAAGACCTCCTCGTTCACGGTGAAGGTGAGGTCCAGAATGTCTGTAATGTCATTGTCCTTCATCCACTGCAGGCTCTGGTGGAACTCCTCATCCAGGTACTCCAGGTCACTGAGGTCGGTCGCTCTGCATGGTAAAATAAGGTGAGGCCACAAGGTACACCCGCTTCAACAGTGGTCTGCACATTGGATGAATCTCAGCTGGCTAACAATGACCTGACACCATTAATTTACCTTACCTTAGGGTATCATTTTACATGTTTTTTTTTCCCCAGGTCTCATTAAGTAGGCATACATACTACCCTCAAATGCATTTAGACTTCTTCAGTGAGAGCCAATAATCCTGTAGGTCCACACAGACTTAGACCTGGTTCGCAGTTTGATGTTAACTTGTGTCTTGAGAACAACAGTCCTTGGTTACAAGGGAGTCAAACACACACACAGCACATGATCACAGATTGCCTACTGCAAGTGGTTTCCATTGTCAGATGGTCTCTGGTGCCATGGTCTCTCATTGTCACTCAGTGTGAGTGTGTCTTTGATATGTTTCCTCTACACCATGGAATCACAAGCCCACACAGTGGCCTCAGATCTCTGCTGTGTTGCTGCTGTATGTTCTTTTTAGGGAGCAATCAGGGGAGTGCGGTGAGAGGTCAGAGGTCAGGGAGCATGCTCACTCACAGCCGTAGGAGGGCCTTATAGAAGGGGCGGGTGAAGAAGGCATCCAGCAGGTACTGGTGGATCAGCGCCAGGCCCAGAATGCGGCCGCTGAATCGGAACCTGGGGGAACACAGAGATAGGAAACAAATAGTTCCTGCTGTGGACAGACATTTTGCTGATATCATGACAGTGAGAAAAAAAACATTTACCTAGTTTGCTAAGACAAAGTTAGCTAAGGTCACCACTGCCAATGAGGAGGCAGTATTCCAGTGATGTGGAGGAAGAGGAAAGAGGAAGGAAAGAGGAAGGACAGCAGTCTAAAATTGACCTAGTTAATTTACATGCAATTCTGTTGCTAAGTCATGCCATCAGTCATGCTCCTTTCCCAACTCCCCAGGTCAGTTTTGTGGTCTCATGTTGATAAATTCACCACATTATGGTCAGAGATTCTAGTTTTTAAGCCTTTTTAAGCACTTGGAACAGAAGTGACACCGTTACACGAGAAGAAGAAATACGAAATGGTAAACAGTTACAGTGGCCTCACACCAAGCAGTAATGTGCAAGCTAAAAGACAGATCCAACTGGAGAGGAAATAAGCTTTCTCAGAACTGGTTTTCAGACGCACGTAGAAGCACTGAATCCAATCACTCCTTTTCCACATTCAGTACACTCACTGTGATGTATTGACCACCAGAGGGTGCTGTCACCAGTGAAGTGACATTCTTTCTCCCTCCTACCCAGCCAGGGGACCAGCAATTAGGTTCTTTTGTTGACCTTAATGTGTAGCTGTGTAGCTCATTCTTTGAATAACCTGACTACTCAGCTGAGTTTTTTAGTTCTGATTTTGGTGGTCTATTTGTTTGAATGTTATTAGTGAATTATCAGAAAAGCTTTGTTGTTGATTTATATTCTGAATTGGTTATTTATGTACCCCCCTTTTAACAGGTAGCATTTCAGTTAGTGTTGAGAGTTCTTTTTGGGGATAATGCGAGAAGCTCAGCTCAGGTCAGGGAAGCAAGAACATGTTGCTCCACATAAAGTTCTAATTTAAGATTTTCATTGTTATTTTTAAGTTTTCTTTTTCTGTCACTGAGAGATTGTTTGTGAAATTGTTTTTCTTTCCTTTTGAAGACATTGGAGTTAAACCATGTGTTGACAAGTTGAAGCCTTGGGAGAACCATCCCCATGCTTCGACTTTGTTTTTACCGGCTTTCTGAGCTAGAAACGTTAAACTTTAACACATGCCACTCTAATTTATAATTATTTATTCTTATGAATGAATACCACCACCAACAAAGATGAGATCCTGCTTTAGCCAATGCCAAGTTTTCAAAAAGCATTCATTTGCTGTGCACTCATTGTAGCAGATACGTGTCATAGTCAGGAAATCCATGCAGCAGTTGATATATAATCCTCCATTTTGTGGTCAGCTGAGGGGAGAAAAAAATGCCTCTTTCTGTCGTCTTCGTCCATCAATGTTTTGACGAGGCAACCCGTTTAACACTCAGCAAACCTGACAGGGAATGTCACTGGAGGAACATGTCTGTCACTGTGGGCTGACACAAACCACCGCTGCTGTTGTCTGGCAACAACGGAGTGACACCCTGACTACCCCCCCAGTAACAAAAAGGCGTACGTGTGGACATACATGTGACCCAGTTGGGCAGGAGTTTGTGAGCGTGGCCGTGTCTGCGAGCAACAGCAGCGCGCTGGCTCCTGGAACACTGCCTCACAGCGTGCAATGCAGGGGGCTCCCAAAAAGGTCAGCGGTTGAGGTGCTCACCTTGAGCACATCCTGAGCGCTACAGCCTGGGGCTCTATGCCATGCCTGGGGCTCTATGCCATGTAAACAGGTGATAATGACCGCAACAGGGCTGGGGATTAGGCTGGGAAGGTCGGCCAGGGTTACCCTGTCTCACTGCTCTCAGGCAGCCTGAGTTTCGTCAAGCGCCTGCAAGTTTCTCCGATGGTGTCAGTGCAGTAGCACCTATCTTCCAATGAGCAGCCACTTCAAGTGTTGTAGGTTGTGTGACCAAGTACTGTGGAAAATAGCCGTTGGCTGAATGTGAGTGTACTACATTTGTCAAGCCTTGGAGCCCCTGCAGACGTGCAGAGGTTGTCTCAGTGAGACGACCCTAGAATACCTTTGGCCATTTCCAATTAGGGGTGCATATGGGGGCAAAAGGCATAAAAAACTAGGGCCCAGTGTCTGACCCCAGCACCCATGCCTTACCACACCTCACTTGTACTCTCCTGTTGGTATAACACGTTTGTGTAACTGGAGGCACGCCAAAAGGAGTTTAATTATGAGGGCTCATTTATGTGCCCAGACAATACATAAACAAGTGACGTTTTTTGTGAGATCAGGCTTAATGTCTGCCATTGTATGAGCAAGAACTTAAGGACTTATTTTTATTATTCAGCAGGTGTATAACTGATATATATATGTTATATTCCTATTGAGTGGACATCCATTGAGTTTATATTCATCTAAATATTTTATATTTATATTTTATATTTAGAATATACAAGCGTATCATTATTACTACTCTAATTACTTTTATGTAATGCAACTTTTCATACCTTTCCAGACAGATTTCTCTTTAGGATACTGGTTCCACAGGTCTTTAAATTGAGATGTTTAGTGAGCTCTGTTGTGATCCTCCAAAAGCTGTTGTGTGTGTCCACACTTTTGCCCTGAGGCATATTTTGGGCATATATAAAAACCATACGAATAAAAAAACGGCCTGCTTTTTTTGGGGCAGGGAGAAAACAGAGCACAAACGGCAGCCGTGACGGTGTAAATCGACTGCCCCAGGCCGCAGGAAGTGCCGGCCAGCTGATTTATTGTCATTGCAGGGCCCTGCTGCTTAATGCAGTGACAGCGTGGATAAGCCCTGGGCCCTCACATTGCTCTCACCACCCTCGCCTCCGGGAGAGGCGGCTGCTCGCTGCCTGAAAGGAGCCTTTATTGGTTTTGGCTTCATCCCATGTCATGGACATAATCCCCCAATCAGACTCTTACAGTCATTTCAGAAAAAAAAGATATGCTTGTGTCTTCTGAATTGTCTGGGTGTTTTTTTTGTACCTGAAGGCTTTCAATGTCACCCACAGGAAAGTAGCTGGGGCTGTGAGGTGTAAAGTCCAAGATAAAAGAAATGAATGTTGGTTTTATAAGTTATAAACGGAACACTGAAAAGGGTTTGAAGGCCTATGGCTGGCTTATATTGAGACCAGAATCTATATGGAGCCTGGTAATCCAGCTGGGATGTGCTCTGGTTCCTCTGCCACATACAGTGTACCTCTCATTTTGGTTGTGACTGGAGCACCAAATATCACAATAACCAATATAATATGAATGTGGGGCGGCAGTGTAGCATAGTGGTTAAGGAGCAGGACTTGTAACTGAAAGGTTGCTGATTTGATTCCCCGCTGGGGCACTGCTGCTGTACCTTTGGGCAAGGTACTTAACCCACAATTGCCTCAGTAAATATCCAGCTGTATAAATGGACAACATTGTGAAAAAACACTTCAACTGATGGAAGTCGCTCTGGATAAGAACGTCTGCTAAATACTAATAATGTAAAAATGAATCCATATGCAGTTTAATTTCAGTGAGTGTTGAACTTGTGAACTGAACTGAACTGAAAAACTAATCTGTGAGAATGTACTAGTACTAATACTATGAAGTGGCTCAGAAGTTAGGCTCAATGTGCTCTTCCCCCACACCAAGTTCCTAATTCATTCATCGTGGAAAGCAAATAAACTACTACAAAGTGCAGAAGAAATGAGAGTGAAGGAGAGAAAGAGAGGGAAAGAGGGAGAGAGAAAAAGAGAGGGAGAGAGAGGAGAAGGCCTCACCATTCCAGATGGTTCTCCACGAAGGTGGACATGGGGCTGATCTGTACGGTGTAGGTGTCGTTGGCGGAGTATTCGAACAGCCCATAATAAGGGTTGAACAGCTCCTGAGACAGCAAGAAGAAGAACTCCCGCGAGGGTCCACTGTAGTCAAGGCTGTGGGGGACAGCAGTAAGATGCGACTCTGATAACCATACAAGCAGGAGAAGCCTTTAGACTGAGAGCCATGTTATATTCATTGGAGTCTCTATTTTGTGTGCCCAGACTTTTTGCCCTGAGGCATATCTTGGACATTCCTTATATAAAAACCATGCAAATAAAAATATGGCCTGGCTTTGGAACAGGGAGAAAACAGAGCACAAACGGCAGCCATGACGGAGGTGTGAGGGCTGTGACAGGCTCATACCCTTCCTCTCCGATGAAGGTGATGTACAGCTTGTTCCTCTGAAGCTCCTTGCGGGAGTAGGCCATGGCCTGGTTGAAGGTTCCCTCCAGCAAGTGGTCTCTGCTAATGATTAGCCTGCAATACAACATAACTCAATCAGCACACCACCGAGCTGGTGAGCCAGCACATGCAAAGGCATTTTAACACCAGAACATGCACTTTATCCAACATTTAAACTAGGTACTTTTTATCCCGTAACCTTTTTAACCTTTTAATGTTTTAAATAACATTAGAATATATTACATTTTCTGTCACAATATTATAAATTAAACATTGACATTTAAAATCATAATTTCAATTATAATTCATAATTTTATATCATATAATATTTACATATATTTCTATACATATAGATAGATAGGATATGATGTGGAAAATCTAAATATGTATGTTAAATATGTAATTATATACTGTTTTTCAACATTCACTACATTTTAAAGAATTTGTAAATATCCAATGTTACCAAATAGGGTTAAATGTCAAAACAACAGATTACTTAAAGACCCCCTTGTTAAAGCTTGGTTACATTTATACATCATAAATGATTTTAAACACCTTAAAATTCTTAAACACTGCTTGCTGCATTCCATCTCCTGTCACTTCAGCCACCAATAACACCAGCGGCCTGGTATATTAGTAATCAGCCAATAGCTTCCAGGTGCCTCCTGTCCTAAAAGGCATCTAGGATCAGCTTCCCCCAGCTGTAATCATTAACTCATCCATTATGTGACAGAAGCTGGAACTGATCCAGGGTCAGCTGGTTGACGGCTGGAAGCCACTGCCTGTCACAGATGCTTTCCTGTGGCTGACACTCACTTGATTTTCCCTGGGCCCTGGCCATAACCCTTGGCCTCCAGCTTCCTGTAGAAGTTGCGGAGCTTGGCCTCAAAGTCTCTGCGGTAGGGAGCAGGGGCTCTGGCCCTCTGTAGGCCTGTCAAAAACAAGCACACATGCTAATGATGATACAACTTATGCACACGCATACTGGATACATATTATACACACATTCACCCACTAGAGATGTGACATGAGACTGGAGATCCCCAGTAGCTCATCTTGAGCACTGGCTGAGCCCTGTGGCCTGGGTTTGATTCTAGCAGTGTCATCAGTCAACAATGACTGGTAGCCCACTGCCAACAAATTGCCTTTGTTCTGCTGGGGAGAGAAGTAGATCTGCTAGGGTTTCCTCATCTCACCACTCTCAAGCACCCAGCAATTCATTAGGTGTGAATTCTATGGATGATGTTCCTCCAGCTAGCAGCCACTTCACTGTGGTGCACTGTGGGAACTGCAGTGTGGAAAAAAGTCATTGGCTGCATGCAAGCTTCACGGACAATTGTGTTCGCCTTGATTCAGCATTCCTGCAGAGGCTAATATGGCAATTCACTTAACATTCTGTTTGTGATTCCAAGCTGGGTTGCACAAACGGTGACAAAAAAAACTAAAAAATGATCCCGACAGAATGCATTCAGCTGGACGTACAATTAACACAGTCAATCAGTGGCTGCACTAAGCTCGTCAAAAATGCTCTGCATCCAATCAAACGCTTGCCCAGTCTTTTATTTTTCAATTTTAAGATAATACAGATAAGCAGATGAGAGACCAATAAAACTGATGAGAAGCAACATTTTTGTGGGTCAAATTCATCAGCAGCAAAACAAAAAAAGAGGCCCATTACTGCTCCCCCGGGGATCCCTTATTAGCTCCTCCAAAATCTCATTTCTATTTGATCTCAAATAGTTTCCACAAGCTCATCCAGTGATTAGGCCGATATTACAATGCTCCCTGTGGAAAAGAGCAGATTTGCACAGCTATCCACATGCTTTAATCTAGGTTCTCTGGGGGCTGTGTGAAGGCCAGTCTTGATAATAATAAAGATATATTCTCTGACTTTCGACTCTTCTCCACTTTTGTTATTCTCCTCCAAGTGTTGCTGGACTCTTTTATCTTTAATGTTTCGCTTGCTTCATCCACATTAGTGGAGTTGTGATGCAGCACCAGAGCCTCTCTTTGGTTTATATCAAAGTCACCCTCCACAACACAGAGATTTAACAACGAGGAAACACGCTTTTCTACTAGATTTGTTTGGGCTGCGCTGGACTTCGCAGACACCCACCTGGGGAGTTCTGAGGAGACGATCCGGGCGAGCAGCGGGGCGAGAAGCTGAACCCGGGGTGGAAGGCCTGGGGTGGGATGTAGGACATGATCTCATCCTCGAACAGACTGGGGGAGAGAGCACAGACAGGGCAAACACACTCACAATCACAGCTCAACTATTCCGGCCCCACAAGAATGTTCGTACCACAGCATCGTCCACACAGCAGTAGGTATGAAGAGGATACAGTTCCCTTGTGCATTCCTAGTAACTAATGCCATCCCAACCAGATTGGATGAAGCCCTTGGAACCTGTGACAGTGCATGTCCACTGTGGTTATCTTGTTCATGTATGATTTTGGAAAATGTAAAAGTTACATTAAAAAAAGTTGATCTGGTAATGCACTGAGCCTAAAAGAGTCCTACCTTAACAGCATAACCAGGTCAGCGTCACATGACAGCTTCTCCACTCCATGGGCTCCCTCTGTTCTGATGTAATGCACCTTCTGTCTGTAGGAACATGAAAACGCACCACATAACCAGAAAATTAGCGAGGCTACCTTTCAGAACCTCTCCTTGTATGGCAATTGATGAATCACAGCAAAGAGCCTTTGGGAAATGTAGTTGAATGTAGAATACATGCCTATCCTGAATGCTCTCTTTAGGATATGTAACAGGATACGTGACAGTATACATGCTATTCGTGCCAGTTTGACTAGTTATTCACAAGCAGTTCTAGAAGAGTCACATGGTAACTATGTGGTAACCTCTATGATATACAGAAGTTGTGTTGAGTTTGAGTAACATGACATGCGTCGAGTAACATGGCATCACCATAAGGACGCGGCCCCTTCTTTCCTCCCTACCTCAGGGCGTGGTTTCTGGACAGGCTTGGCTGCCTCTCCTGCAGCAGCTCGAAGATGTTGGACTGGCGGAGGAAGGCCACGATCCTGTCATTATAGGCTGAAAACACAACATATTCATACTCATTCCTCAGCTGTGGCCTGTTCCTCTCATGAACGTAAATGTGCATCAGTATGTGGTTACACAGAGATAAAAACACAGAGACTCCTTTATGTATTTGGTGTGTTTTTAAATAGGCTAGAGAGAATTATTTAATGCACATTTTTTAGGTTTTTAACAATAATCATATTACATTTCTTAGCCTTTGATAATACAGTATGATTAAATAAAGATATAACCTTTATTTAGTTATTTTAGCTTTTAGTCATTTGACTTCCCTTTGTTTATATAAACTGCTCCACTGCCTCCTTTGTAATGGATTACACAGACTAGCACACTTCAATGCATCACAGTTTCTGTGGCAGTATTGTTTCAGGCTACGTTCATTTCTTTGGTTATATCTTCCATATTTCTTATTTTTGTGCGAGAGAGAAAATGCCTCAGTCTTAGACCATGCATAATTCAAATCATACAGCCAAATTTTGCACAAAGCCGAACTAAACATTGCAGTCTGGCACTTCAATAAATAATCTAGAGCTCCTATCAGACTGGGCACACTGATCAAACACAGTGTGTGACTGTCAGACCTGGGACAGGACAACTCTCAGTATGTTCTGTGCTCTATAGTCCCAGCACACAGATTCCTTAGCGGGATAGGATTTACATGGACAGGTAATGGAGCAAGACCTCAAAATCTATACGGCAGAGTAGCCATCTGCCTTAGAGAACACAAGATCCTGTGCCTGTCCACTGTATGCCCTTACAAAAAAGGTCAGGAAGGAACTGAACGTCATCATATGTAACAGCTATGAAAGAGGTCGGCACCTCCATGAGTGAGATCTAAGCCTCTGTTCTCATCGCACAATTCATTCTAAAAACCAGGTTCATCCTTTATGGAGTATCCAAACACTTCACTATCAGCTAAAATGCTTCACGAATGTCGCTTTGGCTTGTTTTGTTCCAAAGCAAGAGCAAACCAAGCCGAAAATACAGGTAACCCTTTGCAAACAGAAGTATTGTACCTAAAAAAGAAACTGTACTTTTGTTTAATAAAGCTGTAATCTATCTCCCCTTGCAAGAATAACATTTTATAGCAACCTGTGGGATCTCATCAGTGCTCTAAAGCTTACCACTGTATTATTAATTGTCTCCGAACCAAGTTGCTACAGTGCAAAGCTAATATAGTATATAACTGTTTGCTGAGCGTACTCTGCGGTGTGTCCTGGTGGTGCTGGTTCCGTACGGCCGCTACCAGGCTGTTTCCAGGCCTGGCCAGCAGGGACGCCCCTCGATTCCGAGACACATCCGACGCCTGCCAATCACAGCAATCAAAATCAGACTCTGAGAGCAACACAGCTGTCAGGGGGATGGGGCTTTGAACTCCAGGGAATTACTGCAATTTGGACAGCTTCAACCGAATGTTGTCAGGCACAAATAACACAGACTTACAAAGACTGCACAATATTTTCTTTTGAAATGAGCACTCCCAACATTCTCTATCTATTTTTTTTTTAACAAACCATACAGGTATTTAAACATCCTATGTATACGTCAAAACATATGCTACACATACTAATATATATTTTTCAAATCACAGACATTGCAGTGTGTCTCATGTAACTGATGAGGAGGAGCTGCTTTGGGTATGCACATTTTTGGGAAATGGGAGGGACTGGAGTCTTCATTGATTTATTGAACACTTCCCTGAAGTTGCTCCTCTCACAGCCCCGGTAAGCCAAGGACTGTCCAATACAAGCGTGTTTTTCCAATGCACCTGGCACTGTGTTACACTCTCAAATGCAACTTTATTGGATTGGTTTAACCTACTCCAAAGGATTCAGCATATTTAATATTTAATGCTTGTCCAATGTGACAGAAAAATCAGCTCATTATCAATCCCAGTGGGCAGTGTTTCCCTGGCTTTAGTGAAGGTAGTTACCGGGCATGCTCAGTGGCAGAAAGACAAGGCAGTTACTGGGCATGCTTGGTGACAGAGAGGGACAGGGCAGTTACTGAGCATGCTCAGTGAGAGAGAGGGACAGGGCAGTTACCGAGCATGCTCAGTGACAACACGGCAGTTACTGGTCATGCTCAGTGAGTTTCACTGCACAGGTCCTCACCTCTCCTGCACTGTAGCTGCGCAGCCGTTGCAGGTGCTGCCGGTGGGTCAGGTGGTTGGGCAGACGGCCGTTCCGCAGCGGGATCCGGGGGTCGATGAAGGTGGTCGCTCTGTTGTTATGGTCCACAAAGAATGACTGGAACAAAAACACACAACAACCAATCAACACACTGTGAATCACAATGGAGCACTCTCATAACAGAAATACTAGGCTCTAACAATTTCCACAAAAATATTTGAGTTAATGTTCTGTGAACCATTCTGGCTGAAAATATATTTCAGTTCAGAGTACACAGTTCTACAGTATGACCTTAAAAACAAAAAATGGAGTTTCTGTCAGAGTATCAGTGTTAGATAGTCAGAGTGCCAGCATTAGAGTCAGAGTATCAGTGTTAGAGTGTCAGAGTTGCTAAATATCCCTGTTAGAGAGTCAGTGTCAATGTTAGAGTGTCAGAGTGCCAGCGCTGCACTGTTGACCTGATGAGGAAGCCTACCTTCCCCTGTGGGTCAGTTTTGATCTCCCAGCCTCGCGGCAGCTCCAGGTGTGTGTCGGCAAACTTGTTGAGGAAGGTGACCAGGTCGCGGTTGTGCTGATAGCGCTCAAAGTTGCGTGCATCACGGCGTATTTTCAGGATCATGTGTTTCAGACAGGTGCTGTTGGTGAACATCCTATAGGCACCCTAGGGTGGAGCCAGACAGGAGACCAGCAGCATGTAGCACAGGTTAGGCAACAACATTCCAGTACTACTGAACCAGTAAAAAACCACACTTCTGTAAATTACTAACAAAAAGGCCTTTGGCTTGTAACATCTTAAATCCCTTGGAAACCGTATCCATTATGAATGTACCTTAGGTTTAGATTCTGTCACACGACCCAAAAAGGGCTGAATGAACGAAGGTTCGCACTGCATTTGATCTTTGCATATGCAGCGGGCATTCTCCACAACACAATGTAACTGTAATTTTGCCATCGTCAAAAAGCCTGACAACTAGTATTCCTGACACACTGACACCCACGGTCTCGCTGAGGAAGACATTTCTTTCCCTTCTTATTGTGACACGTTGCTGCGGAGCGATGCATTCCTTTTAGGGTCCCTCCCTCAGGGCTACTCAGTTTGTAGGACTAGACACCATCTTAAAGGCGTGTGAAGTAGATGAGGACACAACTCTATTTATAGATAATCTGTCAGTCTCAGACACAGGCCTGTAGATCAACATCTGCCGCTGGCCGTGGAAGACGACTGAGGGTTCAGGGCTGATACCCAGAGACTACGACAGGGTAACCCCCTGAAAAAAGAAATGTGCAGACACCTCCCAGAGCTCTGTGTGGAACTGCAAGTGACAGCTTGACTACTGCACGCTGTATGATACAGAAATGCTCACTCATTTAATTAATGAAGGAACAAACTTAATGGAGCATAGAGCAAAACAGTGACATCTGGGCTTCTTGGGGGGTTCAAACACGCCTCACTGCTCTCGGGGCCCTTTTGGTTCATCAGGTGCCTGTTAGTTGCTCGGGTGATGTAACTGCACTAGCACCTATCCTCCCACTGGTGCCCGCTTCACTGTGGCGCGCTGTGTGACTTGAATTATGATGAACAGCCATTGGCTGTGTGTGAGCGTATCAGAGGATTGTTAGTGTCTTGCTTCAACCCTCTTACATGACTGCAACATTTGCTACAAGGAGACAAATCTAATGGAAAAACAGCGATTCCAAAACAGGGCTGCAAAAAGTGGGCAAAGACATGAACAAGAGTGACAGTGACAACCACAGTCCACAATCACTATCACTCCTTCTTTAACTTCCACTGACCATGGCTGGCTATGTAGACAGTATACTGTACAAACAGGTTTTTTGTCATGTCTAATGAGGTGGCAAAGACCAGGCTCGCGGTCAGTAGACGTGGCTCGAATGTGGGGTTTACTCACATAGTTGGCATGGAGTATGGTGAAGAACTCTGGGTGGGTGATAAATTTGACCGCTGGGCACTGCAGCAACTGAGCGATCTTCTGACCATTCGATGGGGATGCTGGGCTTTCTCTTCTCAACTCTGAACACAACCACAACCAAGGACAGTACACATCTTGACTGTGGAGCATAATACTGCAACATCCATTAGCAATTCAAATATATCCGAGATCAGACCATTACACTAAGAGTTGGAAACGTTCCGCTTTGACGGTAAAACAAAGATGTCATAAATCAGACAGTCCGATGTGAGATCAGACAGCAAATTGTCAAAACAAAGAAAAAATGCAACTGCTGAACTAGCTAGCTAGTTATGTATAATGATTAAGGCAGAGACATAAATCATAAGCTAAGTAGCTTAGGGCTAGTTAGACTAGTTAGCTATTTAGCCTACACCTATGTGTGTGTGCGTGTGTGTGTGTGTGTATATGGGCGGCAGTGTAGCATAGTGGTTAAGGAGCAGGACTCATAACCGAAAAGGTTGCCGGTTCAATCCCCGCTGGGACACTGCTGCTGTACCCTTGGGCAAGGTACCTAACCCACAGTTGCCTCAGTAAATATCCAGCTGTATAAATGGATAACATTGTAAAACAACTGTAACCTATGTAAGTCGCTTTGGATAAAAGCGTCTGCCAAATGAATAAATGTAAATGTATATCTTTATGTGAGAATATGAGTGTGTGTG
This sequence comes from Megalops cyprinoides, assembly GCF_013368585.1. Lineage (NCBI taxonomy): Eukaryota > Metazoa > Chordata > Actinopteri > Elopiformes > Megalopidae > Megalops > Megalops cyprinoides. Next base: position 18,485,182 of record NC_050606.1, read on the forward strand.
TGTATGTGAGAGAGAGAATATGAGTGTGTATTTGAGAATATGAGTGTGTGTGTGAGAATATTAGCGTGTGTGAGAACATGGGCATATGTTTACCATTCGTCTGTGGAGGAGAGTCAGTATCATCACTGCCCAGCCGCTCGGTTCTCCGAGCCCCGCCCTCATCCTCAGTCCTCTCGGGGGCCATGGTCCTCTGGATGGTCTGGTACCTGCAGGGCGACAGGCTCACAGAACTTAATCTTCCACCACAGTCCTCTTTATAGTCCAACATCAAAACCGCAATGCTACCCAAACCCTGTGGTACCTCCACTGCTACTTCTTCATCCAGATCACGCCTCACCTCAATCCATCACTGTCATGTTTTTGGTTATTATTTTATTCTTTTTTCCATCCTCTAGGTGGCAACGGAGAGCAGATTTTATCCTGTTTGTTGGGCTCAGGGCTCAATGCTACTACAGTATATCATTTCTGACACCCAACAGAGATTTCACGCAGTGGTGCAATAACACAGTCCATGTCCTGGGGGCCCACTGTGTGCACTGGCTCTTGGTTCATTCTTCTGCTAGATTAATTAGGCTTCATTCAACTGTTAATTGGACTGCCCTGTGCTGGCTAGAGGCAGATGGGCTCTCCCTTTGAGCTGGGTTCTGCTCAAGGCTTCTTCCTTTCAGTCAGGGAGTTTTTCCTTGCCACTGTTGCCTTAGTCTTGCCTTTGGGGGTTCAGGCCCAAGATGTCTGTAAAGCTGCTTTACAAAACATGTCCTTTACGAAATGTGTGACACAGATAAAATTGAACTGAACTGAATTAATTAATAAATTAGGCTTCACTGAGCTGTTAATTGATAAATGATCCGGATCTGGCTTCTCCTCAAAGCCATGTCTCTTCTGAAATAACTGTACTGGAGGCGTTTTATTTAGAAAAAAAGTGAAAGGCATTTCTTTTAATGTCTGTCTCTAAAAAGAATGAAGAATGGTTGCTCCAATAATCAGGCTTAATCAGTTGCTGACTGAATTCTTCAAGGCAATTATAATGAATAATTTGAACAATAAAATCTTCATTAAGTTGAACACTAACCTTTGTCAAACAAATGGTCGGAGAAAAAAAGCACAAATAGAAATACCTTCACTCTCATCTTTTTTTATTACCATGTCTTACAATACCTTTATTTCACAAATGTTTTCCAGCAAATAACAAACAACTGTCAGGGGATAGCAAATCCAGATCATTTCAGAGTGAAATCAGACCTGATTAATCAAGCACAGAATTCACATTCACAGTGGGTTGCCAGTGTTAGACCAGGGTTAGAAAAGGCTGCGCTTTGCTCTTTTCAGACTAAACTCACTGAGAGACTCTTAGACCCTGCTCCCTCCAAAGACTCCCCCCCTCACAGTCCCCGTCCCCGTCCCGAGCCCCTGACCCCACCTGCGGTTCAGCTGCTCCATCTGCTGCACCGAGCCGGACCTCCGGATGCCGTCGGGCGTGGCTGCGGAGGTGGGCCGCTGCCAGGTGGTGGTGCGATTGACGTGGTCCACGTAGAAGACGCGGCCATGGCTGTCGATGCGAGCCTCCCAGTCTGCAAACACACGAGACAAAGGAGAACAGTGGGCCGAAACCCCAGTGAACCACGCCTTCATCTTCAGGGAGAGGTCAATGTCTCTCTCTGCACTGTAGCCTTTCATGGATTCATCGGATGTAATTGCATTAGTCACCTGTTTGCTGGGCTTATGTATTTACCCAGGGTTACTTACATAGAGGTCCTTGTATCCCGGCATTGCTTACTCAGTCGGATATTTGCTGAACTAGTTCAGTTTGCATACCTTGCACAATCATGAATCAATTTGAATGTTAGAATGATTCTAACCAGAAACTTTTCAATGTACAAGTAACCTGACTACAATACCACACCACACTGCTACATATATTACTGGGTAAACAGACCGGTCCATAATGGAAACATGCAATAAATGCACACAACAACAGCGACAAGGAGGAACAACAAGAGCAAAACTACTAAAAGAGTGTTCAATAGCTCTAGAGTGGTTAGAGTGGTTCACACAGTAACTATGCTTGTTTCAGCTGCAGGCTGAGCCCTACAGCTAGGGTTTGGATCCGGCTCATTTGCCAACAGCGCCCGGGAGACCATGTTGATGGAACAAATCAGTTTCGCTCCACCAGGAATAGGTGCGGGTAGGTCGGCCAGGGTCCCCTCTTTGCTCCACCCTCAGCACCCTGGGACTTGCGTGGGCACCTGTGAGTCCCTCAGATAGCATCAGGAGGATGTGTGCATCCTTTGGCAGCATTTGATCCACTGTGGGACTTGTAGTGTGAAAACTAGGTAGGTGTGCATTCCTATGCCAGTTCAGTGGTTCCCACAGCAGTGGTAACAAGGCAGTTAATTAAAAAATGTAATGCGAACGAATTCAAGCTGGGTCCATGGATTTGGCCATGAGTAGAGATAGATTTCTGCCCTAATGGGCTAGACACTGCCACTTGGTGCTATCACAATAAGAACCAGCCGGGCAATCATGCACCTGGAAGAGGCTCATGTGTTGAAAGCGAGGAAGGCATGACGAACGCATACTACATTTCTATAACTGAAATGAAAAGAGTCCTTGTTGTGATGGCCCTGCTGATCAGTACTGTTAGAGTGGCTGTAGTGAGACTGCAGGAAAGATCATGCTGTGGCACAAGGCAGTACAAATAGCTCCTCCATTTTGCCTCCAGAATGTGCTGCCATTAAACCCGATGCACTCAACAGCACATTGATTCCGCATCCACTTCCTTTTTCACATTATGGGCGAAGAATTTATCCCTGCTGTTTTCTGATGCTGCCTTTTATTCTGGCAACACCTGTTATGACACGATTATCAAGCCAACTGCAAACATCTGGCCAGCCCCAGTGACAGGCCAAATGGCCTCGTCACCGAAAAAATGAATAAATAAATAAATTAGTCAACGTGGAAGTGATGTAGTTCAGTGATGCGGTTCAGAAGACCACAATGCAGAACCTTCATTAACAGGGCCAGATGTTCAAGTCTTCAACATTACATAAACTGTCACTGATCTTTAATCTTTTTTCTGTTCCGAACACCCTGACTGACATGCAGTAGCTACACGCCTCACTTAAACACCGCAAAGTACTGGAGTGTGTGGAAAACACGCTGAAGTGCTCATGACGCCATTTCAGCCCTGACGGCAGCCCCTCTCAGCGGAGGAGGATGGGAGCTGACAGAGCTCCAGCAGGGATCACCCCCCTCGGATGGGTTCACAGTCTATTTTCGGCTCTCTGACCAGATGCCTGATACAGAGCGTCCCACAAATCTCAGCGGGAGGGAACGCCGATGTGACTTTGCTCTGTCATTATTTAGGAGCGTGGGGAGAAGGTAAAGGTCCTTCTTATTTTTAATTACACTTCATTATTTACTGGCCTGGCAGGCGCGCTTGCACAAGGTGACTTGCATAACCCAATTGTTAGCTTATTATAAATTAATTAGCCATTAATTAAGTATTAAAACAGCTGGATATTGACTAGAGCAATTCAGTTCAAGTATCGTCACCATAGGGTACAATTGCACTCTCCAGCCTGGAAACTGAATCCACACACTTTATAAATTCAGTTGGGCAGAACTTCGTGTTCTAATTCTAAATTATAAGTGGTACACCAGACTACACCCAGTTCCTCTCCACTCCACCCCTGTCCCCATGGAAATGAGGGCCTGGACCAACATAATCACCAGGAAAATAATTTAACCAGGACATTACTAATTGCTTGAATGCTTGAAAGAAAAAATAAAGATAAATAAAAGCAATATATCAAAATAAATTATGCATGTGCACTGTTTTCAATATATGTAATTTTTTACAACATGTTCAACACCAAATGTACATATATTATCATGACATTCCTTATTTATTTGCAAATAACTCTTTGGGGACTGTAACATATTTCAACACGAGTTATGTTTTGTTATGGCTTGCAATGGAGAGATGGAGACATAGCTGGGAGATACAGGATATGGTCAAACACAATGGAGACAGCAAGCTATCCAACGAAGACATGACACCAAACACCGGGCCCCTCGTGGGGTCGTGGCACAGACGAAGTGGCAGTTGGGGACGGTGGGAGGGGGAACCGAGGCACACACAGTGGGGAGGGGTGCATCCCTGAGCGGGCGTGGGCGCGGGGACGACGCGGGTGACGCTTACTTGGCGGCAGCGGTTCGTCGACGGTTGGGTAATGGTGAGGGTGGGGTCGCAAAGCAGGAGGCTGGCTGACCAGTTGGCTGCGTGGAGAGGGACAGTCGCCTATAGAGATGACAGCACAATGAGCGTGAGCCCGCGGAGATAGCAGTTAAAAAAATTTCAAAAATGGGAATTCAAACCAGTTCAAATGTCAAACTAAGAAAAGCAAATGGGAGGATTTCACCCATTTGTGTCTTGCTTTCCTTTCCTGAATTCCAGAGAGCAGATAGTTGCTCATTTACCCTCCCTTGGAGAGTCGGCCAGTCGATTTATTAGTCAGCAGATTAATTTAGCCACTGTACAACCTTATCGGCTCACAGCTGATACATTAGTCAGCATGTTGACTGCCTCTGCTGGACGCACAATGTGTGACTGGCACACCATGATCCCATTTCCATTCCCAGAATTCTCCACCCTGAGCTGGCCAAAAGTCAATCTGCTCATCTCCTCTTCACAGGGAGCTAGCCATATGATGCTGTGCTCTGTAACACAGCTGAGCGTTTAAATGTCTGCTATACACTGCCCCTAATGGTCAGCGCTGAGAACTTTTCTGCGTTTGGATCTCCGCTGCAATAGTTCCGCCAGTCTGTTTTTACTAAGAGTTTTTGGTTGCCAGGTGTTCCCTATGATGCTTGCCAGTGTTTTCTTTTTGGGTTGTAACTTTCTTTCTCACCGTTTCTTTCTCTCTCTCCCCCTCCCTCTACCTCTCTTTCTCTATCACTCTTTGCAACAGAGAAAATATTTTTTTAAATAGCTTGTTTACTTCCTCTCATGTTAACACTTGTTTCCTGTTGAAATGAAGATGTGAGACAACCACATCAGACTACAATGTACACCGTAAACCAATTCATTTTCGTGAACAGTATATCTGATGCACATGTAGAGAAAACCATCCAAGCACTGCTATATCATTTCAACCAAGTGTTTTTCACAACTCTTGAGGATCAAAACATTAAATGGCCACATAGACAGATTCATAATTCTTAGTTATTGTGAAGTGTTCTGAGTTGAAGAAAACAGAAAATAACTTTTGATGTAACATCACTGCACCACAGAACATAATAGCCCTACACTGCTGGCGAAAGGAGAAGTCTGATCAAGCTAAATCTGGCTCACAGTGTCGGACTCGGTAATGAAACAATTAAAAAAAGCTTTCATTTCTGCCCACCTTGCTTAACCTCAAGACTTGCTGAGGTGCGTGAGAATGATACTTTATGCTCTGGGCCTCGAGCCAGTACTGCATATTGACAGTTGTGTCCAGTGCGGTTCTTGCTGACTGTTTTATCTGGCCCATGTTCAGAGTTCAGTTCACAATACAGAAATCAAACAAACTACCAAGAACCAGGGCAATGCATCCCGTTATTGATGTTATTGATGTTCACTTTGTTGTTTCTGTTATGATGTAATACTACATTAAAATTATCTATTTCCACAACACTTTTATTCCACAGTGCATAACTGACTTTTTTACATTATTCATTCTATCACTGCTGAATATTCACTAATGTGGTAAACAATCCTAGACTCTGAATAATATATCAAGTTCCCTAACAATTAAACTGCCTCAATCAAATGAGCCAGATCATGTATGCCACCACTGCAAATATACCAGCTTCTGATCATTTTATTTGATGCATGCTAACTCTTGTCTTAGCCTAGCAGGCCAGAAATACGTCATGATTCGGATGAGTTACCTGAACTGACATCAGAGGTGTTGCGAAAAGGTGATGGTGATGACACATATATTTCCTGCACTCTAGCAAGAAGATTAATTAGGGTTCAGTGTGTTATTTATTCACTTTCCTTAAATGGTCAGAGGGTTGCAAGGATTCAATTAGCACACAGTGACAGCTCTTGATAATAAGTCTACAGGGAGCCAAAGTAGTCCTGTTACCTCTGACTAACTGGCTGCCAGACCTGCTATTAGTAATGATGGCCACAGCCTGCTTGGCCATTTATTTTGATTATAATCTGCTGAAGTAATGGAATGATTTAAGTTCTACTCTACTTTCATCTGCATGTCATACATTTTTACTGCACTAAAAAGAACATGCACCGTAATGGTAATGATAATGCACAAGAAAAAGCCAGAGAAAAGGCAGAAAAAAGTCATTTTAGAAAATCAACTGGCAAAAGCCTGTAATGAGTTATGAAGAGAAAGCTGCATGTGAATTGTACTGTAATGATGATGGCTTTAGATTTTCAGTGCATCAGTGCAGTGAGGTATTAGCAGCTGTGGTTCTGGCCTGTTGGTTTGTGTTTGGGTCCTGATCTGGCTGCTTACCCACAGTGCTGCTGGGCCCTGGTGCCGCCAGCTCCGTGCACTCTATCCCCTCCCGCCACCGGGCCATGCCGTCGCCATCCTCCCGGGCCTCTGGGCTCTGGGCCAAATCCGGCGCCGACTCGAAGGCACTGTTCTCCTCCTCTTCCTCCTCCTCCTCTTCCTCATCCTCTTGTGAGGAGAAGACGGTGCTCTCCGACATGCGGGTGCTGTCCACCGAGGAGAAGCGGAGGTGGCCGCAGAAGCGGGAGGCGGAGCCCAGGCAGGAGGCGTCGCAGCCCCCCTCCACATTGGCCCCCGGGCCGCCGGCCCCGCCCTCGCTCTCCAGCAGGCGGGACAGGTCGGCCAGGCGCTCAATGGACAGGCTGCGGGGCAGAGTCCTCCTGCGGCAGGGGCCGGGGCTCTGAGGGCCGTCGGGCTCTGCCGGCTCTTCCCCCAGCTCCTCCCCCGGCTCTTCCCCCTCCTCGCCCACCGCCTCCACACTGGGCTTCTCGGGGTCAGGGGCAGAGTCGGGGGCGGGGTCCTGGCCGAGCTGGGCGGACGGCAGGCTGTGCAGCAGGTGGTGGATGCGGATGTAGTGGGAGCGCGGCGTCTCGGGCTCGCCACACGCCGAGGCGATCACCGTCTCCAGCTCCGACACGGGCAGCGAACACGGCCGGCTCTTGCGCTTGGGGTTGAGCCTGAGGCGCGGGGACGGGCCGCCCTGGTCCCCTTCCCTGTCCCCGTCCCGCTGCTGCTGGGGCTCTCCCGCGGCCGCCTCATTCTCCTCGTCGTGCTCACTGCTAGCACCCTCAGGAGAGCATAATGTGCTCCCCTCCTCTCCCATGCCCGGTTCTGTAGACCACTGGTCATGTGACTCAGGCCCTGGACCAGAGGAGACCCCCTCTTTGTGTTCCTCCTGGGCTCCCTCCACCCCCTTGTCTCCTTGACTCAGCTCCATCTGTGGCACACCTTCTGGAAGGCTACCGGCCAGTGTGTCCATGGAGACCCCATTACTAAGCAAGTCCGGGCCCTCAGGCAAATTGGTGGGCAGCTCCAGGGCCTCCGACTCATTCATGGGCAGGCCCGGAGCCTCACGCTTAACAAGGGGTAGCTCCGGGGCCTCGAGCTCGTTTGCCGGCTGCTCCAGGGACTCGGGCAAATTGATGGACGGCTCCAGGGCTTCGACCTCATCCACGGGCAGCTCCGGGGCCTCGCCCGCAATGCTGTCTGCGTCCTCCGCTGCGCTCTCACACGCTGGCCCTGCGGCCGCGCCCTGCGTGCTGAGCGAGGCGTCCTCGTCGTCTGCCGGGAGGAGGGGGGGAGGGGGAGGAGAGGGAAAGGGATCAGAGGCGGAGCGCCGGGGCCGCATTGCAGTGAGTCACCCCGTATTGACTCGGCGTGACACAGGCAGCCTGCCACGGCCTTCATTACTCAGACCCACACTTAGCCTGTCCACACACACAGCGCTGCTACCCATTTAACCTGCTGCCTCTGCATTACATTTACATTGCACGCATTTAGCAGACACTCTTATCCAGAGACTTCCATCCCAATAGAACATAAGCATATCCATTCAGTTTAAACAAGCAACAGTGTCAGACCAGGCTAACAACACTCCCAGACCAGTGAGTGTGAGCGTAACACTATTCAAGCCCACTATTCAAGACTGCAGCCTTTATTCTAGCTATTCTACCTACCTACTCCTCACAGGCTTTGTTTATCAGAACCTGAGAAAGGGTTCGAGACTGAATGGCCCCGTTCATTTGCCTGTCTCCATTCACAACTGAAACTGTGGGCTTTCACATTTCTCATTTATTGTGGTATAATGGTGAACGCGACCATGGAAAGTAGCTGCTTTTAGTCACAACAGCAGTACATTAGGCCTGCTTTGGATTGAACTTTACAGTAGATTTGGTGAAAAGTGGAACTGGTGCATTTGAATGAGTCAGTATAGAGATGCGTGTCTGTTTGCTGTCGGGTGTGAAATGACTGCGGCGACCGTTACCGGGGTGGATGGAGGATGTGATCTCGAATCGGAACTGCAGCTGCCCGCTCACGTGTTCCGTCGGCAGCCTGCGGCCTAGCGAGTAACTGACCACACGGTCCCTGGGGAGAGAAAGGAGGGGGGAGGGGGGAGGGGGGAGGGCCGTCAGAGAGACGACTTCAACGCTGGTACAGATCTCAGGTCAGCACTGCATCACCTCAAGCCCTCGGTGAAATCTGATGCACTCTATCTTTCCTCTTGCAGCACTTTGATTGTGTTTTCTCTCAGCCATAAAGCGCACATTTAACAACAGCAGCGATCCATAAAACAAGTTTTGATGACTAATTTTAGCGCTGCTTTTCCACTTGTGGCTCATTCGCTGTTTTACTGCCTGCTCTGCAAAGCATCTTACGAGCCGCTCCAGATAAGAACACATTAGTCATAATGCCACAATTTCCAATCAGATGCCACTCTAGCAAAAGTAAGTGACTCCATTTATTAGTTGTATGTTGTAGAACACAAGCACAATTGACATCAATATAACAAATGGCCAGCAGTACTGTGTGCATGAAGGGACCTGTACATTTTCTGGAAACCAACAGTCATTAAGGAATCTTAGGGCAGGTGATGATGTCACCCAGTGAGGTACCCAATGGCGTGCTTCTCCAGCAGCCTCTGCACCGGCATGGACAGCTTGCCCAGGAAGCGCTTGATGATTGGCCGGCTCTTGGCAAACTTATCCTTCACCTCGATCTCCAGCACGTCAGTGGGCAGGGACACAAAGTTGAAGCGCTAGAGAGTAGAAAGGCATTATTATTCTTATGAATAATATCCATTTTATAACAGCACTGTCTCCATTTTTCAGATCACAATATTGAAAAGAAAGTGTCAACACAACGTTCTACTACTACATGTCATCATAACACACAAAATTTCATTTCTCACACAATATAATCAGGTAATTTGTCTACTTCTCTACAACCTACAAAGAAGATACAAGAGCAGAGCAGCTGTTCACAGTTTATATCAGTATATGATACTGCTCTGTCTAGCAGTGTTTTTACATGGTGATAACTCTGTCTGTTTGGCAGGATTCATTACATGATGATAACTGTCTCTTTGGCAGGATTCGTTACACAAAGATAACTCTGTTTGGCAGGATTCATTACATGATGATAACTCTCCGTCCGTTTGGCTGGATTCGTTGCACAAAGATAACTCTGTCTGTTTGGCAGGATTCATTACATGATGATAACTCTGTCCGTTTGGCAGAATTCAGTGAGCAGGAGTTGGCGTTGCTGTCCAAGGTTCTGAAAGGGCCAGACGACTCACAGCTAAGAAGTGTCCAAAGCTCTTATTATGACTCCTTGTGCTCTAACCACTTAGTTCTACACCCTTTCAGTTGTGTATAGAACAACACAATCGCATGGTCTACAGAATAAATCACATTGCAGAACCCTTCAATACTGCTACAACAGTGATTTACATTACTGATGACTTCTGGATGATTGTTTTGCTCTGTAATGACCAATGTTGCAGTGCATACAGACAGATACACAGTGACAAATTACAACTGAAAGATAGACAACAGGACTCATTTACATGCACATAGTGGTCAAAACAATTTAATACCACAATCTGTACAGAGAGCTGTGAAAAATGAATCCTGTCAGAAAACAGTAATATTTGTCATGAAAATTGCAAATAGGACATATGATGCATAAAACAACATATTAAATAGATTATGTAAATTAGGTTAGTGTGAAGGAGAGGCTTAACCATATCTCCCTTGAACTTAATTGTTGTCAGTCATTGTTAATTGTGTGTATCTGATGGTGATTTGTAAGGGAACAGCCTATTGGGTAACGAGCCACACTTTACTGATTGAGGCCTGATTAAATATAGGTGTGGCTGGGGAGCAGGGAAAGCCTCACTGCGTCCCTGCTGCTGGTGCATAGGCTGGTCCTTTGTTTTGTTATTTGGTTTTAATATAAATTATTGCTTGTTTCAAACTTTTGTTCTTTTTGGGCTTGTTAATGAGAGAAGTGTCGGCCAGCTTCTCAACAGTTAGGTCAGGTGAATTAAAACCCAAGATTAACATACACCTAAGTGAAAGGCTCCAGCATTCTGGAAAAAAAACAGTCCACACAGCTTCCAATTGACTGTGGACCTGCCACAGCCTGTCAGTCATTAGTCTAATAAAACACTCAGCTTTATTACTTAGTTTTACTGAAGCTCAGTGCTACGACTGTAAGCCTGCTGTTTCCAAGCCCACTCGTTACACTGTGAACATCAAACCACTCGTAGAGAAATCACCTTCCATCTGCTGATTTCTTCCGTGTCTCCTCCTCCTCCCCTCATCAGTAAATTCAATCAGTGCGGCTGATGCAATTTGCACTCAGCAATATGTTCTCAGCACCCTGCAGCTTCTTCGTTACCAAGACTGTTGTAATTGAAAATGACAGCTATTTCCCCTTTAAAACACCAGCAATATTATACACTAATCTACGAGCTTAATAAACCCATTAAGTGCGATAATTTCTTACAGCAGTTAATGTCACTGGTAAAGGGTGAATTCGATGTTGTTGTTTAAATAACTAAGGCTAAATAAAGACTCCTCGGTGCTTAATATGCGATTGTTCTGTCCTGTCAGCTGAATGGTTGACAAAAATAGGTTTACCCTTGAATAAACTGCTGCTATTATCATAATGGTGGAGGCGGGGGTGACAAACCTGTTCAGGGTGTTCAGAAACCTTGCTTAAAATAAAACAGTGCTGTTCCTGTAAAGTCGCACGCATCTGTTTTAGCAGGTGTCTCTCTCGAGCACTGTATTCCCCATAGTGAGTAATTACCTAGTCTCAGAGAAGTGTTTGTTGTTAGAGGGCATTTGCCTGTCCAGCCCTGCCTAACTCCTGTCTGCCCCCTAGTGGCAGGATTATGGATGTTACCAGCAACTACAGCTACAAAGCAGACAGCTAACAGATGTTTTCCACAATCCACTCAGGGTTTAGTGTCTTGCTTAATGACCCACCTTGGAAATGAACCTGCAATCGGGAATGAGGCGCAGCCAATCGAGGATTGGAGACTGCAACCTTCAGGCACCGTAAGCGTTACACCATACGGCTGCCCTGCCACGCCCTGCGGCTGCTCTGCCACCCTCCTCCAATACTGTCATCTTCTCTCTCGGTGCAACAGCTGCTGCACCTCTCGGCTTTCAGCAAGCGACAGAGCTGTTAAGCCATTAGCATTTCTAAGCATCTACTGGAGACGTGTGTCCCGCCTCCATTACCTTACGTTTGACGCCTGGGGGATCTGCGTCATTTAAGCGTAACTCCTTGTTTTAGGGGAGGCTTGCTGCAGAGGCCACCCAACTCGCTGCAGTCATCGTGCGACAGCCCTGCACTGAGTGTGCGGGTTCCCGCCGAAGCACCTGAGAATGACCCTCGTTGAGCTGAGGATGCGTCACACGGCACGGGCGCACACTGCAGCTATGTGCGGAGGGAGGGCAGTCCTGTCAGCCTGAGATGGAGGTCAGGGGCCTGAGTTAAGCCTGCGCCCACTTCTCTTCATTCTACCACTGCAGTGTTATGCTCTGTGCAGAGCAAATCACCATGGAGACTGAGGGGAGGAGTTGTACGTCCCTCTTAAGCCCCCCCCCCCCGTGCACAATGTATGCCATATATCACTCGGACTCTGCCTCAGTGTCCTCCAGCCCCTTCAAAGCATCGCGTGACTGGGCGTCTCCAGAGCTGTCTGCCTGTGGCCCAGTTTTCAGCCTCTGCAAGGTCTACGCCAAGGCGCTGTAATCCTTTGCTCAAGGCGGCCCTCTGTGCGGTTTTTGGCTGGCCCTCTTTTCGGGCTCTGCCTCTTTCAGGATGCCAGGTTAATAAACAGAATCCTGGATGGCCTGTCTGCAGGAAGTCGGATCATGTGACCAACCACGTATCATGTGCGGGTTTTGTTGCTGTGCCAACGGAGACACGGTCCACACATTGCGTTCGTTGGACTCAGAAAAGCGCTAACCCAGTGAGGGGCCCATCGCCATGGTGACCGAGCAGGGCTTGCGTATCCCCCTGTAATCCTTATATGGGACACCTCAAGGATCAAATGCACCACTGTAGCACCCCGTATCACGGTGCCATTAACCCTGTGATGAGCCAACCACTCGAAACAGAGTGTGGGTGCATCTGTGTGTGTGTGCGTACTATTAAATCCGGTATAACTCCTTTATCTTAGCAGGATATACACACGAAAGCCATTAAGACGGAGATATGAAAAATCACATTTGAAGCAAGGCTGCCAGGTCCCTAACTCTCCACCACATAGATGACAGGAAGAGCTTCCCTCTCCCCCCCCTCCTGTTGTCTTCCCCTCCCTGAGCCCTGACCTATTTTCTGTCTCCCATCAGAGATAATCTCTCCGCCCAGTATGTGTGCTTTGCTAATGTGACATGCGGAGTTGCCTCCACTACCATCATTCATTGCTGCCATTCAGTAAAGGAAAATAAACACAACAGAGCACTCCGAGGACACAGCTCGTACTGTTCACGTCACTTGGTTACTTTTGCATGGTCACCATCTCTGAGGCCTATCGGAGCATTGTCATGTTCACTCTCTGCAGCGGTCTATCAGATCAGACGGAAACTCTGACAAGGAAGAGGGCCTAAGCTTTGATTGGGTGTGACAGTGTCTGACGGTGAGGACAGCACATGTGAGAAGGTCTTTATTATTTTCGTTTTTGATGTTTGGCCGCTTGGAGATGGTCCCAGTGACACGCGAGCCTATCTGCAGGCTCACTCCAGGGTCACGGTCATGGTTCTGTTATCCCCTGCCTTAGAATGGACCAATCAGACACCAAGGCAGCGTGACAGCGAAGGCCGGGTCTGGTAGCCGCTGCGGGAGAGATCTACTGTGGTTCAATCAGAGTTAGCACAGCTTTACTGTACAATCTGTTGGCCTCATGAAAAGAAAATGAAGTCTAATCTAATCTTATCTCTGGCTGTAAGTGGTGACTGTCAGATACCAATACGGGAGGCAAAGAACTTACTTCTAAACTGAGAATGGTCCTGAAACCTGATTTTGACAGTTCTGCATGGAGGTGAAGCAGGCAGGTTTAAAGAAAGTTCAGCTATTAACAGATAATGCCTTTTCAGTTGACTGCTTATAAAAGTTTTGTCTGTGCCTTTGTGAACAACTAGTTTAAAGCCAAACAAACACCTCTGGTCTCTCTGTTATTATCAAAGTCATTTAATTTAACCTGATCCTTGTTGCAAATAAAATTATTTAGCACAGGGGCTCCTGAGTGTCTTAGACAGTTAAGCTGCTTGTTCCAAGCGGAAGCTGAGCTCTACAGCCCGGGTTCAAAACCAGCCATGTCCTTTGCTGTTAATGAGCAGGTGCCCACAACAGTGGAACAAATTGGCTTTGTACCTCACAGGGAGTGTAGGGACGGGTATCCCGGCAGGCATTGCTCGTCTCAGCGCCCTCAGGCACCTTGCAATTTGTCAGGTGCCTACGAGTTACTTGAGTGATGTCAGCAAAGCGGTGCCTATTCTCCAATGACAGCCCAGTCCTGCCGCCGTGTGACTTGCACTGTGAAAAACAGCAACTGGCTGCATTCGAGTGCATTGTGGGATTGCATTCATCTCACCTCAGCGTTGCTGTGCAAGAGCAGTTCGTCACAGTGAGATGAGTCTGGGATGCGATTCTGAAATAGGGTTTCATAAAGGGGGGGAATTACATTTTTCAGCTTGCGTCCTCAACACCCCCAAACCACTGAGTCACGTCAAATCTTCAGCTGCTGAACACAGCATTCTTAGTCTCTTACATCTGCCATATTTGAAAGCAGCTGCATACATTTTTGTCTGAATGCCTGACCTCCAAGAGTCCTACTTCCCAAATCCAAAACAAACACGAAATGAATTGCAGTGCCACACTGACTGTGCTATCTCTCTAAAAACATGTTCCTCCACTATCTCCTGCCCAAAATTATTCCACCACCTCACTGGACAGGTCTGTCTTTTTGGGGGGGACTGTTTTCCTCAACGGCAACAGCAGAGTCTTCCCTTTTTCCACAGGCATTCTCACATAGCGATGGCTGAGATGTGTCATGGACTTGGCTAACTTCATGCGGAGCAAGTGAGCAGATTCAAGCAGACAGATGGAAAGATTCAACAGAGTTTCATCATCCAGCAATCTGCTCGGCAAACGCAAGGACGAACGCACATTTTCAACTGCAGGATCAAACATGCAGGAAAACGGCCTCGCTCTTCTCAGTACATGTGTGCATGTTTGCATGTATATATGTATGTGAGCATATGCGCGTCCTTCGATGTCCTGGTTTCACTGGATTTTCATACCATTAGAGAGAGTGTGTATGTATTCATCCGGGCGATTGCTGAAGGGCAAAACACAATTGTCCTTGAGCACAAGACAGACTCGAGCTGAAGAAGAAACAGCTGGAGGACTACAGTTCTAATTACAGTCTCCTCACCTTCACCCAACAGCCAAAACCTTCATAAAATATCGAAAAAGCCTTAAACGGGAAAAGGCAAACATATGGCGATACACCGTGAGGCATTAATCAACGTGACTTCAAGGAGCTCAGTCTCCACACAGAGCTGCAGTAGCTCATAAACTCAACATAACTTTAAAGATGGTTGATACAAAAATAAAACCAAAGATATGTAACTTCTGCCTATACAGTCAGGAAGGCTGTGGTAACATTAACAGCGTATTATGGAGTAGCGGAGGAGAATCTTGGCATGTGAAGTCATTGAAGGAAACACACTCAGCTGACAGCAACAGGTACTGAAAGTAGTTTAGTAGGAAGATGATGATGACATAAATGCATTAGTGCGTTCAGTTCTGGTAGGAGTGTGCAGGTGTGTTAAGTAGAGATACAGATGCGTTAAGCAGCACTCTGCTCAGCAGCAGTAGCAGAGAATTCAATAGATTCACCACTGGTGATGTGTTCAGTAAAAGTAGCACCCGCGTGTTCAACAGCAGTAAAGACTTTTGGATCTGCAATACCAGCAGGGGGCGCACTCTCTCCCTCACCTCTCTCTGCCACACCGGGTTGACGGTGTTGCATACGATGCCGGACCTCTTCTCCTGGCCGTGGTGGGGCAGGGAAGGGAAGATGCTGTGCTTGCCGGGGTGGATGGCGATCTTCAGGTACGGGTCGGGGTTAAAGAACATGCCCTTCTTCAGGCCCACAGCCTGGAAATCTACCCGGGAACAGAGAAGCACAGAGGCGCAGCGTCAAAGAGCAGGGAACAGCAGGGAGTGAGCAGTGATTACAGCAGTGCATTCTGGGACTGCTGCTATACCCATGGTGGAGGTAGATCACTTCATATGTGCTGGTAAAATGGAACCACAAAAGAAAATAATATGAATCTGTCCAGTCCTCAGACTTTTTTGTTTTATGTAGCCCTTTTCTTTATGCATTTTTCTGCCTTTTTCATCCTAAATTTGCCACTTGAAAGCCAGACTCATCCCATTGTGACATTCAGAGCCCTCAGACAGGAGTGCTGGGTGTAGCGAATTCAATCCTCTGATAAACTCACACACCAGCAGCAACTACTTCTTCATACTGCAAGTCACCCAGCGCACTACAGTGATATAGGCACCAACTGGAGAATGGGCATGGCTTTGGTGATGTCATCTGAGTAACCTGCAGGCAGATGCACCGTGAGACAAGGAAACTCCCTGCTAACATACCCACCCCTGTGTCCCCAGAGGCCAATTTGTTCCGCCACTGTGGGTTCCCAGTCATCGCCGTGATGACATGGCTTTGAATGAAGAAGCCTTAACCACTAAGCTAGTCAGGAGCCTGGAAAAAAAAAATAGAAACAGATTTTGGGCATGGTTCACCCACCTGACAGAGAGAAGCTGATGAGTCTCCGGCTACCCTGGGTCTGTAGGGCTTCCTCACTGACAACAGGCTTAAAGACCTGCATACAGAGGGAGAGAGACAGGGAGAGAGGCGAGGGGAAGGAAGGAGTGGGATGGAGAGAGCAAGAGAGACAGAGTGAAAAAGGGAGAGAGGAAGAGAGAGGGAAGAAGATGGAGAGAGAGGGAGGGAGAGGGAAAGAGGGAGAGAGTGAGGGAGAGAGAGAGGCAGAGGAAGAAAGAAGAGAAAGGGAGGGAAGGGGTTGGAGTGAGTCTGATGAGACACAAATTGTGATATAATACCATCGTTAAAAAAAGCAAAGAGGTTAGGTTCACCATACCATAAGCGGCTTGGCCTTATAATAATAAAGCTATTGCAAGGTATTGCACTGTAGGTTCAATAACCAATATAGACAGCTTCACCATGGAAGATACTACATGTCTACAGTTAGGTCTGACGCACAGGAAACATTCAATATGATACAAAATGATACAAAAATTAAAGACAAATAATGTTAAGCTGCATACTCAAGGGAACTACAAGCACACTATTTTAACTGCCATTGGGATGCCCTGAGGCTGTTTGTTTGTGTCTGGGTGTTAATGGTGTCAGCCTCAGAAACAGCAGACTGAGGAGCCTCGTTCCCAGACTTGCCACAGATATCTCTCTGATACTCTCTCTGTCTCCTGCTGCTTCTCTGTCCCACCATCTCTCACTCCTTCTCTCACTCCCACACCATCTCTCTCACATTCGTTTCGCTTTCATATGCACGGGCACTGCAACACCGTATGTGTGTACACATGCGCACTAAATCCTAGATGTCACGGACAACAAACTTTTACAGTTAGACAGCTTAGTAATACAGCTCTCTCAACAACGTATTGCAGGGACAACAAACTTTTACAGTTAGACAGCTAAGTAATACAGCTGTCTCAGGGACCGGCTGAAAAATCCTTCATTCCGCAAAAAGCATATCACTATATTTACTCCTTTTTCAGTGTATGTGGTGGGGGCTGCAGAAGACCACTCATTTCCATACCATCTGGAAAACGCAGACACCCCTTGGAGGCAGATGGCCCTGGCAATAAAACTCGTCCTCCCACACACAGCTTCCCATCACTACCGTTAACTTCAGCTGTTCTGCAGGAATTATAACCATCAACACGATCGGAAGCCTGTTTCATCAGCCAGTTACTGTACAAGATGGACATTCGCTCTCCAAACTGCTGACCTGGGATCAGTGATCAGTGATAAGACCGCTGTTGTGACAGCCAGGATCCAGGTAAGCACCTCTCTCTGCGACTGATCCGAGGATGCTGTTATGTGACTGCCGACAGCACCCGAGAGCACAGCTCACAATGAGCTTTAAACACATCCGCCCTCAGGCGAAGCGCGTAGCTGGGGGTCTACCACACTTCGCTCCTGCATTTCTTTTTTTTTCAACTGATACATGCAGCGTTTGTTTTTAAACTGACTCTCAAGGAAAGTCACGGCGCCGCTCGGATCAGATTAGCCCGAGTCAGCAATGTGCGCTCCTCCCCGCCGCCCCGGAATAGCAGCGGCAGATTGTTTTTAGCCAGCTGTGTTCTCTGACCTTACGCCAGACTGACTTCAGGTCAGCTCAAATGCACATTTATAATGAGCGCGCCTTCATCTGGGACAGGTATTTGCACTTCCTTATTCTGTTATGAAGTCACAGGTCACTCAAGGTCACATCTCTCGGCATCTGCAGCGAGAGGGGGTTCATGAACTGTCAGCGCGGAAGGCAAGACTATATGTTTACCTTTACATAAACTCAAAGCGAACTGCTGACGTTCTTGTCAGATTACATCTGGGGAATGAAGCCTGCATTTGCCTATATAATAAAGATGGGTTTCATTTCAGAACTAAAAAAATACAGGATGGATTGAATTATATACGATTTCACAAACAATGCCATCCACTTCTATGAATCACATCTGTCCAAGGTGATTTAATTCTTATATACAGCTGGTTCTTAAATGTAGACATATTAAGGGACAGATGAAATCAACAATTATGTTCCCATTACCCAGGTTTCCACTAAAATCATAAAGTCAAGATGGCAAGAGAGAGCAAGATCATTCACAACGAAAGTTTTGTTTGATGTAAACATTTCCAACCTTTCAAAGGGACATACATATGATTTATGAAGTTAACACCTGTTTTCATCTGGCTGAACAGGACTCAGTAGGATATGGGTCATTGATAGGAATACGTCATTTACAGAGTCACTGATTAGATCCCAGGATTATAATTTATGATTTGTCTATTCCTTGTCTACTGTCCACTAATGCAGCACTACTTCTCCAATGGCCATGACTCTTACGTGCTTCTCCCACTGTAACTGACCACTCTGCCTTCACTCAGGCTTAAGATAGGCAGGTCTTATGCCCTTACAAGCAGCAAATAGCAACCTGAAACACCCCCTTAGCACAGGTATTTATAAATCAACAGTAATCTGCTCCAGCCTCAGATGGTGTCAAGGAGACAGTCAGATTAGGGAAAGTCTTAATACACGTTCAGTAAAATCATTCCTTTTTTCCTGACCTTTACATCTGTTTATCCTTTTTTTCTCCTCTCTCTCCTGCTATCATCTATCAGTATAGACAGCATCTATGCATATCAATACGTCTGCTTCTAGTGCTCTCTCTCTCTCTGTCTCTCTCTCTTATCTATATATGCATATACAAACAAAAAATAATTTGTCATTTATTATATAGCTTTTACTTTACAGATTTATGGAATCAGCAACTAACAGATTTCATATCGTTGAGGGTCCATTCATATAGATGAGGAAGTGGAGATCTTTGCTTACAATACTAACGTACTCAAGCCTGGTTGTAGCAATTGGACAGGACTTACAGGAGCTGAGGGGTTCCTCACTGTCACACTAGGGGTGGTGGCCCGCAGGGCTCCGCTCACACCATGGTAGTACTTGAAGCAGACCTTGGTTTCCGCTGTGAGGAGGAATGAGAGACAGGGAGAGAAAGAGAGAGAGAAAGAAAAAAATGTATAGTATGTGTTGTTTGAGAGCATAACAGTAGAGGAGAGAGATACAGAGAAGGAAGGGCAGGTTAAGGGCAAGGTATTGCTTTTTTTGTACAAATGACCTACTGTCAGCAATCTGCAATACCACTGTAACAGTGTTTCTCTGCTCTACAAAGCCCTCCATGACAATCAACTGGAGTCAACACCATGCAAGAAGAACAACATGACATTCACCTACATGGTGGCAGAAATCCACCATACTGTACATAATCAGTGTAGCCTGCTGGACTGCCTCCTCATGTTCCCCTGCAGGAAAAATATTTCACAACAATGAAGCGCTGATGCATCCTGCCATACCTGTCAGAGTACCACGTTCGCACACAGACTGAAAGAACTGGGACAGAGCCAAGTGATTTATGGAGTAAAATACTTTACATGAAGAGAAGGGACAAGAGGATATTAGCAGGGGTTCTGCCCACCCTGTTATCTGTCAGATGCCTGCAAGTTGCTGGGATGAGGTCAGTGGGGTACATTTTGTCATTTAGCAGACGCTCTTATCCAGAGCAACTTACATAGGTTACAATTTTACATATTATCCATTTATACAGCTGGATATTTACTGAGGCTAGTGAGGCAGTCGATCAAGCCACCTTATGGATACAAGCCCTATTCATTACCACGGCACTATACTGCTGTCCTGAAGCACCTGTCCTCCATTGAGCAACCACTCCACTGTAGTGAGCTGTGTGGATTCTAGAGCGAAAAATAGCCATTGACTCCATGCGGGTGTGTCATAGGACTGCATTCATCTTTCCTCATCACTCCTACACAAGCGCAGAGGTTGCCATGATGCGACGAGTCCAGCAGGCAACTGCCGCTTCCACAACAGGGCTGCACAAAGGCGCAAAAAGCATTAAAAATAAAAAAAATGACGTAACACAAAAACAGTCATAACAGATCTGAGGAGGAGGAACTGGCACAGTCTTGGGCGCTCTAGTTTTCCGCCTCCCAGAATAGCGCTATGCAGCGGAGGATCCCTTAACATGACTAATGGAGCACCTACTCGCCCCCCTGCACAGATCCTCTTTGCATCCGGCAGCCTTCTGCAGAACACCTCCCTTCTTTCATGCTGAAAATCCAACAGAAATGGGCCGTGCTGTGTCAGCTGTTGCATAAATGGGCCTCACTGGGACCAAGTAAATATTTACATCCACCCGTGACTTCACCTATGCATCTGTCTGACTGTTTTTTTTTTTTTGTCTGACTGTTCCAATTCATTTTTCAAAAAGTGGCCCATATCCAATACCAGTGTGATTGGACCTCTGTAATGAATTGTCCTGCATCCACATATAAACAAGAACAAACGACGTCAGGTCTGTCTAGTCACACACAATTACAATGACGAGGGTAACCTGTCCCATGCAGAGTGACGTAAATATCACTTGGGCCACATTAAGCACACTTAATTCTGATCTGAGAGTCCACGCGCAGGTTGCGTGCAAGTCGAGGAGCTAGACATCCAATTTATTTCCACATATTCTTGTGCCCCAAATTGGAACTGAAAAGATGTGACTTCATGTCTTTTTTCTGATGTCCACACTGTTCTAAAAACATCTGAACTGGGTCACATATAAAGGAAATTAACTGGAACTGGGTCACCTTCAGCTGCAGTCTGACTGTAGCCTGACTCATGAAATGATTAGCCAGCTCCTTGCACAGTGAGGGAACTACCTTGTTCTGCCACTAGAGGGTGAAAGGGCTAGTGAAGCAGTCACAGCCACTGAACAGTAACTCCCCAGTCCTTTTTACATGAAATATGTACCGTTTTTTCATCAGTCTATTTTAACATACTTTTCTGTATGGGCTGCCAGGAAAATGAAATCTATTTAACCTGATCTATACTTTAGCTGCGCCACATGACTGCGAATCTCTGAAAGCCTGGCTGTATGTATGCGATATGTCCTGTGAATAATTTAGGAGGTACACTCACGCTCCACAAAGTACGAGCTGGCCTCAATCTTCCACACGATCTGGCCCTTGTGGGAACCGTTGACCCCGCGGTTCTTGTAGTCCAGAAAGTTCTCGGAAAGAACTTCATCTGCAAGAGGGAAAGAGCGACAGGGAGAGGAAGACATCACATATCACTTCTCCCACATGCACTTCCATCATATTATTTATTTGCTTATGATTTATAGCAGACGCAGTCATCCGCTGCAGTTTGCACAGCATCTCTCCAGCTCAGGCTGAGGACATTTCGGGCACATGGAGTTCCCCACTTCTGATTCAAAACTGCAACCTTATGGTGTCGAGTCAAAGACCTAAATCACTTCACCACACTGCAGGAATGAACGGGCCATTTCCAGGAAATACACAATACACATCTGGCATATTTTATATCAGTGAAGCCACAGCACACGCAATAATCATTTGCATGTTTTTTTTTCCCAAATTTAAAGAAAAAGTGACATGGATGTTGTCGCCATATATAGAACAGTTGAAAAATTTAAATCAAATAAAGGGACGACTGTAGTACAAGCCCCATGCCATTTACTCACGCACTTTATTCAGCAAACATACAAATACAATGCAGGTTAAGCACACACTTTATTCAGCAACCATACAGGTGCCATGGCATTTAGTAACAACCTTCATTCAGCAAACAAACAAGTGCAATGCTGTTTAAGCACACGCTTTATTCAGCAACCATACAAGTGCCATGCTTTAATAACTTTATTTAATAACAGGGGGTGTGGTGTATGATGGAGGCTAACTGAAGAATGATGACCGCTTCCCAAAATAAAAAATGGGAATTTCCACAGAGGGAACAGTGGAAGCAGACAGAAACAGATGAGTCACAGGTTCATTTAAGAACTGCAAAAAATACCTACTGCATAATTAAATATGCAATTCAAAGCTAAGAAAAGAAAGCTCTGCTATTACGCTGAACCCACGTGAAAGCGCAGGGGGAAAGTCTGCACAATGCCACTGTGACTAAATCCACACAGACTTGTCTTTCCCATAACACACACTAACTTGGTACATTCCATAGGTGTAACCCCCCAGGCTCTAAATTGGTACATCCCACAAGCATATGAAGAGCATGCAGCAGGAGTACCCAGCCCCTCCCTGACCCTCCTGATACTCACCCACAAGGTACATGCCGATCCAGTCCCCGGCGTCCACGTCCTCCTTGATGTCCCAGGAGAGCAGAATGTCCTCGGGCTGCCCGATGGTGTAGAGGGAGCTGCTGACCGCCAGCGTGGAGCGGCTGTGCGAAGTCACCAGGTCGGTGTCGCTGGTGGAGCGGGCCAGCGCCGGCTCCAGGCCGCCGTTCTGCAGCTCCAGGTTCTGGAACTGCTCCGGGTTGTAGCTGTGGCGCATGGCGTCCTTGCAGCGCCGGCGGGTCTGCGGGTTCCGGGCGGGAGAGGCCATTGCTGCCAGCCCAAGAAACCGGTTCTGGTATAAGTTCTGGAACCAGGAGAAGAGCAGAACCACAAGTGTATATGACAGGCAGGATAGTCTCACAGTAAAGGAATTTAAGGTGAAGCATGGCATCCTTAATGTTACAAATACATGTTCAATATACTGTATGGAAAAATACAATATATTACAAAATGGACTAATCATTGCCATTTTCATACATTTAATGTATGTCATGAGTAATATAGGCAATGTTTCAAAATAACTTGTAAAAACAGTCACGGTTTATTTCGAGTATCATCTTTTACTCTGCACTTGAGCAACAGTTTATGATCTGTTGAATTGTGGCCTCATTTACACAGAATGGAACGAGGAAATTGCGCAACTGATTCGTCAAACAGGCCCACTCTCCGTGTCCCAACAAACTCATTCAGAGCTATTAACGCAAAGCATCTGCCAACTGGCAAAGCATCACACGGGGCCGTAAACAGACTGGGAGCGGAGGAATAATTACTGTAATTTACAGGCCCTGCACGAGGACAGCAGACGTGTTCACTAATGCAAAGCAAAAACAGGGGTTACAGATGCCGAGAGGCGAGAGCAAGGATGGCTTCCAGTAAGAATGTAGAGGTGAAGCTACGCTCTCATTACCACTGGAAAGAGTGAACACGTATAGTTGTGGTGTTGAGGAGTGAAGGGCCAATAAAATATACTGTGTAATGTATAATGTGTAAACATGTATATGACTGTTTACTGTGAAAGGAGTGCTGAGGTGAATGGTAAGGCTGAGACAGGGAACAAGACTGTTGCCAAGAGACTATTATTATAAAATGGAGCAGGACTGTTGTTATGAAGGTACTATCATAATGACAGGAATTAGGACTGTTGTGAAGGTCCAGTTTCCTTGGCAGGAGAATTGTCGTGAAGGGAAGATTGTGGTGACTGGTATTGTGGCAAGACTGTGATCATCGTATATACACTCAATGGCGCCTTGTTTGGGCAGGCTTGATGTGCTCACAGGGAGAGAGCTCACCCTCCAGCTCATGGAGCTCAACTGTGAGGAAACCATCTAAATATTCACAGGAAAAATGAGGGCCTGTCCAACTAGAGGTATCCCTCCAAATGGCCTGCTTCTTTGTGGCACACTGCCCTTCTCTTTCTACGCAAGTACAAACACAGACTCTGAAACACATACATACACACACACACACACACACACACACACACAGACACACACGCACACACATGCACACATATAGGCTCTGAAAACATTAACATGTCTTTCTCTAAACGGCTTTTGTTTTCTATGCTTTCCCCTTTATGGAAAATTTTTTGAAATCACCAGCTACACATTAGGCTCAGCTCCCCGCGACAACGCTGAAGCCCTGAAGGGAGACGAATGCAATACTCCGATGTGCTCACAAGCAGCCAACAGCTACAACACACTACAATTCCCAAGGTGCACCGCAGCATAGTAAGCACTGACTGGGGACAGGCACAGCTCCACTGACATCATCTGAGCGAGTGACTGTTCAGGAACCCTGGTCTTGTGTTTTAACACCAAATACCTTCACGGCCTGGACTGTGAACAGCACAATGATCTGTTAAATTGGGAAAAAAAACTTCTAGGATACAGAGGTTTGGTAAGTATGTGTGTGTGTGTATTGGAAAGAGCACTTCACTGGAGGAGCAAAAATCTCAAAAAATTACATAAATTCACACAAACCTTCAGTAATACAACCTTAAAACAGAAAATGACACAAACTAACTAAGCAGCACTACTGAAAGCACTACTTTATTCTGCGTGTGGCACTAATTTATACAAAGGCAATAACATGTTATATGTGTATGATGCTAAAGGTCTCCCAGCCAATGTTATTGACCACAAAGCCCTCAAAGGGGTATAAATTTGCTTCCTTTTAAAATAATTGATGATCACTCTTTCCCAGCTCACTCATAAAGCCTGAACAAAAGCACTTGGTTTAGTTTTCACAGCACTGAAGTCTGCATGTGACGGTCCTGGGATCAAATCACAGACAACACAGCACAGTCACTTAGCAAAACCTTAGGCCTCTGTAGGCCTCTAGTGTGCCAACGAAGCTCTACAAATGAATGTTTATGGTTTTCAACTACAAACACTGAGCCCACAGAAGGGTATCTGCTAGGCCAGTAGATAATGTAATCTAATAAATTCTGTTGCACTGACAAGGGAACCCAGGTGGATCTGTATTAAACAGATCAGTATCTGCTTGATTATTTGAATGCAGCTTGGCTAGCAACCACATGCTTTTCAACCGGGCATGCAGACAGTGCTGCCTGATCTTCCACTGAACACCAGCAAGCCCTCAATGTCTCATATTTTGTGCAGCTCCATTCAGCCCAGCTCAGGCCAAGTTGACTTGTGGGTAAGGATCCAAACCGAGGACGAGCTTGTTGTGAATGAATATTAGCGGAAGGCACACAGAAGCTAACACGATTGTAAAAAGCAGCGTGAGGTGTGGGGGTGGGGGAGGGGCCGCACTGACATTTGAAGGCACAGCTCTGCACTGACGGCATTAGCAGGCTGCACTGTGCTCTGCTGTGGATGACTCTGCTGCTCTGATGGGGTTAGATGGGCGGCTGCTTCCCCTTCAGAGATATTTCATTCACTGTATCCAAAGACAAATTGAGATGTGCTAATGAAACATGGGAACCTAGGGTGGTTCTACTGTAAAATGAAACACAGACAAATGTTTGGGTGGCCATACCTGCACTGAGTACTTGGGAACTAGATTTATTAGGGCCAGGGCACTGATGTGTGTATGTTATGCCTAACTGAACTTTCCCTGAGGTTCATTTAAAAATACTTTTCCTTGAAAATGTAATTTATTAAAATGTATTTTGAGCTCTACAGCTTTACTCATACAGTAAACTACACTACATATGTGAAAACTGGAGGTAACTAGTTAGCAAAACATGGATGTCAAGAATAATCACTCAAACTTGTGTCTTGTGTCTCTGCTCCCATAACAGCAAGGTCCACCTTCCCAAACTAACGGGAATAAGACATGCTTACTCAGAAGCATACCCCATGCCTGTTAAAAACTACTGAATTCACCAACACTTGCAATTCACTGCCAGGGGGTCCATCCAATCAATGTCCACACAGTTTGTGATACAAAAACTTTATGTTCCACTGCAGTGTTATATTTGTGGTCACAACCACTTTGCAAGTGATCCAGGCCGCTAAGTAGCTAAGTTCGCTAAGCAGTCTGAAACACCTTCTGACTCTTCCAAGACAGCTCTGTTAGCTCTTCCACGATACTGTATGCTGGCAGGAATGAATCTGTGACATGTTTTCTTTGCAGGGGTTATTATACTGTGGCCCTGCTGGGATCTTCAGAGTGCACAAGCAAATAAAATCTATTCAACGTCAACATGGTTCTTCCTGCTGGGGATAGGGGTGAGAAGGTCAGTCAGGGTCTCGTCTCATCGCTTTCAGGAGCACTGCAAACCATCAGGGGCCTGGGACCTGCTCAGATGACATCCGTGCAGTAGCATCTATTCTCCAATAATTGCCCTTGCCTGTGGTGTGCTGTGTGTCCTGTTATGCCTTAACGTAGCCACTGGCTGTGCGCAAGTGTAGGATTGCATCCATCTCACCCCAGTGCTCCTGCATGAGTGCAGAAGTCATCAGTGAGACACACCTAACGTTCAACTGGAAATTACAGACAGGGTTGCATAAAGGGGAAGAGCTATTAAAATATTCCAAACAGCCTGGCTTGTTAATTACTGTTTCAACTTAATTAAAGCCCCAAGTTTCTTCCACCATGTGACTTGTGGGGCTTTAAACCTGTGTTTCAAACGTTACCCTCCAGGTGTCCCTGTAGGCACTGCAATCACAGCAGTCTTGGACTACTCAGCATAGACATGTGAATTATGAATTAATATACTATTAGTAAAATATAATTAATATCACATTAGTACATGATTATGAATTAAGTCCAGCTCTGACATCCTTACTAAATCCACCCTTAATGAATTCACAAATAGACCATTCATAAGGGTGGATTCTACTTTTCGAAACTTCCCATTTGTTCTCAGCCTTTGCCAATACCATCACTGAGCCAGGAAATATTTCTGTCCATTTACTTTGATTTAGTTTTAAATAGGCCAGCTGCATCCTGAGTGGATGTGCATACACCGATGAAGCTATTTACTAATTCTTCATTTGGCTGAAACTGTACAGACCTGTATGGGACAATAAGAAAGCCAAGGAAAAATTTCCTGCATTTCAGGAGTGAATACAGGATACAGGATGGCACAGCAAGCCTGGATTTAAACAGGGATAGGTAACTGGACAAAATAATACTAAGGTTATTTTTTGAAATACCAAAAAAATGTCCTTTTCATAAGACAGTGTAGGTTCAGGCCATGATTCAGGACAATATTAGGTTTTTGGCCACAATGATAAGAAGGCCCTGTAACACACTGCATAAAGTACTGCCTTTAGCCAGAGCACAGTTATATATTACTGTTTTTATTTATTTTAGTGATAGTCATTATTCTGTGTGTACCTCATATTATCTGCAGGTGTGCTTAAATTAATGTACCACAGGTATAATCAGCTTTACAGAACATCTTTGTTCTGGTGTGTTATCACACACACAGGAGAGAAACCTCACAGGCATTACTACTTACAGCCATAAAGGAGCTATACACTCCCTGAAATGCACAGTACTGTGACAGAAAATATGACCAATTAAAAATCATTTAAAGCACAAACTGTAAAACATTCGATTATAGACTTGATTATAATCTCCATAGCCAAATCAGTCCCCTGCTCAAATTCCCTAGCTTATTGACTATACACAGAACAGCTCTCGCTGTAGCCACTATATCGCCTAGTTTACATTTCCATGCTTCCGTGCACACTGTATACGACATCATATCTTTCAAAGCCATACCACAATTTTGCTGTTTCACAAACCTGAATCTACAGAACCAGACCCGTTTAGAGTTCAAAATCTATTATTTTCTAGGACTTCCTGGTTTAAGGGCTAGTAACTCCCATTGTGTCATTCCATCTTTTTACAGGAAGCTGTAAGCATAAGTAAAGGAGTCTAAAGGCAGCCAATAGTGTAATTGACTACTTTAAAAAAAATCTGATCATAGCCAAGCTGTATTAAGTGCCTCATGAAGTGCAATGTTACATGAAGTAAAACCAGAATAAAAACAGGAAGTGAAATTGGTACAAAAACAATAAAACAACATATGAACTCAGTAAAAGATGGGATAGCACAGACACAATAAAAGCTGCAAAAAATAAAAAATAAAACACACTGCAGGTTACAAAGTTAAAAGACAGATGAAGGAAATGTCTTTTTAGAGGGTTTTTTTTTACTGCATGTGATTGGGTTGTAAAGGACACAGTCTCAGGTTCCCAAGACGATTGAAGCATTCTGATTGTTTGAACGCAGCATGATCCCCTTCCTGTCTTAGTCGCCTGCTCTTTCAGAGTCCCAGTAGCCTAAAGGTCACTCAGACGCACTGCAATAAAGATGCGTCTCACACAGCGGTTTTAGCACTATGACTCATAAACACATTGTATCTGTACTCACACAAGTGGTCCACATACATTCACTTCCACAACAATATTTGCAGCAAGCATAGCAACTCACACACATGTTCAGGGTACATAACAACTGGCCAGTAGAGTTTCCATACAGCCACTAAACTTACATGACTTGAAAACCCTTCCATGAGACACATCATCATAACAGTGCGAGGTCTATACTGTGCAAGGCGTTGAGGCAGAGATATGTCTTAACCAAGACACAGGCCTACCCTTGTGAAAAATCTCAGAACATGACAGCAACATAACATAACATAACATGATCACAGCATGCAATCTGCCTGGATGTCTTTTCTTGTAGGACAGAAAGAATGATTGAGGCAACATAAAGCAAACCAAGTGAAGTGATCATATAGAAGGGATAAAATTGCATGGCACCAGTGCTGAGGGCGGCAAACACAATGGATACACTACAATGGATGCACCTTTTGTAACGTAATGAAAATTGCTCTTTGATCTTAAAACAGCAGTTTGGGACAACTGACATGGTAAAAAATGTGCTATAACAAATACCATTTGATTAATTGATTGTTTGATTGATTGATAATGTTTGGCTGTGACCTTAAGCTTCTTCACTAACTGAATTCCATTCTGACTGAATGAGGGGTATCCCAGAAACAACTGAACGACAAACCTACACATACAGCAGGGCACCTGATGAGAGAGTAACCAGTGCATGTATTTTGTTCTATAGGTCTACACGTTCATAACACCAGGTCTTCAACCTATATGGTACTATGGTATAGTACATCGCTGCTAAAATGATATTCTTAACTTCGACAGTGATGTCTGGAATGCTTGATCTATAGATGTAGAGCTCTATAACCTTTTAAAGCCACCGTCCTTTGGCAGAACAACATAATCGAATCGACTCATCCTCCAAAGCCCAGCATCATGACTCAATGTTTTTAGACTAAAGCGGCGCAGGCAGGAAATCTAAAGGCGAACATCACCGCAATCGATTATTTTAAAAAAACATTCTACAAGGTCGCGCATTGGACAAGAAATGCCAAAAGTGCTGGACTGACCACTGAAATATGCACCGCCATTGTGTATACCATGTGTCGGCCATTGTATGTGGGCAAGAGAAAATATAAAATAACAGTAGATGTCAGACTCTAGAAGTACCGCTGTACTACCCTAGTATGTCGGTGGTTTTATGTTGATTAACATTTGCGCTTATCCTCCAGCTGAAGCCATATGCTAAACTAAAGCATGCTCCGTTTAGACTGTCGTCCCATTCGGGTGACATACATTATTTACATCCAGCAATTTAAAATGACTTTACTTATGCAACACGTCTGCTAAATTGCAAAATGTAAATGTAAGACGCTATTGTTTCGGAACACCCAGAGAACGTACAGGTCAGAATCGGGTTTAATATATGCACTTAACCGGCATTCTCGATTGATGAACGGTCCAATTGCTGAAGACAGCAGAATCGGCGTGCACAAGTGTGTGTCAATGCTAACCATGGAAGCCTTTATAATTAAAATAATTCACCAAACCAACGGTCGGATTTGTTACTTAACTTACCGCGCAGGGGAAAGCATACCTTGTGATTTAAAAAGAGAACTCGATCTTCTGTGGAGTTTAACTGAATCTGTCCACAAGACCGCTGACAAAAAGCAGCACTGTTCCCACTAGAATGAGGGGAGATGAGGGCAAACAATTAATTGTTTTGAATAAATATAGTTTTGTATGTAGCCTATCTGTTTCTATTCACAAGTTGTTGTCTGATTTTTCTTTCTTTTTTTTTTTTTTTTTTTTTTTTTTAGTTTTGACACCTGCTTAGAGTATTACGGGCGTATAATCACACCACCGACGCATTTTCTACAGGATCCATTTCCATTTTATGCAATATACTTTAAGGCAAGGGGCCATTTCCATAACATGATTACCGCTACCCTCGGCACACACAAATAAACAAACGGACGAGGTCTCCTCCGACAGTGTGGGATAAAATTTAGAGCTGTTACAATGCCCAAGCAAAGGATGGAAATAAGCGACTCGAAAGGACCGCTTGGCAAATAAATGCTTGACGGACGGCCCAGTCATCTGACGCAGCCCACTGATGCGTTGTCTTCGCTGCTCCAGCGCAAGCTATCTGTACAGCTCGGTGTTGAGGCTTATTTCG
The DNA here is from genome assembly GCF_013368585.1 of Megalops cyprinoides. Taxonomy (NCBI): domain Eukaryota; kingdom Metazoa; phylum Chordata; class Actinopteri; order Elopiformes; family Megalopidae; genus Megalops; species Megalops cyprinoides. Next base: position 18,515,742 of record NC_050606.1, read on the forward strand.
GCACATATTGTGACCAAACAAACTGCTACAGCAAGCTAAACTAGCTGGCAAAAAAGCACAGATCCATCGACAAACAAAGACATCAACGCGTCTTACCTGGGATAGTATCACCTGTCTATGAATCATTACTCCACTGGCAAACCTTAAATTCCAAACGTAATTGTCACGCTTTGCCGTTGCGAGGTTAGCAGAAAACCCATGTTTTCCTACATGCAGTGACCACACAAGACAGCATCTACCTGACAGTACATTCGAGCTGCGAAACGGCAGCTACATTATTCGTGTCATCCCTCTGTCTCCATCTGGGTACCAAGCGATTGTAGCCAATGGGAGTCGTTCCCCTTTGCGTAGCTACATTCTGCTTCCTCCTCTCTGTCGCCCCCACCGCTGTATTTTCCTTCCAAGACAGAAACAAAATTGCGGGGGGAAGTCGCCACCTCTCTCCAGGGACCTACGCATGTCTCTATAAATCTCGGACTCAGGCGGATGGTGTCTTTGTTATCACACGAAACAGTTTTGACTGGAATTGTGCATGTTAACACAAACGAATGAACACGAAAACCCCGAACAGTAGAATTAAACAATCGGAAGTAGCGAGTGTGGAGACACATGTGCGTTCTGATTGTAGATGGCTGCGGAAATCTTATTAACTGAGGGAGCTCTAACAAGGGACTGCTGCCCTGACCTCTCCTCCACTCACCGGCCCCGATAGTCGTTCAATACCGCTAACCTTACAATTGTTCTATACTGCTGCACTGACCTCTGCAGTGTCCCATGTCCTTCACATTAGTGTTTTTCTGAACTTGAAGAAGATTAACAGTGGCACAGCAATCAGCTTTAAGCCAAACCATACCAAGCTTCCAACTAAATGTTTCAAATCAAAATCCTCTAAGGTCATGTAACTCTGACCTCTTATTCTGTCATGCCTGTTATTTCTGTAATGGGTGGGGCTTTGGAGCAGTATGTACGTTCTGCTGACTCTAGATGTATCCTTGCAGAAGAATCATCTGGGTCCTTACAGTTCACCACCATTGCTCAGTACTGAAAACACTAGATTACTGTAATTTGTTTGTTAGGTAACATCATTGTTGTCATCCAATAATTACTCTCCCATTGAAATGCACAGAAACAGAACAATGAGCTGTTGGTTTATTTATATAACACTGTTTTAGGGTAGTCTGACGTAGGTCTAAGTTGGCCATTGTAGTTATGAATAATTTGTCCTCTTAGAGTAGGTTATGTAAGGTGAGGAGGGGTTCGTAGTGTTTAATTTATATTCTCTTGGCTGACAGAGGGAAGGAGAGAGAAAGGGAGAGAGATGTTTATTCATTCCGAGGGAATAACATGAGGAGGATGAACTTTGATTCATCAGATGAAAAGATGTTTCTCTTTTTGAACTTTTGAGTCACAGGAAAAAACACCCAAAGACTGACCAGCAAGAGCTTTATTTCTCGTGTCAAGTTGTCAGTACCAGTCAAGCACCCTTCAGCTGTCAGATATCTATTTTTTCTACATTGATAGTGTCATAGTTTGTATCACTTATTACTATGAGCCACTGTCACCTCAATCCATCAAAGACAGAGTTTTGGAACAGCTATGCACTGACAGGACACAGATGTATGAATCATTGGCCACGGCAACAAAGCATTTCATGCAGTAATCAAAACTCACAGAACAAGTCTTATTGAAAATATTTCTGGGTGCTGCACAGCTACACATATGATTAATCAACTGATCGTAAAACTAGGTGCTCTGAATTCTCAGATGTACTTATTGTACTATTTTATTGAATTTATTTACCCTCCATTCTCCCTTATTATGGGTGGAGGAACAGGACCCTTTAAGTCAAATTTATTAGGTCTGAAATGTTTCTCTTAGTATTGAACTTCTCCTGTTAAGTAGTTACACTCAGAGCTTTGTAAGGCACACTGATCACCATTTATTTCAATGAGCCAACCTGCAAGTCTCCTTATAAACATCCCTGTTTGCATAAAGGGATGAATTTATGACACAATCACATTTTATAATGTAAAACATTATGCATGTATAATTACACATTATGTCATGGAATATCATCTTAATTATTCATGGCCTCAAGGTGTATTGTACAGAATTGCAGACAAAAAGAAATATGCTTATTTATGTAAGTATACCATGACAGATATGAAATGCACAATCAATTTGATTTCCAATAAACATGTTGATAAAGACAGATTACATGTAAATTACCAACGGCAGGCTGACAGAAAATAAAGGCATATAAGTATCAGATAAATAATTCGAGTGCTTGCGCTGAGCTGAACTGATTTCCTGTTTTTGTCCATGTTGGTTGTTTTGCCCATAATACTCAAAAGCATACCCATAACCCTTCTGTTATATCCAACGCTCTAGCCCTGCATTAGGGGGTCAGGATCTGCCAATGAGGTCATGTGGATACTGCGCCTAAATGCTGAGCTGTGGTTACTGTAAAGTGATTGTGATGGAGACAATATTCGAAATGAGAAAACGGAAACCGATGATGATCATTTGAACTGCCGCAAAGGTCAGAAAGGACAAACGTGTCTGTGTCTTCTTTCAGTGATGTCATCCTCTTGTTATTGGGGCTTTTTCAGGACAGATTTACAAACTGTCTCGCTCTGTTGGTCGCTATTGCCCTGGGTTTATATACATTTCCTGTTAAAACAGAGAGAATTTTTCTTTCAGTGACATACATAAAGCAACAGGGATAACAGATGGAAGATTTCATTCATAGGAATTTTTAACATTTTTCAGATTTAAGTAGAAAACCTGAGGTAAGAAAAACATATATTGCTTGTTCTGAGATTTATACCACCACACAAATATGAGCACACCCCATATATTTATTGAACTCTGACTGACAGAAGGCCACTGCAAAAAGGTATTGTAAATCTGACATCTACTGGTGTCAAAAATGCTGCAATTTTCTTTAGCCCTTGCAGTGCAGGATCTCATCATCACACTTTTTACTCATGCAGGGTGATGCCCTTAGAACAGGGATTATAATATATTTCATACTAGTTTCGGACCAAAACCAAAACCAAAACTAACCTACGTTTCCTTGATCCCATTTTTTGTAGCGCTACAAAGTGTGTTTTTGAGTTCCTGTGACTGGGATAGATGACTGAACTCCTCATCTCACGCCCTTCATGGTTGTGGTTGTTTGCGAAATCAAGCTAGACGCTGTCTTCACTTGCGACGTTTTCAATTTGTAGAAAGGCTGCGAAGGGGGAATCGAAAACGAAAGTTTTTCTTCTGAAACGGAAACAGTCGGTGGGAAATCGTTTCCAGAGTAGAGATCTCACAAGTGTCAACCGGGGTCGTGACACTCGTGCAATGCTGTGCGTCTTTAGCCTTGTTCCTCATCGTTTTTGAATCATATGATTCATTTTGTCATGTCAATTTTTCGAAAACAATTAATACAACACCCAAATTTTTCAAAACTTAACATTTCCTTCCTAACATATCCTATAAATAGTTTGTCGCAAGAACCTGCGACAAAAGCTACTAATTACAGTGCCTCAAAATGAGAATTCATTATCTATCGGGTATCTCTATCGGGTATCTCCTCGTCTATTGCAATATACAGTTTAATTTTTATGGAAATGTGTGTAGAAAGCAACTTTGGGTTATCTTAACAGTAAGAGCAAAGTACAACAAGTACAATACACTTTCCAAGCTCAACTCACTTTCACAAAAAAAAGCCTGTCAAAAGTTGCTACTGAAGACAGTAACAATTTTCTGGAGAAGGGCCTTTTAAAACGAGGCCCGTAAAAATCAGGAAGTGAAACAAAGAATTAAAATAACAGTACACAAACAATGCCATTTAGGCCAAGTCAAACATTCTGTCAAACCATTTAAAATCATTCTTTTTTCTCCAGAATACCTGCTCAGTAGTCAAACAGTACAATAACACATATTGTCAGTAATTATAGTAGTATAGTAATGATAGTAGTGGTATTCTAGATATTTTGATTGTATTGTTGTAAAGAAGGAGGTAAAGGACTGTTAACAGTCCTGAGTATGCCTTGTGCCCTTGCTTAAATATCTTTTTGATACCTGGTCAATTACCATACTAACACAATCCACGTTTTGAAATATTTTTGTTATCTTCAAAGATTGTGCTCTTGATTTCTCTCAAGCAGCATTGTCCACTATGTAAGCCACCTGTTTAGGAGTGAAGAACTGCCCTCAGCCACCAGAGTGGGGGTTTCTATTAGTTCTATGCTTTCTACTTTTGAGAGAGGTTAAATGACAACATCACCCCACTTATAAATATGCCATAATTCTGCAGAGACAGTTATGGTTAGTTGCATGTTATCCTTGTAAATATTCAAACTATAGAAGCCACTGTCAATATGATAAAATTGGGCTATACACTCAAGCTAGCTTCTTTCATACTAAACCTAAGATTAATGACATTGTTAACAATAGCTACAGGCATTTCATTTATGTGTGAACTCATTTCATCATTTATGTGTGAACTCTTTGTTATGAAATAAAACTACTTGCTTCAATTAATGGTTTTCTCAAGCGTATTTTAGTTAGCACTGCCATCTAGCGGGAATAAGTAACAAAACTTTTAATACTTCCGCAGTTGCTTTTTGGACGTGGATTAAAGTTTATCCTGGTACCTTCTCAAGCGTGAATTCAATAAATAATAGCAATTTAAAGTTGTACTTTGCAGTGACAAATTGACAGAAGTCGACAGAACAAATAGTTCTCACACACTGAAGAGGTTAGGCCTATTATTAAAACAAATAACACCACTTACAGACGAATAAAGTAAGGAATTCATAAATTTGCCATTGGACAACTGGCCTTAAATTTGCTTGGAGAACACCGCAAAGGGATTTTTTCTCTCATCTGAAACTGCACTGCGTTCTGGTGTAATCAATGTGGGTGTCATTTCTCTCATCATTGCGATACTAACTTTTATTTAGGAGCAAGCTATTCTCAGACACTTTGAGAAAAAAAAAAATCCCACAAAAACAACGTTTTCAAGCCCTAAACTACCATTAACAAAGGATTATCAGCGCATTCATAAATTTCCTTTTTCATCTGGGGGCGGTAGGAAGGGTAGTGCACGTTAATTTGATTTTAACGAGGCGTTCTTTATCCTTATCATCAGTCATCAGACGCTGTTATCCACAACAAACAGTACCATAGTGTATAATCATTTGCAGTATTTACGATTAAGATCAGAATTCACACCTACTGTGCTTTAGTTGAACGTCACACACTATAGGCTACATTCCCACTCTTGCAAAATAGTGCAATGGAATCCCCAAGGTACGCAGAAAATGACAAAAAAAAAAAAAAATAATAAAATAAAATAAAAAATCATTCTCCTGTAATTTTTGTGCTTTGCTGAATACCTCATGATCCTTTTCAGACCTTGTGATCCTGTCGTGGTACCTGAGAGTTCCCCTAATACGTCGCCATTTCACGTGATATATCGAAAGAGAAACTTATCTCATATTCCATACATCAGAAACAAACACGTATGATTAGACTTCTAGCGCTGCTTTCCTACACACAGCGAACATTGGAGACGGAGATCAAGTCTCGCCGAAGCAAGACAGACAAAAAAAAAAGAAAGAAAAAGATCGCAAACTGCAAAATGTCAAAAAGTAAGTGATGCTTATTTTTATGTTCTACTGAAATATTATTAATGACATCTAAAACGTTTGTGGTTTCAGATCGATTTTAATCATTTGTCTAGGCCTGTCGTTTTTAGGGTATTAACTAACAAAGTCAATCTTTTGTTTTTAGAAGAGGACCCCATTGAGCAGTGCGCGCAGGAATTGCGGGAAATCGGGGATCGTATCAACCTGATGTACCAGCTCGGCCGTCTAATTTCCAGCGGACAAACGACAGAAGACCACACACACGGTGACTCCAGGACTGAGAACAGGACAAAGAAGACGCAGAAATGATTGGTGCCTCAAATGAAATGTGGACGTATTCCGCCAATAACTTAAATGTGTGGATTACAGAGTTCGGGCTCAGCGACTTTACGATCTTGCAAGGAGGCTTTCAAATACCGTTGGTTCTGCTGTCCATGTATCAGGTCCAGCGGTGGAACGTCTTTAAAGCAGGAACGTAAAGTTTAACCGGTCCGCCGATGGAGTGGAGGAATTTGCGAATCTTTGGTGCCAAAGATGGGAAGCTAGTTCCTGAAGAAGTAAGATGGAGATCTGTTCTTGTTTTGACGGACATATTAACTCCAACACTTCGACAGAAAATGAGGAAGTTATGTTCGCGTTATAAAGTTCGCGTTCAATAAAGTTATTCTCCGACGCCCATGACATGTTCGAGGCAGACGCCTCAGCTACGCTGTCTGATACTATTAACTTGTGAAAAACATTAAAATACAAGCCATTGTAGTTCGCGGGAGAGAGAGTTTACAGCTCTCCACGAGCCAAATGCAGCACTGATGATTTTACATTAAATGGTTAATTATTATTATTATTATTATTATTATTATTGTTGTTGTTGTTGTTGTTGTTGCTGTTGTTTCCTTGTTGCTGTTGTTGATACCACAATGTGTAGGTATCAGGGAATTGAAGCTCGCTCGCCATAGTTTTGTGTCAGTATGACATTAAATGTAATCTAGCTTTTTATCACTTGAATATTTTAAAATGTGTTTAATTGTATGTTTCATAAGGAAGGTTTTTCATATGGGAACATATTTAAATTAAAAGGCTGTTTAAGGCTGTCGGACGTTTGCTGTTGAATTTTCATTTGTTGTGTAGAATATTGCCACAAGATGGCGGTATTCATCCGTTGTGGAAGCCCTCCCGTCCCAAACGAGGGATAGCTGTATTTGGTTTCTTCGAAGAAGAAATACATCTACATTCAGGGTTAGGCAAATCCATCCACCTGAGACCTAGCTTTCTACAAGTGTTAACACTTAACTATGAATCAGCCACTTGTTAGCAATACACAACGCTGGAATGTTTCCTTACGAAGTAATAGATTGCAGTGTAGCGGACAAGTAATTGAGATGTAATGGGATGGGGGTTAAGAGGTGAAGAGAAAAGATGTGTAGTGACACGGAGCACTATCGTGTTATTAGAGGTCCAGATGTCCTAACGTGATTGCTATGCAACATCACATAGCTCAATCCAGGCGGCATCACTGGTCTCTGCGAGTGACACTGCTGTCCTCCCTTTCACAAAGGTGTGCTGCATTTTCAGGGAGAGTTCCACTCAGACCAGGAAACATCCCATTTACCCTAACTGGCACCAGTCAGAGTAACACACACTCACACTGATGCAGTGAATGGTTGTTGTCACTGATTCTAAACCCTGGTACTAGTGACTTCTTGCATCCTGTCTTTTGCCAACCACTTCTAATAGATTTCATTTCAGGCATCATTTTAATCTAATAGATTAGGTGTGTTAAACATGTCACATTTCAACATCAATCTATGTTGAAGATCTTCACCATTAACCTACTATAAGAGGGAAACATGTTTTGCTTGGAGCTCTAATGAACAGAAGCACAGAATTATTTATTAGAAGCAAATATATCCAAAGATGTAAAAGCAAGTGGAGAGTAATTTAAAAACGTTGAGAGATACTATCAAAATTCACCATCAAACACTTCCCATTACTTCCATTTTTCAGTTCAGGACAACGTTACCGCAAGGCATGCTGGGATTATCAGTTCCAGGTTATCACTGTTGAGACTGGGTATATTCTGACAGCACCTGCAGACTCTGTCAAAAGATAAAATATCCTTGAAGAAAAATTGCTTTGAGAGTGCAAAATGCAGTTCCAAGGCAGTGCCTACCCAGTTTGCTTACTAAATTATTTTCTGTAACTTGGCCCTTTGTTTTGTCCATTTTACCATCTCAGATTTATCAGTCTTCATGGGTCAGATCTGAGAGTTCAATATATTAAATTGTTACTGAGGAATCAGTGATTTGGCTCTGCTGGATTGCCGGGGACCATTTACACGTGTTGACTTTAAATGTTCAAGTCAAACATTATGCGTCTGAACAATTCATATCAGTGTTCTGCATTCTTTTCTCAAATGCAACAGATTACTTGTTTTGTATTCAAAATTCAAATTATTGTCCATTTCATAGTAGCAATGTTTTTATTCATATTGTACCTGTCTCTGGGTTAAAACAACTTTAACAGAGAGGAGGAATTCACTGCATCACTGCTGTCTTGCAGCACAGAGATGCCAAGTGATGCAGAGAATTACTCCTCTCTGTTAAAGTTCAACCTCTGGCTGTATTCACTAGCACCTGCAAACACACATCCGCCCCAACTAGCAAAGACTATTAACCGAAAATAGTGTGGTTCCACAGCTATGACTTGCAGAAGAACACATGAAATGTTGTCACTACTCATAGGTAAAATCGAATAAATAACTTGGGAGCATAACAGCAGTGTGAAGATATCTCTTCTAATTAAAAAAAAAAAATTACAATTAAAAAAAAAATTATATATATATATATATATATATATATATATATATATATATATATATGTATATATTGCCCTTACTACAAGCAATGGTAAGTACAGGAAGAAGAATCATAACCATTACATTACTACAGAGGTCCTACAGGCACAAGGGCAAGGGAAAATTAAGATGGAGAAGGAAAAGAAGTAGAGGAAAAAGAAGACAAAGGAAAATGGTTCAACTTTGGCCATTTATTTATGAAGCCATATTAAGTTATACCTGAAGTCTGTGTTCAAATGAGGATCGATGGTACAAAAGAAAATAATTTCAAGGACTCAAGCCCCAAGGGTTATTGAGCTTTTTTTTTCTGTGGAAAACCTCAAAAACGGTCTCAAAAACTCTCAGTGCTGTACAGATATTAGGCCTGCCCCTCCCAAAACCCTCGTAGTGTGGAGGAGGGTTTGAGGGATGGATGTGGTTTCTCAAGGGGAAATCAGTCTGGCTTTAGTTTTCACTAGCCGCTGCGAGGCAGTGTTACTCTTAATCAGGAAATATGTGACATGCTTCGATTCATTCTTAGATAAAATAAATGAACAAGGAACCGAGCTGCAATAAACGCAAACACACCCTTCACACTTCAATTAGAGATGTGTGTTATTGTTCACGTCTCTAAACGGGAAGTTTGTTGTTGTTGTTGTTTTTAATGAAGGTTCAAGAAGTACATGGCTGCAAACGTCAGAATAAGCGATATGATGTCTGCAGATACGCAGACAAGATTTCATCCATGGACTTAACGTTTCGGCACATTTTTAGATCCGGGCGCGAACACGTGGTTAAAAACCGCGAGCGTCTCCTCGAGACAGCGCGCGATGTCGTCACTTTGCTCCGCGGGCGCGAGACGCTGCGACGAGAGTTTAATCGTTAATGTTAAAACTGGAACATCTTTCAAAGTGATTATGTTCCACATTCTGCACACATAAAGCAGGGCGCCCGAGGCTATCACACTTGGAATGGTTTTAATATTTAAACCACGCTCGAAAGGAGACAATGGCTGTAAAGAAGCTATAGAAATATTGCAATAATAAGTTGAAGTTGCTGTGAAGTTATAATTAATATTTAATTTACCAACAAAGATTTCTAGCTAAAATTCCAATCAGACAAATCAATTCGACTAATGCGCAATAATTATTAAGTAATATCATAAAACTGTGCAAGATTAAAACAAAATGTACTCCAGTCTACTAGAACAGAGTCAGACTCAGTGTACTGTAGGAATCATTTGTTAACTTTGACGTCCTCCAGCAAGGCAAAATAGACCTCAACAGATGCTGTAATTATGATTTAATGCTTACTTTCAGATTCTCCTGGCCTTAGCAATCACATCAGAACTGCACTCAATTCCATTCAAAATCACTCATTTCAAGGAATGAACTGAAATTCAATTCATGTAATGAAAATCTCATGTCATTTCAATTCATTCCTTGAACTGAGTGGAGTGAAATGGAATTTAACCCACCTCTGGATCGTAAATCCACTGTGTATTTACAGTGCATGACCCTCTCAGCCTGTCTTCTAATTAGTGTGTAATGAAGAGACCCAACTGCTGCTCCAATGCAGTCAATTAAGATAGTGTACACTTGCTTGTTGACAAAAGCCCCCTTTCAAGGGGAAGATCTGAGCAGCTTGTTAAAACCCGAGCACCATTAGCTCTGCTGCAGACCTTGAATCCTGATGAATTATCCAGCTCGTACCAGCGGCTACTTCATAATGAGCCTCTTTAGCGAGCTGCTGTCTCATTCCCCCAAGAGGAACAGAGATGTATGAGGTTCGGGTTAGTGTTGCAACAGTCAATATACAATAGCCATGGGGCACCCGCAGCAGGTGCGGTGGCCATTATATTTATGTAGCACTGCTGTAGTACTGGCAACCGTAGCACAGGAAGAAGATGGTGAGGAAGAGGAGACAGGGGTAAAAGTGATATCTCAAAGAACTGCAGCTTTTTAACAAATTACAATGACACTTTGTGGTGAAAAACCTCTCCCAGTCTAGGCCAATCGGACTGGAGGCTCCCTCCACACTTCGATGCCTTCCGGAAAATAATAAGTCCTCACAAAGTCTGATGTAATCATGGTTGTTTGGTTTATTGCACATGGTGATCAATCACATACAGTAAACAGGGTTGGTCTGTGGAGCAACACGTGTATATGCGGTGTATATGCATTCGCCCCAATCACTCATTCACATCCCAAAAAGCAAGCCCCTTTAGTCTGCATACATTTCTCTTTTATTACTTTCCCCTAGCTCCTCCTGTTATACACAGAACGTCATTGCTGAATAAAATTAAAACTTTCTCACAGTGGTCAGAGGCAAGGGAAGGAGGTATCAGGCGTATCCCTAACACAAGATACCAGGAGGTCAGGTGAAGACCTGCACCTGCACCAAGAGAGGCAACATTATTTCAACAGACTGAGGAACTCTTTTGTTCCTCAGTCTGTTAAATGATCAAATCAGCATCTGGGCTATAAGTAAGCTATAAGGGTTCATGGATGGACTGAGCACGGGGTATTGAAGGTGAAATTTCATGATATTGACCAAGTGATGCACTACAGCCACTTTAGGATGTTTAATGTGGCAATATCTGTTGTTGTGATTAAATGTTATGTTTTTGTTATATATGTCTGTTATCTATGTGAAACTTTTGATGCCATGGGATGCAAGACAAATTTCAGAACAATCTGACAATAAAGTGAAATCTTAAATCTTAAATCTTATTTCGGCTTCTCTGTCCCATGCACCCTGACTCATACTCCATATCTGCCTTGGCTGCTACAAAATATATAATTGACTATCCACTTTAACCTACAATAATCCTAACCTAATGTAACCCAGTGACACTGCTTGCTTATGAAACTCAAACTCCTCCCTTAAAGTCACCCCATCTTCTCTGTACACTATTGTTACTTCTTCACAGTCACACCACATTCTCCTCTTATCTCTCCCCCCTCTAGCATGCCCCTGTGGTACATCAGCACATTTCTATCTTCTATTAACAAGTAGAAAAAAAATATCCCACCTTCATTTTACATTATTTCCAGGGTTCACGCACCTTAAAAATAAAAACGTATTACCTGCTTTAGCCTAACTGACATCTACTAGCACTGAACAAACCCCCCCCCCCCCCCTCAATCTCTGCTCACATGCGTATAAAGTACAATAGGATATGTGTATTTTAAGGCTAACATATTGGATTGTCTGGTTTCCTTATATACCTCTAACATACCTATAACTAACATCTCTTAGCAATGCTTATAATGTTCGCTGGCAATAATCTATTTCCACCATGTAACAAGCTTAATCGCACCATGCCAAGCACCACTTTTCTCTGGTGGGGTAAAAGTGGCAATGCTTATAATTTACATATGGGGTATACACTTACTCAAAAATTTTCCACTACAACTTTCCACTGTGAAAAATCAGACCAAACACATTGGATTGTACATAGATGAATGTGGTCTGTTTAATTTCCATAGATTGATTTCACACTCACACACACACACACACACACACACACACATACACACACACATGTACACACACACACACACACACACACACACACACACACACACACACACACACACACGTCCATTACACTAATTTCTTCATTTTATGTAAATATAAAGTTACTATAAGTAACTATTTGTCAATTAACAATATGGACCATTTGTTGATATTAAGCACTGTCAGATACATCCCAAACTGGTCACAAATCACAGGCAAAGCATTGCTCTATAAGAGTTAATGTCCTGTTAGGTTTCAGTTTGTAGTGTAAATCTTGCACATGCAGTAGAACTTGGCTGTTCTGTTGTTCCTTTAATCTAAGATATCTGCTGTTCCATTGTTACCTGCCTTACAGTTATCATCAGTTTTGTTTTATCTTTTTGCACTTTATGCCTGGAAGTCACACTGAGGGTAATCTTGCTCTATGCTTTGCTCCAGATAAAGTCTACTGGCAAATAAATGAAAACATGGGGAAAAAAAAGACAGTCTGGCATCAATAACGTGTTGCAGTTGTACTCAAAGAACACAATGGTGCAATGTACCAGCATTCATTGGGAAATGGTATTGAAATACTCTGTAAATTTGAAATCAAAAAAGATCTCTGTGCTCTGTTGGGTTCTATATACCCTGCCACTGAGCAGAGACATTAAGTCGAATTAAATTCACTCTTCAGACAGAAAAGGGTAGTGGCTATAAATCAGTTACCTTTGGCTGAGGAACGCGGGTGAAAAAACTTGGAAAATGTCAAAAGCATACCTCTGCTACTATTAAAACGTATCATATCTGTTTTTTTTCTCCATATTTGGAGATGCAATGATAATAATAATAATAATAATAATAATAATAATAATAATAACAATGAGCGTATCATTTATGTGTTTGCAAAGAGGTAGGTGTTCGGTCTTTGCATCGCTACAATTTTAATTGAATGAAATAATAGCTTCGATTCGCTTGACATTACAAGATTGCAAGGGTGTGGTAATCAGAAATTTTACAACGTGCCAAAGACGTTCTCTTTACACATATGTTAGTGCCCTCACATGATGTGAATATCATATTACATCATATCATAAAGCATTTATAAAAATATGAACGCTCTCTGCTTCAGCTCCTCCCCCCCCCCCCCCCTTCATCGCACTCATATATTCAATCAATGATGCATGAGGGAACCTGTCAGAGAAAGATTGTTCGAAACCGTTATCACTGTTCTAAAAATGTTAACTATGCAATAAGTGAACATATCTGTATGTCCATGTGCACCACGCTCATGCGTTCTTTTCTGATGGGAAAAAATAAATCTTCATAATAATAGGCAGCTGCTGAACAACACCGAACTACTTGGCATTGAGATTCACACGTTCTCGGGCCTGGTCTCAGATCTCCTCTGCTTTCACAGCTCATTTGACGAAAAAATAGACCAGGCTTTACACTGAAGTATCAGCGCAAGTCCTCTTTCCATGAGAACGAACGGGAATTTATTTTGCTCTCAACAAGTAGCCTAAAGTTTTCAGACATGAAGCTCCCTGTTGGCTTCTGAATTGTGTGGATTTTTTTTTTTGTTGCTTTGACTACAACATTTACAGTTCGTACAAGAAGACGTGTTTTGAGGTAGATTGCCGTCGCCTCTCTCCCTGGCAACACGTATAATCGAGCTGGTAAGTGGAGTCATTAACGTTTGATTATCGTGGAAGTTGGCTGCCCTAAATGCATGCAATCATTACGTTAATACTGAAAAATTCTACTGTGTCGCTAGAACAATTTTAAATCGCAAATCGAAAGCATTAGGTATTCCACAACAGTGTGTTAGATTGTACGATTGAATGAATGAGCAAAGCGAAAGTAGACATTGATGAAGTACTGTTTATTCATTCATACATTCACACTGAATGACTCAAACTATTTGTCATGCTTATGCACAGAATATACTCTACTCATACGAATGAAAACTTGCTGTATAGTGAAACGCCTGCAATAAAAGCGAATTGCGGGGTAAATAATTTCAGCATTATTATAGGCATATAGCTGATGTCATTATACGCAAAAACGATAACGTGCGATGACAAACGTCTATGCTGTTAATTTCATGGCTGTAATCTAAAAAGATTATTCAAAATCACTTTTGTACCGGCTCAATTCAATGAAGGATCTTCAATCCCATTTGGCACGTCCAACGGTAATGCTGGAATAGACCATTTACAGTCTGGTAAAATTAGTCGTTACAACACGCGTGGCGCAGATTTACAGTTCTCAAGGCAATAATCACAGCACGTGCAGTGGTCCCTTTAAACAACCAAACCGTTTCCACAAATGCATGCAATACAAACTTCGCAAACTTGCTTCCCGTTTTACCTCCCCCTGCTCGCTGGCTGAATCCATTTCTATGTAGGCAAGTGCGTGGCCAGTGTTCTCTTTTAAAAGGCGGTCGAGATTCAAAGGGAAAGGATCTGTTTTGGGGGGGGAGACAAGTACAGTGTTATTAGTCTGTCGCTCGTGCTGGATAACGCATACAAACTTGGATTACTGCAGTTTGACACTTTAGCGCATCGCTGACGTTTGATCACAGTCCTTTTAACTGGTCGTTTTACTGCATCTCCCCCAGACAGATGAGCTGGAGTAGTGATATACTTTACTTGGTGAGTCCTTTGGTGTTGTTTTAATGTTAGTCCTTTGCATGCTTGCTGTAGCCTACACGCTGTGTCCCCGTGTTAGATCATTTTTCACTTTTCTCCTTGCACGTACCGTGCCGTAGAAATCAGCAAGGCTTAATTGATGAGGTGGAACTGCAGTTACCTGGGGAGTACAAATTTGTTGCATACAGTGACCTTATCAGTACAATGATAAGCCTGACAGTATGTTCCTTACATCCGTACATTACATTTTCCCAGTATGTCCCACGCTTTGTTTTCATTTGAAGGAATATCTGTGTGCTGAAACTGTCTTCGGGAAACTAGGTAAATGCAACTCGCTGAAAAGAAATAATTAATTACCTGATTGATACACGTTCTGCTTGCTGTCATAAAAAAATCCTTGCTGTCATAAAATCAACTATGATACTGGCCAACTCAAAAGAGCTAACAGTTTTCTGCAGAGGTTTCTCTGTGGACGTCATGCGTGCTTGGCGAGGCCAGGAAGCCCTCATAGCTCGTGGGGAGAACAGTGAATTACACTGAATTAAAAAGAAATGTTGATACTTTTTCCATTTTCATCACATTTTAGCCATGTGCGAATCTACTATAATCGTGCTCGGGGCTGCACCAACGCCAACTCAAAATGAAAAAAAAAAGTATGTACACATTTGACTCAGTGCAACCATACACCATGATTTAGAAACTTAGAAAACTTGTCAGGCGTGAATCAATCCATAGCCACATTCACTTTAGCGTTTTTAACGATCTTTAGGAACGCGACCATTGTTTTAAAGACAGCGATTGACAAGGACATTCACTGTCAGTTGGTTTAGTTTTGCTGAATGCATCCCGTGACCAAAAAACTACAATGTCAAAACGGCATTTGGGATTGAAACGCTGGTAATTAGTAGGGGGAACACTGTTACGGGGTAAGTTTTAAAGCATTATCCTACAGCAGGTGCATGTTACCAGAAATTCTTATGTTGCCCTGTGTGCACCGTTACCACAGACAGCAGGAGACATCATGTACAAGATCGATCTCGGCTATCCTGTACACGTTGTGCACTCAAAACGCCTTCGCGTATCACGTGACAGACAATCGGTAAAATTCTGGTTATGGCATTTTCAAGGAAATTCCACTGTTTGCCACTAGGTGGTGCTTTCAGAGAGATTTTACCTCATGGAAATTTACACAGTGGCTTTCGCCAGTTGGTTAATTGTTTTAGGGTTAGTTGATACGTATTTTGCAGATATCACGAATCTTTAATTCACTTCGTTAGGCGTTATGTTGTGTCTTATCTTTGGAATGACGAAACGTTTTCTCCATAGTGCACAATACTCTGGTATGTGCAGAAAGGTGTTAAGAGACACTGGTACAACAACAGACAGTACAGTTTGCGTTATGGTCTTGCATTGAAAGATCAGTACAAAGGCTTCTGTCTTGGCATTTTCAGTTCAGGCAAATAATCCTTTTTATGGGAATTGCAGGCTCTCAAGTCATGAATAATTAAACAAGGACAAATGTTAATTTTTTGATCAGCGATGATGATAATGTAACAAATGTAATTACACAGAATCTATCAAGCCATTCCCCATGTCCAGCTGTCGTGCACACTGTCTATGAATTTCAGTTTTGAAGATTTATGCGTTAGTGCGGGCTCTACTGCTTGGTGTCAGCCTTTTGTCAGTAGGAAAGGAATGGCCACAAACCTTCCAACTATTTCAATTCAAAACCAAAATAGAAACAAAACACACAGCACTCAACCATTGATATTACATCTCCATCCCCAACAGTCTCCCACTGTCCAATGGCCATGAGATTGAGCTTACCAATGTCAATGTCTGTTGGCTGGGACTGTTCAGGAATTAGCCTAACAGTGCAAAAATGAAGAGATTTTGATATAGATAGATAGATAGATAGATAGATAGATACTTTAATCATCCCCTGGGGGAAATTCAGGTGTCCAGTAGCTCATGTGAGGTAGATTACAGACAATACAAGCATTATTGCACAGACAATACAAACATTACAAACATTGCAAACATAATTGCACAGTCCAATAGATGATGGTGGTGGGTGTGGAGGGAGGGAGAGAGAGAGAGCCATTAGCTGTTGGCTCTTGGCTATTGGCCATAGGCTAATGTGTTGTACAGCCTGATGGCAGTGGGGACAAAGGACCTCCTGAACCGTGCAGTCCTGCAGCGCAGCGAGGTGGGCCGTCCGCTGCAGCTGCTTCTCTGGCCTGCCAGGATGCTGTGGAGGGGGTGATTGTTATTGTCCAGGATGGCCTGCACCTTACTCCGTGTGCATCTCTCCACCACAGTCTCCAGCGAGTCCAACCTCCTGCCAAGCGCTTAGCCAGCCTTTTTCACCAGCTTGTCCAGCCGCCTAGTGTCCTTGTTTTTCATGCTGCCTCCCCAGCAGACCGCAGCATAGGATTAGTGATAGGATTAGTGATTGGCGTTCAGGGTCCCGTGTGGCAGCGGTTGTGTTTCCCTCCATTTTAGGATGACGCACCGCCCATCACGCGGAAGAACTGCACGATGCTTCAGTGAATTTGCTCCTGAGCAGGACGAGGGGAATATTCACACCTAGGTGTGAACTTCAGAGTTCTGATGACAGCTGCGGCGCGTGAGAGGCGAGGATGATGCGCTTGCTTTAGCGCTGAGTGGCGACGCTCTGATCTCACCGGGGCTTCTCAGAGTGTACGAGGGCGTGCATCCAAATCATTGTCTGACTGAAGCAAGATGATTCACCATCTCCGACGCCTGGTCACTTTCTTCTGCTGTCAGTTTTGAGCCGCTACGCAGCGCGCATTTAATGAAACGCTTCAGACTGATGTGGAAATGACTTGACGCCCCTTATAATTCAGTAAGGAGCCCTAAAACAATTCACGATTCATGGGCAGCAATGTAGTGTCGCAGCAAGACGCCGGGCTCACAACCCAGAAGTTTCTGGTTTGATTCCCAGGTGGGGCACTGCTGTTGTACCCCGGGGCAAGGTACTCAACCTGAATTGTCTCAGTAAATATCCAGCTGTATAAATGGATAACATTTAAACTTTGTGAGGCATGTAAGTCGCAGAGAATGTCTGTCGAAATATAATGTAGTCAGAAATGGGCAAAAATACATCATATTGTGTTTTAATTCAAAATGCAAAATAGCCTGAAGGCAGCTTAAATGTGTCAAAATAAACTGCAAAATACTGGTTTCAAAATGTTTCAAAAATCTTTTTTGAATACAAAAATACATTTCCTGGGAGGCATCAAATATGCATGTACATGGAAACTGGAAACTGTATGTTGATGTGGAAACTGGAAAATTTTACATAACTGTAACATAATTCTGAAAGGGAAGTATCAAGTGAGAATGTATACAGTGGTGTTTAAGAGCAGCAATAGCTATTTAGCTAGCTAGAAACGATGGCGACGTAGCCCAATTCAATTGCTTACGTTAGCTAGTTATCCAATAAGTATGAGAAGAAAATTACTGCACTTTGAAATGAAATGCTCAATGTCAAATATCAACAACGTGGCACGAGCCTTTCACAAGTTAAAAGGTGGCAAATAAATGTTAACTTGCTAGTTAGTTATGCCTCTCACCTTGATAGATTCATAGCCTCATTCGTGACCTTCTAGCAAGCTAATGTTTTCAGCACATACTCATTTCTGGGGGTAGTGTTTCTGCTTCAAAAATGAGTCACGTTACTGCATGACACAACACAAGTGGATGAACATATTGGGTGCACAGAGATGAAGTAAAGGAGGGGGAGATTAATATTTCGGTGCATCCACCCTCATGTGGTCTGTACCTGTGTTTGTTTGATTGTCAAAGAGACTTCATAGAAAAATCAAAGGTCTGTCATGGGGGGGGGGGGGACGAGAGGGAGATCAGGAAGTAATTTGAGTATTTTGAAAAAGCAAAAGTACTTTTTTCTGAAGTATCACGATACAAACTACATCAAGATTTTTCCAATCAAGTTGAGTACAAATTACAAAATACAGAAAGGTATATGTCAAATACATGTAATAGAAATACTGCCCATCCCTGAATGTGATGTAATGTCATGCAACATATCTTTCCAGGACAGTCATTGGCATTTCACACACTGCCTCCACCGTCAGCACATGACTTTGGTTTTAGTTCTGTCCCAGGGCTTGTGTGCTTTTCACCCTGCAATGACGCTTGCTTGGACCAACCTACGGACCCCCCCAGGAAATCCAGACACACACACAAGAACTGCGGTGGTCACAAACAAACCATAGTGGACAAACTTCAGTTGTGGGGGGGGGGGGGGGGGGGGGGGTGTCTGCGTGAGAGACAAGCCTTCTCAGAGCTCATTCCCCCAGCAACGCAGGATCAGCTCACTCCCTGGAGGAAGGACAGAGAAGGGGAGACTGGGAAAGAAACGCTGAGTTGAGAAATGGCTCAGTGGGATACCTTTAGGCAAAGTCAACGCTCCATATTACAGCGTGGAGTCAGCAGTGGGAAAACACCCAGGGAATACGAAACACCTCCTTTTCTAAAGCACTGTGTATTTGCTGACAATCACAAAAAATGGAACACGTTTCCCCTGAAATATTTATTCTGTTGCACCCTTCAAGTGTGCTTTGTAAAAATGTAAATGCCGTATCGACCAGCTGAATTGTAGTTATCGGTGAAACAATATTAAAGGTGATTGATTTGTCCCAATGGGAACCTTTTAATCTCATGTGGTGGCAGCATTGAGCGTAATAGTAGCACCCAGGGGAGGGAATGTAAGTGTGACTGAGAACATCTGCTCTGCTGTAGCTCTCTGTCACGGTGTCATTGTGTCATAGTGATAAGATGTGATGATTTCAAGATCTGGGATGTGCCCCTGCTGATATGTTTATCTAATGTCCCGTAATGTTGTAAATGTAACTAAAGGTAACATTTAAATTTGTACTGACGGTCAAAATTAATGTGAAACTGGCCCCAATTAATTGAATTGTATTGTTGAATTCTCAGCTTCCCCCCTGTAAAACTCTCTGCTGGTGTTACTATTTCTGAAGCAAGGAAGAAAGATTAGGTAGATATGTGATTGTCTGGAACAGAAGAGAAATGTGAAGAAGTGCCCTATTCTTAGTGTAAAGACAGGAGGATTCACTCATTTCAGAAGAGGTGGGCTCTGCTGCTATAGATCCTCAAAAAAATGGTTTGATTGAGTAGCTTTCAGCTACATGGGCAATAGCATAAGGACACGCTCAGTTAAAGTGGTGATGGGAGTAGAGTTTAAGCTCATTAGTGTTATCACTAGAGGAGCTTGGTAGGGGCCCATTCCTGCCTTGCCTTTCAGTGGGTGGCGATGCAGCCACACTGTGGAGTGGAACACCAGCCTTTGGCCTTTGGCTCCAGTCTCTGGCAATTAAACCCCTTCATGTCCTCCATTTCCTCCAAAAACCATGCAATATTATTACCAGGGCATTTATCTGCTTAGCAGACACACACCATGCAGGGGAACTCACAAAGGTGACATATTACACACATATATTTCTTATATATATACAGTCATCCAGTGTGACTGACATTGTTTTTTTACTTGTTATCCATTTCCAGCAGATGGATATTGACAAAAGGAATCCAAATTGTAAGTAATATAGCTAAGATAGCCACTTAACAGCAATACCAAACTGCTACCATGCAGGTGTGTATTTCCTGAAGCAGCTCAGACTGAGTGCCTTTCTCAGTGTTATGGCAGGAGGGCCTCATGCAAGATTCAAACCTGCATCTGTCTGAATATAAGCACAGCTCCTTTAACCACTTCACCACACTACTTACACAAGTGAAATGATGAATTTATTTAAGTCTGCTATAAAGTGTATACAATTTCTCCAGGCCTGAGCTTTTATCCAGAGCGGTTTAACTTCTATTTCTCGACATTTCCTTCCGCCGTTTCCTTGCAGACTGTTTTGAATTTAAATTAGAATTTGACTTGAATTTTTGATTTGATTTTTTTTTCTTCAAATCAGAGCTACTGCAGAGACCTCTGATAATCACATTCAGAATGTCAAATGGGGCTGGTCTCTGCTAGGTTATAATTTCAGTAGGCTGGGCGCTCCCTGAAGAGATTCTGGCTCTATGGGGAGTCCACATCTGAATGGAAATAAGTTTTCGTGTGGCTTATTTTAAGATTGGGTTAGCGCTACTCTATTTATTTACCTTTTTTGCCACATAAAAGCAGTCACAGTGTAAATTCTGTCCCATAGTTGGCTTTTTAAATGCAGAGATGTTGCTATGGTTACCTCTCTCCCCTGACGAGGGGGAGTGGACATGCCCCGTAATGCTCCATGGAGATATCGGGAAGTGTGCCCGAAATTAAACTTTATCGCCTGCCGCCTTTTAAAGGTGAACAATCACTTTTCGAGCATTTTTGGGTGGTTACCCCAGCAGCATTAAATGGACTGAAGCAATACTCCCTTTGTGAGAAGTGGTATCACAGTGTAATGGAGGCGGCAGAATGAATTTATAGGTCATTAATCAATATAAGAAGTGTCTAATTGTGCTTGCGTTTAACATTTTTTAGGGTCAGCAGTGAGAATTTTCCTTCCTCCGGGTGTATGGAGTTACCTCCAATTCAGGGTCACACATTTAAAAATGCAGATTTAAAGTCATCAAAGATGTTTTGCAGTGCTTGAAAAAAGTTTTTCAACCACAAAGAAGTTGGAAGGATTGATGGAGAACTGAACATTAAACCTTCAGGTTGAGAAATCTGGACCATTTACTAAATGGAACTATACCACCCTGTATAGAATGGTGTCAATAATTGCACCACTGTGGTGCAGCATTCTGCAAATGCAAGAATTATAATGGTAGAATCATAAGAACCTGGCTGAAGTTGGCTGTAGTTGTTGTTGCTTTTATTGTGGCACTTAGTCTATAAAGCTATCAGTCACTGTAGCATTTTGTGACATTTACACTTGTGCAAGTGTTGTCTGACATTTTCTGTTTGTACCCTTGTTCATCTTATATGCACTTGTATGCACCTTTTCTTTGTATGTGTCTCTGGATACCAGCATCAGCCAGATGAATCAATTAATGAACTGTATCAGGCACCTAGCACATAACACTGAAAGTGTGAGACTGGGAGTGTGAGACAAGGGCTTTTGAAAAACTATGCATTTACAACTAAGCAGAGCTTAATACAACAGGTACACGGAAAGGGTGTCATGAAGTCAAACAGATCAAATATTGATACATACTGTGTGGCAATTTCTCTATCCGAACATGACACAATTGCATGGTCGCAGACTGTGGATGAGGACAAAATTCACTCAATAACAAGTACTTAATGTAGAACCTTTTTAATATAGAAAGGTTAATGAAGATTATCTTCAGATAAGAGAGTTAGAGGTTGATTTTTTCTTTCTTTCACAAATGGCATGGACATGTGCTCTCTCTCTCTCACACACACACACACACAATCAAGTTCTCTTGCACATTACACACACCTCTAAAATGTAAGAAATTAAATTAAATGGAAATGGAAATGGAAATTAATGTAATGGAAATGATGTTTCTGTCTGGTTTTCATATGTGCCTGTGGTGTAGCGGTTAGGGAAGTAGGCTTTTTCCAAAAGTTTGCAGGCTAGAACCTTCAGTGGAGCAGTGCTGTAATACCCTGTAATACTTATCCTGAGTTACCTCAGTAAATATCCAGCTGTATAAACTGATGATGTAAAAATGTGAGGTATATTAGTTGTTCTGTGTAATAGCATGAGTGGGGCATATGACTCCATATTTCCTTCATGGTAGTGCCTGAAGTGCTGTCATAAACAGTCAACTTGAAAAAATGAAGGTAACATGCAGGACAATGAAGGGAGTGCAAAGAGAAGTTTGTGCACTCAGATTGGTTTCAGGGGATGTAGTGGAAGTACAGGAAGGTATTTTACACGTTGCTTTGAAAGCACTCTTTACAGCCCCAAGTTTATTCATGTAATCAGAGCACAGTCACATTTCATGAGCTGTACCTTCTTAGGAGTGTTCCCCTTTAGATGTGCTGCTAACATTGTATAATAACCCCACCTTTCTGAAGCATATATAGCCCATTATCAAATTGCTTACAAACAATTTATTAGTTCTTACAACCTGTTTAGAAACTGATATATGAGAGAGAACCTAAAGAACACTGACACCTGTTATAGACTGTGGTGGAAAGTGAAAGAAAATCCATGTAAATTGGTATTCAGTGTAAATTCAATTCCAAAATGAAGGAAAAAAATAAGTTGAGTAAGTGTTCTCCTCAGTAAACAAATAGCTATAAAAGAACTGAAGGCGGTGCAGTGCGAAAATATACAAGAAAGGGCAGAGTAAAAAGGTAGCATCTTGTAAAATGTTCAACAACAGATAGCGATAGCCAAAAATCTCACTCAGAAGCAAATTGCTGAATATGCAAAAAGATATTCGAAGAGCTTACTTGATAATATTGTAGTAGGAATGGGTGCTGTTTTACAGCAGTAAAGATATTGCAGACACACTCAGCATTTACTTTGTTGAGTTTCTCCAGGGAAGAGGTTTCAAACATTCCTACAATTTACAAGAACTGGAGACAAAAAAGTGTGCAAGCCCTGATTGCATACAGCTAAAAAACCTATAGAGCCAGGGGGAACTTACACCATTTGCTTAGCACAGCTCTTTTCTAGAGCTACTTACACAGGTTAAAATGTTATCCATTTATGGAGCTAGATGTTTACTGAGGCATTTTGGGTTAAGTATCTTGCCGTAGGGTACAACAGCAGTGGCCCACCTGGAAATTGGACCTGCAGTCCAATTTGGATTACAAACCTTAGTCCCTATTCCTAGTTACAAATCATTAACCAAACTCTTCATCTATTTTATAGAATCTAAAAACCCGTTGATGACTGGAATTGAAATGAATTGAATGTAATAGACCATCAGACAGCTGGGAGTGTGGTGACGTTCCTACATGAAGAGCTCTGTCTTTAATGCTACATGCAAAAATAATGATATGGAACTGTTGTAGCATTTATTATATTAAGAAAACCCAGGTCGTGCTTACCTGGTCATTGTCCTGTTAACACCACGATCATCTTGAGATATAATATATGAATCTTAGACATACCCTAAACGATTCTTATATTGTGTAAGAATCCAGATGTACAATGTTCACATTTTTTACAGCTGCTGAACAATCTCAGCATTTTAAATTCAGGTTTGGTGTGGGTTGGACTGTGTCTGAGAGCAGTTCTCAGAATAAAATGGCAGTCCACCAAAACCTCTTTGGGCATTAACTCTAACCGGACTCTGACTTAGAGTTGGAAATATGGCATGCATTGTTTCCTGTCCAACACCTGCTTTTGTGCAGGGTTTGTGGAAACTGAATGAGTGGGAATAAAAGTGCTGACTCACCCTTGCTCTCACACCCACATGCACCGAGAGTGTGCGCTTAGTCTTTCAGCACTTGGTGAAGAACTGCATTTCATCTCTCAGGCGTTATTTTGAGTGCTTACGGAGAGTGATTCTGACAAGACAATAAAGGAAACTGCAGCCTTTCTGCACATGCTGACTACACCAAACCGTCCCTGGCAAAAAAAATAGGACAGAGATCTGACACGACCCACTACAAGAAATGGGGTTTACTTTTCATTCCAACATTCAACACTCTGGGGCTAAAAACAGTGTCTGGTAACACCATAAAGACAGCTAGACTCTGAGAAGATAAGTTGGAAACGTGTTTTGTTATTTACCCAAATGTATACATATGAGTTGTAACCTTGAGCGAGGTACTTAATCGTTATTATATTAAAATATCCAGCTTATAGGTCAAAATTAGGTTAGATGTAAGCGGTGTAAGTCTCCCTCAATATGTGCATCTGCTGATCACATTGCATGCAAAATAAAATGCTAATTTGTTGAGTGAAATGTAGTAGTTTGGAACTAGGATTAACAGAGCCCAGCATGATTATTCCTCCTACAGAACGGATTGGAGCTGTAGGCACTCAGTCATTTGTAGAATGCGTGCTTGTCTCAGTAATGAATGCGACTCGGGATGGTTGTGGAAGCAGATGCGGTTTCAGAGATGACATGTCTCAACAGTGTTGCCCGTCGTGTCCTGTTAGAGGCTGTTGAGACTGCCAATGCTGTTTAATTTGTTTACAGTTTCCATCAAGACTGCATATTGGCCTGTGTTTTGTCGTGCCTTATTTTCATTCTCTCTGAAGCTTGCAGGATGCTAAAATCAGCAAACGAAAAGGAGAAAACAGCATCTCTGCAAGTTAATTTACAAGACTTCTTCTGGAGTTTTTTTTTTTTTGTCTTAAAGCTAAGCTGGCTGTTTCATTACATGGTGCTGTGCTATTCTGTGAGAAGGGTTACATCTAAAGATGTACTGTCCCTTGGCATTCTGGGAAAGGTTAGCAGCCCCTGAGTGAGAGCTACAGACACCAGACAAAGACATAGCTTTGCAATTCTGTGAACACAAAACTACCATTTTAATATGCATATATGTATATGTACATATATGTATCATTTTATACAATATGTAATTGAATAAATCAAAGCTAAATATATAATTCGGAGTATCATTTATACATGTTATTAAAAAGGAAGAATAAGAGAAAATGTTGAAGTTGCTTTTTGTTTTTGAATTTTATATTTTTATGTACTTATTGCACTTTCATTTTCTTGTGCTTATGTAAACACAAAACAAAAAATAAATAGTGGAATTAAAGAATAACTAGTAAGTAAATTAGAATGTAAGGACAACCGAAGTGATGATAAAAAATAAGTTGAAAGGGAAAGATTGATCAGTGGTTTTACTTGTTGCTGTTAATAAGTGCAACGACTCTCCATACAATTAACTCCCCTCTCATTTATTCTCATTTAAATACTAATTAGCAACAGCAATTCGGTACAGAACAGCAAGTGGTACTGTTAGCCGCAGCCAGGGAATAACAGGTATTGATATTGTACATCCTCTCAATAACTTATTCATTTATACTTACCAGAAAAAAAGCACATCTGGATTGAGCTGGGATTCTCTAACTGAATTGCTTTGGGCTTTGAGACAGGGAAGGAGGAGGAAGAAGTTTGGGGTCTCAGCTTGTGTCACTCCATTAATACGTTCCACACAAAGGGCTGAGATAATGAGTTTTGTAAACTCTGTTTAATTACTAGTATTTCAGCATAGGTCATTTTGTAGTTCACAGTTATATGTACCAAGCACATTTCCCAAACTGAACACAACCATAGAAAATCCATTTAGAGAACAAGGACAGGCACTGTGCTGTGGTGTCCCAAGAAGGCAATGGGGCAAGTCGCTACCAAGGCAAACCATTAGGTGAGCAAGATGCTGATTGCCAGAATTACGAGGCGTGAGAGACAGTCTGCTCAGGTCCACCGGCCAGACACTAGGTAGACTGAATCTGTTTTGTTTAAGTCATCACCCGGAGTCATCAAGTGAGGACTCATACATGGTTCAGTGAATATTCTGGGAATGACAAATAGCCAAATATAGACATCAGGCATCATTAAGCAGCTCCAGCACTGTCTATTCAAAGGAGACAGTGACAGTACTATTAGTCAGACAAATATAAGAGATGTAGAATCTGTGTACCAGGTGGCGGCCAGACAGAACTTAGCAAGTGGAATGTCCCTGAATGCTGCCTGAGCAGTTAAGAAGCTCCCTATAGAGTCTGCTTGCACCACTGAAGGAGGAGGAGAATTTGATCCAACATATACCTGCCCACAGTCCAGTGGGATAGTTTGGACTTACAATCAATGGTTTCATCCAACCACTGGGGTTCTCAGCTGCCCAGTTCTTTCTGTATAGACAGAGTGCAAACAGGGTACAGGAGAGACAACATTGCATCCTCTTTTGTCAGTTACGCTAGAGCACACCAGGGATGCGGTCCAGTGGGCTGATTAAGGGGAAGCGGGGATAGCTGGGAGAAATGAGAAAGGCTGGGATTGGACATAAGGTCACACCCCTGCAGGCATCTACAGTGCTCCTCATCAACAGATTGGCTGTAATTCATTACCTCTCCTAGCTGCTGTTGTGACCAAAAGGAAGGCTGTTGGAGCTGAAACTAACTTCAGCTCCACAGAGCCTGTGACTCAAACGGGCTACTTGACAGCTTTCAATAATTGGTTCAGGTCATGGTGGAGCCCCCTGGAGCCTGATCTGGTGAGCTCTTTAGAGAAACTGTGTAATTAGGCAGGTGATGTATGAGTAGCACGAGTGGGGGGGTTTAATGGTCGCCACAAGAGCTTTGAGTGTTCCTGGTGATTTTCCTCCATGAACCAGCTTTAGGAACAGAAGAATCATAAGGGCAGCACAGAATAAGTGAGCTTTGCATCTTGTCCAACACTAAGAGTGGAACAATGATCATTTAAAGGAGTGTGTGGTCCAAGACTGGGAGAGTCCCACAGTCGACTGGTGTATATTTCTTAGCTCCAGTCCATTAGTGTGATATGAAGCCTGTGCAGGGCTACCAACAGCTGCTGGTCCCTCTGACCTTCATGTGTTACACCCCAGCTTTGTGGAGACACATGAGTTGTTATGCCGGTTGTTGGCATCACAACACCTCTCCGCCGTGACATTCTGTTTGTGTTCTCTCCAACGAATGGGATGTCTGTAGTTTCTAAGGCACTCAGAACCACAAATCACACAGTGGACAAAGGGCTAAAGCCAAGAGACAACTCTTCACTGGGGGCTTGGACAGAGGCACCACCTGTGCTTGTCAGCACATCCGCTTGATGCCTTGCTTGTATTGTGTTTCTGACTTCCTGTCTGTCAGTGTGGGCGTGTCTTTTGTTTGTTCTTTGCGTGTATGTGCTTTTGTTTTTGTTTACAGAACATCGTCCCACCTCCCGTCCCGCCTATCTGCCCTTCTGCCACACCCACCACCTGAAGCCCATCCTGCACACCTGTTCCCTGTTAACCACCACCAGCCTGTGTATTTATACCCCGCTATCTTCTTTGTTTCTCAGCCAGTTTCGTCTCAGTGTATTTGTCTGTTTTGTTACTGCCTGTTAGTATCTGCTTGGTCTGGTTTTTGACTTTCTACCTGTATTTTTATTTATTTTTTTTTTTTGGATTTTAAACTTGCCTTGGTTTTTGGATTTCTGCCTGTGGAGTTTCTGGTTTCGACTCAGACTGTTTTATTACTACTGCTTTTGGCTTGTCGGCAAATAAACACCTGGTCTGGCATTCCGCTCTGCGCCTGGGTCCTTCCACCTGAAAGCTTGACAGTTCTGCCGTGGCAATGACACTGAGGAGGTGGAGATGTGTGTGTGTCTTTGAGCACTGGGACTGGGACGAAAGTGAAAGGCCAGGCTTTGAGCGTACACCACCTTTCTGGACTCAGAAACAGTAATGACATCATATAAGGGACTACTGCAAACATTAGGAATGTAAGCAAGGTTGCTGGTCATCTTGGCGCGGTTCCCACACCTGCTGGCTCCAAACAGGGTACTGCCAATCTGCTGTGTCAGACTCCAGGCCTGGTGAGGCTGTGCTGGCAGTTGAGCACTGCACTCGCCTTGGCGTGCCCTTCAAACCCTGAGCACAGATGTGGGCATCTTGAGCTCACTGTGGCATATTCCTAAACACAGTCAGGGGGTCCAGTGGGAGCTCAAGCAGTGATGTGTTTTGACAACACAGAAGCAAAGGTGGTGCCTCTGTGGCCTCAGAGGAACCATCTTCTCACCAGACATCTTGACCTGTACTTTTGAAACGTGGAGCAGGGGTGAATATGCTCGCTGCAGCTCCCCTGTCAGCTCAGATTCAAGCTGCGATGTGTTGGTAAAATGCCACCACAGAGCCTATAGAGAAGCATGTGCCCAAGGTGATGTTGTCATGCAGGTGCTTCGTAAGTGTCACAAACCTCAGCTCATTTGTGATAAATAATGTCTAACAGAGGCCATCATCCTACACCAGAAACACTCGCCTTCACTGATTTGCATGGGTCTGTGGGTTAGCCTATGAGGCTACTGAATGTAGTGTATGCAAAATGTGTGATTATAACCCTGCAGTGTGAGAGTAGTGTATGTGTATAACTCTGTAGTGTATGCATATAACAAGGTGATTTTGAAAATATGAAGTTATCTTTTAAATTGAAATCACAGCTCAATCCTGCTTTCAGTCACATCCTAACTTTCTCACTACATCTTCCTCTACTCCTATCTCCCCTATACCCCCTTTCTTTTACCCTTCTCTCTTTCTTCTGTTTTTCAGCTCACGATCCCTCTTTCTTTCCTAACCCCTCCTCCCCTTCCTCTCTGCTTGTGATGAGGAGCTGGGGTGAAATAGTGTGATTTCTGGGACAGGTCTGTGTTCTGATTGTGGTTGCTGGATGTACTTTATGTGATGTGTTTGTGGTTGTCGTATGAAGTACCTTTGTGGTTATTTTTGGAAAACTTTGAAAACAGTCTTCCCCCCTCTCTCCCTCTCTCTTTCCATCCTCACCCTCCCCTTCTCTGTCTCTCTCCCTCTCTCTTTCCATCCCCCCCCTCTCTCTCTTTCTGTGGTCTCCAGCTCTCCCCTGCAGATGCGCAGTGCTCCTCCCTCGGCCCTGTGGAGAAGTGAGCAGAGCTCCGCCCATGGCTCCGGCTGCGGGGCACCGCCCTTCCCTCTCTCTGATTGGCCTGCAGGGTGTGCTGTTCCTGCTTGTGGGGGGTGTGGCCAGCAGAGGCCCTGCCTTGGCTCCAGAGTCACCGTGTCACCGAGTGGAGCATCCGGTCATCTCCCACGCAGGTGAGCTGGCACCTGGCCACTGGGCAGAGGTGTCTAAGCGCCGGGGAGAGGCATTTTAAAAAAGACTAATAATACTTGCTTAAACTCTGAATGCAAAGTCAAGGGCAAAGAGCAACAACAGGTTGAGGAATCGGGTTAGTAGACTAGTCTTCAGGCTGGGTTGTTATCACACAGACCTTGGAGAGTGTGTGTCGATGTTCCAACATATGATCTAAGTCTGCATGCCTAAAGTTTGTGAATTGTTTTTCAAAGTCATGGTCAGGACACATGGGGCGCATTGGGTCACCAAACCAAATTGTAGAAAGGCAGTGTAGATCCACGTATCTCAAGAGTAAAATTACCATTCTATTTGCAGGATACCATGTAGCCACATGGGGCAATTACAGAAACTTGTTCTGATGATACTGATCATAATTATAATGTACTTATTGAGAACCTTACTGATATTGAGAAGCCTGCTGATGATAATAATAGGTCTGATTGCACTGCAATTACTGAGAAAGTGAATTTGTTCTGATACTACTACACTTTTTTAAAAAAATGAATTTGTTTTGATAATACTGATCATAACACTGTATTCAAGGAGAAATTAAAACGGGATGTTCAGACTGTCTGATTGCATACTTAGTGCCTTTTGGCTTGCTTCTATGGTTATATTTAAACACGTGGGTCACCTGAAAAGTTTGAAAAACACTGCCTTTGTGGGTGGGGAAGACTGCTTGACATCAAGAAATGAAGGCCACACCTCCTCTACCCATGGGGGTAATGGGGTCTGCTGAACAATATATGGGTACAACAACAGACAGAGAGATACAGAAGAAGCAAGTGGAGGGTTGGGGAACATTGTAGGTCCATGCAGGGAGTGAGGGTGAATAACTGCATCAGAGGCCATCCACGTTACAACCATTCAGTTAATAAACTGATGGACACAATGTAAAATTCAAACAGAACCTGTAAAAATATATGACTGCTGCTGCTGAAGAATCCTAGGAGTACTGAAATGCCTAAATACAGCACGTTTTATTTGCTGTTCTGGACACTTTACCCTTACTGTTCAGCTATATAGGATATACAATGTGGATGCAGTTACAGATCTTTAAAGAGAGCCTCAGGCTTTACTGATGCTAATAGAAGCCTCCCATTCACAATACTGTGGGCACTTACCAGGCCTCAGCCTCATCAAAATGGGCTTCCCACTATTTGTTATTCTGTTAGCAATGTTAACTTCCATTGTAGAATGCAAAAGAGACAAACACTGAATTTGAAATTGAGTGTTTCTCTTCACTCAGCTACAGTTGGTTGAATGAAAGAAGGGTGGAGCTATTAGGCATAAGTTCATTGCAGCTCAATCAGAATTTCTATGAATACAAAATGTGCATATGTGTGGCAGTGTTGTGAAGCTTGTTTTTTTCTTTTACACCTTTTTAAATAAAAGGTTAGAGTAGGGGTGTTAGGGATTTTCCACATCTCATAACCTTTTAAAACTGGTTTTTACTCTGAGACTAGGAGTCGTGCACATTTTTTGGATTTCTGCCTGTGGCATTTGGTGAACTGCTTCTTGTAGCCTAGACCTCTCTCTGTTTTTATCAATGGATCAGATTAGTTGCACTGGTGCCCACAGCTCAAAGCGGCTAAGCATTTGGATAGAATGAAAGCCTGGCATCATGTAGCCATGATGCTAACACATTTACCCCTTTGGCTTATTTCTGAGCAGGGAACAAATTTTTGCAGTCCTTTATAGTTTTGTAAGGAGATGCCCGTAACCAAGATGACTGCCACAGATTGTGCTCAGCACACTGGCCATTTTTACAGCTAGACTTTTACTGATGAGGTACCTTCCTCAAGTGTAAAATGGTGAGAGCACCCACAGATTTGGAGTTTTCAGATTTTTGGATGAAACTTTACTTTTCCAACCACTAGACTGTACTGTCACCACTCTGGGGAAGAGTGCTCACATGTCTTAATATGAGTGAGACTTAAGTGTCCACATAGATATGCAAAAAAAGTCACAGCATATTTACTTTTTGCATGTGTACAGAAATCCCTTGCCTTGATTTATACATTCATGAAATTATTATGCACCGAATATCATCAGATGAGGATTTTGGAATGCATTCCTTGGTGTACGGATTTAAATTCTCCTCCTTCATGCACTAATTTGTTATGCATGTCTTACTTCCCGATTTTATTCCGTAAAGAAATGTTTTCCTCCTCAAGTAACGCAGATGCAATTTCGAGCGGTCGCTATCGGCCTGTTCAGATGTTCCCGTGGATTAGCGCAGGTGAGCGGGAAGCCCGGGGGGGGGGGTCGCTGTCGACATCACCCGCTACCTGTAAACAAGCAAGACAATTAGACCTCGGTCGGAGAAATTAATTAGCCATCAAGGTGTTTCGCCTGTGATAAGGCAGCCGGCGGAGGCCGTCGCCAAGTGATGGATGGCGCACCGCTAATGACAGTGACACATGCTCCGGGTGATGTGAAAGTTCTTAATTAAATAAAGTCCTGGGTAAAAGTGATCTTTTAATGGTGCACAAGAACCAGGTTTTCAGACTCTGAGACTTGGGGATGCAGGTGCAATTTTTGGAGTGAAGGTGTGCGTTTGAATCACAGTGTTTTCTAAGAAAGATCTGCTCATAACGTAAAACATTTGACCAAAGTCGTATGGTTAAAGCAGTGGTCACAGAGGTGACATGACTTTGTGGTCTTGAATTCTCTAGGCAATGGATAAAATAACATGTCCACTTGACACTCATTGTTGACTCCTCAACTATTAGTTCATAGGGAAAAATGTCTCATAGAGTCTCACAAGACATGCCTGTGTCAAGTGAAAACTCACTGTTACTGATAACTGTTTGGGCTTGTTTTATACTTTAACATACAGGGCATTTATCAAACATAATGTGTTAGATTGATTTGTAGTGGTTAAAAAACAGAGGCTTCTAATCCCAGGGAAACCATTTGATTGGATAGCAAGCATTTATAATTCAGACTTGCAAGGGCCATTGGCTCAGGCTGTGCTTGATATGGCCAGTTAAACACTTTCCTCTGAGTACACTTCCCTACCTGGTGACTACACATGAAATACTCATAAGCCTATAATAGAAATTTGGGTTAATATAATTTTATGAGTAATAAAGAGACAGCCTTAAGCCTGCTATCCACTGAGTTCAGCTACAAATAGAGTACAGGTGGAGGTGATTTATGAGCCTTGGGGAATGCTGTTTGAAGTTAGGAAAAAAAAAAAAACAGACAGGTAACATCTCATTTACAATTGGCACTTCTGGTGGGCGATAGACCTGACATAAAACAATAAAAAGATGACAGTCAATATGCAAAAACTTTAAAATTAAATTGCAGATTCCCAACTAGCTATATAGCTCTGTGTCTTATAAGGGGTTTTGTAAATGCTGTGAAATTGCTGTTTGATATAGCTTTGAGTTAGCTGACCACTCCAATCACTGGGCAACTTAAAACTAACTCATATCATTCATAATATGGCCTTTAGGACGTTGAAACAAACATTTTCACTTCAAGATAGTTAGAGGCAATCGTGCACTGTACTGTAGACAACACTCTCTGTGGTGACCACAGTTTACACAGTGCTGTGTTCTATAGTGTGAAAACAAGCATACAAATACACAGGATATAGGGGTGATCAAGTGTTTCAGAAGAGATGCTACTATTGCTTAAGTCTAAACCTGTTTTTGGGTGCAAAGTAAGAGATCCCACAGTGATTTTAGATTTTTAGGAGGGGTGGCAGGCAGGCTGGGGAACGTGTATGTCCTTTGCAGGGCGAGGGAGGTTCCTGTATGCACCGCAAGCTTTCTTATTGATGAAAAATGACCCTGTTGCTCACACTGCAAAATTAATCCCAAACTTTGTTTCCCCTGCTGAATTCTAGGATAGAGCCATTGCTGTATCCCAACAGAAAAAGGTATTCAAGCAACCATACGTATAATTTGCTGTAATTTGCAATTTGATAAACTTTCTGCCTAAATTAACAAATGTTTAGGCAGTAAATATTTGTAAGTGTAATTATTTTGTTAGATAGAGTTTGAATTATCACGTACAAACCCCAGCAGTTAAGGTCCTTAATGATTACAGTTTGGCAGTTTTTAATTAATGATAACGGTGTAGGATACTATCAGTAAGCTTTGGCAGGAGACTAAAAGATAGTGAATTGTTTCGTATTGCTTTGTCTGTGGTTCAGTTATGTGCCTATAGATTTTCTGCTCTGACAAATTTAGGCCTAATCCTTTACAAGTTTGCTATGATATATTAAGGCAATTTCAGTTGACTCAGTGACTAATATGTGTGGAAACTATAAAATTGGAAGGTGAGGTGAATTTCTGGAATTTTCTCTCTGGTTGCATTTATGTTTTTGCTGTTTTTTTCCATCCTGTGCAACTCTCTGTTGGAATTTCTAATTGCACTTTAGGCTTGTCTCACCCCAGCAACCTCTGCAGTCATGCACTGAGGAAAGAGGAGTGAAATCCTCTGATAAACTCACACACAGCCAATGGTTATGTTTAACACTTCAAGCCCCATGATGCACCACAGCGAAGTGGGCACTACTCCCACTGAGGTCATCTGAGCAACTCGCAAGTGGCTGATGAGCCATCGCCTGAGATCGGTGAGCTGAGGAGACCCTTCCAAGCAAGCCCACTCCCCACCATGGCAGAATGAAGCCATCTTGTTCCACTGCTATCATCTGATGTCACGGCTGGGACCAAACTCAGACCATAGACGCTAACATGCTTTTCATCATGTTACAGTATTTATCAAGGCTAGCTTGTGTCTCTGATTTTTCACATGTTATCCATTTGCACAGCAAGACAGTTTACTAAAGCAATTTAAGTTCCATTCTCAAGGCTACAACAACTATGCCTCTCTGAGGATTCAAACCTGCACCCTTACTATTACCGGTACTGAACCATTGTGCCACACTAGTGACATTTAGAAAAATGACAATAGTATGTGTCTTAAAACCATTTTAAATATCTTATCTTGCTAAATGGGTAAATTTTCTGTCAAGAGGGTTTTGGAGAAGAAAGCAGGGATTCTGACTGGGTAACAAAAATGGCTTTCAAGCCACAGCGACAAGTGAAAGAGACACATCTCCTCTCATCCACCACCAAAAGTCTTCGATGCCCCCCCCCCCCACCCCCAGCAATGGGTTGGTATGGCCCGGCGCCAAGGTGAGACAGTGTCAGAGCTGCTGTCAGAGTGCCTGGTAGCGACCGGCGTGTGAGCTTTTCCCCTGGGGGAGAGGCAGGAGGATGCGGCAATGACAGCCTGGCCTGTGTGCTCTGCGTTAGATAGGGTTTAATCAGCTCTCCCAGGCCACACACATTCCCTGCCAGTTCAGCTCCATTAACTTCTCAACCTCTCACTGCCTGTCTGACTCTCTCTTTCTCGCTCTCTCTCTCATTCTCTTTCTTTCTCTCTGTCTCTCTCTCTCTCTCTGTCTCTCTCTCTCTCTCTCTCTCTCTCTCTCTCTCTCTCTCTCTCCATCTCCTGTTGCAGAAGTCGAGCCATGGATCCATAGGTTCAGGGCAGAAGGCACGGTGGACTATTCCCAGCTGACCTTTGACCCCGGACACGAGGAGCTGATTGTAGGAGCCAGGTGACTAGTGCCCCTCTCTCTTTGCAAAATGTGATATTGATTTCTGAAATTTGAGTGCCCTGAAATTTCCCACAGTTATTTTCATTGTACTTTTGTTTTTTTCACCTTGATAAAGTGCTCATAACATTTTATAATGGATATAACTTTGTCTTGTTTACACGTGTCAGAGCTGTGATAATTCAACACTGCAGAAATCCAGTTGAATCAGTTTTCCTGATAAACCTTGCCTGAAAAGGTTGCTTTCATAATCAGCTAAGAGTAAGTTCCCTGCAGGTCACACAAGTTGTTAAACAGTAATTCAGATGAAATATGTGAAAGGTTTGTGCATGTGTTATAATTCTTTAAGGGATTCCCTTCATCGTCCCAGCTTTAGAAATATGAGTGTACAGTACCTACAAAAGAAATTCAGACTTCATTCATTCTGTTTTG
Source organism: Megalops cyprinoides (assembly GCF_013368585.1). Lineage (NCBI taxonomy): Eukaryota > Metazoa > Chordata > Actinopteri > Elopiformes > Megalopidae > Megalops > Megalops cyprinoides. Next base: position 18,551,162 of record NC_050606.1, read on the forward strand.
CAAAGTCATCATCAAAGCTGATGCAATGAGTACCCAGAGGTTGTTGCTGTTATTAATATTTATGATGTGTGACCAGAAAGAAGCTACATATGTATAAGCAACCAAAAGCCACTCGATTTTACTCCACTTTGATGAGTGGATTTCAGTGTAGTCGTGTATGCCATGTCCTTGACCAGCTCCATTGCCTTATTTACACTTGATAGAAGACGACTGGAAGGATTTCTGGATGCCTACCATGTCAATGCCTGCTAAAACAGGCAGATTTTTTCCCTCAGTAGTAAAGATGAAACCCCTTTTTTATTCATTCTTTAGCCATTTTCGTTTTGTTTTAACAAGAGATAAGGGAAAGCATAAGAGAAGCATTGTGAAAGATGACTACAAGAGTTCAGTCTGTGTATTTTTCCCCTCTGTACTGTCAAGCTTCAAGAAGCACTTTACCAACAGAGAGCCTCCGTTGACAGAAAGGATACATTTAAAAGCTAGTTTTTTTTGCTTGAGAAGCCGAATGAAGTCGATTGTGAAATCTGTCCCCTGACGATAAACTGAAAAAGCATCTTTCATATAAACCTCTTAAAGACAAGCAAAAACATACTTTCAGAATAAAACAGTCACCATTTTGATGACCCTTAATATTAAGTATCATTATAATGTAATCACTTCAAGGTTGAAAAAGTTTGCAACCTCAAAAAGTAACCAAGGCAATCCCAGGTCACAGATTGCTGGAGATGTTTGTGGTTCTCATCCCATTCCTTCTTAATCACATTTGATCATTTATGCTGAATTAATGCTGGCGACCTTGTACTGAAGCATTAATTACTTGAAAATATGTGTCAGATGTGCAGTAGTTAAACAGTAGTTATTATGCATTTACGCTGGAGGATTTCCTGCTTAAAAGCTGGCATGGCTTCCCTCTCCAGGACGGCAGCTGTTTGAATGGTGATGGGCAGAGGGTGGACTTGATGCTAATGGTCTCTGTCGACACCATCAGCTGTAATTTAGCGCTCTCAGCATTGCCCCGCAGCGACGCGGCCCCTTTTCCGCTCTGAGTAATTTTCTCAAAGGGGACTGGCTGACCGCTAAAGATCTCGCAGTTTCAGTCACTCGCTACTAATAGCCTCGGTTGTCAGCGCAGGTTCTATTACAATGAACATGCGAGATATCCGGGATTTTAAGAGAGGGGAAAGCAGAGACAGATTTGAGGGAGACGGCGCTGTAGGACTGGGTAATGTATTTTATATTGAAGTAGAGGGAGGCCAGTGGGGGCAACAGGAGAACATGCTGGGCCTGACTAAATTAACTTTATGAAAAAAACGCTGAAGGGGGAGAAGGGGGGACTTTTAACTGATAAGGGCATTCCATTTGTGTTTCAGTACAATGTCTGTTTCCTGTTTCACAGGGTAAATTGGAGACATTTTTCATTTACGTCAGGGATGGAAATGGAAACGGAAATGACAAAAAAAGCTTTAATACGAAAACTAATCAGAGGAAGGAAGCGTGTGCTTAAATTACTCAGATTTGAGGACAGTGCTCTGCAGTTGCATTGAATGAAGGCCTTTGTGTCATTGGGGTTTAAAAGCTTGTTTTGGCTTATTTGTGGAACGCTGATAAGGTAGATGGGGATGCCTCAGAGCAGAAATGCCTGCTCCTGGTTTCATGAGGAGTTTCAGAGGGGGAGAATGTACACACCTACTGATATACACCAAATACACAGTCCACACCCTCTCTAATCTCCCCATATCTAAGCTTCTGCCCAGGTCTCTAACCAGTTTATAGCCATTTTATCAATGAATGAAGGACTACATATTGAGATGCCTTGTGGGAAATGTAGTGTTGGGACTCATTTAATCTGTCAGGCAGAGGGGTGGAGAAATCAGAGAGGTACATTTCCATCTCCCTAGCAGGCCTATTAGCAATATAGTCCACCAATTTTTGAGTGCATGATTTAATGAAATTCGACTGCTTCATTCATTGATTGGCAATGACATTGTATTGTCCTTCTAAAAATAAAAGAGGAAAGGGTTAAATCATGGCCAGATCTATTTGCAGCTATCATGATGCCAAACTAGTGGTGTAGTGGTAAAAAACAGATGGGTAAATTATACAAAAGTCAGAGGCCAAGATGAGCATTATGGACCAATTGGCTGATTTTTTTGCATTTTGACTTTTTGACTTCTCTTTTTTTGGATGGTGGTAAGGAGATTTCAGGGGGGTACTCTATGGGGAACAGTAGATCTTTTTTATTGGATATTTATTGGATTGGATAGGTAGCAGTATGTCCTGAAAGTTGTTCTGGCAGGGAGTATTGAATTCATTTAAATTTACTCAAGATGTGACCGAAATAGTTCGACTCAATGTACTTCGCAGTAGTTTTACTCGACTCAATATACTTTGAAGTAGTTAAAGCTTTAGCAATGGCACCATAATAATCTAAGTCTAAGAAGCCTTTCTCATTTGAGCACCCCACATGGAGCTAGCTAGCTACATTTTAATTGAACGTTTGTGTACAATGTTCCTGGCTGACTGGATGAAGCATGCTTCTAGTTTCTGGGCTATTGGGACAGTCTGTTTATGTACCAGTTATATAATCCAGTACAATCACGTACCCACACACACACACGCGCACATATGCACACAGGCACATTCACACACACAAACACAGACGCACACACACACACTTACACACAGCCTATATGTATTTCAGTTGCAGGAAAGGCAATCAGAAAGGAAAAAGAGGAGAAATATTGAAAGTGCGTCCATGTCCAATCTCCATAATCTGCAGAAACATCATACATATGTATAATTTTTCTCTCTTTCAGAAACCACCTCTTCAGACTGAGTTTGGAGGACTTGTCATTGATTCAGGTCTGAACTAACTCTCTCTCTCTCCCTCTCTCTCTCAGTTTATTTCTATTCAGATTTGTTTTATTGCGAGGTCCATACACTGTAAGGTATTGTCTAAACAAGTAAGTTGTGAAAAGAAACAGTTAACACAGTAACAATGATAATTCATAAATAATACTGACAGTTTCAGTCCTTTCATATCAATGTGACATGCTGCTAATATGAGGCAGCCATTCCAACTTTGTTATTAATTTGTATTTTGGAGTAGGGAGGAATATTTCAAACCTGTAAACATAAATATCTGCTAATTTTGAGTATTTTTCACTATGTAGGAGGTCATACAGTGGTGTATCCATCAAGCACCACCTCATCTGTCTCACATTGACAACATGACCTTTCGTCCTTTGGCCTACATGTGCTTTTTATATATCAGTCTACGTATCTCAATATAACAGCCAGGCTGTGACCACTGAGCCAGTATTTGGGGTGGATCTATTTCTGCTTAGTATCTCTGACTCCGAAGAAATAATCAGCTAGCATGTAGTCATGTTTAAGGACCTGATAGAAGTCAACTTTCTTTTGTGTTTGTCCCAGTGTTCCACAGAGTGTTTGGTTTGCATCATAGTATTTTGCTTCTATCTCTTTCTCTTCCTCTCTCTCCTCTTTCTCTCTCTCTCCCTCTCTTTCTCTCCTTCTCTGACTGTCTCTCTCTATCTCTGTCTCCTTTTCTCTCTTCTTCTGCTTGTTCTTCCTTGTACTTGTCAGACAAGTAGGACAAGAGGAGATGTTGTAGGTGTACTCTGAAACTACCAATTTGGTTGCAAATTACAGAGGTGCCAGGTTGGCAGAAGTGAAGCTAGTGTCAGCTGACTCACACTTAGAAAAGAATGGATGCTGTGGTGCTACCTCAGACTCTGAAGGTCACATTTACAACCACAGCTTGGATTGGCAAATGCTACACTGGCTCTGCACTCAGTTGTGGGTTGGGTTAGGTGAGTTGGGGTGGCATTACATTAGAATTTAGATTTAAAAATAGTGCAGTCATTTCTGGTGTGATAAAAAAAGATCTGGATTCCTGCATGCTGATTGATTGATTAACAAATCCACTTAAATGAAAAGAAATGCTTTAATGCTTGTGTGGCTTAATACAAAAACTTTAAAAGATCACGTGAAATGCTATCCAAATTATATAGCTGTCAAGGTCCACCAATTTTTGTACATATTTCACATAGTGTCTATGAGAATTTACACTTTGTTTTAATGTGATTATTGAAATATATGCAAATATATGTAAAGGAAAATTCTTTTCAAAGTGTGCTTAAGATGTAATTAAAATATAGGCAGATGGATAGATATCAGATTTAATCTCAATAGCATTGCAGAGTTAAGTCATATTGTTAAAAATAATTCATGTATTCCAGAAAACACCAGGGTCACGTTTATTCACACCTCTGTAATAATTATTTTGCAGATCCTCCCGTGGCGTGGATTGCATTTGTAAAATGTTCCCTGTAGTGTTATGGAAGGCTCTGGCACTTCGAAGGGGAACCTTTTACCATTTCGCCAAACAGAATTCCTCTAGGTCTTTTAGATCTCCTTTCCTGAGTTCAAACCACAAATATTTGATTGAGTTTGGTTATTAGGATTGAGATGGCTAAGTTAGTTTTTTTTTTTTTTTTCCTAAACACAAATTTCACCCTTTTGCGTTAAAGATAATACGGATGTGTGTGTCAGTTTTCATTTAATCAAACCACGAGACAAGCTAACAGGTCAGATCCAGCATGGCGAGTTCAGGTTGCCCCATTCGAATGGTACATTTTGATACTTTGTATCCTGAAACCTAGTTTGTTTTAGAGGTCTCAGACTGTTTTCTTTTAATTTACAGTTTTGGTTTATAGCCTTCTAAATGACTTATTTCACAGTCATGGTGGCAAGACACACTCTTCCTGGCAGGGTTGTTAGCCTTAAATTTCTTGGTACTAGGATGTGGTATTTGGCTTTTTATGAATTCCTTTATGGCCATATCCCAGCCTGTGGAAATCAATGACCGCTTGCCTGCAATTTTCAGAGGGCTGTCTGACCTTACCCGTGTTGAGGTGTGCGACTGATGAATCTCTTCTATGTGATATCTGTTTTTACACTCCAGGTAATACTGTATAGGCCATGGTACAGTTCCAGAAGCTTCCATTGGATTTCCAAAAGGCAGAATGTTGGTCCATATTTGTTTTGTTGGAATTTATTTATAATTTTAGGTAAAGCTCTGACTAAATGTGACTGTTGGGTTTTCTGGGGTAATTCATTATCTGTTAGCTCTGTGCTTTGCTAAAATTTGTATAGGGAACAATTCATAACAAAGCAATGAATCGTATCGAACTCCAGCAAAAACAGCATTGTCTAGCTGCAAGTCATTTCCCTGTCTTTTTGAAGTAGAAATATCAAATGGAACGACCAAAGGAATAATGAATTTTCTTCAGATTTGTTTGCATTTTTATTTCTGGTACTCATTAATATGATGTGACGCTTAAACTTTCATTTACATTGTAGAAAAGCAGGTTTGCTTCCTGGTAAAAGAAAATACAAAACTCCCAACCAAAAATATTTTTATTCTTATGCTGATGCGCATGCCCATGTGTGTTTGTATGGGTATATGTGTGTGTGCATGCATGTTTGCATATGTGTGTGCGTGTGTGTGTGTATATGTATTTGTGTGTGTGTGTGTGTGTGTGCGTGTATTTGCGTGTGTGTGTCTGTGTGTGTGCATGCATGTTTGCATGTGTGTGTGTATGTATTTGTGTGTGTGTGTGTGTGTGTGTGTGTGTGTGTGTGCGTGTGTGTGTGTCTGTGTGTGTGTGTGTGTGTGCGTACATGTTCTTTGTTATTATGAGACCTGTTTGTCTTGATAAAGGGAAATTCCCCAAGCCAAGGTCTTCTACAATGTCTGTAGCTTCCAACTGGCCGTTAGATTGCCTGTCTGTGTCCGTGCTGTGTCCCATCTGCTCCTCTCCCCCCTCTGATGGCCCCTAGCACAGGGATTTAGGGTTCTGATGAGGGCCAGGCACCCAGATCAAAAAGTAAACATTTTTCTGCAGCGCTATTTGTTGCCAGATTTACACTACTTTCACATCAAATAAAAGGCCTGGGCGACCCTTGAAATGACCCCGAAACTTTCTCAAGGGTGCCAACGGTCGTTCTCTGAAGAATCATCTTGGGTTTGCCTTATAGTTATCATTTCTCATGTATATCTCAATGGAGTGTGAAATTCTGATTTTTACTGGAAATAGGGTACATTTTTGGAAAATGTGCCCCAGGGATTTAGCTGGGCAAAGAGGTACACACTTAGTAGTGGAAAGCCCTTAGAAGGCTCATCTTTTAGCGCTTGAGTTGTCCAACCAATGTTTTTTCCCTGGGTTTACTTTTACCCTTGGGAATAGGGTATAGATGTCTTTTAAACACAGACCTCTAAAGGGAAACTGGTGGATCAGCCAGGAAACCTTCTCTTTGTCCTGTCTTATCATGCAGAAAAAAAACCATTTATTTGAAATGCAAGAGTGCCAACTTTATCTCAGATTAATTTCATGTAGAGGTCGTTAGTAAATGATCAGAATGAGTAATCTGAAGAAATTGCAATTCATAGTGATGAAGAGAGAAAACAGGCATCTCTAAGGAAATGTTGGCTTTGCATTTTACTATTAGGATTTTAGATAAGCAAGGCAAAATCTTTATCTGAAAAGGTTTATACTGGCATAGAACAAAATTAATGTCTGTGTTTCTGTTGTTGTTGCTATATTTAATAGGGCTAAAACCTCAAATAACAGCTTAAATTTAACACTGGAATATCACTCTAATTATTTCATATTAGTAAAAATGCCTCATTTTAAATCCAGATTTATGACCTAGCAGCAATAACAATAAATTGCATGTTATTCAGACAAGTAAGAATTCAAAGATATTTTGTGCATAGCAGTAATTTCTCTGGAATGGAGACATTTTACAGCACAATTAGACATGAAATGTTTGAGTCTTAATATAGAAACAAGAAGCACAAGAACCTAAAGAGATAAAGGTGGGAAATCAATGTTTGCCTTACCTGAACAGTGCTGTTAAACCAAATTAAACTTCAATATTTCTGTTTGACTGTGCCAACTCTCTGCAAGATAAACAAAGGAAAAGCAGGCGTGATAAATATGTAGAATCATAATTGTATATTCAAAATGAGGTGTAATATGACCGTCTCCAACCTAGATATTCACCCCCACTCCCATGACCCCACCTGTTGGCTTCCCTTCCTCCACACACGCATACACACTGTACATACACACTATCCCCAGATAGGAGAGGTGGTTTCTGCTCCAGTCTGGCTCTGCAGGTGTTTCTGTCATGGATGTTGAGTCCTGTTCGCCTCAGCTGAATCTGCTGCTGCAGTGCTCGGACTCCCGCTGCCCACGATGGCAGTGACTAGCTGTCCTGGAGGATGCCTGTGTGCTCCCGGACACCTCAGACCATCTCCCTCCGCACCTCTGAGGACTGCATAAGCAGGCTCCGGCCTCCGCGGTCTGCTCAAACCCAGCCCGGAATCCTGGTGCAGTCTGTGGCTCATCGATTGGAGGACGCAGGGCTGTATTGGAATTGCAGACCATGTTGTCTGAAAGAATAAAAATGCACAGACACTACGCGGTGCATTGGGAAGCAGGGATGGCCAGTTAGTTTTCACCCTTTTGTACCAAAGTTCTAAAATATTCCAACTGCCACCCAGCGTGACTTATTTTATGCTATGTAGCCCATGTGTTCCGTTACATAGTTCGTTATGTTTTAATTAGCGTTCTCATAGTTTTCACTGCTGCACTTGCTATACTTCTATATTTGTTATACTACTAAATCACTGTTTCCTCAAAGGTAATGTTAGCTAGAATTTTTCTGATTTTTCCAATCTAGTGTTCTAATCACACCAGTGTGACTGTACATGCGAAAGAGCTGATCACACCAGTTTCACTGTACACGCGAAAGCGGGTAATCACAGCGGTTTGACCATATGTGCAAAAGGGTTAAAGAGGGAAGGCTCTCGCTTGTCTTGAAAAGGATAAGTTTTCTGACCCTGCTTTTGCTGACTGAAAGCTTGTCCAAAACTGGTAAAGGTCATCCATTGGTTCCCATTTCCTGCTCCTGGGGCTAATGTGACAGCTTCACCTTTGTGTACTTCTTGTTCAGTTATTTTAACATGCACTACATCTTTTTAACAAAGCTATTAGACTATAACTTAATTATTTGAGAGAGATTAGAGATTGGGTTTTAACTTAAAACCTTTTGTGATAGGTAAATTTACTTAATGTGAGGTGGACAAAGGAAGAGTTTCCATGTATGATGCAATCAGCTGAAGTGATATTAGCTGCTGGTGGGTGTTTCCTGTTTAAATCGGCAAGCGTTCTTGTTAACTGTGCAAAACCATCAAAAGCAGTTTCGGGATAAATATCATAGGTAAGGTCTGTTCCTCCTCTATTTGTCACCGTTTGAACAGGAGGCTGAACAGAGAGAGGAACAGGCTGTGCTTGTAATTGGACGTGATTGGGCGTAATTGGCTAATGGGAGTGATTTCAGCTGATGGCCCATTCATGCGCAAGTGGCCTTCAATTGAGTCAAGGCATCGCTCTGGTTCTTGTAGCTCGACAGCTGGCAATGATTGTGTGCCGTATTGCGCAGAAGAAAGCCACTGCGATCTCTGTAGTCAATTTCATCAATTTCGTCAATCCCCGTCCTAGACATTATTGGACATGATTGAGTGGGAAATCATCTGGATGGTAAAGTACATTTCGGAAAAAAAACAGAGTTCTTGACAACTGCGCCTACTTCCAGACTTCTGGTAGTAGAGAACACTCTGACACAGACATCAGATTGCTACTGGCTGCCTGTGGTGTTTTTTACTGATTTTCCTTTTCTGTTTGTATGAAAAGTACAATTCGTTCCCTCTGCGTTTGATTGGAGCTCCGTGGTAAGAGTCGGGCCTGGTGTCTGGGGAGGCCCTGTGATGGAGTCCAGAGGCCTGCAGCAATGCAGGTACACCGCTGTGGCCTCTCTCAGCCCGGTGGCCCTCATGGATGGAGTGTCCTGTATAAATAGGCTGGGTCCCCAGTTCCACACACCTGCCCACTCGCTTGTCCAGCAACACCTCACTCAGGCGTGCCAGCTCACACACACGCACACATACACGCACACACACACACACACATAGACTAGATGTACCATGGAGGAGCTTGTCATGTTGATGTAAAGTATACAAATGTTCATGAAGAAGAGCAATGGTTGTCATTTTCACTGTTTTCAGTGCGATTAAATACTCTGAATACTTTTGTTCTTGTCCATAAGACTGAAAGCATCCAGGTATTTTATTTGTAATTATAAAAAAACATATTTCAGTTCAATGATATCAGTAAAAACTTGCTTTTCACTGAAAATTGCTATATAATAAAGTATATTCTGATATTAAGACAAAACTGATCAACAGGACTAACTGGTGTCCGAAAACGGGCTAAAAATACTGTTTTGATGAACCTGCACAACATCTTGTGCCATACATTCATCAACTGTTGATTATTCCTCTCATCAAGAAACCTTTTGTTGAGTGCAAATCTGGAGAAAATGTGCTGACCCAGCAGAAATCGACTTGAAACTTCTAGGCGCTCATAAGCAAAAAATTATCACTGATAAGTGTGGTCGACAAGACCTGTCATTATGTAAGCATACGGTTTTAGCATGGATGCACCAAGGTTTGAACATGCTGAAGCCCCTCCTTGTTTTCTGGATTACCTGCAGATAGACTAGGTTGTCAGCCTCCATCATTCACAGCTTGGTATTGCCCCTGTATTCCTGTCTCTTTGTCTTTAAAGACACTTTAGGGAGCTTTTTTGAACTGCGTAAGAGCAGAATTGCCATTGCCAAAACTGCCATTTTAGTCACGATATACTGTATTGGCTGTACTGTGTGTCCCTGGTGAAACTGGTTTGGAAATCAATCTGCAGATGGCAAGGTATCAGGTAGTCATGTTTTTCTTTTTGGTCATGAAAAACCGAGCAGGCTGAGGTCTGTGGAAAATTAACTTTCAAACATTTTATGAAACTTCAGTTTAAAGGCTTTATATTCAGTAGGAATGTGGCAGGTTAAGATGACGGATATGTCAGCTCCTGTATACATTTTTCCATATATTTTATACTGAATCAGTCAATTTAAGAACATTTCTAATGCATTATTGAGACTAGATCAGAATAGAACAGTATGGAACAGAATCTACAGAGAGGGATATTTGTCTTGCCACATTCAGTCACTGAATTTGTTTGGATTAATAGACGACAGAGTAATTTCCTTTATTTATGCGTCTGAATAATGCCTCCCGTAGGGAAATGGATTTTCCGATATATTCGAAGCAGTGATGTGCAACCCGTGCCTGTCTAAAAGCTCAATAGCATAAAAAATGTAACTTTCTTTCAATCCTTGATTAACACCTTGCGTGTTGAAAGGAGTATGCGCTTGCAGCCTCTGTGCCGAGTTCGCAGCTGACGCAGGTCTGAATATGGTTAGCGGCGTCCTGGTTGTGTGTCATTTCATCAGGTACACTTTGTACTCACGCTGTAAGAGAGTCACTCTGGATAAGAGCACCCGCTTAATGAGAATGAAATGAGAGACAATTGCCTTCCGTCCGTTGCGTTGGTTGTTGTTAGTGCAGATGTTGTGACCCGCAAATGGAAAGTGTGACATGAAAATGTTTTTTTTTCCCTCTGGGCAGGGGGTGCACTGGCAGAGCGATGAGTTCACCAAGGCAGCCTGCTTCAGTCGGGGGAAGTCAGAGGTGAGCCAATCATGTGCCTGAGCCACACCAGCTCTACAAGCACCTGACTGTTTTGCATCTGAAAACCCCTTAGGATATGAGCTGAGCCTCGGGTCCTTTAGTACTTGGGTTCAGGTGGACCTGGGAAGTCCTTGAGTTCATGTGTGCATGTAATTACCGTATTAACTAATTTCGCTTCATTCCCTTGACTGCGGAACTCTTTATGTTAAATGAGGAATGAAATTGCTTTAATTTCTTAGCGTGCTTTAAAAATAGATCTCAAAACATACAGATTCAATTTCGCACATTTCTTTTGGTATTCTAACAGTGGATCTTTTTGTTTGGCTCACAAAGGGGTTGATAACAGTCATGCTATACTGTAAACGCAGTTCATTTAAAAAACATTGACCAGATATAACAAGAGAGCAGAAAGCCAGGTGCTTAAGGGAAAAAATGACAACTGTTTTTGAGATTGTAAATAGAAAACAACAGAAGAAGAGGACTGAGCAGTGAATATGGTGACTTGTGGTAAGTGACTTGTGGGTCACCGATCATCTCTCCTGCTCCTTTAATCTGGCTAGTTCCTGATGAACCTAACAAACTCTCATCATTTCTTCCTCTCTCTCTCTCTCACTCTGCCCGTCTCTCTCTTTCTCGTTCTCTCTTCCCCTCCGTCTCTGTGCAGGAGGAGTGCCAAAATTACATCCGTGTCCTACTCGTTAACGGGGACAGGCTGTTCACCTGTGGGACCAATGCGTTCACCCCCATTTGCACCAACCGCACGGTAATGGCGATATCTTGCTCTAATTTTCACCATCCTGCTCTAGACAGGCTGTTGGAGATGAATCTAGTGTTGTAGCAGAGGCATCAGTACAGTGTATGTGACTGAAACAGCCCTATTTAACAAGAGTTTTGAGAGTCATCAATGTTGGACTTTTATCATTATTGAGACATTTCACTCACCCTGACAGTGTTCATGTTTTGCTTTATTTACTTTGATATCGGCTATGATTACAGATTATAAAGCCACAGAGCCCATTACCTGTGTAGTGTAGGCCAATCTCACAAATAAGGAGCCTTTGTTGAGATCTGTTAGTGAATGCATCTGTCTGAAAGGCTTTCCCTCAGTGATTTTCCATTGATCAGAAAGACTGCGATTAGCGTCACAAATTGACGGTTTCAAGAGGTACGTCTCGCTGCTTTGACATTTAAATGGGAGCATTCCAGGAAACGGCTGAGACAAATTAGAGGGCCGATCCCTGTCACCTTTGGAAAGCCAAGAGTGCTCGTGTGACATATTTCTTCAGGGGTGTCTATTCATCATTTTGATAAGGGACTGATAGATTTAAATAAGGGTCAGAGTGACTTTCACACTCAGGTGTGCAGTTCGGCACATCAAAAAAACATCGAATGTTATTTATGGCTTCAGACAGCTATTGCGGTGTAGAAACCACAGCTTATAGGACAAAACTGAAAATGAATATGTATACTGTGTGTTAGCATATGTTATGCGCAGTTTAAAAGGATGTACAATAACAAGCAGGTGAATTAATTAGTAGCATACATCAGCAAGAATAAGGGCAGCAATATCTCCAAAGACTGGATGTAAAAGAAATGGATAAAAGGAATTCATATCAGTAATTCAGAAAAAACTGAGCCGTTTTCTACTGTAGTGTCCATTAAAAGAAATGTAAGGCTACCGATACAGTGGCAACCCTGCCAGGAAGAAGATGCCAGTGTTTTTTGTCACGAACGTTTTTGATGCAGATGGCTTGGGAAGCCACTGGAAATACAAAGGCAACAGATTGTCATAACAAACTGCCATCTTCAGGATGCAAGGTGTCAGAAAGTACCCTTCAAGGGGCTCCCGAGTGGCGCAGACAGTTGAGGTGCTTGGAACAGACTAAGCCCTACGGTTTAGTTTTGAACATGGCCGTGTCATCTGCCGACAATGAATTGGAGCCCATAGCAACAGAACAGCTTGGCTTCGCCCCGCTGGGGGTAGAGGTGGGGAAGTTGGCCCGGGTCCCTGCATCACGTTGCTCTCAACACTCTGTGACTTCTTGGGGCACCTGTGGGGTGATCAGACAGCATCAGAGAGAAGTACCTATTGCATTTTGCTCTGCCTCCCGGTGTATTTTGGGACTTGTAGTGCAGAAAGTAGTTGGGCATGTGCACATATTGGACAATTGCATTTGCCTTGCTCTAAGGCAAATCCAGTGGTTTTCACCGTGGGACAAGTCTAATACACTGTTAGGTCCCAAACTCAGATCTTCAGTTACCACCTGCAAGTCTAGGATTCCCACTTCAAAGACAAAGTTTATCCACCAATGCAGCGTAGGGGAGAGTGCCTCAGCCACAAGCCAGACGAGTATTTCAGAATGATAGTTTTAAAGCATGATATTTATAGCAAGTAAAGTACCCAGCCCACACCACTCAACAGCCAATGTGGCAGCCTTATCTTATTTATTATTGCTATTCCTCTGCGTTGCTCAAGATGTCCTTGGAACTGCATCTGGCTGTTTCCAGAGGATGAACAGCAGCTCCCTGGGCTGAGTATGTTGGATATTGTTGTAAGTTTAGCTTGGAGTTATGCATAGCATCAAGCATATGTAGAAAAATGAGTTAACCCTGTCGGTACTGAACACTGTTTCGTAACAAGGGGGGAGAAAGGCAACACATTTTAAGGTACCATTCAGTTTTGCCTGCATGAATGTGGTATTGTGGAGGGAAGGCCTCCTTGAAGGTAAACCAGAAGAGAGGGAACTAGGAGTTTGTTGAACTACATCAGAATCACAGTATGAGGTATGTCTTGCGGTCAAATGAAACAAAACTTGAGCTCTTCTGGACACAGTCAACGCGGTTTTGTTTGGCGTAAAAATGGTGATGGAGCCCTTGTTAAGACAGATGCAGTAATGAACTTCAACACATTCCATGACATTTTGGCCCAAAGCTTTTTGGCAGAAAAATGGACATTCTAACTTGAAAATGATCCAAAGAAAGTATCCTAATTATCAAAGAAATGGTTAACTGAGTACAAAATACATACTCTCAACTGGCTCAACTCAATCTCTAGACCTCAATCCAATTGAACAATTGTGGTACAAATTCAAGAAAGCAGTTCACAACTGAAAACCAAGCAATCTTAAAGACCTGTACCAATCCTGGTTAAAAAGCCCCCTGCCGGTGCCAAAAACTTACAACGCACCACAAGAGGCATCATGTCAGGATAATCCATGTAAGAAGAGAATTTACAAAACAATAAGTACAAGGGAGTAAATGTGGCCCTTGTGATATCTGGATTAAAATGATTCATTTGTGAAATATATGACTTTGTTCTCTGCAGTGCTAGTAAGATTAAAGTATAACATAAAGATATATAGAGAGAAAAATATTTGATACATTTTTTCTTGTTATATCGCTTTTCCTAAGTAATCAGGTGTGAATAAATACCAAAGGCGCTCTATATGTATAAGATATATTTGTTTTGGAGGTCACGTTGACAGCATTTTGGTCGTGAAATACCACTGATAACAGGAACCAGGAAACGGATCATCTCAATAAAAGCGGAGTGAATAATGTTGCTCTGTGCACCTTGGCATTATGGGTAATAAAGCTGGCTCCTGAAAGAGCCGGGTGTCCCGGCAGTAAAGTCAACCACTGTGTCACACCAGCGCAGCTGCGCTCGTCCTACAAAAAGGACGACTTTCAGCCGTTTTGATATGCAGGGTAGACGCTGGGTCCTGGACTCTGAATCCTTAAACTCTGCACTGATGTGAGGAGAGCTCTGCAGACTGCGGCACATGGCATACAGGAGTCTGGAGGGAAGCGATCCTGTGAGCCTCTTCCAAAAAGGAGGTGTCGCTTCAAACAAAAAGATCTTTCACTCAGGGGTTTGCGCTTAAACACTGAACAGTGAAATGCTGAATCTGTTTTTTGTCAAGCTAGCTGAAATGAAATAAAACCGAATTTCTCTGGGGTTCACTTTCAAAGACTTTCTCCAGAAAAAAAGAGATGAATTTCAAGCTCCAATCAGATATCTTAGATAGAAATGATGGTTGGAGGTAGAGTGCTGACAGCTCGGTATTTTAGGGGACGGGACCCCTGGTGCGGATGCTGTAATGATGTAATGCTGAAGCAGGCAGAGCGGGTGTTATTCATCTTTTAACGGCCGTGTCGTTGTGCTCTCTCGCCCCCGGCCTCCCAGCTCACGAACCTGACAGAGATCCACGAGCAGATCAGTGGCATGGCGCGGTGCCCCTACAGCCCCAGGCACAACTCCACCGTCCTGCTGACCAAAGGCGGGGAGCTGTACGCCGCCACCGCCATGGACTTCTCGGGCCGTGACCCCGCCATCTACCGCAGCCTGGGGGCGCTGCCCCCGCTCCGCACCGCCCAGTACAACTCCAAGTGGCTGAATGGTGA
Source organism: Megalops cyprinoides (assembly GCF_013368585.1). Classification (NCBI taxonomy): domain Eukaryota; kingdom Metazoa; phylum Chordata; class Actinopteri; order Elopiformes; family Megalopidae; genus Megalops; species Megalops cyprinoides. Next base: position 18,566,241 of record NC_050606.1, read on the forward strand.
GGGCGTGGGGGGAGGCTGGGCACTGCAGGAGGAGGAGGTGGGGTCAGGATGGGGCTTAATATAGGTGGGGCTCTGTGTTGAAAGGGGGTGTGGTCTGTGTGAGTGGGTGGGGTTTGGGGAGGGAGGGGAGGAGCAATGGGTGGGAAAAGGGGGTAAGGGGTATTTGTTGTGTTGAGGTTGGGGGGTGGCTGGGCATGTTACTGGAGCTAAAAAAGTTACCTAGATCCAATTTCACCTACATCCTAGCAACATGACTGGATCAATCTCGAAAGGTAGAACTGGGAAGGGGGGGGGGGTGATGGAGGAATGGCAGTAACCTCCAATCATTAAACACTCACGCTCTCAAGTTGTGTGAAAAAATGCATACAAAAGGCATCTTTATTGAAAATCTTTGCAGAGCTGACCTCTGCATCTTAATAAATGGTGTCTGACTGAACCAAATAAAAGTACCAACACAGCCAAGGTCTTAAGGACAAGCGCTGCTACTGGGATAAGGTCACATGGGATAAAGTCACACCCTCATTAACACATGACATTCTCCATAGTGAGTTACAGGGAGACAGAGTTATTAATATGATAATGTTAATACTGATAGAAAATAGCCACCAAGGTGCATTTCAGTAATGTCTGGGGCTATTTTTAGCATCAAATTTAACATGAGTTCCAGTTTCAGCCAGAGCACTTACGATACATTACAGATGTCCTCAGAACACACTGAAAGGGGACCGACTGCAGCGCTGTTGTCTGAAAAACGCAAAGGGTTTTTATTGTATCCATTCATGTGTATCTAATTACATTCGAAATTAAATCGAAGTTTTCTTGTAAAAGAAAAACAAGAAGTCCTCAAATGAACACCAGCTAAAGAGTTTGGTTGGAAGTACCAAGTTAATGACCCTTACAATGACTATTTCTTCCTTTATCACCCTAAGTTTGGAACTGCCATTTGTGCATTAAGCTTGACACAACATCCACAAAGTACCCAGCACTCACGCAGGTGGCAGGAGCATGTGAAATGCAATACTCTACTACAAGTCCCATAATTCAGCAGTAGTGAAGAGGATGAGAAATGCCACCCTGACATCATCTGGGGAACCCACAGGAGCCTGGTGAGCTGCACAGTTCCAAAAGTGGTGTCATGAGGAGTTGACATAGCTCACCCTTCCCTGGCAGAATGAAGCCAGTTGTGGGCAGGCTCCTGGTTGTTATCGGCAAATGACACAGCTCAGACTTGAACCAAGGACTGTAGGACTCAACCTCTACTTGGAAGAAGCACGTATACAGACCGAGCCAGTCAGGAGGCCAAACACACACTTTCCCAGGCTTTTATTTTGCTACTGAACAACCCCAATGTGAATGAGTTCTTCTGACCACTTGATGACCACCTTACTAAAATAAAAGCTAGCCCATGTATCTAATGTGAGCAAAAGCTGTAACCCTGACTATGAAAGGAAAAAAGCCCCTTGAAAGCTGTCATCTGGGATGATCTGATATTGTCTTTAGAGACTTACTTTTCATTTCACTCCACCTAAAATCTTTTTATACTGTCAAAGCTTGAGGCTAATCTTAAGGCAAGATCATTACTACTTAATCCCGAGAGTCTATTTAAAATTTATTTTATGGGGCATTGGGAAGTAGTGTGGAGTGGTGGTTAAATATTTAGGCATATAACCAGAATGTTGTGGGTCCAGGTCCTGGATTGATTACAACTGTTTTGGCCTTGAGTAAGGTAATTAACCTGAAATGCTTTAGTAAGTTATCTAGATGATATAAAGACATTAAGGATGAACCTGCACAAGTGCGTTATTAATTTTCTCAGCAGATTCCTGTCACATGTGACTTATGATTGAATGATATGACATTCTCATATTTCCATTTGAACATCGGGATAACCACTACACCTGACAGCCACAGAACATATTTATCAACCTCTAACAAGAGGTACAGTTACATTTTTATTGCAAATTAATTAGCGCCACAGGATTAGCTTAAAGGGCTCTTTCATGTCATGTTGCAATAATATTAAACCTTTGCATTTCAAATCCAATATTAAGAATTACATGAACACCTTGCTGCCGAGAGCATACAAAAATCATCAACTGAAGCAATGAACATGATGAAAATTTTTGATCATCCTCCATTTCAAGGTGTTTTCAGAACTCCAAAAGGTGTAAGGTTATCAGCCGTACAAGAGCCTAGAGAACCTCTGTCAGTTCGGATTAATTTAGGCAAGTAAAAATAGCGTCTTGCCATTTAAACTGTAATTAAATGTAATCAAGCAGTCATTTGCGGCAATTAGCGTCTGACACTATCGCCTTCGTTCCCCCGACAGAGCCGAACTTCGTGTCGTCCTACGACATCGGGAACTTCACGTACTTCTTCTTCCGGGAGAACGCGGTGGAGCACGACTGCGGCCGGACGGTGTTCTCGCGCGTGGCCCGCGTCTGCAAGAACGACATCGGCGGCCGCTTCCTGCTAGAGGACACCTGGACCACCTTCATGAAGGCACGGCTCAACTGCTCCCGCCCGGGCGACGTCCCCTTCTACTACAGCGAACTGCAGGGCACCTTCCTGCTGCCCGAGCTAGAGCTGCTCTACGCCATCTTTACCACCAACGTGTAAGCGCCCTCTACACTTCCTGTGTGTAACTGCGGAGCCGGGCAGCCTGGTGTGAATATTTCCTGAGTTGCTTTGTCAGCAGAGACGAGAGATGAACACAGAGGGGGATTGTCTTTGCGTTTGCTGACTGTAAGAGATTAATATGGGGGGTATTGAATTTGCTTTGCTGACTGTAAGAGATTAATATAGTGGGGTATTGAATTTGCTTTGATGACTGTAAGAGAATAATATGGGGGGGATTGTCTTTGTATTTGCTGACTGTTTTCTGTCAATGTGCTCGCTCAGGAACAGCATGGCGGCCTCGGCTGTGTGCGTGTTCAACTTCAGCGCCATCAACCAGGTGTTCAGCGGACCGTTCCGGTTCCAGGAGAACTCTCGCACGGCCTGGCTGCCGTACCCCAACCCCAACCCCACCTTCCAGGTAAGATGCTGGTGACAGGGTGCAGGTCAGCTCAAAATGGAGCTGGAGTGAACTGATTCGAAATTAATGTTAGCACAACAACAGCAGACAACAGCACCATTCTTTACTCACCTGAAATTTAAGAGGTTTTCTGCCGATTATTGTTTTACATTATTTCCTTAGCTGTTCTTCTTCAAGGCAGTGTTACAGCTTACATTTTACAGCTGTTAAGTTGTTATATAAGAATTTTTATGACACTTCTCTTCATATATCAACCAGAGCCTCAATCTATCAGATTTTATTTTGGAACGCAGAACGCAGGGGAACTGTCACAGAATACTTCACAGAGAATGCATTACAGAGACATGATGTCAGTCATAACCATTGTTAAATTAAATGGACAAATAGTGACAACAGAGGACAATTCACCTGTCTGCCTGTCTGTATATCTGTCAGTCTGTCTTTCTGTTTTGGTCAGTCTGCTCGCTAGCCTGGCCGCTTGCAATGCTGGCTCTCTGTATGAAGCAACAGCAGTGCAGTGTTTCACCATCAGAGATGGCAAATTTGGGGCAGGGGGGTTGTAGCGTCTCTGACTCCCTGACTGTCCCTTCCGCCCCTTGCAGTGTGGCACCATCGACTCGGGCTCCTACGTGAACCTGACCGAGCGGAACCTGCAGGACGCGCAGAAGTTCCTCCTGATGCACGAGGTGGTGCAGCCGGCATCCCCCGTCCCGCACTTCCTGGAGGACGGGGTCCGCTTCTCCCACGTGGTGGTGGACGTGGTGCAGGGCAAAGAAATGCTCTTCCACATTCTGTACCTGGCCACCGGTATGAGCAAGCGCTTAGCCACCAGAGCTAACACACGTGGCGGTCTGTTCGTTTATGGTGGCTGCCATTGTCACGTCATCATGTCATGTGACCATACCAGAATAGCATATTGGCAGTAGTGTTGGGGGTGCATCTTTGCGTTTGTCTCTTAGTAGCTTTGGGGGCAGATCATTGGATCCTTTGGTTTGTCCCTTAGTGAAATCGGTTTCCACCAACATAAGGAATTAATCAGTGAATGACGTGACAGTAATTTTACCAAGCTGGGAGATATGAGAATGCATGGGTTTATGAAAGTGTTGCACAGAACATTTGCACTGCATAGCTGCATTGTGGTGTAAATACAGTAGACATCGTAACTCTTATTGGGCTCTAAGAAACTTTTTTATTTCAAATCACTGGAGGGGGGCAGGGTAGAGGGGGAAATGGGTCAGGGGACAAGGTCTGGGGGGGGGGGGGGGTGTTGGGAAGGGGTCACGTCCTGACAGAAAAGTGATGTAAAAGTTTGGACATCGGTTTAAAAAACTCTTGTATATTCTGGTATGGGCACCGGGTAGTTCATGCACCTCAAACGGATGGCCCGGGTTAAACCTCTTGTGCGTGATGGCTGGTTCTGAACGAAAAGGCCTTTCATCTCACCTCCAAAAGCTCCTCCACTTAGTCACGGCATTAGCACTATAGAAACAAACACTTTCAACTTAAAAAAAGGTCATAGTTGGTTTTTAGTTTGCGTGCCATGAATAAGCATTTGTTGTTGCTGAACCATTTGTTTGGACCAGATAAAAGCCCACATATGCAGAGCATATTGGTACATTCCATTGAAGTTACATTGTTAGGTGGTTCAGATTTATCTGTCAGCTGTATGTATTGTGTTTGTTTACAGTATGTGTTTTTGTTCTCTCATAAAAGGGAAATTTAGAAAAAAAACAGGGAAACATGCCTTGACAAAATGGATTTTTTTGTAACCTCCAACCTTCTTTGATTTCCATCAGCAGCTGGTCAAGCATGAAAGCATTAGAATTGTACCAGCAGTGCAGCTTCAAAGCATATTTATGTAATAACCATGTGTTATCCATGAGAAATAGAAACTTCAGGACAGATGTTTAGCTCAGTCTCAGTGAAAATGCCTAGATGGTAAATGTCATCAATTGTCACCTGTCAAGGAAGGAACAACAGTGAATTTTGATGGCCTTGAGATGATCATGTCATTGATATTTCCCCCTGAGAGTGGGATGTTGAGTTTGTATTCACCCCTTTTAAATACACAGTGTGTGTTTCATGTTTGATATTCAGACACCAGAAAGGATGTATCATTCTACACCCCTGCAGCTTTGAAGAACTAGAGGAACATTTCAAGTAAAATGTGAGAAGGACTCCATGTTTTTTTTCTAGCTGGAAGGAACAACAAGAAATAAAGATGGCAGGTTTTTTTTCCAAGCCAAATTAAGTCTAGCATACGCGCGCGCGCACACACACACACACACACACACACACACAGCCTTATTTATTTGCTTTGCAGACAGACCTCTTCAGGGCATATTGTTTATCTTCAGTTTGACATGTTAGTCATTTGTCTGCTGGATATTTCCTGAAGCGATCTCGGGTTAGTCACCTCATTCTGCGATTGGAGCTGAAAGTGAAAGCTCTCTGCCACACTGCTGCCCCATTTCTCCTTCTCTGTCTCTGATGTGACAGTGGTGGATGAGTGTTTCAGTCTACAGGAAGAGAACAGGGAGTCCGTCTGACATTCTGGAGTCTCTCTGATGTGTCCCTGTCACTAGAGCCTATGTGGCACAATTTCTTAGTGCCTCTCGGTGATTTTTAGCTGACAGACTTCTCTTTCCCCTACTCTCCTTCCTCCTCCGCTCCACCTCCTCCCTTTTTCTTCTCTCTTTAATTTCCCTCCTTTTTTTACTTTCTTTCCCCCTCCCACTCTCTTTCCACCCCTTCCTCTCCCTGACAGATTATGGGACCATCAAGAAGGTTCTGTCCCCGCTGAACCGGTCTCTGAGCAGCTGCGTGCTGGACGAGATCGAGCTCTTCCCCCTGGGGAAGGCCCAGCCAATCAGAAGCCTGCTGATCCAGCCCAGCCGCAGCGTTCTGTTTGTGGGCGTCCAGGACCAGGTGATCAAGGTCCAGCTGCGGCGCTGCGGCTTCCACAGGACGCGAGAGTGAGTGCACGGCACCATGGGAAATTACACCCAGCCTACATTAGCCGGATATGTTACCGGAGCAATTACGGTATCTTGATTAATGGTGCAACTGCAGCAGCCCAGCTGGGAATTCAAATCTGCAGCCCCTGGGATACAAGCCTAAGCACTTCTTCAGTGCAGTTCATGTTTCATCACAGCTGGAACCGAGTGTTAGACTGGCCAGCATGTCTAAGTGTTGTGAGCAGCAGAACTTAGACAGTCTTTGTTATACACATTAAGATCATCCACGCAAGCTTTGTCACATTCAGGCACAGTGGTAGCTGTACGTTCAGACGTTCAGGGATTTTCGCAGTCGTGAGTCATTGTATTTCTACTGACAATCTCCCTTGTCGTGACAAACGGATGTGTCAGAAAATGTGTGCTGCTATGCGCCCCATTGCGTTTAGCTGGGTTGTACAGACATTGCTGAAATGTCTCATTATAGCCTGATGAATGAGAAGCCAGAATATGGGAGTATAAAAGCTGAACAGTGCCTCACCTGTATTTCGCTGCTAAGGATTAAATTACATCAAAAGGTTTGAAAAACAGCCTGAGTGGCTTGGTTGGTAAGGCGTCAGCTTTGAGCGCAGACTGAGCCCCACAGCCCAGGTCTGAAAGTGGATGTGTCATTTTCTGCGGGATCCTGCAGTGTCAAAACAAATTGGCTTCATTCTACTCCCTGCTCTCAGGCGCCCTGCAAATTGTCAGACACCTGCGAGTTGATTGGCTGACTCCAGTAGAGTAGCGCCTATCCTCCAATGAGCACCCGCTTCACTGTGGTGCATTGTGGGACTTGCAGAGGTTGTTGCAGTGAGATGAGGCTAATGCTCTTTTAGTGATTCCCAACAAGAATGACATAAAGGGGGAAAAGCATCGAAAAACAACAAATCTCACTCCAAAATCATTTTTTTCATTCATGTTTTATCTCCTGAAACGCATAGCTTTACTCATGTTGCTTGCAACAAGAGTGATGCCTCGCTGTTTAAACAATGTGGGTGTTTATTTACGGCCCTCTCTTGGAAAGGAACCATAAAAGCAATCTCAGGTGGCTCTTAAAGCTCGTCCGTGGATAGAGGACAGAGCTCTTGGCTTGCGTGTAAAAATAAAACGCAGAGGATGTGAAATAACCATCTGAATCCCGCTTTATTGGTTGACTTTAGTATTAAAAGTAAGACCGTAAAAGGCATGTAGGGACGTTCTCCAAAATAGATGAGCAGTAGCTCATGTTGCAATTTTAATTTTCCATATACAGTACAGTATTCGGAGCTCCAAACTATTTCAAGTTTTCTGGCGGAACTCAAAAGCAATTTGTAGAGGATGTACGGGAGGATGTTTGGGTGGATATACAGAGTACATAGTCAAGTTCTAATGAGTTCTTATTAATGCTTGGTGCATTCAACCATATCAACCATATCCCCTGAATCTGATCAAAGAAGTCCCCAAAGGAAAAAGTGTGTGCCTGTGGGGAGATGAGCTGTTTTTAACCCATCCACAGTCAGAAGATTGTAGGGTCACATCTCTGGCACTGGGTGATTTTATTACTGTCTGTTTTACTCTATAGTTGTGGACTGCAAAAAAGAGGTTCTGACAAAAATAGACCATAGTCTGCCACACTGAGTTTTTGAAGACGTTTGCCATAATAGATTTTATATGTGAGCTTTTTTTTCATTTTATATATACATAATTTCTTGTCCTAACTGCCAGTGCCACTTTCAGTTTCAAGATAGAATGAATGAAGATCCCACACCCTCTCCTCTGTGCTCAAGCAGGGCCTGTGTGGGGGCTAGAGATCCATACTGTGGGTGGGACCTGGGGCTGAAGAGGTGCACCACCCTGGAGGAGAGCCTCAGCATGAGCCAATGGGAGCAGATCATCACCGAGTGTCCTGTGAGTAATCCACAATGCACCTGGGCCTCTCAGCCTGGGAGGAATTGGCTCCTCCCCCGGCTGTGATGTTGTTTTTTTCTTTGAGTCCTCCGTTTGTGAGGAGAGATGTTTTTAATTATTCAATTATGCAATTAATCAATGTGAATATTCATCAATGTTAGTAAGGTTGTGTTAATGATTAATTCATGGGACCTTAATCGGGACCTTAAAGTGCTTTTAAAAATTAATTTGAAGAATCATGCCGAAAGTAAGTCAACTCACAGGGACAGAATTTCCTGAATGGAAACACACAGCTCAGCACAATTTTTACAATGATAATATTCACATTTATATGTACTTGCATTTTCATAATGGACCAATTAAATTGAATTATAGTTTTGTTATCCACATTCATAATGGACTTCACATATCTCAGCAGGGCATTCAATCTAACACCTATGGCATTTTGTAGTTAACTTGAAATAAAATTAAAGGTAATGGGTACCCTCACCATAAATCCTAACTCAATATGCTGCTCCTTACTTATTTCCTTGTTAGGAAGGCATGTAGTAGGTATCAGTTTTATACAATTCTTTGTTTCTTTTGATAAAAGAGATATTCTAATGAAATATCCTGGTTTCATGTCCTATTACAGGTGGTCTTTGCATCATGCAATACCCAGAAGACATTGCTGCATCTCTAAATGGCTAATAGGAACAAGTAGATGGGGTATCCCAGGTTTCAACTAAAATGTTGTGAAACCTCAACAGTTAAACATATATGGCTTAAATGAACAGCCACCCATTCATGCTTTTACAGCTCGTATGGAGATGCAAGATAAAAGAGGAGCCATATCATTTGCCAACATTCTGTGACGTTCTTATCAGAAGAAATAGTGGTGTCTTTATCAGTTTTCTCCTGAAACGTTTCCCTTATTTTTCAATATGTATATAAACTGATCTGCAAGTCAACAAACAATATACCCAATTTGAGATTTTCAGTGAAGTCACCCAGTAAGTAATTCCTTTTTTATCAAAATATTATGTGTTGATTGCTGCCCAGCTAGTCATGCATAAGCATTGGGATAATATAACTGGCTTAAAGAAATGGCAGCATCGAGTGCCGTCCCCCTCGCTCTCAGTGTTGCTGTGATTTCTTTTTGTGCGGCTCCTTGTAAACCGTGTTACCTGGCACAGGGGAGCGCCCGTGACATCTGTCACGTCAGACGTGTTTCGGGAGCCTGACAACCCGTACAGCGAGCTGCACAGTTCATATTCCCTGTGAGTCAATCCATATGGCCGAACTCAGGTTTTACAAGGTCCCCTGATGGGAGAGCAGCCAAGCCTGCTGTGGCCTGGGGTCCCCGTTTCAGATTTACGGGCCCTGAGCGGGATGGAAATGAGCCTGCCTTACTTTTCCCCCTAAACAGCTTTCCTCCACAGCCCGCTTTTGCCTGGTTCAGGGTGTTCCAGCCCTCAGAGCAAGTCTGAATGCAGATCACATGCACAAGCTGCACACAGGTTCCCGAAGAGGTTATGGGCTAACTCGCTGGAGCTGGGAGCTGGTAGCTGAAACATGGCTTCCCACTCCACCCTGCAGTGACATTATAATGTGACTAAGACATCTGGATGCTTACTGAGGCTGGCATGTGTCCCTCTCCACCTCGTCCTAGCCAAGTCACCCTGCCTGACGGGTGCCATCACAGTCATCACAATACTGTATTGTGACAAGCCGCGTCTAAAGTAACCTTTTCCGCAGCTGTTGTCTTGGCAACTAGTAACATGTCACATTGGCAATCCCGGCTGGACTCTGAAGAGCCGAAAGCATCAAAATATTCACCATTGCCATGAGAGAGGAGCCAACAAGGAGTGATGATAGTTGACTGGCTTGTGTATGCTATTGCCAGCAAGATGAAGTGAGGTAATAGGGTTAGCGGTAAAGCTGATGTTAATGACATTCAGCAAAGTCTGTTCTCCAAACAATCACATAATTCCTCACACATCCTGTTTATTTACTCTCATGAGTAAATGCCAACTCACATTATTTGCATTTAGCAGATGTTCTTATCCAGACCGACCAAAGTTAGTTTTTTTTACAGGTTACCCATTTATACAGCTGGATATTTACAGAGGCAATTAAGGTTAAATACCTTGCCCAAGAGTACAGCAGCGCACCAGTAGGGAATTAAACTGGCAACCTTTTGGTTAGGAGTGCTGCTCTATAACCACTATGCTGCGCTACCACTCCGAGATGGCTAAACCCTTAATGCAGTGACCACTCAACTACACTAGTATCTTTTAATATTATAAGGGTGTTAATTATTCCAGAGTCCATAGTCTCTCAGCCCTGTTAAGATGGATTGAGTTGCAAGACCTCAAGAATTCTTGATAAAGGCAGCTTGTACCATCACTGGCCAAATGAGATGGGGTTTAATGTGGGAATCAGTTTTTCCTGTTGAAGCTGAGGTCAGTATCACCATAGACAGTATAGGAAAAATTGGGATTTGGGCCTCAATGTGAGTTTTTCCTTCCGGAGTTCACATCTAAAACTCTGCATAACACCAGAGAGGATGCAGCTTTCCACAGATTGTCCGACCTATGCCAGAGTCAATGACATTGTCCCTTCGTACTGTCGTACTGCCCCCCCCCCCCCCCACCCCCATATTACTCATCAACGCTACATGTTAAAACACACTGTGGCACCTGCCTTAAAAAGGAGAAAAAAAATCATTTTATTGTGAATCACCCTGATTTTCACAGAGAATATACATTTGAACTCGACTGTGTGACAACGGTCACATAAGAAGCAGACAAAAGGGTTCTTTTAAAGTTAATCGTCTCTTTTCTGAAGGCTTCGAAAGGTCTCCTGACTGCTGCTCCATCTAAAGGCGGTGAATAAACTCTGAGAGTGTCCCTCTTGTCTTGTCCTGACCTGTTATCCAGCTAGGACGATAAAGGGAATACAAAACATTTGAAATGGAAGCCTTTGTAATGGAAAGCGCAATTTCACAGAGGGAAATGAATATAATGCCCTTTATCCGTTTTACGTCCTTGTGTCTCTTTAATGGATATATTGCAGCAGCAGTGTCCACACAGAGGGGGAATATGGTTAGGATATGAAGCATGAAAGTGGAGATATTTGGTCACATGCCGCTGGTGTGGTCTGGCTCGAGAGAGATCAGACAGGAATCAGGGAGTAGAGTTTTCCAGTCTGTGGGCTGCTGTTTACTGATCTTCTGTAACTCTTCTGTATTGTACAACGCTGTAACCCAGAATGTAGAGAAGGAAGGATTATTGTAGCGACTAACAGAGGAGACCAAATACATATGCAAATTAATCCACGTATAGATGATATAATAAGGTGGATGTTATAGGGATGTTATATGTAGAAATTTTCAGACCACCAGAGGGTGGAATGATGATTAAGTATGTTTACCATGTTGTGACATCACTAGTCACATGACCCCATGTTTGCTGTACCTTTCTCACAGCGGTTTGTGCCTTGCTTTTTCCCAAACAGAGGAGGAACGTGACCGTGGACGGAGGGTTTGGACCGTGGTCGGGGTGGCGGTCCTGTGGTCACAGCGAGGGGGGCGTGGCAGGTTCCTGTCTCTGCAGAACCCGGGCCTGCGACAACCCCAGTCCCCAGTGCGGTGGACAGCAGTGCCCGGGTTCGAGCGTGGAGGTCACCAACTGCTCTAGGTATGGCACCCTTGCCTGAGGCGATGCTGAACCCCACATTTCAGCTCCTCCTCCTTTTAAATGGCTACTTTTCCCAGCCTTGATAAGTGACCCAGCAGACGCCATTATCTTGGAAAATTGGCATGCTTTAACCGATCAGTTCATCATTTTGACCAACAGCAATGATAATATTTAACTCATGGAGTCAGTCTGGTCGGTTAGAAGAGTGTGAATCTTTGTTTCTGTTTCTGTTGCTATTTGTATTTATTTTTTATTTGTTATTATTTATTTCTTTGTATTTTTGAACCAGGGTCTTATGACTTGTACGTTTTTTACATTTTACATTTATTTATTTAGCAGACGCTTTTATCCAAAGTGACTTACAAAAGTGCATACAGCAAGTATAGCGACAGTACGGGGACAGGATGTGTACAGTTCCACAATGAGACAGTTCTCAGCTGAGAGCAGCGTCTGCTTGAGGACATAGTACTATTAGATTTGTACAATTACAGCCTATAGGGCAGCTAATACGATACACTTTCAAACGGCGGACTTCGACAACTTCAAACGGCGCAATGAGCGTCAGGGTAAAGGCGGCAACAAGAGACAAATTTAAAAGCACAATTTAAAAAGCACAGCAATTTACGACAGCACTGATGGGCGGGGGGGGGGGGGGGGGGCAGCAATTGTGTGCTGGGTCAGTCCAGGTAGAGTCTGAAGAGGTGCGTCCTCAGGCCCCGTCTGAAGGACTGGGGTGAAGAAGCTGTCCGTGTCCACTGCATATGTCCATGTCCATGTCTATCACCTTTAAGTTATTAGATTGTTTTTATCTTTTACAAGACAATATGTTTTGGTGATTTTACATATCATGCATTTCTACAGCTGGGTGTTTAATGAATTAAAGATCTGGTGTCTTATTTCGAGGTTTATCAGCAGTTTTACCAAGGGAATCTATAGCACTCTGGTTACAAAGTACCACAGCAGCCATTTGAACCCAGCTCAGTTGAATAGATGTGGCCTGCACTCTGTGGCCTGCATTGGCCTGGTGTTTGCGCGAGCCTGAGATTGTGTCTCGTCTGTATCATTACAGGAACGGTGCCTGGACACCGTGGTCCCCCTGGGCTCCCTGCAGTACCAGCTGTGGCATCGGGTTCCAGGTCCGCCTGCGCACCTGCAGCAACCCCGCCCCCCGCCACGGAGGCCGGGTCTGCGTGGGCCAGAACCGGGACGAGAGGTACCGCAGGCCCCAGCCAGCAGTCCTCCAAACATCTCTCTCCTTCTGCTAATGAATCTCAGGCAGGGCGAAAATATTGAAATATCCCCCTTTTTTAATGAGGACCCCCCCTTTTTTGCCTTGGATTAAGTGGGGGCCACCTAATTAAGATTTTAGCTTGAAAGCACAATTACAGAACAATTCTCTTAAAAAACTTGGGAATTTAAAAAATGTGGTGGGTTTCCTAGCAACCCACATGGTCTAATGGGTTGCTAAGATACCTTTGAATTTGTAGTTAAAATCAAATGTGAATTTAGAAAAGAGGAGTAAGAAAGGAAAAGGAAGGGTAATTCAAGTTTGTCATCACAATAGAGGTGTAGAGCAAGGCCAGTAGGACCACCCCCCCGGCCTCCTAGTGTTGGTTTACAGGAAGCAAAGGCTTGCTCAGTCAAACTTTTTCAGCTCCATGAGATCAGTACACAGATGTGAAGAGCGCTCATTCAGAATTGTCAGAGATGGTCAGACTGCAAATTTATGTGGTTTCATATTTAATATTGTGTATTAATATGCACCAGTTAACCGGACTGCTTTACCAGAGTAAGTCCCCTGTTTTATTGCTACTTGGACGCGTGAAATTGACAAAGGGGAGACTTGGTAATATCGTGGTAATTCACTGGCGTTTTATGAAGCATTTTCTTCTCATTGAGCTCTCATCATTTTAAAAGAATCAGGTGTTTTGTGGCGCATTTAACATGCTGATCGTAATTTGTTTCCACCAAATGCATTGAATATTCCCTGAGTATCTGCACGCTGACTGCTTGTGAGCCTGAAGACCAGAAAATAAACAGGCAAAGCATTAATTTAAAAGACATTCTGGGCTGCCTTCTGAAAAAGCACAATGAGTTTATCTTAAACTGTCCTTTACACATACTGTATGTATCAAGTAATTTCAGCCAGAAAGCACAAATCCAGTGCCTCCTTGCAGTGATGGGGACACTGTGCTTCCGGAGGTGCTGTCTTACAGATGGGATATAAAACAAAGCTCCTAACCCCCTGCAGTCATTAAAAAACCCACAGCGCAATCACCATCTACCTCCTATCCAGCCCTACTTTGATTTCCAGCCATGAAGGTGTGAATTTCCTCCAATCGAATGAAAGAGGATGCAAAAAAAAAGAAAATTAAAACTCACACAGGGAGCTCTGGTGTAGAGTGATCTTTACCACTTGACTCAACACTTTATTAAAAGAATTGGGCTTGCTCCACGGTGTATGGTAGCTATGAAAACGCAGCTAGAGCATTCGCCATTTCCCAAGCTCATTGAGCACCAGGACGGCATATATGTGAGCAGAAGGCATATTTTCGGCCCGTTTTGCTTGCCTGCTTCTATTCAGCAGCTTGTCTCAGCTCTGTGTGAAAGACAGCAAGCTGACTCAAGCTCTGCAATCTCTGACAGCTGGGCTGAATTTACTTATAAAGTCTAAAAAGAAATGATTGGAAAAATATATTAGCCAGGTGGTATATTTTAAAATCAAAGTATGCTCTACAGCACATATTACCGATTCTAGAAGGTATTGTAAATGTCTATATATTGTATAATATATTGAACAATACATGACAAAACGGCACGTATGAAAGTGGCAATGATCAATACATATTTTTATTTCATGTATATGTTGGCATGTGGTAAAATATGTATAGCTTGTGCTTTGAATGTCATATTTTGTCACAGAGTGATGTGCAGTGTGTCATCACTGACTGCTATGTATAGAGATGGCTCCCCCTGTTCATGTTCATTTGTTTGCTTTCCTCTCTGGTGCCAGGTGGCTGTGCCTAAGGTTTTCAGGAAAGGTTTTAAACTGAGTCTCTCTCCTGGCTCCTGATTGGCTCAGGCTGAGGCCCACATCACATGTTCCATTGCAGTGTGATGACCAGGAGTCCATAGCAATAGAACGGATAATATATGGCTTGTTCATTATCTCATCTGTATATTGTTGGATTATATCACTGGGGTAACTTCTTAAACCTCTCTCCAATGCCCTCTAGCAACTAATCAGGTGCCTTTGAGTAGCTCAGTTGATGTCAGTGGGAGATACACATATCCTACAGTCACTGTTTGCTCCCTGCAGTGCATTTTGGGACTTGTAGTGTGTAAACTAGCCACTGGCTGCATGCGGATGATTGTGCGAGTGTAGGATGAGCGTGGTGAGGTGAGTGCAGCTGAGTGTACATGACTCTGAAATTCAAGGTGGAAAAGAGGAGGGGAGTTGGGGAATTGTGTTGCTCCCTGGCTGGCTGAGTGTTTGAGACCCTTGGGGTAAAACTTCATCTCCCAGTATTCCTTTCAAACAACCTGTGTCTCTTGACCAATGAAAGCACCCTGAGCCTAGGGCCAGTGACATCCCCAAAATATTACTTTCCATCATTTCTGGGGCACAAGGTAATTACCAGTTTGAATCATGATTTTAAGCAAAGTGACTGGCTCCATCATCTGAAACAGTCTCATAGACAGTCATAGACAAAAATGTGGCTTTAAAGAGTTTTAACACCGTGGATAAAATGTGAAATTTTTGTACTTATGAAATGTGTTCAGTTCCCTGAAGCTATTAAAATGCGTAGCCTCTTAACTCTGCCCGTCTGGCAAGGTTGAATATTTTAATCTGAGTTATGGCAGAGGTAAATAGATTTGGGTGTGCTCGAGAGCAAATTGCTGGCATTAATTGTAAGTTAAGATGAATTATTAATAGCATACAGAGAATATCTGCTTCTCCTCACTGTATGTTACCCAGGGCAAGCACTGATCAATGTTTTCCCTGCAGGAATCAACTGCTTGCATATTTATAATCTGACACTTTTCCCTTCTGTTTAAAATACTCTAATCTGTTAGACTTTAAGAGTTCTAGTGGTAAAAAATCCATTTTTTATCAACTAATTCATTCTTGTGTCAGTGGTAGGTGTAAGGAGATAGCTGTCATGATAAAATTATGTAACAGACAAAATCTGATTGCAAAATTATTCTTTTCAAGTTTATTTCATGGGAGAATATCATCATTTCTCCTGGCACGGCTCGACCATCAAATATGAACAGCAACATTTCCATGTGTAAAATAACACCTCTTGAGAGAATGAATGTTTGAATAAATGTGTGGAATCACCAAAACCTGTTTCATTAGCATGTTTTCTGTTATGAATGTTTTCATTAAATCTCAGTAATGGGATTTTTCTTATTAATTTACTTGGCTGGTCTCATCACGGCCAACTTACAGAGCATCAGAAATTAAATTCAACAAGAGAAGAATCAGCTAGAATGAAACCCACAGTATACAATTACCAAAGAGATGGAGGTGGGTATATCTCCAGTGTTACCAATAGTCACAACTCATTGCTGGCCCTAAGCACTGTGTAAATAAAGCAGGTAGATTCAGGTGTAGGATCACCTGGCAGATTTGAGCGGTCAGGTGATGTGCGCATGTGTTTCCTTCCTCATTCTCACAGGTACTGCAATGAGCACCTCCCCTGTCCGCCACACGTGTACTGGTCGGGCTGGTCGCCGTGGGAACGCTGCTCGGTGCCCTGTGGTGGAGGGGTCCAGTCGCGCCGCCGGACCTGCGAGAATGGGAACGAGTGTCCCGGCTGCGGCCTGGTAGGTCCTTATCCCCGTTCCACACCCACCCGACCCAATCCCCGCCCCCCCAGTCCCTGGAATATGTTGTGGAATTGGTCACACCTCTTCTCCCTCTGAGCGCAAGGCTATCTCTCTGATAAAACGTGCATTAATTCAAATGCCACACAGTAAAAGAGGAACCGACCAGTATAAAAAGAGAAGATTATTTCTACATCGTATCAAAGCCGTCAGAATTTTCAAGTGTAGTTTTTAGATAATGGATAACGACAGTGTAAAGTATACAACCCAAGGCAATGAATTCTGGGCTATTGGGTAAGGACTACTGCATAGAGCCATAGGTTATAAAACCATAAAACCATTTCAAATTGTTCACTAAAAAATAAAGGTTTTCCAGCATGGATACTTACTAGTGAAAAGGTAAGGGATGGCCTGTCGGTATACATTTAACAAAGTGATGGTACCCCTTTGTGATATGTTTCCCATCCTCTTTGTTATGAAATATATTTCCATTAGTGGTCTCAAAAGGAACCCACTGTCCTTTTTGGCTGGATATACCAAGCATTTGTAGGTATTTATATATCAGCTTATCAAGACCAGGTGGCTTGCTTGGCGTGGCCAGCCATGGACTTTCCTTAGTGTTCATTTTTGAATGCTTATCACATTGATCGGGTGAACTAAGTTCAAGTTCCCTGAATCTATATAAATAATAATATAATATCAGCCATTTATTATTTTTCACAGAAACACTTTGATGCTTTTAAAGTCATCTTTCCAAATTCATAATAAGTGACTTTATAAATGTTGAAAATGCAATAACAGATGACAGGAAGCAATATCCAGCACTAGTATTACGCATTGATTCTTTTCTGGCTTGAGATGAAAATGCGGAAGGTGTATGTCATTTGGACAGTTTATTTACCAATCTAAAAATAATGGGGGGGGGGGGGGGCAGCAGCAACCCTTCAGCAGAATGAAGAAGGCCTTATGAAAAGGACCAAGAAACATAACATCCTCTGAATCGTTATTAGCTTGGATTTCAGGGAAGATCTGCTTGTTATTTGAATGCTATTTTGGAACCCACTATGGATAGCATTCCACAAACAACTGATCATGTGATCAGGGTATCCTTTACATGCATTCAGAGGGAGCAGAAGAGGATACACTGGATAATATGGGACCTGTACCACAGGATTCCGCTGGCTTGAAACAAAACCACTGTGTAAAATGCTGATATCATTTTCGGCTTTCATGCTATACGAGAAGGAAGAATAGAGTTCACATTTAGGGCACAGAGAAACTTTACCCTCGGATATTCCTGTGTGGGAACAGAAGATAGATAAGGATAGGCAAAACAGAAGGACAGCGAAGGCAGTTGTCTGAGGTCAGTAACAACGCTGTAGATATCACGTCCAAAGAAATAACTTGAGAAATGCCGCAGGGACCAGGGGAAGGTTCTATACTTAGAGAAGGCTACACACATCAGAATGTAATGTACTTTGGATCACATCCCCAGCTCTGGGATTTCAGCACCAGCTCTGGAGATTAGATACATGGAGACAGAAAAATAACTCTAATTTGGGGGGGGGTGTTTTGGAGGGTGGTGAGGGCACAGAATCACAGAATTTTCTCATTTCTTGTCTATAGTTGTATCATCTCTCCTAGGGAACTTGGGAACACATGTCATCTTGGGAAGGATTTCACAGAGTACAATGGTGGTTGTCTTACCAGCAGAAATACCTTGCACTCATTTTTATGTGGGAAACTATGTATCATCTGTCATTGGTTTGTCTTTTCAACCTCCACAACTGATCAGTGATTGTTGATGTCTACATCATAACCATATGATGCTGTTAGATTTTACATCATTTATTTGCACAGGTCAGGTAAGTGTCCGTAATTTGAACTATGCATGCGATCCATTTATACATTTGGATTTTTACTGAAGTGATTTAGTTGAAGTACCTTTGACGGAGGCAGAGAATTTCAATTGAGTTCAAATGAGTCAGACAAGTAACCTTGTGTTTTTCAAGCACAGTTCAAAATAGAAATCAATTCTCAAATGAAGGAAGATTTGTTTCCTTGCAACAGTTCTTTGCATATTTGTCTATTCCTTCCTGTAATTTAAGCTTGATTAGTGACCTTTTCTGCCAGGCTTGGTTGCTTCTCTCCCTGTTGAGAAAAGAGTGTAATGGAAATATTTTATGAGCCAGGAAAATGTTGATGTGAAAACTGGAGGTGTTGCTGCATTTGACGCAAAGGCCGCTAAATTAGTTTAACCGCAGTACACTTCGACCTTGACGTTGGAAAAAATTTAAACAAGCATTTGTCGTCAGCTTCAGAGACCACTAAATGAGTGGTGTTTTTTCTAAAAACCGAAAGATGTGAATTGTGTGAGGGCATCTTTTGGTTGTTGAATTCGAACATGTCTGATTACATGAAAAGAATATTTATTCATGAAAAGAATAAAAACGCGAGTTGTGAAACGGGCTTGTGTTGTGTTTCTGATTGGATAGGAGTTCCAGTTCTGCAACATCCTGCCCTGCCCGGACCTAAAGAAGACCACGCCCTGGACACCGTGGGCGCCAGTCAACATCTCAGACCACGGCGGGAGCTACGAGCAGCGGTTCAGGTACACCTGTAAGGCGCGTGTGCCCGACCCCGCCCTCCTGGATGTAGGCCGGCAGAGGATTGAGATGCGCTACTGTTCCAGTGATGGCTCCACTGGGTGCTCCACCGACGGTGAGCTCACCTCCCCCCCCGATACCCTGCCCCCCTGCCCGTCCATCAGCCTCTCTCACACTTTCACTCTATCTCTCTGTCACCATATCTGTCTTTCACTCTCTCTCTGCCACACTCTCACTCTGTCTCTCTGTCACAATATGTCTCTCACTCTCTTTCCCGCACTCTCACTCTCTCTCTGTCACCATATCTGCCTCTCACTCTCGCTCTCTCCCACACTCTCAGTCTCTCTCTCTGTCACAATATCTGTCTTTCACTCTCTCTGTCCTGCACTCTCGCTTTCTCTTTCTCAGTCACTCTCTCTCTCTCTCAGTCCATCTCCCTGACTGCCTGTGTCAGCCTGTCTGTCTCTCACTCTCTCCCCTGTACTCTCGCTCTCTCTTTCTCCTTAACTGTTTCTCTCTCTCAGTCCGTCTCTCTGCCTGTCTACCACAGTCTATCTTCCGCTCTCTCTTTGTCACTCTCTCATTCTTGTGCTGTCATTCCGTCACTGTCTTTTTGTCCACTTGTCTGCCTGTCACGTTGCCATTGCTGCCTGTCATACTGTCTCTTTGTCTATTTGTCTTTCACTCCCCCTCTTGCTCTGTATCTTTTTTAGTCTCTGTATCATTTTTCATCCTTCTCTCACACAGAACAGCAGCCATACCACCTTATAGCCAGAGCTTAGCACGGTTGGGCATTGTCAGCTCCTCAATGGGAGACCTCTTGGAAAAGCAAGGGGGGCCAGTGGGGAACACACTTCCTGCTGGGTTAAGTAAATCCAATGTCCCAATGCAGTGATGGACACATTGTACTGTAGAAGGTGCTACTCTTCAGATGTATACACACACACACACACACATGATTTGGAAGAACTTCTCTTGCTCAGTGCTTATCTGTGGCAGATGTTTGGAATGAGTTGATCCAGCCCAGCAGTGGCAAATTGAAAGAACTTCTCTTCATGACTGCCTCCACACTGAAGGGGTAAATTGATGGCAGTAACGTCTGTGAGGCCAGATTCTGAGGACAGAGTAGTTGAGCCCGCAGGTTGCCATTTGGTAAAGATTCCATGGCAGCAGTCCATCACTAAAGAGCTTGACTCAGGGCTCACATACCATAATATCCTTGTATTGCATCGCTGTCTGAAATCCAAGGCCAGCAATCTCAGTGCACCAAAGCCTCCTCCAGTCACTGAGAGGAGTTGTGTTGCTTTCAGTCCATTGCAGTCAGGGTATTATCATTGCATGGCTTACCTCCTGCTGGGCGTTTTAGGGGCTCATTATTATGTTTGTAGTCAGAGTCACAATCTGTTATGAGCACCAAGGTATTTTTAACACTCACAACATTTTTTGAGCACTTAGAGGTTAGGACATGCTTGTATCTTCTTTTGTATTCTTCCCATTAGTGAATGTCATTGCCTGTGTGTGTGTGTGTGTGTGTGTGTGTGTGAGTGTGCGTGTGTGTGAGTGTGCAGGTGACTGTGCATGCATGTGTATGAATGTGTGTGTACATGTGAGTGAGTGAATGTGTGTGTGTGGGTGTAGGTGTGTGTGTGCATACCTGTGTGTGTGTGTGTGTGTGTGTGTGGGGGGGTCAACTCTAGGTTGTACTGTACTTCCTCAAAAATTTAAAATGATTTTTTTATATAACACAAAGATGCATTTGTTATGAAGGAAATGTCAACCCTATCAGATTACTTGTATTGTAGCTACTCAGCCCTTTAGGGCAGTTGCCATAGCAGTTCTTGCATAAAAAACCCAAAGGACATTACTGATGATGGTGTCTGTAATTTTAGTTTTTTTTTTTTGTCTTTTGCTGGGCTGAAAATGATTCCTTCATTTTTCTCGAGAAAAAGAACTCCATCACACTTTGTGAAGCACTTGGCATGAGGACAATCCCTCTGAAAGCCACAATTAGTCTCTTCTCCTCCTCGCACTGATAATAGACTGCAGTTTTTCAGAGAACACTGGGTGATATATCCAGCCATAAGTACCCATCTGAGTTTGTTTCCTGCCTTATTCTCTGAGGAAGCGGGTGCTGTCATCCAGAGCATTGTAACAGAATCATGATAATAAAAATAAAGATTGCGAGACAGATTTCCCTGGGAATTTAGGAACCGAAATGAAAGGAGATGCTACATGCTGAAAGCATCTGCTCTGGCCCCCAGGGGTTGTTTGTGCAGTCCCCAGCTGAGTCTCACCAACAACAGTAACAGCAGTAGCCTGCACTCCTCCGATTGAAACTCTGCAGTGTGAGAGGAGAGAATTGTGGGTAATGGGTCTGTGATAGATTGGTGCGATTGCACATTAAAGCTGCAGAAATTGGGATTAAGCTCTGGTCCGATGAGCCTGTACTGTACTTTGTCTGGGGCATGGCTTTCATTATGGAAGAGGTGAGGGAGACAAAGTCTTCGTCTGACCCTTAATTCTGTCTTTTGGAAGTAATTGACCCCTAAACCTGCAGAACTCGGGGCCACCCTCGCCCCTTTTTCGCCATTCCCTGTTCCTGTCCCAAACTCAGATACAGCCTCGTCTTCATATTTACCTTCAGTTGCTTGCTATTGGGTAAGTGCTGAAAAACAGACCTCTAGCCATGGAAGCCACCGGAAAGC